>NC_062544.1:12207712-12807712 GCF_016906955.1 Phacochoerus africanus | reverse complement strand
TAAAAAAAATAAATTAAATTAAATTAAATATGTAGTTTAAACATTGTCCTCTGAAACATCCTTTCCTTACCATCTAAGAATAGTAAAGGTACAACAGAGATGCATTCCTTTAAAGTTGGGCCACTGTGACTGGTTGAACACAGGTAACAATATTCAGATCCATAATCACCCAAAAGAAGAGATTAAACCTTAACATCATTTCTAATTATGTTCCTGCTGTCAATAGGATACTTGTAGCATTAACTGGAAGGGGAAACTGAATAAAATGCAGAGATTTCAATAAACACGTTTCTAGTTTTCTCTGAGGTCATTTGGAAGAGACTTAGTTTAGAAGTGTCTGCATAGGAGTCCCCACTGTGGCTCAGTAGTAATGAACCTGACTAGTATCATAAGGATTTGGATTCCATCCCTGGCCTTGCTCAGTAGGTTAAGTATCCAGTGTCACCATGAGCTGTGGTGTAGGTTGCAGATGTGGCTCAGATCTAGCATCGCTGTGGCTGTGGTGTAGGCCAGTAGCTGCAGCTCTAATTCGACCCCTAGCCTAAGAACTTCCATATGTCACAGGTGCAGCTCTTTAAAAAAAAAAAAAAGAAAGAAAAAAAAAACAGGAAAAAAAAGGGTCTGCATAGATGTTGCACAGGTGTCAAAGACACAAGTGGCACCTTAAGGAGGAGTCGTTGTTATAATAATCTCTGTGGAGTCTATCAGCTACTACCTTACTTTGTCCTTTAAAAGAAAAGACGAAAAGAAATAGCCTAGGGCCTGAATCCATCCAAGAGGGGGAATAGATAAATGAAAGCTGGCACTGCCATAGGCAAAGCACTGGAGAAAGGCTTTTCTCACATATTACCAGAAGGTAAACATCTTCTAACTCCTGTGAGGATAGAACTCTTATTTTAAATTACTCTTGACTCCTTCTTGCACCCAACAGAGGAAGCGGGGGGCAGTCGTCAAAATTGTTTCATGTGAAGTATACTTATAAACCGAGTATGTGAAAAATAAACAAATAAATAACAAGCATATGACCTGGAGTCTTCTAGTTTAAATTATATCTGAGGCAAGAGGATCTGGCCCAGCTGCTCATTTTGATTCTATTTTAAGAAAAAGAAAAGTCTAGTGTCTCTCTTTGCGTATCTATAGCATAATATAGAATTGTATACCCTGCAAATCAGAATAACTCAAGTTAATTTTTGCTTGAGAAACAAAAACATTACTTGGAAATCAGAAAAATGAGACGAAATGGAATCATTCATATAGGCAACTATATGAAAAAGAAAGGCCTTTGGAAGTTCGTGAATGTCGTGGACAGATAAACATAGAGGTGTGCCAGAGGATGTGCTAGCCATTCAAACACCGAAAATCCTTGTTTATCTAGAATCCAAACGTCCAGATGTTTGGAGCTGTAATTTACTTTTGAGAGAATGAGTTAATAGGATAATCAAGTTGTGGCCCTGAACATTTTAAAGACTCCAGAAATTCCATCAGCTCTAGACTTACATTTGCAATTTCTTCCTGGACATCTCCCCTGCTCAGATACATTAAAGGCATCTGGAATTTAGCATGATCAAACCAAAGCCCTGATTTCCCCTTGCAAACTGCATGGTTTTCAGTCTCCCCTCATCTCAGTAAATGGCTCCAATATTTACCAAGAAGCCTAAGTCAGAAACCCAGACTGATCTTTTAAAACCTCAGCCACCTTAAACGCTCAAAGCCTTCCCATCATACTTAGTATGAGGTCCAAAGTCCTACTCATGACCTACGATATCCTATGAGATCTGGTCCCTGCCAACTCCAACCTCTCGTCCATAATGTTCCAGCCACTTTGCTTCCTTCCCACATCCTGCCACTCCCACCAAGGACCCCTTCCTCCTCCCATAGCATCCCTCATCCTGTTCCTTCTGCTGGGAATCACAACTCCTCTGCACCTTTGCCCAAGGCACGGTGCAGGCACTAACATGCAGGCAAGGCTGGCTGCTTCCATTCTACAAGCCCATCCTCAGGCAGAACCACCCAGATCTCCTTCCTAAGTCTTCCTCCTAGACTTTTCTGTTTCCTTCATGCCATACATGCTGATTTATGCATTTGTTTATTTTGTAACTGTTTTCTGCCCACTTTCTCTAAGCAGTAAGCTTCAAGAAGGACAAATACGTCTGTTTTCTCTACCAATCTCTATCAGGAGTCCAACAGACCATGGAGCATAGTGTTCAACAATTATGTACTAAATATATCAATGTTCACCTCAGTTAGAGCATTCAGTGTACTCTATTTCATATCAATTTGGAGTCTTCAGAAGTTGGAAACCTGGATATATTATGCATAGTTATTCAGTTTACCACAAAGCAGACAGATCCCTTCCCTCCCTGTGTGGTCAAAAACGAATTTGCACATTAATTTTCAAGTATCAGTCAAATCATTGAACTGTTTACCAGGGTATTTAAGAGTCTTATTTTCATGGAAAAAGGGAAATGCAGTGTTACTTGGGAAAGAGTAAGCAAAATTTTGAGAGGAATCAGAAACTCTAGAGGAATAAACTTGAATCAAACAAGGTTCCTCTCTCCTTCCCCCTTCTGTTCCTTCCATCTTGCCCAGCTTTTTAGAACAGTGCAGAACATTCTCCTCTGCCTCAAATTTCATTATAGGGTTTAGGAAGGCATATACAATTGCTTTGAACATAAAACGTTGACTATTTCAGCTGTTATTTTCATTTCTGGTAATGGTTTAACTGGTAGGCTGAAGAATGGTCCTCCACAGATGTCCACTTGTCAGTCTCCAGGGTGGACATTTACCTCCCACAGCAAAAGGGACTTTGCAATGTGATTAAGTGAAAGATCTCAGTGTGGGAAGATCAGCCTGGATTATCGAGTTTGGGCCAGTGTAATCAGATTCTTAGAAGAAGGAAGCAAGAGGGCCAGAAACAGAGAGCCTGGAAGATGTTACCTTGCTGATTTAGAACACAAGGATGTGGACACAAGCCAAGGACTGCAGGCAGCTTCTGGAAGTCAAAAAAGGCAAGGAGATGGACTCTTTCCCCACCCCCACCCCACCCCCAGTCTCTAGAAGGAATGCAGCCCTGCTGACACCTTGATTTTAAAACTTTTGCCCTTCAGAACTTAGGACAGTAAATGGCTGTTGTTTTTAGCCATGAAATTTGTGTTACGTTGTGGCAGCAGCCCTAGGAAACTATGATGGTTTATGATTAAGGGCTATTATATAGTTTATGCTTTTATATACAGTGCAGAGCAGACGCATAAGTGAGAAAAAGCCGTAAAATATGACATGCCTGGCTACTTCCTAAACTGGCCAAGGGGTCAGACTCGTGTGGGAAATTTGTGGTAAACACAGTATCCTGTCCTCCTTCCTCAGACACCCTGAGTCAAGAATTGGGTTCAATGCAGGAAACGAAGCCCTAGAAGTGAGATGATGTTCCTAAGGCCACAAAGACAGTCAATAGCTGGGCAAGAACAAAACTCTGACCCTCAACCCATGGTACCAAAACTACTGTTCCATACCAGGCTTTAACACTGACCATGAAAGGGCCTGAGAAACATTATAGAGGGATTGGAGCATAAGTTTATGTTTTTTAAAAGATTAAAATCAGGTCATTAATGAAAATGGGTGCTGCTATGCTAGATTAAAGAGTCTTAAGGACCTATTACAGACTGAATATTTGTGCCCCTCCACCCCATTCATATACTGAAGCCCTAACTCCAGTGTGTCCATAATTGGAGATGGAACCTGTTTGGGACTGGTGGATGCAAACTGTTACATGGGGAAAGGATGGGCAGTGGGGGTCCTACTGTACAGCACAGGAACTGTGTATGATGGGGTCACTTTGCTGTACTACAGAGACTGAAGAAACACTGTAATTTGGCTATGCTTTAAGAATTTAAAAATTGAGTGGGAGTTCCTGTTGTGGAACAGCGGAAATGAATCCGACTAGTATCCATGAGGATGCAGGTTCGATCCCAGGCCTCGCTCAGTGGGTTAAGGATCCAGTATTGCCATGAGCTGTGGTGTAGGGTGCAGACATGGCTCAGATCCCATGTTGTTGTGGCTGTAGGGCAGGTCAGTGGGTATAGCACCGATTTGACCCCTAGCCTTGGAACTTTCATATGCCACAGGTGCAACCCTAAAAAGCAAAAAAAAGAAAAGAAAAAAAGTAATCAAGGTTTAATGATGTTGTAGGGACAGAGTTGGTGTCCTAACAAGAAGAGACACCAGCAAGCTTATGACTGGGCTCTTTCTCTATACATGCGCACATGGGTTGGCCATGTGGGTGCACAGTGATAAAGCGGCCAACTACAAGCCAGGAAGAAAGCTCTCACGAGAAAGTGACCTGCCAGACCATCATCTGGACGCCCAGCTTCAAGAACTGTGAGAAAATAAATGCCTACTATTTAAGCCATCCAGTCTCTGATATTCTGTTATGCCAGCCTGAGCTGAATAAGACAGGACCATAACAACCAGATGCATGTGTGGTTGTAAATTGGATACTGATTTAGGCAAACCAGCCTTAAAGGGCACATTTGATTCAATTGGGGAAATCTGAATGAGGTCTGGGAATTAGAGGAGATGAAAATGGATAGAAATGGAGAAAATCTTTGCAAGTGAATCAACTGACAAAGGATTGAGCTCCAAAATTTACAAACACCTTCTGCAGCTCCATACCAAAAAAACAAACAACCCCATCAAAAAATGGGCAGAAGATCTAAACAGACAGTTCTCCAAAGAAGACATACAGATGGCCAAAAAACACATGAAAAGATGTTCAACATCACTCATTATTAGAGAAATGCAAATCAAAACCACTATGAGGTACCACCTTACACCAGCCAGAATGGCCATCATCAAAAAGTCTACAAACAGTAAGTGCTGGAGAGGGTGTGGAGAAAAAGGAACACTAGTACACTGTTGGTGGGAATGTATATTGGTGCAACCACTGTGGAAAGAAGTGTGGAAATTCCTCAGAAAACTAAACATAGAACTACCATTTGATCCAGCAATCCCACTCCTGGGCATTTATCCAGAGAAAACCACGACTTGCAAAGACACATGCACTCCAATGTTCACTGCAGCACTATTTGCAATAGCCAAGACATGGAAACAACCTAAATGTCCATTGACAGAGGAGCGGATCAAGAAGATGTGGTACATATACACAATGGAATATGACTCAGCCATTAAAACGAATGAAATACTGGCATTTTTAGCAACATGGATGGACCTAGAAATTATCATGCTAAGTGAAGTCAGCCATACAATGAGACAGCAACACCAAATGCTTTCACTGACATGTAGAATCTGAAAAAAGGACAGACTGAAGTTCTTTGCAGAACAGATGCTGACTCACAGACATTGAAAAACTTATGGTCTCTGGAGGAGACAGTTTAGGCGGTGGGGGGATGTGCTTGGGATATAGGATGGAAATCCTGTGAAATTGGATTGTTATGATCATTATGCAACTACAGATGTGATAAATTCATTTGAGTAATAAAATAAAAAAAAGAAAATTGATAGAAATGGAAATGTGAAGGGTGTGAACTGGAAATATCCAGATTTCAAAAAAATACATATTGAATTATTTCATTTTGTGAAAAGATACAGTGTGTATGTATGTGTGCACATAAGTGTATATATTTGAAATATATGTGTACATATATATAATAAATCTGGAAAGATACACATTCAAGTGATAATGTCTGAAGCTCCTAGTTGTAGGAATGTGATTAATTAACTTGCTTGTCTACATTCATGAATTTTCTATAATATACATGCACTACTTCCATAAAAATGAAATATCATTTTCAAAAAATTGACACCAAGTCCTTCTTTAGGAAAAAAATCCTATAGATTTATGGAATGTTTCTGATCTCCTTCACACCTTACACTGAACCATTCCTTTGTCCCATCTGTCTCCCAGTGAGCCAGCCACAATTATGATCAAGTAGCTGTCAGTAAGGAGTGCTGCTAATAGATACTCTGCCTCACATAAAAGGGAAAAGCAACCAGCATCATTTGTCTACTGGGTCCAAGCTTCCCTCCATTTACAGTTGAGGCAATTCATGATTCAATTTAATTCAAATAAGACTTGCTGGGTGAATTACTCCATTCTCCCTAGGAAAGTATTCCTCTAAACATTAAAAAGGCATGTCATACCATCTTCTGTTCTGACACAGAAGTATTTAGGAAACCATCAGACATGGCAATAGGAAGATATAACTGAAATACGAAGTTTTCATTTTATTCCATTCAACAGCCTTTACTGAGTATCTAACAAAAGCTCTAATCTGGAACACTCCACTCCCTCTTACCTGAACCTTTTTATTCTTTCTTCCTCATCAATTAGCTGAACTTTAGTTCTTCCTAAGGACCTAGTTCTGATTTCTCTAAGAAGTCTTAATCTGATTTCTCCAGGCCTGAGCAAATACCCGCCTTGTCTGAAAATGCAAGATGCTTCATGCCTCTTTGAGCAAATATACATCTTCAGCCCTCAGTTATTAAATATATGTTTAACTTCTTTCCCTAGATAGAGAATAGGACCCCGTGGGCTAGAGTCCTGTCTAAAAACCAATGGTATTTTCTATAGCATTTTACACTTGGTAGACACAGAATAAACATTTGTTGATTAACTGACAAAAACAGGGATTTGCCTTTATCTTGGTCCCAAACTATAGTACAAAACTGCTAGAGCTCAGTTAATATTTTTGAGATGGATGCCAGTTCTTGGTCTCTAAACATGGTAATGATCCCTTTCTAAAGAGTCTTGGATTTGACCCTGTTTTTCTAACTGGCTCTACAAAGAGTAGGGCTGGTGTGTTAATTTACAATACAAAGAAGAAATCTCTTCTTTCCAGTCTGTGCCAGATGGGTTGAAAAACTGAATAAGGACTGGAGGTTTCCACAGTCATGCACCAGGTGACAAGAAAGCAGCTTTTTCAAAGTAGTAAAACTGTTCTTTCTCTGCTAAGAGAGCATCTTAAGAAGCAAGAAACAGTTAGGCTGCAAGTTGTGTCTTTGCCCCCACTTTTCCAGAGCTGAGCAAGGAAAATGAGATACTGAAGAGGTGAAATTTTGCCAACCCCCTGAGAAATGAGGCATTTTCTGCTGGGGATGCAAGAGAGTGGGTGACATTTAATTGAAGAATTGCCCAATTTTCCACCTGGTTGAGAAAAAAAAAATCAAGGTGAAACAGTTGGGCCCGATTTGTGTGACTGAGGTGGAGGCAGGTGCCATCCAATTTCATTTTCTTAAGGTGATGGATCTTAGCAACGAGATGGCTCTTTCCCACAGGCTGAGGACGCAATCAGAAACACAAGAAGCTTCATGTCTTGACTCAGTTCTTCCAGAAAGGTAACTTTGGACTTACACTATCATGCAGCAAAAACTGGTTACAGATAAGGCATGGGCTGTGGAGTCATACAGATTTGAGTTAAATTCCTGGCTTTGCCATTTATTAGCTGTGTGGCCATAGGCAATATTTCTCTCTGATCCATAATTTTGTCATTATTTGGTCTACCACCATACACATACATATACATATGTACCCCCCCCCCAACAGATACTGGCTAAGGCAAGTAACTTCCAGGTATTTGACACATACTTCTTTAAAAATGGAGTTTCTGGAGCCCCTATCATGGCTCAGTGGTAATAAAATCAACTAGTATCCATGAGGACATGGGTTTGATCCCTGGCCTTGATCAGTGGCTTAAGGATCTGGCATTGCCATGAGCTGTGGTGTAGGTATCAGACACGGCTCGGATCCTGCACTGCTGTGGCTATGGTATAAGCTGGCAGCTGCAGCTCTGATTTGACGCCTAGCCTGGGAACTTCCATATGCAGTGGGTGGGGCCCTAAAAAGACAAAAACTAAAGGGGGGTAGTTTTTATTGTTATTCTATACTATCACTAAGGATACTCTTAAATCCCTATAAATTCAACATTCTGAGTCTTCTGAATTTCCAGCCTTAGAGGAAACAGTCTACCTGAGGCAGTTTTACAGAAACCAGAGTACATTAGAGCCCCAGAATGGAGGCATCCAAGACTCTGAATGTTAGCTCACTTCAGGGTTCCATGTCTCCAGACTGGTGGCTATGCTATTCCTCCTTTTGATCAAGTGCTTTATACTTGTGTCTTGCCACCTATTTATTCTCTATTCCTAGCATGTCCTTGGCTGCCATTCTCAACACAGCCAAGTCCCATCACTTTTCTAGGCTTAGTCCAATTTACTGTCTCTGTGGAACAGCAATCCACAATCAGAAGCCATCATTTTTTCCTGGAATCTCCCAACAGAGTACATTCCATACTATTTTTATTAAAGTATAAATTTATCATATTTTACCATTTTTTGTTGTATAGCAAAGTGACCCTGTCATATATATTTATATATATTTTTTTCTTATCATCAATCACAGTCTATCCTAGAGATTGGATATAGTTCCCTGTGCTGTAAAGTAGGACCTCATTGCTTATCCATTCTAAATGTAAATGCTATAAAATTGGGTTGTGATGATTGTTGTACAACTATAAATGTAATAAAATTCACTGAGTAATAAATTAAATAAATAAATAAATGTAATGGTTCCCACGCAGTGCTTTAATATCACCTCCTTTTCAGGTTTATTTAATTCTATTTTACATTTGATTATCTACTTTACAGGCAAACTTTTTGCATCTCCAGAAGCAAATGTCGCATTTCTTAAGGGTAAATCTTGTTACATAGAGTACACCCTCTGTAAATGTGTAAAGACACACAGGTTTAGAGCTTTTTATATAATAGCTGCCCAATAAATGGTTCATAAATAGCTTCAAGGCACTTATTGAATCAGTTAAAAAATTTGATCTATTCTGTAGGGGGAACATCCACACCCTTGATTTCCACCATCCATCTTTGGGTACGTTTACTTTTCCCCATTAAAGAACAACATCAGCTCTTTTGGACATATTGATAAGAACACTTCTGCCTCCCCTCCACTTCTGCCTCCCTTTATGCCTCCTCACTCATGCATGCCCAAATGAATATGACATGGAAAAAAATCTCCTTAGTAAAGTAAAAAGCAGACCAAATATTAGACAATCAACCCATTCCAGAGGCTCAGCATGTCACCTTTTGAGTAAGTCAGCCTGATTCAGAGGCACTATTGGTCTAGGCCATCACTGCTAGCCCAGCTTATCCTTGTGTCCTGTGAGGACTTTTCACCTGGTTCATAATTTATAGAGGGATGGGTGTGACCTGCCCCTATATACACATCTGATAATATAAGTCCTAACTTGGAGCTGATGCTAGGAAGTATACTAGGAAGAAACAATATTTCAAAATATGGTATTTCTAAAGGAAAAACACAACATTCTGCTGTTTATACATCAGAAGGATAACAGAAAAATCCCAAGAAACTGTAACACTTCTTTGACTTGCAATTCTAAACATGATGTTTTATTAATACATTACTATAAAATCAAAACCGGCCTCCAGCCAGTGCATTCCTAAATTAGAGGCTTACACATCATTGGAACAAGCTTCACCAGGATGGCCCTAGAGAAGAGGATGTTAAGAGCCCTAAAATAATTTGTTGTACGGCTAGTAGATGCCCCACCATAAAAGATTAAAAATATCATCTAAATGGAAATAAAGGCATGCATCCATCAACACTCATGGGAGGATCACAAACAGCTAGATGAGAGATCCTGATACCAACACCACACCATCTAGAACCTTGAATTCATTTATTGCAATAGCAAATGCAGAAGAGTGTAAAGTGTTGGCTTTTCATAGTCACCGACTTTAATTCAACAAGGATCTAATAAGTTTCCACTTGGTATGTAATACATTAATAGAGCGGGATTCCCCAGGGCATTAAAAACATGTATTATCTAGCTTGTCATGTACTCAGTGCTGGTATTTTTGTTCGAATTCCTCTCCTGGATAATTATAATTGGGGGAAGATCTGATTTTATGGGCCCAAAGCTTACATAATTTAGGAGTATGCACTTTAAGAAAAAGACTACAAAGTTACAAGCACAAAATCAACTGGACATTATTGGCAGTGGTTCTTGCAAGCCAGGAGCACCTAGTCTTAAAATGCACTAGCTTTTCAGTAAATCCCCCTCTGGTATAACACAGCAGTCCTTCCCCCTCGCCCCCCCACAAAAAAAAAGACTCTGAAAGTGATTAAACACAAATGATGATGATGAAGGCAATGATGAGGATGATGAGGATGAAGATGATGATTACAATGATAAAGAAGAAGAAGAAGATGATGAGGAAGAAAATGATGTTGAAGATGATAATGAAGAAGATGATGAAGAAGAAAATGAAGAAGAAAATGATGTTGAAGATGATAATGAAGAAGATGATGAAGAAGAAAATGATGTTGAAGATGATAATGAAGAAGATGATGAGGAAGAGGTAGGAGGAAGAGGAAGAGGAAGAGGTAGAAGAGATGATGGTGGAGAAGGAGGAGGAGGAAGAAAAGATTTACACAGAGTACATCTCTATCACTTCATGCTCGTGCCACTGGCCAGCAGAAATCCATATCAGAAGCCTTGATGAGAGCCCTCTCCCAATTCCACTGTCTTGCAGCTCCACTCTGCTACTCTCTCTCAGATATCATTCTTTGTCTGGAGCCTGCTGCTCCTACAAATGGCCTGACACTCACTGTAACTTATCTTCATAGTGCACCATTCAGATGAATCTGAAAGGACTGCACATCAATCTCTTTCATTCCTAGAGGAATTTAGAGCCTTTTTTTTTTTCTTTTATACAGGAGTCAGGACAGGAGCCAACTGAAGCTTTTCTGCAAATATATCTCCTACAATATGTTACTTCTCTTTCTTTCATGATTGTGAAACAGAAAAGAAAGATGACTATCTCTAGAGGAAAAGGATGTTCACTGGGTACCTTGCAAGGTGTGAAGGCTGGAAGGAGAAAACATATAATTATTTCAATCCAGCTCAGTTAGATTTTCCAAGAGTTACTTTTCCTTAAACTGCTCAGTTGGTTTTCAGAGAAATGTTTCAACTCTCTAGTTTTCATCTCACGACTTACTTATTCGATGGGCAGTTTAAATGTCTACCATGTGCCTGTACAAAAGAATCCCTCTCCAGAGAAACGTACTGCTCACCTTATCAATGCAGGAATATTACATCTATGTTTGGTGCTAAGATGTTGAAGGCTAGGGATCAAGGCATACAGAGATAAAAAAATAACAAAGATGTTTATATATTCTAGAGATTAAGCCCTTGTCGGTTGCATCATTTGAAACTATTTTCTCCCATTCTGTAAGTTGTCTTTTTGTTTTCTTTTGGGTTTCCTTTGCTGTGCAAAAGCTTTTCAGTTTGATGAGGTCCCATGGGTTTATTTTTGCTCTAATTTCTATTGCTTTGGGAGAATGACCTGAGAAAATATTCATGATGTTGATGTCAGAGAGTGTTTTGCCTATGTTTTCTTCTAGGAGTTTGATGGTGTCCTGTCGTATATTTAAGTCTTTCAGCCATTTGGAGTTTATTTTTGTGCATGGTGTGAGGGTGTGTTCTAGTTTCATTGTTTTGCATGCAGCTGTCCAGGTTTCCCAGCAATGCTTGCTGAATAGACTTTCTTTTTCCCATTTTATGTTCTTGCCTCCCTTGTCAAAGATTAATTGACCACAGGTGTCAGGGTTTATTTCCGGATTCTCTATTCTGTTCCATTGGTCTGTCTGTCTGTTTTGATACCAGTACCACACTGTTTTGATGACTGTGGCTTTGTAGTATTTCTTGAAGTCTGGGAGAGTGATGCCTCCTGCTTGGTTTTTGTTTCTCAGGATTGCTTTGGCGATTCTGGGTCTTTTGTTGTTCCATATAAATGTTTGGATTGTTTGTTCTACTTCTGTGAAAAATGTCATGGGTAATTTGATAGGGATTGCATTGAATCTGTAGATTGCTTTGGGTAGTATGGCCATTTTTACAATATTGATTTTCGCAATCCAGGATCATGGAATATCTTTCCATTTCTTTACATCTTCTTTGATTTCTTTGATTAAAGTTTTATAGTTCTTGGCATATAGGTCCTTTACCTCCTTGGTCAGGTGTATTCCGAGGTATTTGATTTTGTGAGGTGCAATTTTAAAAGGTATTATATTTTTGTATTCCTTTTCTAATATTTCATTGCTGGTATACAGAAATGCAACTGACTTCTGAATGTTAATCTTATATCCTGCTACTTTGCTGAATTTATGAATCAGTTCAAGTAGCTTTGGGGTTGAGTCCTTAGGGTTTTCTATGTATAGTATCATGTCATCTGCATACAGTGACAGTTTTATCTCTTCTCTTCCTATATGGATGCCTTTTATTTCTTTTGTTTGTCTAAGTGCTGTGCAACCCAACAGCAAAAAAGCCAATCAATCAATGGAAAAATGGGCAAAAGACCTGAATAGACATTTCTCCAAAGAAGATATACAGATGGCCAACAAACACATGAAAAAATGCTCAACATCGCTGGTTATAAGAGAAATGCAAATCGAAACTACCATGAGATATCACCTCACACCAGTCAGAATGGCCATCATTAATAAATCCACAAATAACAAGTGCTCGAGGGGCTGTGGAGAAAAGGGAACCTTCCTGCACTGCTGGTGGGAATGTAAACTGGTACAGCCACTATGGAGAACAGTTTGGAGATACCTTAGAAATCTATACATAGAACTTCCATATGACCCCGCAATCCCACTCTTGGGCATCTATCCGGACAAAACTCTACTTAAAAGAGACACGTGCACCTGCATGTTCATTGCAGCACTATTCACAATAGCCAGGACGTGGAAACAACCCAAATGTCCATCGACAGATGATTGGATTCGGAAGAGGTGGTATATATACACAATGGAATACTACTCAGCCATAAAAAAGAATGACGTAATGCCATTTGCAGCAACATGGATGGAACTAGAGAATCTCATCCTGAGTGAAATGAGCCAGAAAGACAAAGACAAATACCATATGATATCACTTATAACTGGAATCTAATATCCAGCAAAAATGAACATCTCAGAAAAGAAAATCATGGACTTGGAGAAGAGACTTGTGGCTGCCTGATGGGAGGGGGAGGGAGTGGGAGGGATCGGGAGCTTGGGCTTATCAGACACAACTTAGAATAGATTTACAAGGAGATCCTGCTGAATAGCATTGAGAACTTTGTCTAGATACTCATGTTGCAACAGAAGAAAGGCTGGGGGAAAAATGTAATTGTAATGTATACATGTAAGGATAACCTGACCCCCTTGCTGTACAGCGGGAAAATAAAATAAATAAATAAATAAATAACAAAGAGTATTTGAGATACTTTTTAAAAATGAGTTGATAAAGATCACACTTTATAAAGGTGTATATGAATAGTGGGTTGTAGAGGGGAAAAAATGAACATGCAGGGCTAAGTGTATGAGTTGTTTCACTAGAGAGGTGCAGGGTGCTACCAGGGAAAGTGAAATAATAGAAGGACTAATTCGTTCTCAGGGGTAGATGGTGGGTGGACCATCACAGAAGGCTACCCAGAGGAACCTATGACCTAAAGATACAGTCCCAGCACTATGCAGCTATGGGGCCTGCGATGCCACTCTCCAGCCAGATAGAACATGCCTGTGGCAGAAAAGTGAATGATGCCCATTTGGGGGACGAATAGGATGGCTGCAGGGTGAAGGAAGGTGAACCTGGGGAGGTGGTCAGATGCCAAATTTTGCCAAATGTTAAAGACCATACTAAGGATTTAGCCTTTTACCTAATATATGCCCATTTTTTTATATTTGTGAAAACAGAAAAAAAGGACTAAATAGGCTCAATATATAGTACAGTGGGTGGAAAGAGCCCTTTTTAGGATTTTCCAGGCCTTCCAAAACACAGAGAAAAGATCCTCCTGGGTGGCAAATACTTACCTCTCTATTCTCCAAGCCTAACAAAGTAACAAAATAAAACTCTAGGTGGGCATGTTGCCGCTGTAAATTTTGGAGTCCTTATCTATAAAGTGAAAGCTTTGGCCATATGGTTTTTGTGTATATGTCACTGAACTTTTTTTTAAACTTTTTATTTTAGAACAATTCCAGATTTGCCTAAGAGTTGCAAATAGAGAACATACCACCTGTATATACCTCACCCTGCTTCCCCCAAAATTAGAATCTTACAGAACCACAGTGAAAACTGAGAACTCCACATGAGCGTAATACTTTTCACTACCCTGCCCTCTTTAATTAGATTTCTTGGTTTTTCCATAAACACCTCTTTTCAGTACCAGGACTCAACTCAGGCCACCTCACTGCATTTAGTTTGCATACCTTGTTAGTCTTCCCCCATCTGTGACAGTCCCTCCATCTTTTTTTGTCTTTCATGACCTGACACCTTTGAGAAGCAGGGACCAGCTGTTTTGTAGAACCTCTCTCTCCCTTGGACTTAAGTAACGTTTTCTCATGGTTAAGATGACCACGTGGATTTTGGAGAAGAATGCCCTTTCATTGGCCAAATGATTTGAGTTCCACGCCAGCTCTAAACTTTATGAGAAAGTCATTTTCCCTGATTTCTATTCTCTTCTTCAATCCACCAGGTCCAGCATAATCTGCACATCAGACCTGAAAGGAGCTTCAGGTAGGACAGACACAGGAAATCTTGTATCCTATCTAGATTTCCTTTTAGGAGCTTCGTTAATCTTTAACCTTCCTTAAAAATTATTTATTCTCTTCAGTACTTATACTTTTTCCTTCTCTCTGTACTCTGAGACCACTACAGATGCAATATGTCTACAATGACAAGAAAAGTGCTATGTTTTGTAGAAGAGTTTTCTTTTTACCACAATTATTTTTGGTCTCCAATAGCCCCAGGAAATCTCTTTCTAAGTAGCCTAGTCTCTCTATATTGACAGGGAATTAGGATGTGCAAGACCTATGTCTTCAACTTTTCTAGACCTCACCGTTTGTTCTTTAAAAAGACAGGGACTCATTCCCAATTATCTTTTATCTTGAAGACAGAACCATCTCCCTGGATTTAAATTGCACCCTTCAACACGCTACCTAATCTTTGGAAGGAATCTGTAAAGTTGGAACACAGTAGAAGACAGATTTTTTTGTGCCTTAGGATAAGTCTCTAAGTCAACTTGCATAGGTAACTTTGATTTTAGATAAAATCAAGTGACAGAATTGCAGGCTTTCAGAGTTAGGAAATTAGAATCTAAGAACCTGGAAGGTGTCATCAGGTGAACTCAAGGTGCCAGGTGTCAGGGGAAACACTGAAGAGAAAGTTATTGCAGCTGCACTTGCTTTCAGTTCCTTGAATACACGGTGCTCTCCTCTGCCTCAGGACATTTGCACATGCTGCTCCTTCTGCCTACATAACTCTCCTCCTCATCTTCCTTTCCCTTCCTCACATTTTAGACTAGATTAAGTCTGCTTTCATCTGCTTTCACAATTCCATGAGCTTCTCCTTCATAGCACTTGATCAAAATATATAAGTATGCATCCATGCTGTAATTTAATAATCATAATGCCAGCTAAAAATTTCTGAGCACTCTGTCTACATGCCAAGCACTGTGTCTCTCATTCAGTCTTCAGAATAAAACTCTGAGGAGCCTGAGCTATAACAAAATCAGGGTCTGGTGCTCCAGTAAACTGCATGTGACAAGAGGGCAGGTTCAGTGTTTGTTTTGCTCTGCCCTGCATCACTGATGTCTGGGAAAGAGCCTGGCAGGAAAAGATGCTTGGCACACATTTATTACACAAACAGCTGCAGGATGATGGAGCAGGAAAAAATATGCACTTCAGAGTCAATACCATCTGGGTTCAAATCTTAACTTCATGATTGGCTAGCTTTTCAAGCCTGGACAATGCACTTAATTTCTCTAACTTTTGGAGTCCTCATCCATCTGAGATAAAGGAATCCCACTACTAAAACCCTGAAGGGGATTAAATGAGATAACATAGTTGAAGGCACATAATCATGAGCTGCATGAATTATATGACTTCCCTATTCCTTTCAAAAAGATTTCTAAGTGTTCTAATAGTACATTGGACAACATCCCATGCTATCCCATCAGTATCTTAGACACCATTTGGACACTTCACTCAGCAAATGCTATGCTTCAAGATAATCACTTTGGGTTCCTTCTGTGACAGTGTATCAAAAATGAGATGACTTAATTCATGGTCAAGAGAACACACATGCCATAGAACTCAACAGGAAATCATCATTTTCCAATCCATTTTATTGGTTTCTAGAGAGGCAAATTGCATTACTGTTCCATTCATGCAGAACCACCCAAATAATCACCTCATTCTACTCTTGTGGTTTATAAACTTACCCGTTACAAGCACTTTATTAAAGTTTTGGCAGCAGGTTGAAGTTGTGCTGATAGATGATAGAACTGAATCCTAAATTAAAAGATGCACAAGACAAAAGAGACTCATGATATTAGCATTTCAAAGTAGGAAAGACTCAAAGAAAAAATGTAAGAAACACCTTAGATGACATTCCTTTGAAGTACCTCAATTCCCCAAATAACAGAATGGTTGTCTAATGGTATCCATTATGTCCTACTAATTACCTTATGAAGTTTACACTGGAAACATGTAGAAGACAGTCATGAAAAATAAAAATCACCAATAAAATACGTGAGGCTGAAGAGGGCTCACAGGAAAAATAATAACAAATCTTCTTACATTTATTAAGCATGTATGATGTGCTTTACCCTGAACCAGACATTTTAACTAATTTAATTTTCATTGCACTCTGTGATAAATTTTTTCCACAAATATTTATCAAGTGCTTACAAGGCATCAGCCACTATGCTTAGAGCAAGACAGACAAGATCCCTGCCTGTGGAAAGCATGCAATCTAGCAGAGGAGACGCATATTAATCCTTCTCTTAAGATTCACTGGATAATTTAGGGTGATGAACTTATACCAGTTTGCCTGCGACTTTCCTGGTTTACCTCCCTGGAATACTCCCTCAGTTCTGCACATGGAGGGGGGAGCAGTTGGTCATCTAGCCAAATGACCAAAAAAAAAAAAAAAAAAACCCAATTAAATATACTAAGCTCTGTTACAAAGAAGGGCAGGGTTATATGAACCATGTACGATTAGCCCTCTTTGACAGATGGAGAACCTATGCTTTACAAAAATTAATATGCTCATGTTGATACAGGGTAAAGTAGGGATCTGAAACCCAACTGTTTTGACTTCCAGGTGCGTGGCCTGATTCCATGTTTGAGTCAATAAAAAGTCTTCTGATACTTTATACCAAGACTTGCACTAATTAATGAACTGCTTCCACAAGTTACAGAGGATGAATATTTAGAACAAGGAAGGAAAGATTTCAGAGCAAATGCTTTGGGTCTGGATTCTGACTGCAACTCCAGCCCTACTAGAAATGCGTTTAAAAGAAATACTTCATATCCACTGCCATCCCCATTTTTCAGCTATGGGTGGCTCACAGATGAACAAAAGAAAGCATTTTTCAGCTTGACTGCAGTCTTTTGTGGGAAACAAATTGTGTTTCTTCAAGTGTGAGGAGTTGGGTAGGAGACAGGGACTGTTAAAAATTGGCACAGCAGATCGAAATACCCCTGGGCAGGGGAGGAAAATGCTCCTGCAGGGGGGTTTAGCAGACTCCACCAGCTTGTTTTGGTTAGAAAGATGCAGGTTTCCTTTGTTATACATTCAGTGAGGGAAGGATTGTGCCTTGCATTGAGCAGTTTTCTTTGCCTGGCATCCTTGATAGGAGACACAAAACCAAGTGGTCTTGAAAACTAGCAATGTGGGGCAGTAAAAAGAAAATGGGTTATGAATCCTCCCATCATGTTAGCCCCAGTGAAGTCAGGGTCTTCGGTCTATGGTGGCCACTGCTGTACACAGAAGAGTATCTTGTAAAGAATAAGCATTCGCTAATATTTACTGAGTCAATGGATGGACAGATGGATGGGTAGATGAAGGGAGGGCGGGAAGGAGGGATGAACGGGCGGAGGGAGGGATGAATGGTGAAGGGAGGGATAGAGGGAGAGATGAATGGAGGGGTCATGAGATAACAGTCCTGGTTTCTAAGTAGATGTAGGATAGCTACTTTTCCTCCTTGGACCTTTGCTTTCTAATCTATTAAAGAGGAGAATTTAACTGCATTACTTATGACCCTGCCAACAAAATTCAGAGTTCTATGCTCCAAGGTGTATACTTCAGGTTAAGAATCCATTCATAGACAAGATCATTCTCAGTATCAGGACATATGTAGAAGAACAGTTCAGTATATTATGGCACAGTCATAAAATAGAAAGATAAATTGCCATTGACATTGATGTTACAGGAGTATATTTATCAACAAGGAACATGGTACTGTTAATTGTTTAAAGAGTTACAAAACAGTATAGTGTAATCCATATGTATTTATATATATAAATGTGCAGGCTTATAGAGAAACCTGAAAAGATATATACTAATAAGTTAGCAGTGTCTATCACTGGGTAATGGGTTTATGCATGAGTTAATTTTTGTGATTATTTGTATCAACTAAGTTTTCTCTATGACTATGTGCTGTCATAAAATATAAATATAGATAATGACCTAGCATCTATTAAGCTCCTAGATCTTGACTGGTGAGATGCTGTAATGTTGGAATTAAGACATAGGCTCAGGAATCAGACAGCCTAATTTAAATCCTGGTCAAGTCTGTTAGTTACTGTGTGACCTCAGGTAAGTTACTCAACGTCTCTTAGCTTCAGTTTCCTCTTGCATAAAACAAATAGCAATACCCAACTTAGAGATGAGTGCTGAAGTTTAAAATAGGTAATCTATACAAAGTGCCTGGCAAGCATTACCCATTTGATAAATGTTAGTTACTATCATACCAAATACAAAGAGATATTTTTTTTACAAAGCTGCCAAATGCCAAAGCCATTATCCTCAGGGAGTTTTTAATTTGGTGAGAATAATAAGACACAAGAAACACAAAGAAAGAAAGCATTATAATAACTGTCCAGAGTCAAGGGTTTGGAGTAACTGTTGCCTTCTCTCTCCCTGAACCTGAATGAGATGCCAAGAGCATCCAAGGAAAGCTCTTGCCTCATCTTCATGCCTACTGCCACCCCTCCAGCTTAATTTATGTTTTGTCTCTTCATTGCATTAAGCTCCAAAGGGCTTTTGGCTTCATGTTTCTTTAAAGGTCCATCTCTATGCAGAAAGGCTCTTCAAAGGGGGGTTCCCAGATTAGTGGCTAGTATCACAAGAGAACTTGTTAGAAATGCAAATTCTTAGGCTCTACCAAAGAGATACTGAATCAGAAACTGTCCCGCAACCTGTGTTAAAGAGCATGTGCTGGATAGAACACTGTCAGATCAATCTTCTCAAAGGACAAACACTTCCAACTCTCCTGTTCTCTCTGACTACTGAGTAAATGGTAAAAGTTTCTTATCCCACTGCTGCAGGTTTTCCCTGTATGATCTTGCATCAGTCTACTTTTGCAGGCTTAACTTCAGCACCTTTTTGCACTCACAAAATTCTCTAGAAAACCAACGTGCCTAATTCTCCTCAGACAAAATCCATGTTATGATTCTAGTCATGTACATTTATGCCTTTACTCATGCTAATTCCTAAAACTGTAATGTAAGTTGTTTTTCCTTCCCATCTGAGATGCTCAAACCCTGCTAAACTTCAAAATCCAGTGCCCACCCATAAAAATTTACAATGATATATCACCAATATACAACCAACCTCTTAAAGAGACAAATGCTTTCTGCTCAGAACATCCAAAGCATTGAACTAGCCCAATCTTTCTTCATTACCAGCCTTGGAATCTTCATGATACATTAGTTTCCTAGGGCTACCACAACAAACCAGTATCACAAGCATGGTGTCAGGGCCACGCTTTTCTCTCAGTGGCTGCTACTGCCAATAGCTGTTGGCTCAGGGAACATACCACTCCAATCTCCGCCTCAGCACTCACATGGCATTTCCCTGGGGCATCTTGTCTTCCTATAAGGAAGTCCTACTGGATTAGGAACCATCTCATCTTAACTTGAATACATCTGCAAAAACCCTATTTACAAATAAGATAATGTTTTTGCATACTGAGTAAGGCAACTTATCTTATGGGAGGACAAAATTCAACCTAGAGTTATTTGCATTTATGACATAACCCACAGCAGGCTCCTTGAAGGTGACACTCTAGCTGACTGCTATTTTCCCTTCCCTGTCCATTCCCCCCTTTCCACCCAATTCTAGTTCTGAGAAATAACTCCTTTAGCATATCAGAGTTTGAATGGCTAGAAAACTAAAGACAAAAGGCAAAAGGTAAGTAAGCAGTAGTTACATTAACTAGTAACTAAACACTAAAAATTATGTGATGTGGTCCACTGAATTGTGGGCAGTTGGCAAGTTAAGGGAGGGATGAAATGCTTAAGAAAGGCTTCTTGAAGGCAGAGGGGCTTCTTAATGAATGGACACAATTTGGGGACAGAGAAAAATGACAGTATAACTTTCCAAGTAGAGAAATAGTGTGAACAAATGTATGTGGAAAATGAAATTTAAAAAAAAAATGTTTTCAGGGAGTTCCTGCTATGGCGCAGCAGAAATGAATCCGACTAGAAAGCATGAGTCTGCGAGTTTGATCCCTGTCCTTGCTCAGTGGGTTAAGGATCCGGCATTGCTGTGAGCTGTGGTGTAGGTCACAGGCTCAGTTCGGATCTGGTGTGGCTGGATTGCTGTGGCTATGGGGTAGGCTAGCAGCTGTAGCTCGATTCAACCCTTAAGCTGAAACCTCCTTATGCCATGAGTAGGGCCCTAAAAAAAGTGAAAAAAAAAATGTTTTCACTGTCAGGAGAACCAGGCCCTAGCAAGCAGATCTGGAAGGAAAGGTGGGCATCAGGCAGAAATGGGAAACAAACCATTAGTTGTTCTTCTTGTTGGTTCAGTGATCATTGTTTGATTTCTCCTCTATTTCTCCTGCCTGTTTATTATTCCTAGCTGGCTTCTAAATTCCATTTCTGAGAGAAGATAATTGAGTTGGCAGCCATATGTGCCCATGGAAGCCTGGACTTCATTTTCCTGACGCTAATCATATTCCTTTGCTAGAGGGCAAGCTAGAGAGGGAGGATAAAGACTAGTTCCGATTTAGTTATGTAGTTTCTCCAGTGCTTGCCATATAAACAGGCTCAATAAATGTATATTAGGTGAATGACAAGATAATTGTAAGAATATTTGCATGTATGTAAAAATGTGTGTGTGTGTGTTTATCAGTGGTTATCCCATTCCATTAACTAGAGCTATTACCATTCAATTATTGCCTTAGGTTCCTAGGCAGTGTTAATTGTTTATCTGACTCCATTTTCTCTTGCTTAGTCCTCAAACTTATTTATATTATTAGTCCATTAGACAGGACCTACATTTATTTCTGTTTTATCATCAGCTAAACATGGAACTTTGATCAACATTAAATATACTAAGTAGAATCTGCTTATATTCAAATTCTTTTAAAAAATTTTTTATGAGATTACAGTTGATTTACAGTGTTATGTCAATTTCTGTTGGACAGCAGAGTGACCCAGTCATGCTGTATTCAAATTCAAAGCAGACGCTGAGGTTGCAAATGGTGACCTTGATAAATTAATTCTTCGGTTGTGATGTAAAAAGATCAGAAAAGCCTAAAAGCTAAACGGAAAATGCATGGTTTTTTTTCATAGTTTCCCCCCAAATTTCCTCCAGCATACACACTGAAAGTGCAGTCAACAAGTAGCGTATGTACGGTTTGTGATTTTGTGCTGAGTTGTATGTCCTCCTAATGGGTTGCATTAACACTGACAATATTTCTCTGACAAGCAACAGTAAATTCGGGACAGCACCATGCTTTATTCTTTTCTTCATGAAGGAGGATTATTAAATTTTTATCTTGTGATTCAGATGAAATATTAAATTTCTTTCAAGGAAAAAAAAAAATCCCTAACTTTCTCAGATCTCATAATATGTGGTACGTACATTTTAATGACTCATCTAGTGCCACCAACTTCATTATGCACAGAAGCAGAAGAAAATAAAAATTAATATTCTGATTGATGGAACTCACCATTATCAACATCACAGCGAGTATTTGTTGAAGAATTCCTGTGTGCTCTGCAGTGTTTTAGGCACCCATTCAAGCAGAGTTTACACTCTTTAATTTAATCATCATGATAATGCTGTGAGCTAAAAATTAAGATTACTATCATTTTACACAGGAAGAAACTGAGATATGAGGGGATGAATAACTCGCCCAAGGTCATAGAGCGAGTAATTCAAGGAGTCAGATTTGATTCAGGTCTGGCTGACTCTGAAACATATGTGCTACGTGCTAACTTATTTTGTACTTATTTTTTAACGGAAAAATAGGTAAACAAATCATAAGGGAGTCAGCTGAATTTAGAAAAAAAAAATACCACACAGCAATGTTCAAGGCCTATTTCTTGGCTGAGTGCATATTCTACCCCCTCTTTAAATATTCCCATTGAGGTCATCCACAATCATTTAACCTAGAAGTTATATATGATTCGGAGGAAACTTGCATTTCTGGGCGTTTGGGGTTACTAGATGCAAACTATTACATTTAGAATGGATAGACATTAAGGTCCTACTGTATAGAACAGGGAACTATATCCAATCTCCTGGGATAGACTGTGATGGAAAATAATATTTAAAAAAGAAAGAATATTTTGAAAAGAATATGTGTGTGTGTGTGTGTGTATGAATGACTGAGTCACTTTGCTGTGCAGCAGAATTTGGCACAACATTGTAAATCAACTATACTTTAATAACAAATTTAAATTTAAAAATTACTTGCATTTGCGGCCAATAACGTTTATTCTACTACTACATATATGTGAGTGTGTAAATGTGTATTTGCGTGTGTATATATGTGTATGTATATATGCACTAATGTTAGCAATACAAAAATATTTCCTTTTACCTGAATCTTGAATCTTGACTGATGCATTACATAGAAAAAGTAGTGCAGACTTAGCTTTTATTTGTTCATTCATTTATTCAGTTTTAAAGTACATATTCAGCATATTGAGTACCTACCACATATGAGGTTTTATGGAGAACGAGTAGTATCTTAAAATGTGATCCCTCCCATCTAAGGGAGCAAATGAAATAACTATCGTCATGATATCAGCTATTCAACTGCCATTATGTTCTAGGAAGATTAGAATCAGTACCAGACCCATAAAAGGTGTAAGACAGGAGCCATACTCTGACCAGCACTCCATTCCATTTGCCCCAGAATGACAGATCCTCAGAGAAGCTTTCTGTTCATTCAAGACTCATTCTTGAAGCCTTTCTTCATCCTAAGGTGTTAAAGCTGAAATACCTTCAAGTACATCCCTTTCTAGAAATCCTGGTGTCCGACTTGGATTTGTACATTTAAATAGATAAGGCACCAAAAGAAGAGTTTGAGAAATCACATTAGAATGATTAAAGATTGCCTCTGATGGAAAAAGTCAAAACGCTTTTCTGATATTTCTAAAATTGCACTGCCTCAGAGTTCCCCTGTGGCTTGGCGGTTAACAAATCTGACTAGCAAACATGAGGACAAAGGTTCGATCCCTGGCCTTGCTCAGTGGATTAAGGATCTGGTGTTGCCATGAGCTGTGATGTAGCTCGCAGAGGTGGCTTGGATCCTGCGTGGCTGTGGCTGTGGTGTAGGCCAGCAGCTACAGCTCTGATTCGACCCCTAGTCTGGGAACCTCCATATGCTGTGGGTGCAGCCCTAAAAAGCAAACAATAGCAACAATAGTAATAATGATAATAAAATAAAATCGCACTGCTTTTGCTGACCCTGTTTGAAATACCAAAGGGATGTCACCAAAATTCCTTTCTTCATTTGAGAAACAAAATAGGCTGGCTAATAGCAGAAAAAAACTGGATCTTCAGGAATTGTGGTTTAAGCTAAAGTTCTGTAAACTATGAACTGTGGGGCCAAATCCATCCTGCCACTTGATGTTATACATTTTTATAAATAAAGTTTTATTGTAACACAGTCCCATCAACTCGTTGACATAGTATCCATGTTCAAGTGCTATTTCTAGGCTGAGTGCAAAATCAGCCCCATCTTCACTATTCCCATTGTGGTCCTCAGCAGTCAGTTAACCCAGAACTTAAATGAGATTCAGAAAAACTTGAAGTAAAAA
Organism: Phacochoerus africanus; assembly: GCF_016906955.1. Lineage (NCBI taxonomy): Eukaryota > Metazoa > Chordata > Mammalia > Artiodactyla > Suidae > Phacochoerus > Phacochoerus africanus. The sequence continues at coordinate 12,783,561 of NC_062544.1, read as the reverse complement.
TAATTGCCTTTGTGGCCAGACATCAATAAGTAACTAAGTTTAAAAGTTTATTATCAAATAAATATTTACATATATATTAAAATTAGTCAGCAGCACAAAGATATTTTGCTTGAGAACAGCAGAGATGAGTCATGCCAGAGACCACAGAGCAGACAAAGTCTAAAATATTTACTATCTGGTCTTAAAAAAAGAAAAATGTTTGCCAACTCTTGCTCTAAACCATCCATCAGATTCTTCCCAAAGAGCCATATTCCACTATGCCTGGACTCTTATGCCACTGCTCCTTCAGAATAGGTTACCTTGGGAACTCTAATAGAACTCACATACTAGGAGAAATAAGGTAACATTATTCTTGGAATCAGGTGTGAATTGAGGCTGATACCACCAGGAGGCTGATGACTGAACTCAACTAATTTCATTTAGGTCTTTCTAAGGATAAAGTCCTGAAGAGCTTAGACTTAAAGAACTCTTTCATATAAAAAAGTTGGCTTGTATAATTGAAAGTGTGTAAATTCCCACAGTGCTATGTTTACACTCTGCATCTGTCCCCTGCCATGTCTGAGACGGCTAGCCCCTTCTTATCTTGGGAGCTCAGACTAAATACTGCACCCCTTGCCTCCATCAGGCTCCTTTTTTTGAGGACATCACACATTCCTCTCTCCTAGAACATGTATCTCAAGTTGTTTTCATACACGTGTAGCTGTGATTATTTGATTAATAATTATTCTTGAATAAACTGTAGCCTTTATGAGAATTGTCACCTTGTCAATTTCTTGTTCCCTATCATAATCCTAGAGCTTACTACCTGTGCAGAGTAGATCCTCAACAAACATCTTTTGATTGATATGTATCGACTATCTAGCAACAAGTATTTATCATTGCTCACCACTCACGATACTAGGTTGCTTATTTGTTTGTACCCTTCTCAGAGCCCAGAGATGAGGCTTGCATTTATCAGAAATCCAGTGACTCTTCTTTGATAAAATGAAAATCCACTCAAGTTTGATCGAACAACAGCCAACTAGAGCCACCATCTCTGCTACTCACTTTATAGACAATGATGTCACCCAGCAGCTCAAAGAAACTTGGTGACAGCTGTTATTTCACATGAGTGATAATATTTTCATCTCTCAGCCTTCTAAAATAAAGGGCCAGTAGACTGTTAAAACAGCATGCACCAAACTACCACCAGACAGCAATTCTTTCCTTGTCACCCAGTAATCACTTCAGCTATATTCCAACACTTAGCTTTACCTTTCTGAATGTGCTCTTTACAGACTAAAATTAGGCTAGGAATTGCAGGGGCAAGCAGCACACTCTTAGCAATTTTCATGATAAAACATGTTTACAAATAAGACCATCACAAGGGCAATGATGAAAAAAAAATGCTGCTAATAGTGGCAGTGAGAAAGGAAGTGTGGAAATCATCTATCTCAGGGTTTATCGAAATATGTTCCATAAATCCTAGTGCTATAAGTTGTTCTCATGAAGGAAGTGTTCTCTGAGCAAATGAATTCAGGGAAAACAGCAAAGAATGGCCCATCTTAAAGATGAGCAAAGTATATTACCACATTCAAAGCTCCCAACAATTCCCTACTGTTATAAAAATGTGGTGCAAGTAGAGATTGCTGATGTTCATTCCTACCTGGGCTTTTCTACTCTTCCTGATAAAGGAAGAGTCTCAACCCCTTTCCATTAGGCGGCACCCTATGACTAGTTCCATTCAACAAAATGCGAGTGTGTGTGACTAGTGTCACTTTCAGGTTGAGGCAAAGAAAAGCTTCTGTATAAACTTCCAGTTCCCTTTTGTCCTATGAGGAAATCATGCAATTGCAGTGGCAAAGCATGTGACAGGTACCACAGATCACTAAGCCACCACATAGAGGCCAGCTGCCCTGGAAAGTGTAGCCCAGCTGCCATGGAACTTCACATAAGCAAGGAAGAAAATTCTTTTCCTTGGGAGTTCCACTTATGGTGCAGCAGAAAAAAATCCAACTAGTAGCCATGAGGATTCATGGTCTTATTCACTGGGTCAGGGATTCGACGTTGTCCTGAGCTGTGATGTAAGTCCCAGATGCAGCTTGGATCCCAAGCTGCTGTGGCTGTGGCTAGCACCTCTAGCTCCAATTTGATCCCTAACCTAGGAGCTTCCATATACTGTGTGTATGGCCCTAAAAAGCAAAAGCAAAAGAAAAAAAAAAAGAAAGAAAGAAGAAAAAGAAAAATCTTTTTCCAAATTAAGCCACAGCATACTTTCCTTATTTACCAAGTAGTTCTTGAACTGATCTGATCACAGAATTTTTCATTCTCATAAATATAAATAATATCACAATGACAAAATTTTATAGGGAAATACTTTTGGAATCACTATGATATCTAAAAGAGCTTTTTCCAGGAACTATAGCTGAAGGATTTTGAGCAAATATAATTAATCCAACCTGCCAGAGAAATCAAGGGAGAATCCAGGCAGGCAATTCAAATGTGGAAAACAGGTACTAGACCAGAAAAGTAGGTTGGAAATCCAAAAAACGGAGTTCCCTCTACTTCCCCCGTGTTGTAGCCTCAATGTTTTTTCCTTCAACCATCCATTTAGCATGTATTCACTGCATGCATCCTGAGGATACTACACAGTATGAGATGCAAGTGGTGATTACACCTTACCTCCACCTTTCTTGATTACTTACTCGGCTGTGCCATCTTCTCTTGTACTTTTTTTTTTTTGCACCCCCACCCACCTCTAATCTCATTTTCTCCGAAGTCAAGAATTCCAGGACCATTTATGTTCTAAGTTTCACTCTTTAAAATCCAGCAGGAGCATCCTGCCCTTCCCCCACAGGATGGGTATCTTGGATACATTTCAGCCAGGGGGAGCTAGGCTGGTGGGTCTCGTAATTGCATGAATGGCCCTGTTTTTCAAATCAGGAAACTGAGCCTCAGGGAGGCAAAAGCCCTGAAGGATCCCTCCAGGCTCTCCCTTTCTTTGTGCTGTCTTCTCCACCAAAGGATGCATCTCAGGTCTGTCTCTTGGTATTTATATCAAACTGTCCAGTCTTGATAGCCAACCATTCACTTCTACAGAGGAAACACTAGAAATGTCATGGCTTCCTACACTTCCCAATACTTGGGACCCCAGAAAGCCTGACCATGATCATGATTACAGCAAGAGCCAATGCTAGCCATAGCAACCCACAGGAGACCTAGTCATTGATGACCTGTCCTAGGAGCCTGCCCTACAGGGATGTTCACCACTGTATTCCAACCAGAAACCCAGCTAGACCTTCTCTTGCACCAAGTCTGAAAGTCAGAAAGATATTCAGACAAGGGGTAGCCACAGAAGAAGCAGGTGAGATTCCAGTGGAAGCCGAGAGGAAGACAGGAGCCATACATATGGCAAAGCCTTCTGAAAAGTTCAAGCTTGTTAGATAGCTGAAAATGGCTATTCACAATACACAAGATATGGAAGCAGCCTGCATGTCCATCAACAGGACGGATAAAGAAGATATGGTGCATATATGCAAAGGAATACCACTCAGCCATCAAAAGAACAAAATCATGTGACTTGAAGCAACATGGATGGAACAAGAGATTACTATACTAAGTGAAACAAGTCAGACAGAGAAAGACAAATATCATATGATATCAATTATATGTGGAATCAAATAAAAATGATACAAAAGAACTTATTCACACACAAAAAAACAGACTCAAAAATTTCAAAACCAAACTTATGGTTACCAGAGGGGAAATGTTGGCAGAGGGGGTGAATTGGGAGGTTGGGATTGGCACATACACACTACCATACACAAAATCAACAGTAACAGGATATATTGCATAGCTCCAGGAAATCTATTCAATACTGTGTGATAGCCTATATGGGAAAAGAATCTGGAAAAGAATGGATATATATATTTATGTCTGGCTGATTTCTTTTGCTGTATGTATACCTGAAACTAACACACCATTGTAAGTCACTTATATGCCAATAAAATTTATTTAAAAAAATAATGCTATTGGTCATCCTGGATGATGGTCCAGATCTCCATAGCTCCCTACTCTAGCATCCCTGAGACAGCTGCCTGAATGTTCTCACACATACTCTAGGTAACCTGAGTCCATCACAATCCCTTGATACCTAAAGGCGCCTCGCCATACTTCTCAAACTCATATTCCAAGTTGCTCAAGAACAGTAACTAGGTGCTAGTCATCTCACTAAGTCCTCCTTACTGCTAACCACATAGTAGATGTGCAACTCATTAATTGTATTCATTTATTTGTTTTTTGTCTTTTTAGGTCTGTATCCACGGCATATAGAAGCTCCCAGGCCAGGGATCAGCCACAGCCACAGCAACTCAGGATACCAAACCCACTGAACAAGGCCAGAGATCAAACCCACATCCTCATGGATAATAGTCTGGTTCATTACTGCTGAGCCACAACAGGAGCTCACAACTCATTAATTTTAGAAATATTTATTGAGATAACCTACTCAATCTCAGCTGCAAACATCTTTGAGCTGGAAATGTTCCTGGCCTTTTAGAGCTCATATTCTTATTTTAACTCTAATGTTTGATTGGTTGGGTGAGAGGAATATTAAGCACAATTTTTGGCAATATGAGAGCATCATCCTAATGTGGAGAACAAGGCATAAAACAATTAGGGACCACATGTGGTACGTGGAGTCAAAAGTCTTCTTTAAATAACTGCCATTCAGTGAGGTCCTCCTGGATGCCAGGTACACTAGTGGGTGCTTTACATATGCTTTGGAATCCAATCCTCCCAAGAGTTCCAGTTCAGACATGTCATCATTCCTAATTCACAAGTGAGGAAGTAGAAGCTCAGAGAGTTTAAATAATTTTCCCAAAGTAGGTGAGTCACAGAGTCATAATTCAAATTCCGCTTTCGCTGTTCCACATTTGTGCTCTTTCCACTGTGCGACACTTAGGGGAAAATGATGAGCTTTTGAACCAGGGAACAAAGTGACAGGTGGGGTAGAAAAGCATGCTGTTGTACCATATTTTCACTGTGAAATTCATAGTAATCTGACAGCAGAAGATTATTTTCCAGAGTGGGTTTCTTATACAGTAGGAAAAGAAAAGTAATTGCTCACTGACTCTACCTCTATCTTTTTTATTTTGGCATGAGAGGGAAAAAAAAAAGGAAGAAAGAAAAAAAAAGGCAAGCTTACACTGAGAATTATATTTTAAAATAATTAAAAATATTGACTGGAAAAATATTCCCTTGTTTCAAAAGAAATAGGTCCAAATATTTGCCACACACATACCAAAAAAAAAAAAAAAAAAACTCCATCCTACCTACTGTCTTGAAAACCAATTTCTAACCATTACTGGGAAATTATAACAAATCTATATAAACCCACTTATTTCATAATTGAAGTTATACAATGTGTCATGTTTACATACTCTGAAGTTGTTGCAAAAATTAAGAAATGCTGAGAAATGCTGGAGTTTATTATTCCTTCAAAGGAGAAAACTTTTATTATCTTATTTTAGAGGTCACAGTTGGCCATTTACAACAATTCTGTTGCACAATATTTAAATGTTCCAAGAATAACAACTAATAACCAGGACATAATTTCACATTTCAACTGTCTTAAAGGCGAGCTTATTTTAGGAATTTAAATCTCTGAGGTATTTTTAGAAGTTGCTGAATTCACTACCCAACAACAAAGATAAAACATTACCAGCATTTACTCGGCAATGAAATCCACCAATTATTTGGCAATAAAAAAGGAAATAAATACAGATACATGTTGCAACATGGGTGAATCTCGAAAACATTACATTTAGAGAAAGGAGCTAGGCAAAAGGTCACATATTGTTTGAGATGATTTATATGAAATGTCCAAAACAGGAAAAGTCCTAGAGATAGGAAGTATGTTAGTGGCCTCGAGCAGGTGAGAGGAGTGAGTAGGTAGAAATGGAGAATGACAGATAATGGATACTAGGTTTCTTTTGCAAGTGATGAAAATATTCTGCAATTAATTAAGACGGTAGTTGCACAACTCATGAATATCTTAAAACCATGGAATTGTACACTTAAATGGGTGAATCACATGGTCTATGAATTATATGTCAGGAGAGCTATTATAGTAAAAATCATTACCGGTGGTGCCCAATGGCAGCTTCTCCTTGAACCACTTGCTTCACCCTTGGTTCTGAAGATTCCATCCACACCAGGCCATTCCTGATATTCCCACTGCTTAGCCTCCCTCCATCCTTGCAACTCTGCTGCTGCCTCTAGCCCACCACCTGGTACCCACACCTTGGTTAACGCTCACCCTCGAATGTCGGATTGCTGCCCTCCTATGACTACCGGAAGCCTTCTCTCACTCTCCAGAATCATCCCCATTGAGTACTTGTGAGCACCTTGTGCACTCATATATTTATTTAGACTTTTATTATTGTTCAAGGTGTTTCTGCTCTTGCTGGGTTCTCCAGAGAGTGACACAACACTTGACATATAATATGTGCTCATTAAATATTTCACAAATGGATAACTTTTTTAGTTAAACTTTTTAATCATAAAAGTCTCTTCTCTCTTCCTGTTTGTTTTCCTATCAAAGAAATGCAGTCAGAATTTCCCTTAAAAACTTGCAAATAAACTGTTTACTCTGGGATGTACTAATGGATCCATAGATATTAACCAAACACAAAACAGAATTTTTTCCCCAATGATTTCTTCAAGAAGATGGATGTCCTCAAGGAAAATAACCAACAGAATTTCTAAGACAATTTGTAGCTGAAAGAAGAAATGACTTTTCTTTCTCTTTTTTTTTTTTTTTGTCTTTTTGCTATTTCTTCTGCTGCTCCCGCAGCATATGGAGGTTACCAGGCTAGGGGTCGAATCGTAACTGTAGCCACTGGCCTACGCCAGAGCCACAGCAACGCGGGATCCGAGCCACGTCTGCAACCTACACCACAGCTCACGGCAACGCCGGATCATTAACCCACTGAGCAAGAGCAGGGATCGAACCCGCAACCTCATGGTTCCTAGTCGGATCCGTTAACCACTGCGCCACGACGGGAACTCCCAGAAATGACCTTTCTTTACATGATCAATGTTTTGTTTTCTATGAAAGTTTGCTCTTTGCTTCATTTTGGCATCATCACTCAACAAATATCTCCAGAGGATCAGCTGGATGCAAGAGAGCACAGTAGTAAGTGGGTTCAAATACAGCTTCATAAACTGAATTCAAATATAACTACCTTCTTTTGCAAGCTACATAACCTCTTTAGGCTTCAGTTTTCTCATCTATACAGTGAAAATAATAAATTCTAGGTTGCCCTGAGGACTAAATAAGATACATCTATAGAGCAGTTAGCATAGAGCCTGATGAATACATACTAATAATAATGACAACAATGGCTCATTCTATCATCGAGAAGCCTGCAGACCTATGGGGGAGGGGATGGTAATAAAGAGACACCATTAGAAAGAATTATAATTCAAGAAAGAAAACATTTTCATTGGTACAAATTAATTCTACTAATACTCTCTGAAAAGTTCTCTAATATAAACATTTAAGAGTGTTTTCTTTAACAAATAGCATTGCTTATAATAGATTTTTTTTTAAAGCAACAAATGAAAACAGCAAAAATATTAAGACAGGATCAGTTAATTAAATTATGGTGTGCCCACAGAGAGTGATAGAGTGTGGTTTTTAAAAATATGTAGCTGTTTAACCATCGAGAAACAGTGTAGCCCTACTCTTGGCTCTCTCGAATTTTTCTAAGGCTTTCAGTTTCATCTTTAACAAAGGAGAAAGAAGCAACGGAATACCCTGCCTATTTTTCAGTATCATTCAATAAAGATACTTATATTAAAAAATGAAGAGGAGGGATACATGCTCAGTTAGCATTTTAAAATATTTCAGATACGTTATTAAGTGAAAAGAATAAAGAAAAAATAGGTGTAACATAAACTTTCTTGTGAGCATGGAAACATATAAAAATAGGCACATATAGCAGGTCACATCTAGTTGGAAGAATCAGGGACTGTTTTCCAGGGGATTTGGGCAACTTAAGATGGAAAATATGGGAAGGGAATTCCAGGCTGAGGAAGAGTAGGCAGGGGGGCTTGGAATTAAATATGCACAGGGAGAGAGAGGCAAACCTATGCAGATGCCAGAGGCAACGAATCCCGAAAGGTGCACAGGTAGCACCAGTTGAGAGTCTCTTGAAGAGTTAGGCTGATTATGTAGGACTTTCAATGGCAGTAAGCACTTGTTACAGAAGTTATGGAAGACTTACAGAGAAAGAATAATATGATGAGAGTTGCACATTAGAGGTGGCCATAGGGAGGGGTGTGTAGGGAAGAGTGGAGGCAGCAAAAAATGAAGTAATGCATTTAGGATGTTACTACAAGTTGCCTGATTTCTACTTCTCCCATGTTTTCGTTATTTTTGAGAAACCTCCATACACTTTTCCATAGTGGAAGCACCAATTTACATTCCCACCAACAGTGTAGGAGAGTTCCTTTTTCTCCACACTCTCGCCACAATTTGTTATTTGTAGACTTTTGTAGTCACCATTCTGAGTGGTGGGAGGCTATATAACTCACTGTGGTTTTGATTTGCATTTCTCTAATAATTAGTGATGATGGGCATCTTTCCATGTGCCTAGTGGTCATCTGTATGTCTTCTTTGTAGAAAGGTATATGTAGGTCTTCTGCCTATTTTTTTTGAGTAGTTTTTATTTTTTGATACTGAGTTATATGAGCTGTGTATATTTTGTAAATGAAGCCCTTGTCAGTCATACCACTTGCAAATATTTTCTCCCAGTCTGTAAGTTTTTTTCATTGTATTTATGATTTTTTTTTTTGATGTGCAAAAGCTTTTAAGTTTGGTTAGGTCCCATTTGTTTATTTTTGCTTTTATTTCTATTGCCTTAGGAGACTGATCTAAGAAAACATTGGTACAATTTATGCCAGAGAATGTTTTGCTTATATTTTCTTTCAGGTGTTTTATGGTGTCATATCTTATATTTAAGTGTGTAAGCTATTTTGAACTTATTTTTTGTGTATGGTGTGAGGGTGTGTTCTAACTTCATTGATTTACATGTGGCTGTCCAACTTTTCCAACACCAACTGTTAAAGAGGATGTCTTTCGCCCACTGTGTATTCTTGCCTCTTTTATCAAAGATTAATTGACCATAGGTGTGTGGGTTTATTTTTGAGCTCTCTATTCTGCCCTATTGATCCATATTTCTATTTTTGTGCCAATACCAAACTTTTGATTATTGTAGCTTAGTAGTATTTTCTGAAAATTAGGAGGGTTATGCTTCTTGCTTTGTTATTTTTCCTTAGGATTTCTTTGGCAATGTGGGGCTTTTTTGGTTCCATATAAATATTAGGATTATTTGCTGTAGTTTGGTGAAAAATATCATGGGTAATTTGATAGGGATCACATTAAATCTGTAGATTACTTTGGGTAGTATGGCCACAATATCCTATGATAAAACATAATGGAGAATAATATGAAAAAGGATATATATGTATAACTGAGTCACTTTGCTGTACAACAGAAATTAATACATTGTAAATCAGCTATATTTCAATAAAATTTAAAAAAAAGAGAAATATACAAGAGTACTCTATTTTTCTTAACGAGGACTACCCTCAGGGGAAACTAGTTAACTAGAACCTAAGTGAGATAAGGGAAGGAAAATACCTAAATTCAGCTCCTGTTAGCAATCCTGTGCCACCTAAAGGGAAGAAAAAAACTAAGAAACACATGTAAAGTTCACAGTCCACAGGGAAAGGCTCACTAAAAGCCTGAGACTTAATTGTAGGACTACAGAATAACCCCTTCCCCCAGGCCTCACCATCACATTACTAAAAACCTCTTTACAGCAGACCCTTTTACACAGTATATCATGTCTAGCTATGAAGAAAAAAATTACAAGGCATACTAAAAGCAAATCACAATTTGAAAAGACAAAGCAAATGTCAGAACCAGATATGGCAGAGATGCTGGAATGATCAAACAAAGGATTAAAACTAAGATTGACAGGCTAAGAGTTCTAATGGATAAAGCAGTTAGCATGCAAGAACAGAGTAATGTAAGCAGAGAGATAACAATGCTAAGAAAGAACTAAAAGGAAATGCTAGATGTCTACATGCATTTCTCTAGTAAGCATTCATTAAATACTTTCTGTGTTTCCCAGCCTCAAAAAAAAAAAAAAAAAGAAAAAAATGCTAAAAAACAATCTAACGAAAATGAAGAATGCCTTTGATGGGCTTGTTAGTAGACTGGTTATGGATGAGGAAAGATGCTCTGAACTACCGCATATACCAATAGAATCCTCGAAAATCAAAAAGCAGGATGAGCAAAGACTGGAAAATAAAATATCCAAGGACTGTGGGACATCTATAAAATGTATAACATATACATAATGGGAATTCCAGAAAAAGAAAGAGAGAAAAGAAGAAAATATATATTTGAAACAATAATGGCTGATTATTTCCCCCAAATTAATCTCAGACACCAAACCACAGGTCCAGGAAGCTCAGAGAACATCACGCAGGATAAATGTCGAAAGAAAAAGGAAAAAGAAAAACACCCTAGACATATCATTTTCAATCTACAGAAAATCAAAGATAAAGAAATAACCTGAAAGGATCCAGAGGAAAAAGGTACCTACATAGAGAGGAACAAAGATCAGAATTACTTCTGACTTCGCAGAAACCACAAAAGCAAGAGGAGAAGGGAGAAAGATATTTGAAGTATTGAAAGAAAAAAAATCCATTAGCCTAGAATTTTGTATCCAGCGAAATCATCTTTCAAAAGCAGAGGGGAAACAAAAATTGAGAAATTGTTGCCAGTTAGAACTGCCTTACAAGAAATTTTAAGATATTCTTCAGAAGGAAGGAAAAGCATATATGTCAGAAACTCAGATATACATAAGGAATAAAAGAGAGCATTAGAAAAGGAAACTTAAGTGCATATTACTAAGTGAAAGAAGTCCAATCTGAAAAGACTACACACTGCCTCGTTTCAACTCTATGGTTTTTTTGGATAAGGCAAAAACCATGGAGAAAACTAAAAGGTGAGTGGTGTATTTGAGGGGGTGGGATGAATAGACAAAGTATAAACAGGATTTTTAGGGCAGTGAAAATACTCTTTATGATATTAAAATGACTGATCTACGTTATTACATGTTCATCCAAATTCATAGATGCACAACACCAAAAGTGAGCCATGATGTAATCTATGGCCATTGAGTGATTATAATGTGTCAGTGCAGGTGTATCCATTGTAACAAATGTACCAATCTGGTGGGTCAGGCTGATAATGAAGGAGGCTTCATATGTGTGAACCCACGGGGTTTGTGGGAAATCTTTGTATCTTCTACTCAATTTTTCCTGTGCACCTGAATCTGCTCTAATGTCTTAATCTAAAAAATTAGTACAGAAAAAAAAAAATAACTGAAGTTAGCTGTTTTCAGTGAAATAAGCCAGGTGAACAGAAGCCGGTGACTTCTTTCCAAAATTCCTGATAGATGTTTTGCACTCCTAAAATTACAGCTCTCCAGTCAATAATCAAATTCTTGGCAGATATCATTTTTCAAAGAAATGTTATTTTGCCTATTAAATGAAAGGAAGTGAGATCATTAAAACAGTTTCCTAAGTAATGCATTTTAAATGAAAGGCTCTTTTGAGTCTTTGGGAAAAAAATATCAAAAGTTAAACTGAAACATCCAGAGAAAGCTCAAATTAATATGTTAATTCTGTCAACACTCAAGGTGCTGAGTCTAAACCTAGAAGTAACAGAGCATATGGTGATTTACCACTCCCTCTCTATAACTTCAACTATGTCTGCTAAAATCACACACACACACAATGTTGCAAATGAAGTTTTCATTAGTCTTTCAATATAAAATATGCAAGGGTTATAACTTTTCTGTTTTGTTTTGGAGATTGGTTTATTATGCTAGGAGCCATCAGTGATTTTCATTAAATGTGTCAAATGAAGTTGAGCTAGGAAATAGATGATGGATTAATACGCATAAATTTGTCTTTATAGTGACAAATGTAATATTTCTCTGTGGACATCATGTACTTCCCCGTCTGAGATTTTTTTTCCCATTAAAAATATAAACTTTTGAGTTACAGATAAGTGGCATTATGTGGTTAAAACTTGATGAAGCTCAGAAAAATTATACAGCATCAACTTCTGAGATTTAAGTTTCTCATTTATTGTTACCACTTGAGAAATTGCCATCAGCATTTTGGTGAGAAAAAAGTAAATGCCTATGTATGAATGCTGAAGTAGGTCCATAGAAAGGGAATTGGTATGAGAGACCAAATTACATATATTCTACTCTTCTGTGAGGAAGAGTTTTAAAAGCTTTGTTTTCCAGAACTTAGCTGTGTACTATTTACTGCATGGATGGAAAGATGGATGATGCAGAGATAGATAATAGATTGAGGAAGGAATATTATTCCACTCTATGGTCTTCATTCCACTAGAAAGAATTTAGCAATATACATGCACATAAACATAGAATATAAAAATACTATGTATTTAGAAAAATAAACACACAGTATTTGTTAAACCTGTATGCTATTTGTATCTAACAACTATATATTTATCTTTAAATACACATGTACTAAAACACCTAGATATAGTTATTTCTATACTTATTTTAAAAATATTGAGTTAGACTCTTTTAAAAATATATAAATGCTAATAAAGGGTATAATATAGGCAGTATAAGATAAAATTTACTTTTTGTTTTAATGATGGAGCAATATAGGCATTTCAAATAAAGTCAGGAATAAGATGAAATTTTCCACTATCACAACTAAGATTTTAATGATAATTTAAATTTCAACATGAATCTCAAGATAGGAAATTATGATTCTGTTTTATTTTGTTTTGTTTTCTTCAATACAATCAATGCTATCTAATTTCATTAATGCTAAGATAATACATCAAGAAAAAATACACAGGGCATAAAAATAAGAAGAAAAATATGAATGCATTCCTGGAAAAGATTTCAGTTTTTGGCATATTACTCAAGTAAAGACAATGTGGCAAGTTAGATGGTTCCCAATAACTAAAAAAATCAATAGTTTTCTTATATATCAAGAATAAGTAACAATAAAAATTGATGGGAATATATTCCAACTATAATAAGACGAAGTGCAAAATATTTAGCAATATCCTTAAAAGAAATACTTAGAAATATCATGGAGAAAATTAGAAATACCTGAATAAGTGTAGAAAATGAAAGTATACCAATTCTTGAACAAAACATGGATGATTTTATCTATAATCTAGGTATAAAGAAAGACTTCCTGTTTATGAGTCAAAATTGAGTTGCAGTGTAAGGAGAGATTAGTGTATAGGAGCACATAAAAGCTATACAGTGTTTAAGTCTCAATTATATCTCAATAAAGCCGAAAAAATAATAAAGATTTTGCCTGGAAAAACACTATTAGCCAAGTCAAAACACAAATAAAAATTGAGATGATATTTGCAATAATACACCTATTATTGTTATTTAACATTTATATTTTTTAAACATGGACAAAATAAAAACACACAAAAAAGTTACAGAAAAGAAGGTAAAAGATGTTTTATAAAACGTTTCAGAATGGTTCTTAAATCTATAAAAAGATATTCATTTTCACATTTAATAAGAGAAATGCAAATTTCTCAACCATAGGATTGGCAAAAATTCGTGAGGAACCATCTTCCAACTCAAAATACAGAACACTGTGGAAAATAACTGGCCTGCATTTGTCAAAAATGTCATTATCATGAAAGTCAAGGAAGGCTGAAGAACTGTTTAGCGTTCTAAACAGTCTAAAGGAGACTAAACAGACAGGACAAATATAATTATCTTAGAGTACATCCTCTACTGGAGGAAAAAAATGCTGCGAAGGACACTATTAGACAAATAGGAACAAACTTGAAAAATTGACTTTAGAGGACATAAAAACTTTGTATAACTAAATATTTCTGAATTGATAAATTATGTAGTATAATCATATATGAGACTATATTTGTTCTTGGAAAATAAATATTAAAGGGACGTGATGCATACAATCCACTCAAGTGAAAAATACAAGTAATAACAAAAATAAATCATAATATAATTGTTTCCAAATAAATAATAGTACACACATGGATGATAAAGCAAATGCGGTAAATGTTTAAGAAAACTGAATCTGGATAAAGGGTATATAGGAGTTCTTTGTGCTCTTCTTGCAACTTGCTGTTGATTTAAAACTATTTCAAATATAAGTAAAGAAAAAAAAAAAGATTCCATATTTCATTGGAGGAAATAAACAGTAAGACAAGCCAAGGAAACTGAAAGAAAGATAAGAAAGCCTAAGAAAGATAGTCATGCTTTACCAGACACTGAACCTCATTATAAAGTTTTAAAAAATTACAGGACTTCCCGTCGTGGCTCAGTGGTTAGTGAATCCGACTAAGAACCATGAGGTTGTGGGTAGGATGCCTGGCCTTGCTCAGTGGGTTGAGGATCCGGCATTGCTGTAAGCTGTTGGTGTATGTCACAGACGTGGCTCAGATCGTGCGTTGCTGTGGCTCTGGCGTAGGCCAGCAGCAACAGCTCTGATTAGATCCCTAGCCTGGGAACCTTCATATGCCGTGAGTGGGACCCTAGAAAAGGCAAAAAAAAAAAAATTACAGTGTGGTACTATTTTAAGGATTTATGAACAGATCAAAGAAAGAAAAATAAACCCTCCCTCATCCCCAAAGACACCAGAGTCATATATGTTAAAGCTGAAATTTATTTCTCTTGGAAAATAATTTATATCTTCTTTTCTTTTTTAATTTCTTTTTAGGGCTGCACCTGGGGCATATGACAGTTTCCAGGCTAGGGCTTGAATTGGAGCTACAGCTGAGGCCTATACCACAGCCACAGCAGTGCCAGATCTGAGCTATATCTGCGACCTACACCGCAGCTTGTGGCAATGCTGGATCCTCAACCCACTGAGCAAGGCAAAAGATTTAACCTGCATCCTCATGGATATTAGCCAGGTTCTTAACCTGCTCAGCCAAAACAGGAAATCCTAGAATTCGTATTTTTAATATGAATACTTAAAATCATATAAGCAATGCTGGAACAATTTTGTAATGATTTTAGAAAAAAAAAATAAAGTAGATCTTTAGCTCATAAAATAACCAAAACATTTCAGGTACAAACAGGTAAATATAAACAAACAAAAACACACACATGCAATGAAAGAAAAATACTGAAGAATAAATAACTAGCATAAGAATTAGCAATGTCTATTAGAGAATAAGGACAAATGGTAAAACTATTAAGGAAAATGCAAATTATTCCAACATAGAAATGAAAGATTGCTGCTTGTAAAAAAATGACCATAAATAAAATTAAGAGTACATACAAAATTTTAAAAATATTCATATCAGTTATGGCAGATGAATGTTCTACCAATCATGATATACTTTTCCATTATTAAATTGGCAAACATTTAAAAAGAATTGATAGTATTCCTCTCTAAAAATGCTAATGCAAGAATAAGTTAAGACAAAGTCTCTTGAATAAAATTGATGATATATATCAAGTCTCAAATTTTCTAATCTCACTTTTTATTTTTCAAAATTGGTGTATAGCTGGATGTACAATATTATATAACTGTCAGGTGTACAACAGAGTGATCCACAATTTTAAAGGATATACTTCATTTATAGTTTTTATAAAATGTTGGCTATATACCCTTGTAGTTTATTTATTTTCTACATAGTAGTTTGTACCTAGTAACCCCTTACCCCTAAATTGTCCTGCCTCTCTAACATTTTCCCATTGGTGACCACTAGCATGTTCTCTACATTTGTGAGTCTATGACTGCCCATCAACAGATGAATGGATAAAGAAGATGTGGTATATATACACAAAGGAATACTACTTAGTAGTAAAAAAGAATGAGATCCTGCCATTTCCACCAACATCATGGTTAGACTCAGAGGATATTATGCTTAGGAAACTAAGTCTGGTAGAGAAAGACAAATGTCGTATGATGTCACTTATATGTGGAATCTAAAGAATAAAACAAACTAGAGAATATTGCTCCATCCTTTATAAGCTATGTGATTGAAACACAAGTCACCCAAACTCTCAAAGCCAGTGTCCTGATCTATGATGTATGGATAATATATACCCACAATCCATAATCCACAATTCTGTTCTCAAAAGATTTATAAAAAGAAAGGTGTTACAGACCTTATTTGGTAGCAAAGCTGACTTGACGTGATGAACTCACCTGGTGGTAACATGTGACTTGAACCAACAACGTGGAACCAAGAATAGTCTTTATTTACTCCATCTCCGATGATGATGTATCTGTTTATTTTCTTGACATCAGAAAAGCACATGATCTGATGCAAGGTGATGCTCTAAATTCTTAAATACATCTGGCTTGAAGGATTTGGATAAGGGACTGAAGATTGGAAACCGTTATATAGACAGAACATGCAAAGTGTCTAGCTCAATGTCTAGAACAGAGTGGATGCCTCAAAAAATTTCCCCCTCTCTCTTCATCCCTAAATCTCTCACTTAAAAAGAAAGCCATCACGGTAAAGACGCATAAAAATACACATTTTTAATCCTTAAACTTTTCATGTCTTTCTCTAAAATATGCAGGCTAATTATGATTGGTAAAAAAAAAAAAAGTGAAACCAAATATAATGAAACTACATGATGAGCTATAAACAGAAAACAAGCCACAACAATACGTATCACTAAGAGCATTTTCTGGGAAAGGTAGTTATGAGTAGTAGTAGAATTGATTGTCATTAAGAACATGAGGTTTGGAATCAGGCAGCTCTAGGTTCAAGTTCAGCCTTTGCTTCTGACCATGAGCATGAAAGAAATTTTCTTACATAAGCAAGTGAATTTCACTGAGCCTCAGTTTTCTAAACTATAAAATAGGTATTTAAAGTGTCCTTCCACTTCAAGTTTATGCCAAAGATTAAATGAGATGATGTATATAGAACATTTAGCACGAAGCTTGTCAAATTACTGTGGTAACAATAAGAACCTAGTAATTGAAGCTGCTGTTCTTACAGAATAAAGTCACAGCTGACTAGATACTATAATCACCTAGACTCATTAGACATCAACTGTCTGAAAAGTAATTGCAGTTCCACATCTGATTATGCTCTGTATAAAAATATATTTATAAAGTTAATTTATACACTAATTGGATTTGAATACTAACTAACAGGTTGTAAGAGCTGCCTAACATGTTTTGACATCCTAACAGCTATGGGGCATATTCTCACACTAAATTATAATTTTGTAAATATTTTGTCTGCCAAAAGCCACAAAATAATTACTGTATTAGACTTCCAACAGTTAAATCTTCACCCCAAGATTAAGATATTATGTAATAAACAGAGAATCTAATTGCTACTTTGTGTGGATTTTCTACAACGCCCCCAAAGTTATGGTAAATACTATATTCACTCTCTCTAAACTTGGGAAAAATTAAGAAACCAATGACGCACATTTGATTTTACACATTAGCACATTTTAATTAAATCTCTCAGAGTCTATAATAATATATATGGGTCTAATTAACAAACTCATCAAGCTTTTCAGTGGACCAAAGAGTAAAATATTTGAACTTAAGCAAAGTAAGATCATTAAAGAAGAAAATTTGCCATAACTTGTTTGAGTCTCTAAGAAAAACTAGCCTTTTCGCCCATGCTGATTCTTGGCTTTTTGAAAATAAAGATTCCCATTTAGAGAAGTCTAAGGGTGTTCACTTCAAAGGTATTAACAATACAGACAGAGGTTAGCGTATGAGTAGCCTGTGATTCAAAGGTTCATAAAAGGTGTCAGGACCATAACTCAGAGGACAGACTGAGAAAGACAGTTAGTTCAAGAGAACCATCAAAGCTTTCCAAGGAGAAGCCGGCAATTCTTGAACATGCAAGACAATGGCAAGAGTCTGAAGATACAAGTGAATTTTTATTTTTACTCAATAAATGTCATTACATTTATAGCTGTACAGTGATCATCACAACCCAATTTTACATCATTTCCATCCCAAACCCTGAGCTCATGCTTCCACCCTGCAACGTGTCTCCTTTGGAAATCATATGTTTTTCAAAGTCTGTGAGTCAGTATCTGTTCTGCTAAGAGGTTCATTTCCATCACTTTTTCTTTTTTAGATTCTACATGTAAATGATGGAATATGTCGTTGGTGTCTCAATGTCTAACTTCACTTGGCATGGTAATTTCTAGTTCCATCCATGTTGCTACAAATGATGCAAGTGAATTTGTTGGCAGCCTTTGGGCCAACCATAAATAACCTACTCATTTGCTTATTCCTTTAATCGAATGGTTCTTGGGTTTCTAACATGTGCTGAACACTGTACTAGCAGTGAGTGTCCAGGAGGTCTGGGAGGAGGGAATACAGGTACCAAGCACAGAAGCCAAAGACACAACACTCACATCCCCAAAGATCTGAGCAAGAAAGCCAAGGACTAGACTCACAGTCATCAGAAATGCAGTCCAATAGCATTTGGAAATTTACTGAGCCACATGGCCAAGGTCCCACATAGATGCAGGTGTGTATAATGGCAGAGATCAAGCTAAGTAAAGCATCCCCAGCTATGGGGATCACAGAGTTGAAAGGCAGGGCAATTGAACCAGGCATTACAATTTGTGAACTTGGTTGTTTAGAGCCCAAAGGGTCATTTTTCCTGTGAAAAATTCCACGAACATATATTCCATGATAAATCTCCTGTAATAATCTAGTGATAGCATTAAAAATCTTTCCCCATGTCTATAAGTGTTTCATGGAAGGAAGGTGTAGGGACAACCAGGGGACACATCTTCACCACCTGCTGGACTGACCAGTGGGGGAATTAGAGACACTTCTTCCCTCTGTCTAGTCACTGGCTAAAGATCCCATGTCCATGAAAAGTTTCAGGCTGATCTCACATCCATCCTCCATTCCAACTTTCTTATCAACCTCAGATTAATTACACTTTAACCCCCTTAAAGATGGTCAAAGTGTAATTTCCAAAGCGTTAAAAATATGACATTTTTAGGGAGTTTTTTGGATGCAAACTCTTACATTTGGAATGGATGGGCTTTGGGAACTGTGTGTGACTGGGTCACTTCGCTGTACAACAGAACTTGAAGAAACACTGTAAATCAACTATACTTTAAAAATAATAACAATAAATAAATAAAAACTTACATGCCCTAAAAAATAATTAAAAATTTAAAAAAATGACTTATAAATCTATAGCGAACACATACTGAAGACTTTATTTAGCTCATTTCTGAGCGAACAAGCACGATGGCTGTTATGGGTTGACTTGTGTCCCCCAAGATGACATGATGAAATCCAAGCCCCCAGGACCTCCAATGTAATCTTCCTTGGAATGAGGGTCTTTGCAGGTGTGGTGAGTTAAAGTGACATCATATGGGAGTAAAGTGGGCTCTGAGTGCATGATGACTGGTAATCTTTTAAGAAAACCTTCTTAAGGCCCAGAGAGGACGGTGAGTGACAAGACTTGAGTGATAGAGCTGCAAGCCAAGAAGCACCAAGGATCGACAAGCAACCAGCAGAAGCTGTGAAGTGGCAAGGGCAGATTCTGCTAAAGGCTTCAGAGGGAGCGTGGCCTTCGGACACCTTTGTTTTGGACTGTGAGAATGTGGGTTTGGACTCCAGAACCACAAGACAATCAAGTTCTGTTTTGTTAACCCCTACAAACTGTGGCAATTTGTTAGGGAAGCTCTAGGAAACGAATATCCCAGGTAAAGCTGGCTTAAAGAGCACTTGAGAAACTGGATATTTATTGTCATTTGGGTTGAAAAAAGAATCTTAGAATAACACTGTCAAACAAAACTGATTTATGTTCTAGAGGGCAGCAAACATATTAACTTGGTGGAGAGAAACTTCCTTTCCTAGACAATGTTCTACAAGTTAACATGTAACTTTGCCAAGCCTCAGCCTCTAATCAACGATATATGACAAATCTAACAAGTCATACTCTCCTAGATAATTAAAAAAACCCACTGGTCGGTCCATTCAAAAATGTTCCACTATGACATCAAAAGCATTTACTCCCTGCTCCTAGCTTTTCCACCTAACTCTCAAGACGTGCCCCATTTTTTTTGACAAGCCCCTCATTCACATGCCTGCCCAACTTGAATCCTGGGTTTCACTAGCAGCATCCCCTGGCTGCCACTCCCTACTTGCTATTTGCAGATGAAGTTTATCACCCTACCAGCCACCCTCAGAACTCTATTCTTGTCCCAACCAGGACACTAATCAAGCTCCTCCCCTTTTAATATATTTAGCTCTTGAATAATTCTAGTCCACGTCTCAGATGGACAGGAGGCTTAGGGAGATGCAGCTTATTTCAGGAGTAAACAAAGAATAAAACCCCGTGACAGAATCTGGAAGGGAGTCCAGCCCATTTTAATGTGAAAACAACATAACCGCTTGTTTTTAATTTGATGCACAAGGAAGGTGACATGAAATACTCTCCCTCCCTGCCAGGAGGGTTTGAAGATTAAGACACCCTGCCTTCCGGAAACAGAGATCCTACCTTGCTAATATTTTAGACTCAAAGTTTAATGGACCGGCAAGGTCCACTATGAAAGAAAAAAGGAACCTGGATGAGGATCTATTCAAGGTATTGGCCGCCCAGTGTGACAAGAGAACTTACCAGGCAGAGTGGAAGCTGGTGCTGCAGAAGAGAAGAGGGGGGAGGGGATTTAGAGGTCCCCTGCCATGCCAGGGGCTAACAGTTTACATAAAGGATTGCAATTGCGGGGTGAGAGTATGAAAGGATCCTGGGAAAGAGATAGAAGCAGGCTGTGGAAGGGGCACTTGGAGGGAGAATCTTAGAATAGAGGCTACTGATTAACCACTATGAAACTATTTCAATAGGTTCTAAAAATGTACAGCTGCATCAGCATGCACCTGCTAAGTATCAGCCCTGAAAAATTATAAAGGTTGAGCAGAAATAGAACAGGAAATAACTTGGTAAAACTAAAAAGATAAAAGGATGGACTTGCCAGATACCTCAAGACAAGCAAGAATCCAAGAGAAGGGTATTAGGGCCTTTGGGTTTTTCTGGGGGGTGGTGAGTGGGTGTCAGAACTCCCCCAAACACAGGTATTTCTGATGGTTGGACCACCTCAGCTGGAAGAATGTCCAATACACCCTAGAACATTTGTTTTATTTCTTTTTCTTGTATGGGGGGCAGGGGAGGTGCACCATGGCATATGAAAGTCCCCAGGCCAGGGATCACACCTTCTCCTAAGCAGTGACCCAGATGCAACAGTGACAATGCTAGATCCTTAACCTGCTTCATCACAAGGGAACTCTAGTAGGTTTCCATTTTAAAGCTTAAAATAAAATAGAATCCATTTGTTTATCTTTTATTTATTTATTTATTTATTTTACCTCTAGGTAACGCAGGACAAATTGAAAGGTGAAAATCTAGGAGTACATTTTTATATGTTATCTTGGGGTGGTGAAACTTAGGGAGAATGATTTCTCCTCTCCAGCGTCAAGTGAACAGAACCAAATTTTTCTGGCTTTCAGCTATGGTAAATGATTAGATACATAGCAAGGCTCAGTAAAGTGGTGCAGTTTCATTTCCTGGGAGGAAAAGAGGTTTAAATCCACCAGACAATTCATTTGTAACAAGCTTACAAGTGCTTGCAAGAATGCAATAACTATCCACCCTGCTTGAACAAGTCAGTGAATGAAAGAAAGGCTTTTGACCTCAAATGAAAATAATATTGAAGGGATTTGTCATTTTGACTTTGGTTCTGAATTCAAAATCAATGCCAAGATAGAAAATGCCATAATGCATATAAATGCCATCAGTGATCTTTAGAAAATAGGGTGAAATATTAGCAGTCACTGGAGGAATTCGAGTCCTACACACAATCAATAGGGATCCTTCATTCCAACAACAACAATGGTATAATGATAATAATAAGATCAGCCCACATTGATTGAATGTTTTGCTCTGCTAGAGCTGGTGCTAAGGGCCAAGTCTGCATCCTTGCAATTGATCTTCCTAACAGCCACCTGAAGTACTTATCCTTACCCTGGTTTTACAGATGAGGAAAGTGCAGATGCAACAGGTTATGTCACTTGCCATTAATAAACAGAGAAGCTAGAGTTCAAACTCGGCCCACCTGATACCAGGGCCCAGGACTGTAAACACTGATTACGCCTGCACATAACTTAACAGCTCAAAAAAAAAATCTGTGGGGCGCCACCTACTGATACATCCTGGATGGTGAGACCAAGAGACAGTGAGACCCAGAAGGTGCTCCTGGCATTAAAAAAACAAAATGCACAAAAATTGAAGACTGCTCTTGAAAGCAACCTCATTTTCATTTTAGTGTGATTTGATTTCCTTCCTTGAGATCTTTCTTAATTCTGTTAGAATACCCTCAGTGAAATATAGACTTGGCTTGCGCTGTCCTAATGCAAGCTGGAAAGAAAGATCAATCAGAAGTCCATTAGGAGAAGGATGAAGAGGAAGTAGCTGAATGGAGCCAAGGCCAAGAGAATATCAGGACCCTTCTCAAGGGTTTCCGACGTCCTCAGGGTCAGGTGCTTCCTGCAACGCTGTAACTCTAGAGTCAATTTCCCATTATCCACCTGGTGAATTGCCCACTCTGCAGATTTACCTTGAAGCCTCTGAAGCTTTATGTCCAAAGTGGCTCCCATCCTCATCTAGCTTACTCCAGCCCATTCCCTCCTGCCAGTTAGCACTCACATACAATGAAAGGCCAAATGACCAGGCTGTGATTCCCCCAACTCTTTGGTCTCTCCCCTATTGGGAAAGGATGGCTTTTCTTTCATCTACATTTAGGTGTGTGCCTAAATGCTCTCCCAGCCCTGTGTGCTCAAAGAACCAGAAGCAGGAAGGGGTACAATCTAGGAAACCAGGATTAATTAGATCTGGCTGGAGACAAGAATTACACATGTATTTATCTTAAGAGGTAGACTCCAACAAGGATTTACTAGATAGCATAGGAAATTATGCCCAATATCTTATAATAACCTACACTAGAATATAATCTGCAAAAAACCTAAGTCACTATGCTGTATAAGTGACAGTAAAATATTATAAACCAGCTGTACTTCAATTTAAATAAATGAATAAATCAATAAGTAAATTTTTAAAATAAAGGAGGTGGACTCATTTTTCACTGTTTATAGAGCATTTGCACTATATTACCATAGTTTAAAATGCTTTGAAAAGGTCACATAACAGGAAAGTATAAAAGAGGGTCAAGGTCCCAACTTGGCTTTATCTAAATGGGATTCTCCTTTCTTAGTCAAGGAGGAGCTAGGAAGGGTTGGAAGAGCTTAAGCTTTCTAGGAAAGCTCATCTAGGTTTCAGGGAGGGTTCCCCCACTGAGGGGCTGGGGGACCCTGGACAAATTCCTACTGTTTTCTTTCACTCACCCAGTCTGTGACCAGGACAATAGCAGTACTTACACCTTCTAAGTTGTTGCGATTATACGATGAAAGAACATATGAAAAGTACCTCATAAACTACTAGGAACACTGTGGTTGTGCTGTAATTTGGAAGGATCAACATCATTATCATTAATATTAGCAGCTGCAGCAACAGAACAGCAAGAGTACTATTAAAGAACAAGCTACAAGTGTTGGATATATTTTGAATAATAGTTATTTACCCCCAAAATGCAAATATTATATTTAAGAAATACACATATTTGTATATTTTTCAATGCGCTTTGCCTCTAGCTATGACTATCAAATAGCATCTTACCCTGAAATAAGGCCTAGCATAATAATTAAGATGTTTTCCATTTACTTATTCTTTGAAGAGACTAATTCAAGAGAATTGCTTAATCTTCTTCTTTCTTCATCTATTTAAGCATGCAAAACATAAATGGACTTCCTTGAGACCCTAATAATATGAAATCTAAGATAAGGCCACTTGCTTTCAAATTAAAACAAAATCTATGTTTCTATCTTTGTTCCTAATATAGTGACTAATGGCACCCTAACACTTTGATCTTCCACTTGAAAAATATCAAAACATCTTTAATATGCAAATCAAGGTAAGAGCTTGTGGGGTCATCTGCAGCAGGTTTTTTTTTCCTCCCTTATAACAGTAATTGGAAAATCTATGGGGGCCCTGAGGATCATAATTTTAAAAATAATTCTACTGCTAACAAAAATCCACTAGCTTATCCTTAGTCACATTTTGAAATGAAATTTAGATATTAAATAGTATTGATTTCAATTCAAAACCTGCTCTGACCGCCTCTATATCAATCCCCCTGACTTGGAACAAGGATGGGTGGAGATCATTAAGTCATTTATCTTGTCAAAAATCTTGGCAATGTGCCCAGATGTATCAAACACTGGCTGAGGCTACTTTTAGTTCCCATTTCCACTGGTAACCAACTTCCCATAAACCCCTCAGTCAGCCTCAGCCCAGGTCAGAACACTCTGAGGATGAGGGGAATGAATTTGAAAATACACACCATTAGGACTGATGAGAAGGACCTTTCAAGAGGGGGTGGGGATGGGGGAATATGAATTAAATTTCCAAGTGATGTAATGACCTCTAAAACCCTTGTCCATACTTCCGTGTTTTCAACACATAGCTCTTTCTTTCTTCATTTAGTAAATACTTAACCAGCTTTTCTCTTGTGCCAGCATGCTGCTAGGTGCTGGAATTACAACAATGAACCAGTACAAAAGAAAGCCCCTATAGAGCTTAGAGGCTACTGGGGAAGGCAAAAAGTAAACAACTGATTGTACAAATAAATATATATCTTGAAGTTATGACTCTACTATGGAGGAAAATAGTGACAACATGCCCCGAGAAAGAGAAATAGGGAAACTGATTAGATGAGTAGGGACTCTAGAGAGAAAAGGACATTTAAGCTAAGGCATGGGGTAAGTGGGATTTAGCCAGACAAGAGAAGCATTCTAGGCAGGAGGAACTTGTATGGCCGGAAATAGGAAGTCAGGAGTGGGGAGCATGAGCAGCTCCTGAGGGGTGATATTATCCCCTGATGAGCATGTTTTGGTGCAGCCCCTTCCTTGATCACAGCAAAGATGGTGGAGTCGATTCTAAGTAGAATGGGAAGGATTTTAAGCATGGAGGTGACATGAATAAAATAAACAAGCAATAAAAATCTAACAGAGTTTTCTGGAATGCTAGATACACTAGCATCTGTTTGACTTCCTCCCCTCACCCCCTGGAAAATTTCTAGAATTGGCTTTTCCTCTTTCTAATGCTTTAAGGCAGTTTTGGATCAAGTGGCTCCTTCCCCTAGGTCTCTTGTAGCAGAATCAGCCAAGGCAACTGAGAAAAATACCTAAGTCCTCTGCAGCCCCAATGAAGCAGAATCTTTTGGTACGGAGTCTAAAAATCTGCTTTTTAAAGGGGCACCCTGAGCAATTTCAGCACACTTTAAATTGACACGGACCTGGCCATTGCACCATGGCTTATACAGAGAAAAATCACTGTGAAGCAGAGCGTATTCTGGGCAAGCTGGCATCACAAGGATGATATGACAGAAGCCAGGCGGGAACAAGCAGTCAAAGACTACAGAGGGGCCCTGACTTGGGAAGGAGCATCACATGGAAGCACTGTTCCCATGGGACATTTCATCCTCCAAAGCACAGCACCTAGGATACCCATCTGGATTAGTTTGCTGGGGGCTGCTGTAACAATGTAGCATCTGACTGGCTGGCTTAAACAATTGAAGTTCATTTTCTCACAGTTATGGAAACTCCAAGTCCAAGATCCAGGTGTCAGCAGAATTGGTTTCTCCTGCAGCCTCATTTCTTGGTGTAGAGATGGCTGTCTTCTCCCTGTGCCTTCGCATGGCCTTTCCTCTGTGCCTGTCTGTGTCCTAATCTCTTCTTAGAAAAGCACCACTCATACTGGCTCAGGAGTCACCTTCATCACCTCATTTTAATTAAATCACTTCTTTCAAGGCCCTGTCTCCAAAGGCAGCCATACTCTGAGGTCCTGGGGTTAGAAATGAACTTGGGAGGATACAGCCCATAACACTATCTGACTCTTCTTTCACTGCATTTCAAGTTTAGACCCTATATCATCAGGAGAATCTTTCTGCACTCCTTCTGATCCTGGGTCTCACTATCAGTTAAACCAAGGGTATATTCTGACCTAACTTAAACTCCTCAAATGTACCTATTTTTAGAGGGCCTGACAGGCTGCTTGCGAGTATTTTTCAGTGATTTTTGTTTGTTATTTAATGGTTGCATGCACTGCACATAGAAGTTCCTGGGCTAGAGATCTAATCTGAGCCATATCTGCAACCTATGCCACAGCTGCAGCAATACCAGATCCTTAACCTCCTACACCAGGCCAGGGATCGATCATACCCATGCCTCCACAGCGACTTGAGCCACTGCAGTCAGATTCTTAATCCACTGTTCCCCAGTGGGAACTCCTGGGGATGCTTTTTTGATAGTTCCTTTGTCCTCACTGGTCCTTCTGGGTCAGCCACTGAGGTTGGGACTCTGCTTGAGTCCTGGCACACTGTATTTATTTTTTAAATTTTAATTCAAATAAATCACTCCTGCTACTTCTTTACTCAAAATCATCTAGTCCCCACTTAATATTTTTCACTTAAAAATGTAATTGCTGGCCAAGGCAATACATGTATCTAAGAGAAAAATAATATGCAGCTCAGGTAAATTACATGTTCAGTAATAACTTTAATAGAGTGTAAGTATTTGGAAATTGAATTGTTAATTAACAAGAATACTGTTTAAATGGAAAACATTTACAGTTCAAAATTGAGAATATGAGGTAGAAAGATGTTACTCAGACCCAATGTTATCTTCAGTAAGAGAGGAAATATGATTATATCATTTTTAAATGAGTCACTGGAATATAAAACACTTTTTTATAACTAAAAACAATATTTACTGAATCATTGACAAGATTCTGCAATTCAGCCAGTTACTGAAAAAACAAATTAGTTTCTATTTTTTGACTCAAAAAGCAGCAACAAAAATCTTTCCACCTATTTCAATTGTGTTTTGTTTTGGAGACTTTTTTCTAATCTTAAAATAATTTGTTTACACAGGTGCTTCAGTGCTAAATGGAGAATATGGGATAACACAGTGGCCTGTCCTAACTCCTGCATGTAATCATTTACACATAAGCTCTCAAAGCAAAACGAGCTGATGACAAGGAAGCTGTGTCAGATACCCAGCAAGCAGGAGACCCTGCAATTTGCCCAATGAAGCCCTTTCCTATTTTATCACTTCTCCACAGCATCTAAATGATTTAAATGATAGGCATTCCTTGGAGGGTTCCAGGGAAAGACAAGCTTCAAAAGCCTGCCTGGCAATTAACACAGGTTGGATTCTCAGGCACCATCCTCTGACTCAGTGATCTTTCACACGCTGTCTCTGGACCAGCAGCAGCTTCACTGACCAGGAACTTATTAGAGATGCAAATTCTCAGGCTCCATCTCAGACCTTGTGAAACGGAAACTGTGGTGGTGGGGAGGGCTGCCACCTTTGATTTAATCAGTCCTCTAGTTGATGTTGATCCCTGCTAAGGTTCAGAGTCACTGGTCCAGTCCAAAGTCAGAGCCCTAAGGATCCTCTAGGCACACCTGGCACAGAGTATGGGGACGAGGTGAGGACTGAGGAGAGGGGCGAGATGAAGACAGAGCAGAAGGAAGGCAGAATGTGGACCCAGGGAGGAAAACCAATCAGGGCACATCTTAGGCTTGAATACTCAAATCAATTTCACATCAATATCAGTACCATTCTTTTTTTTTTTTTTTTTTTTTTTAAAGGCTGCACCTGTGGCATATGGAAGCTCCCAGGCTAGGGGTCAAATCAGAGCTGCAGCTGCCAGCCTACACCACAGCCACCACCATGCCCTATCAGAGCCATGTCTGTGACCTCCCCTGAAGCTCACAGCAATGCTGGATTCTTAACCCACTGAGCAAGGCTAGGGATCAAACCCACATCTTCAGGGTAATGGTCAGGTTCATTACCCCAGGGGTAATGAACCACAACAAGAACTCCAATATCAGCATCATTCTCTCCTCTGTTTCATAAATTAAGAGATTCATATTTGGCTTCATTGAAAAAAATCATTTTTCTACTTTAAAAAAAAATTTAAAAACCTACTGATACAGGCAATACTTTGCTTAGAGCACAGAAAGGGGCGTCTCAAGCTTTAAAACTCCTCTGCTCAGCCCTCCTCTGACCACACGGCTCCCACGGGCACAAGGGGGTGTGCTCACCCACCTGGGGCACAAGATCTTCCAGACTCTGTTCTGCATTTGGGGTCTCAGAACTGCCAGCCTATACATGCCTAAGTCTGCTTCCCAGGCCTGTGCTGCTGACCTCTTGCCCAGGGTAGACTATGCCACCTGTGTACACTCTCGGCCCAAGAGGTCCTGTATTATATCGTATTTTTAATATTTTTAAAAATTTTCTGTAGATGACATTTTCACATCTTAAAAAGGGAAACAATATAAGATATGCAAAAATAAAAAATGTTTAATTTCATTGATGCTGCTGTGAATTTGGGAAGAAACTGATTATCCAAGCATTTATCTAAGCATGTAAAGGACATTCATGAGTAGTAGAACAGAGTCCTAGAGAAAGATACCTTTTTTCCCTAAAAAACCAAAACAAAATGTTTTTTTCTATAAAACCTGAATACCATTATCGTATTCAATAAACTTTAAACATTCTAAAAAAACAAAACAAAATCCATCTTGGCCCAGGAGGGCCTTGCCTCCTTGGGCTAGCTGATTCGTAGAGGCAGCAAAGGGCTCCGTCAGATGTCTCTTTCACTTGCAAACCAGCCAATCCTGAGTTTATACCCTAATCCCCTCCTTATCTAACTCTTGAACACCAGGCCTTCAATCCCACCAGGATCAGGTGTCAGGTGATTAGAGACTGCACCTCTAGCTCAAAAATATTCAAACGAGTCAATCTTAAACTTTTAATCCTGCCCTGCCTTGCCTTTCCTGAGGAAACCCCAATAAAGGCCAAGGCCCATATTGATCACTCCTGCCTTCTGCGTCCTGACCACCATGGTGTTTCCCGCTAAGGGGAGTATGAGACTCCCTTTCTGGGACATGAAAGTAGAATTAACTTCCTTCCGTAGCACACAAGGGCTCCCTCAGTATGATAAGTATCCATGTTGGAAAGAGCAGCTCGGAGCCCAGGGCTGAAATGACATGTACCTCCATGTCTGGCACCAAGAATCCTAAATTCAGACCTGGCCCTTCAAGTCATTATGAAAATGTATTTGTCAAAGCAGGGAGACAAAACCTACTCCAGGGAAGAGTATTCCCTTGACTCACAACATTATGCACCTAGTGGGTAGGCTTCCATTTGTACCTTGGCCTCAGCTACCACAAAGGTTAGGGGAGCCTTGTTAGGGGGGAGGAAAAGCCATTGTTTGGGCTGGTTGCTTGTAGCACTACTTTGTTTTATTTTTATTTTTTTATTTTATTTCATTTCATTTTATTTTTTTATTACTCAAATGAATTTATCACATCTGTAGTTGTATAATGATCATAACAATCCAATTACATTTTATGAAATAGTAGGAAGTTCTCCCATCTATCTCCAGGAAGGGTGAATATCTGGAAGAAAGGGGAAATGCTTTTTGCATTCAGTCTGTGACAATGTACTTTACGGAAGAGTAAAAACACTTTTCTGTTGCCAAGGATGTGAAGTCAAGCTCTAATAAGGCATTCAGTTTTTCAGCGGACCTGTGGAATCCTCTCATTAGAAGAGAGATTTTGTCTTATTTACCACTATACCCTTAGTGATTAGCCAAGAGCCTGGCACAGAAGAATCTCTTTTGTTTTTAAGCCATCATCATTCACAGTGAATCACTACTGCGATGTGATTGGCATGCAGAAAGCTGTCCATATACAACTCGGTGAGTTTGAGGATAAGTGTGCATTGCACACCCATGACAATATCACCACTATCAAGGCCATAAACATACCTTTCACCTCCCAGAGTTTCCATTTACGTCCTTATATTATCAGGCTTGTGTATATGGTAAGAACACTTAACACAAGACAGATAGATCGTCATAGCAAATATTAAGTATATAATACAATATTGGTAGCTTTATGTACTATGCTATAGAATGCATCTCTTATTTATTTTATGTAACTAAAACTTTGTGTCCTTTGACCATCATATCTACCCATTTTTCCCCTTCTTGCAGGTCCTGGCAACTACCATTGTACTCTGTTTCTATGATGTGACCATTTCAGATTCCACATATAAATGA
Source organism: Phacochoerus africanus (assembly GCF_016906955.1). Taxonomy (NCBI): domain Eukaryota; kingdom Metazoa; phylum Chordata; class Mammalia; order Artiodactyla; family Suidae; genus Phacochoerus; species Phacochoerus africanus. The sequence continues at coordinate 12,753,227 of NC_062544.1, read as the reverse complement.
GACGATACAGTATTTGTCATACTATGTCTGGCTTAATGTATCTTTGCACAACGTTCTCCAGGTGCACCCATGTTATTGCAAATAGCAGGATTTCTTCCTTTTATAGACATTTTATGTATACACCACATTTTCCTTATCCGTTCATCCAGGGGTGGGCACACAGGTTATTACTCTACCTTGGCTACTGTGAATAGCGCTGCAATGAACAATGGAAGGGCACACAGATCCTGATCCCAACTCCTTGGGATAAATACTCAGAAATGGAGTTTCTAGATCATGTTAGTTCTATTTTTTTACTTTTTGAGGAACCTCCATACTGTTTTCCATAGTAGCTGCACCAATTTACATTCCTACTGGCAGTGGAAAGGGTTCCCTTTTCTCTACATCTTCGCCAACACCTGTTAACTCTTGTTTTTTAAATAACAGTCATTCTAACATGTGTGAGATGACAGCTTACTGCAGTTTTGATTTGCATTTTCCTCATGATTAGGGATGTTCTCGATAAATGTTGGTTAAATCAATGAAAGAAAAGTCATTGAAAAAAAAAAAAGGATCAAGTTTCCCAAGTTATATTATGTCCACATGAATAATCATTTACTGACCCTCTGCTGTGAAGCGGGCAGGGCATCCCAAGATGGAAAAGCCATCCAGTCAATTCTTGAGGTATTTACTAATTAGCGGAGTTGACAAACAAATGAATCAATGATTTCCACAGGGCTGGTGAAGGCAGAGCTATTTGTCTTGTTTGTCCAAAGCAACTGTTTATCAGACTCTTTTGTCTTTTAAACTTACTAAAAACCCTGGGGTAACAATTCCAAGGGGATTAAATAGGCGGGGCCCTAAATGTTGGCAGACTAGTCTTAGACACCGAGGTTTCTCTTTACCAGCAGAAGTCTAGGCTCAGTGCCCATTCTGAGTATGAGATGGAAGTTGGAAAGGGATGTTAGTTGCGGGCGAAAGAATCATAAACTCAGAGACTCAAATTCCACATACAAGCCCACGTGCTTTAAGAGGTGTGTGATCCCACAGCTGCCGATAAGACACGATCCCTGCTTCAACGTTCATTTCTAATGAGATCATCAAAGAAAAACCAACGAAGAGGATCTGCACATTGTCCATTTTATAGCCACCTTCCTCTGCATGCTCCCTGTCATTAGGGATCCCCAGCAGGTAAGTGGTAGGATCCCCAGCAGGTAAGTGGTAAAGAGTGTAGGCCAGCGTTTTGTTTGTTTGTTTGTTGTCTCTTTAGGGACACACCTGCAGCATATGGAAGTTCCCAGGCTAGGGAGCTGTAGCTGCCTGCCTATGCCACACCCACAACAATGTCAGATCTGAGCCATGTCTGCAACCTAAACTGCACACAGTTCACAACAATGCCGGGATCCTTAATCCACTCAGCAAGGCCAGGGATTGAACCAGTGTCCTCATGGCTAATAGTCGGGTTCATTACCACTGAGCCACAATGGGACCTCTGAAAGCCAGTGTTTTTACTAAGCTTCCAGCAAAATCCCAGGATTTAACAAGCTTTATAAGGTAGAAGGCATTTTATATATATATCAGTTTGTACATTGCGGATATTTCTTTGTATGAAACCCGGTAAGGCGCAGTTTTCCAAATGGCCAGACCTTTAATTTAAGGTTGACAAGACAGACCTTCACTACAGAGGAAGATGTGCCAGCAATGGATGATGAAATGAGTAGATCATGTTTTGTGGGGACTCCATCAAAGAAAATTCTTCACATTTTTCTAATTACTATGTCAGCCCAGCGAGCAGAAAGAAATGACACTAGTCAGCAATTTTTCAGGAAACACCTACATGGAATTTTAAATAGCTTTGAACTGAACTAAAAATTGCCTTTTCCGAAGTTATTTTCTTGCCTGACAATAAGAGATATTTTAAAAATAATTTTTAGTGTCAGACAATGTGGAGGTAACGTGACCAGATTTGTCACAGCAGATGACATACCTGATTTAGCTGACATCAGTACTGTACATTTGGCCAACCCCTCTTTTTTTTTTTTAAGGTAGAGGAAATTACTTTTAAGAAGTTTTATTATTATGTTAAACTGTAATGCAAACATTACCCTTTGTAAAATTAGGATTCTACACAATCTTCATATTTATGAGAAGCGTTAGCATCTTCAATGCCTGAGGCAATGCTTGTCATCCCAACACCCAAGACAATCAAGTCCTACCTAGAAGCAGCCTCTGACAGGTGCACAGTCAGTGCTTACCAGTTTCCTTCCAAACTTCCTATCCTGAGGTTTTGCATTTTAAAATAATCCTTACTGTGCATGAATGTTGGGAAAGTTCAAATTCAATGTAAGACTGTGCAACTATTAACCCAAAAAGGGCCTCCTCCCTGTAACAAACACAATTCTTAAGAAGTCACCAAGTTGGTAGTTTCAAAGAGCACTCCTCCATGGTTTTGGAGGGCATTACATATATGATATATATGTGTGTGTGTGTGTGTGTGTGTGTGTGTACACACACACACATAATTTAATATATATATTTATACTTTATATATAACATAAATTTATAATTTCTTACATATATAATTTAATATATATATATAAAATTTACTTTGGGGTAGCCTTTGATTTTCACATCCCTCTTAAATAAAATTAAAAAAAAACCACTCATAGACATAGAAGACAGGACACTCTGCTGGTTTTGAACCCATTTCATCATAGAATACTGCTGATACAGAGAGACAGAGGATGGCTTGCTGCCAATGCAAATAAAACCAGTTAAGAAATCAGCACACCCCACACTCTTGCCAGGCTCCTGAAATGTGCTCTGGACTTGGCATGTGGGGCAGTGCAGCATTCTCAAGTTCCTTCTCTATGGAGGCAGCATTTTCCCTCTCCTGAGCACTGCCAGGTAGCTTTTAGGTAACAGAGAAGGACTAGAGTTACACAGCCCAACTCTTACCATTACATCTATCTATAAGAAGTCTGGTCAAGGGCTCTTTAGTGTGGCTTTTCAGGATCACAGCCTTCAATGCAGAGGAGAAAGATTCAAAGGCTGTAGGGTCAAAGGGCTTGAGTTCAAATCTAGGTTCTATTTCCCAAGGGGTGTGTGGCCTTTGATAAGTTATTCTCTATGCCCAAAGATCCCCACCTAATAGATGGCTGTGAATGAAAATGGTACCCACAGAGATATGAGGGTTCAAACCTGAATCCAGTCAAGTGCTCAGCACAACTCCCAGCACCAAGTCAGTGTCCATATGACTTCCTGGATCTCACCTGCAGTGCTGCAGCCCTGCTGCTGATGAAAAAGTGTATTAGCATAATTATAAAACAATTGCAGAACCAGTCACAGATTGTTTCTAGATTCACAGTTCATTTGAGGATAGGAAGACAGGGAGGCAACTATTGATTATGTCTTACATAATAATAAAACCCAGGTAGTTGGTCTTCTGAAATCCCCATGCTAGAGAAAAGGAAGGCTACAACTTGATTTCAAGCAATGTAACCAACACTCACAGTAATTTTTACTTAATAAAACCATTAACACTGTATCTTCACCAAAGATGGCTGTGCTCCCTGCCCTTAGCGGTGAGCGTGATGTCGTCGTTAGTGGAGGAGGGAAAGTTCGACTTCCATAAAAGGCAAAATATAGATGCATCATCAATCAACACCAAACGAATAGTGCACATTTGCATAATCTTAGGTATGACACTAAATGCTTTACGTGTGAGACCCCATCTAATCTTCACAACACCCCAATGAGATGGGTGCTGCCAACATTTTCTAGACAGGAACACTGGGGCTCGGCGAAGTTAATAAATTCCCCACACAGCCAAGAGAAGCAGAATTTAAACCCAAGTCTTTATGGAGTCCAGAGTTCTTAACCAAAACAAAAGCGATATAGCATGCCTCTAGTTTGTGGTGTTCGTTTCTGTTTGTTTTTTATTTCCCCTCCTCTGGGAGGGTCTCCATTGCATCTCACGAGAAATGCATGGAGTGAAAACCTTGGGGGCAGAATTTTCCAAAGAGGATCACTTCAGAATATCCTTCATTCCACATGCTTCTTTTTTCAATGTGAGCCTGATGAAAAAGGTGCTTGGGGTATGTGCTAGGGATTGGTTGATTGCACATGAAAGGGCAAGTGTCTGCTATTTCTAAGAATTAGATAACCTTTGGAGGACAGTCTCTCCAGCATCAGGGAGTCCCCAGATATCAAATTATCAGAAATACAGAAAATAAAAGGGCATATTCCACAGATGATTCCTGCCCCAGCCACCAATTCAACTTCAGACTTTAGGTCTTTCCAGCTGAAGCTCTAGATATCTTTATAATAGAGAAAATCTTTCCTTGTCGTGCTCTGTCTGAATTCCTAACCAGCAGAACCAGGAACATCGTGAGCTGGCTGTTTTATGTCTCTACATTTGAAAGTAGTTTGTTACGCAGCGGTAGATACCCAATACAAAGTTTTGGCTTGAGTGATGGTAATTTCAATCAGCTCTAGTTCATTTTGCCTTGTGGGAGCAAGGATTCCTGCATATATGCTATTTCTCTTGGCATTACATTTTCACCAATTAGTGCTCATGAATGACATGAAAATGTATTTAGATTATTTCTTCCGCTGCCTCCGGGAAGAGTTCTCATAGATTAGTGATGCTAATTTTTCAACGTTCTCATGAAATGTTCCCTTATTAAAAAGAGAGGAGACAAGCGGCAATTTCTATATCCGCATCACCTGAGACTGCCCTAGTGAAAACCATGCATCCTGACCTTCCTCAACAAAAAGAGCTGCAAACAAACAAACAAAACAAGAGCTGAAAGTCCTTTGCATAGCTTGTGCCAAACTAGGATGGATTCTCCAGAGGGTGCCCAGGACAGGAAGAAGGGAGCAAGCAAGCTTTCAGGAGGTCTATCTCTATCTGGTTCAGTCTGCTTTTCATGATAACAGAACTATGGTCTTAATTTGAAAGTAGCATCCAACCCAGGAGGCAGGGGGAGATATATATTTTGTGGGAAGATGAGGAAAATCCAAATTCATAGGCATAGGCCAATTTGAAAAAAAGAATCTTAGCACTTTGAAGATTCCAGCACAAGAGAGGTGGAAAAGTGACATGACAGTCTCCATGTTAATATAAAGAGAGAAATGAGGAAAGGTGGAAAGTAGGTTGGGGAGAAAGTTGAATTCTTATCCTCTAACCTAATCCAAAAGCCAGCCTCTGGAGAGTTCAGAATACAATACCCTCTTGAGAGGTACTTTTACATTACACGGGGAAAGATCCTTGTAGACTTTAAGTAAAAACCATCACAGATTTTCAAAGCTCTTGTCAGAAAATCATGATAAATGTACAAAATATGTGGGACTTCCACTTTATCCCAATATCTTCACTGAATTTGAAACTATGACCAATATTTTTGGTCATAAAATCCAGAAGTGGCTTTGGGTTCAGACCAAAAAAGTATATGTCAGAGATGACTGCAAAGTGCTTGTGATTCTATTTGTAATTAAAATGGTCACTAAACAAATTTTTATTGAGCACCAACAAGGCACAGGGTGCTGTGGTATTATGTTCATTTCAGGCAACATAGGCACAGTTCCCAGAGTATATGCTATACCCTTGAACTAGGGTGGGAACTGCTTTACCCAAAGGGATTTCTTTCTTCACAACCTTAAAGTCTCCACTATGTCCAGACTATTTAGGAACAGATAATCTCAAATTTTGATGAATCATCTTGATAATCAGATTTTACCAAAATGGATCTATGCAGAAACAGTGGTTCTCCTCAGTACACATGAGACAAGCTGTAATTTTCAAAAAAAAAAACCTCTCCTCAATACCAAGAGGAAACCAAAATAATAATAATGATAATAATAATAATAACAATAACAGAAGTAGTAGCAGCAGCAGAATAGTAAAAATGGAAGTATTCAAAAGTCTAGATTAAAAAATAAAACTTTTGCATGGTGATTAGAGCTAATAATACTATATTATACATGCAAATATTGCTAAGACAACAGATTTTGTGTGCGTGTGGAATCAATGAACATTGTTGTAAAATACTGCCAAAAATCTGCTTGTGAAAGTGCTTTGTCTTATTGACATGCCTTTCCTCCAGATGTCAAATCACTTTGGCTACTAAATGCCACTCCCTTGATGTCAAAAATTCTGGGTGCAGGAGCTCCTGCCATGGCTCAGTGGTTAACAAATCCATAGTATCCAAGAGGACGCAGGTTCGATCCCTGGCCTGGCTTAGTGGGTTAAGGATCTGGTGTTGCCCTGAGCGTCATGTAGGTTGCAGACATGGCTCAGATTTGGCATTGCTGTGGCTGTGGTGCAGACCAGCAGCTATAGTTCTGATTTGACCCCTAGTCTGGGAATCTCCATATGCAGCAGGTGTGGCCCTAAAAAAGACAGAAAAAAAAAAAAATTCTGGGTGTATAGTTTGGTGTCTTCCACCTATACTCCACTAACTGAGCAAGGAAAGGCAAACATCATTTGGAAAATTAGCAGATACCTTTCTTGAACACTTGGGCCTGTTGTACAGGTTGATTGGTGGGGAAGCTGTTCACACAATTAGATGGGATGAGATCAGGTTGCTGTGCTTCAATTTTGGCCTTTAACAGAACTTGAAGCCTTTGCACTGCTCTCTGTGTGTTTCTATGGACATGTGGCTGCTTCACACAGTGCTTCTAGGTGTTGCTGACCTAGATTTGGTTGGTCTCTGTTGTTTATCTAACAGCTTAGAAATGAACACCCATAATAGGAGCTATGGCCTTTTAAAACCTAAAGATTCTGAACAGTTTCACTAATCAGGAGGTGAGAACTTATAGTCAATTACAGCATTACTTAATCGGATCTTTAAAAAATTCGTATTTAAAACTTGCCATCATGAGTAGGACTGTTTAAAGTCTTAGGGACAGAGTGGAATGTGAAGGAGAAATGTGAAAATCAATTAACCAAACATTGTCCTCTTTCGGGCGAGAGACAGCTGCCTACAAGGAAGGATTGCTCTATACTTTTTTTTTTTTTAACTGAGATATAATTGACATGTAATGTTGTATTTGTTTCAAGTGTCAGACATAATGACTTGATACGTGTGTACATTGTGAAATGTTCACCACAAAAGTTTAGTTAACATCCATCGCTGCCCATAGTAACAATTTTTTTTCTTTGCAATGAGAACTTTTAAGATGTACTCTCTTCGCAACTTTCAAATATACAACACATTATTGTTAACTATAGTCACCCTGCTGCATGTTACATCCCCAGAAATTACTTATCTTATAACTGGAAGTCTGTATCTTTTGATCAACTTTAGCCATTTGTCCCAAGCTCTTCCCTTTCACCACCTGCCTCTGGCAACCACCAAACCGTTCTCTGTATTTGTGAGTTCTGTGTGCACGTGTGTTATTCAGGCTCCATATGTGAGATCATACAGTACTAAGCTTTCTTTGACTTATCTTAACATAACACCTTTGAGGTCCATATATATCGTCTCCAATGGCAGAATTTCTTTCTTTTTTATGGCTCAATTATATTCTGTGTGGTGTGTGTGTGCACATGTATGTATATGCAATATGTGTAGTATCATATAGTGTATATATAGCATATATATATATATATATAATATTAAAAATACTGCAATGAACACGAGGCTGCAGATATGTCAAGATAGTTATTTCATTTCCTTCAGATACGTATCCAGAAGTAGATACTGGATGAGATGGTAGTTCTATTTTTAATTTTTTTGTGGAACCTCCATACTGTTTTCCAGGCTACACCAGTTTACATTCCCACCAACAGCACCAAGGGTTCCTTTTTCTCCACATCCTTGCTAACATCTGTCACTACTGTCTTTTTGATAATAGCCATTTTAACAAGTGTGAGGTGATATCTCATTGTCAACATCTTTAAATTACAAGCTTCATGGTGATGCTTTAGAAGAAAGAATGCCTGGAGTCAGTACATACACACGGACAGCAACTCAACTTCAAGATCTTTGTTCCCAGGAATAATGTTAGTCCTATGAAAGCAAAAGGAGTGGTGGTGATTACAGCTAATGAAGTGTATTATACACTTCAATGCTGCTAAGAGGGAAGATCTTAAAGGCTCTCAACACAAGAAAAAGAGTAATGATGTGACACAAAGGGGGGTTTTGCTAATACTATCAGTGGTGATCATTTTGCAATAGAGAAATGTATCAAATCCACACACAGTACACCCTCAACTTACTCACTGTTATATGTCAATTATATCTCAAGAAAGCTGGGAAAATAAAAATTAAAAAAAAAATAACAGAACTTCTATCACATACCTAAAAGACCCGCGAGGACAGCAGACCCACCTTTAGGTTTCATCGTCTCTAACATCCTTCCTTCGCTGGCCTTATTTGGGATTTATTTGCCCAGTTTGTCTGTTTGCCTTTCAGCCTAATGCAACTCCTCCACTGGCAGGGCGGACCTCCTTTGACTTCCTCTGAAGCATGAAGCTCTTTCAAGTCTTAAGGCTTTGCTCATCCTGCAACCTCTCCCTTCACCCATGATTCAGTCAACTACTCCTTTTCCTTTAGGTCTCAGCTTGAGCCAGAGCCTCTGTGACCCCAAAGATGAGGTCATTCTCTCACTGTGCTATGTTGTCACAGGGTCCTGAATTTCCTTTTCATCCATCTCCTATCATGATGAGAAGAGAACAGAGGATTCTTTGTAGGATTCTTTGTAGGATTCTTTGATGTGCATCTCCTCCAACAAAACCTAAACTGCAAACTGACAGACACCACCTACCTACAACCTACCTACCCCAGAACCTAAAACAGCATCCCGCCTCCTAGTGGATGCTCAATAAATATCTTTTGAACGGATGGATAACAAACACCGAAAATCTGTTCTCTTGTGCCAGATCAACTCTCACTTATTTCCCAGACTCATTTCAAATTCTGTCTTCTCTAGAAGGCTTTTCTTTTGTTAAATTGAAGTACAGTTTATTTATAATGTTGTGTTAGTTTCTGGTGTACAGCAAAGTGACTCAGTTTTATCCATATAACGGAAATATATAACTGAAAAAATGAATATTCCTTTTCATTTTCTTTTGCATTGTGGTTTTTTTGCAGGATATTGAATACAATCTCATGTGATATACAGGTGGACCTTTCTGTTTATCAATTTCATATACAGTAGTTTGTATCTGCTAATCCTAAACTCCTAATTTATTCCTCCCCCACTCACTTTCCCCTTTGGCAACCAAATGCTTGATTTCAAAATCGGGGAGGTTTTTTTTTTCTGTTTTATAAATAAGTTATTTGTATTATTTTAATTAAGATTCCACACATAAGTGATCTCATATGATATTTGTCTTTCTCTGTCTGATTTACTTGACATAGTATGATCATCTCTATGTTCATCCATATTGCTGCACAAGTGGCATTCTGTCATTTTTTTTATGGCAGAGCTATAGTCTATTGTGTATATAAACCACATCTTCTTTATCCATTCATCTGTCGACAAATAGACATTTAGGTTGCTTCCATGTCTTCGCTATTGTAAATAGTTCCACTATGAACAGTGGGGTGCATGTTCCTCTTCAAATTAGAGTTTACTCTGGATCTCTGCCCAGGAGTGAGACTGCAGGGTCATAAGCCAATTCAATTTTTAGTTTTTGAAGAAGGAACCTCCATACCTTCTTCCATAGTGGCATCATCAATTTACATCCCCACCACCAATACAGGAGGGTTCCCTTTTCTCCACATCCTCTCCAGCATTTATTATTTGTAGACATTTTCATGATGGCCATTTTGACCAGTGTGAGGTGACACCTCATTGCAGTTTTGACTTTCATTTCTCTAATAATTAGCAAAGTTGAACATCTTTTCACGTGCCTATTGGCCATCTATATGTTTATTTTTTTTGGAAGAATGTTTATTTAGGTCTTCTCCCCATTTTGGATTGGGTTATTTGTGGGGTTTGTTGTTGTTGTTGAGTTGTATGAGATGTTCGTATAGTTTGGAAATTAAGCCCTCATCAGTCACATCATTTGAAAATATTTTCTCCTAGTTTGCAGATTGTCTTTTCGTTTTGTTTATGGTTTTCTTTCTTATACAAAAGCTTATAAGTTTGATTGGGTCCCAATTTTTTATTTTTATTACCTTGGAAGACCAGCCTAAGAAAACATTTCTATGATTTAAGTTAGAAAATGTTTTGCCTACATGCTCTTCTAGGAGTTTTATGGTGTTGTGGCTTATATTTAAGTCTTTAAGCCATTTTGAGTTTATTTTTTGTGTAGGACGTGAGGGAATGTTCTTACTTCACTGATTTACATGTGGCTGTGCAGCTTCTAGAAAGCATTTCTTAATTCTCTACATGAGATTAACTCCTTTGAGTGTAGGAAAAACATCTAATAGAGGCAGACCTCAGAGACTTTGTGGGTTCACTTCTAGACTACCACAGTACAGAAAGCCACATACTACACTGTGGTCTATTAAGTGTGTAATAACATTACATCTAAAAATGTGCATATATCATCATAAAAAAATTATGGTTATAAAACATTAGCCATAATCTGAACCTTCAGTGAGTTGTAGCCTTTAGGCAGTAGAAACACCAAAGTTCACTGATTACAGACCACCATGACAAATACAATAATGGAAAAGTTTGAAATATTGCAAAAAATTACAAAACTATGACCCAGAGATACAAAGTAAGTAAATGTTATTGGGGAAATGGTGCCCATAGACTTGCTTGATGTAGGGTTGGCACAAACTGTCAATTTGTAAAAAACAAAAACAAAAGAAAATATCTGCAGAGTACAATAAAGTAAGGTGTGATAAAACTGGGTTCCCCTCTCTATCTAAGGGCAGTGCCCACTACAATCCCTAACGCTCTGGTAAGACCTCAATCAGTGTTTAGTACACCAAACTAAGCAGTTTGTTTGTTTTTAATTTTCTGTAGACAATGAGGAACCTCATTTTACATTTTAACATAGATGTGTGAAGTGTCAAAGTCAAAACTGCGGTTTGTCTTGGCTGACACTTAATATTTTTAATGTACTCAGTAAGAATAAAGACAAGGAATAACAATGAAGCATATAATCATCTTTTTGAAAACCATCTCAGAGGTATTTTCAGCATTCTATAACTGGATGTAAAAAAGAAAGTTTTTGAAGGAAGGGAGATGATAGTTATAAATGAACAGGAAGTTCAAAAGAATGCTTATCATCACACATTGAGCCTTACCTGTGAAAAATAATCTTTATTCAAAAGAATTTTTTCCTAGGCATGGTTTCCTTTCCCCTTTAGCATCATGGGATATTTTCAGTCTCTTGATCACACTACCTGTTACCTTCTGAGCTTGGGGTTACACCTGTGAAATTACAGCCTTGGTTGGCAGCTACCTGCTGTTGGCTGTGAATTCCATGTGTGACCTCTTTAAGTCTGAATTCACACTCAGTGCCATGCACCTCACTATGCTGTTTAAGAAAAACAGCTTGGTCCTTAAGAGATTAACCTGCCAGACACAGGAAGATGCCTCATACCTCCTAGGGCACAGGGAAGCTGTACAAAGCAATGAAAGCCTTTAAATGAAACTCTGAAGTACCAAACCATTTATTCATATGTATAACTGTGTTTATAGTGTGTTTACTCATGAAATGGAATTTGTTTGGTTCAGATAATGCTCTAAAAAGCATAGAGCTTTAATACTTAGGTACCATTCTATACCTTGAAAGCCTTGGCACAGAGAGCAAATGATTAGACAAAGAGGATAATATCCCCGACTTGGGAGATGTTTTATCCTGAGGTTCTCCAAACGCCCGTGGGCCTGGAAGCAGAAGGATCAGCATCACCTGGGACGGTGTTAGTAGTGCAGATTCCTGGTTCTGCCCCAGAATGACTGAATCCCATACATTAGAGATAGGTTTCACGAGTCCTCCAAGTATTGTGAGACATGCTCAAGTTTGAGAACTGCTGGCTTGAAGAAAGACACTTAGCAGATTTAGCACAGTGGTGGTGAAGACCACAGAAAACGCTCACCAAGCGTTAGGGGTAAAACTCGTATCCTCCAGTCACTTCAGCAAATAGTTCACTGACATGGTCTCAGTTTCCCCGTCTCAAAAATGGGGGTAATACTAATACTTATCACAAAGAGTTCCTGCAATAAATAAATCATAAGATGCACGAATTGCTTGGGATAGCATCCAAAAAAATGTGAACAAATATCAAATGGGTCAGGTCCATTAACTACAGAGACTGGAAGTTGTGAAAGGTCTTGAGGCCAAGAAAGTAGGAAAATTCTAAAATTATACATGGCTAAAAAAGAAGAGAAGCCAACAAAAAAATAAACTGGCAATGCACCCGAATGTTCAGAGCAGCATCACATACCATGGCCAAGATATGGAAGCAACCTAAATGCCCATCAATAGAGGAATAGATAAAGAAGATGCAATGTGTGTATATATATGTACACACACTCATATATATGCACACACACACACACACACACAAAATGGAATACGACTCATCCTTAAACATAATGAGATTTTGCCATTTGCAACAACATGGACAGACCAGAGGCCATTATGCTACGTGAAAGAGCAGACAGAGAAAGACAAATACTGGATGATATCATTTACACGTGGCAGATGAAAAACATAACAAACCAGTGAATGTAATAAAAAAGAAGCAGTCTCACAGACACAGAGAAGACACTAGTGGTTACCAGTAGGGAGAAGGAAGGGGGAGGAACAATACAGAGCCAGCGGATTAAGAGGTCCAGACAATTATGCATAAAATAAGCTATAAGGATAGATTGTATAACATGGGGAATATAGACAATATTTTATCATAACTATACATGGGTATAAGCTTTAAAAATGTGACTCAATATATTAGATATCTGTAATTTATATAATGTTTTGCATCAACTATACTTTGAGATAAATGAATAAAACAACAATAAAATGACAATGCACACGTTCATTGTGTGGCTAAGTCTTATTTTTCACCCTTGATTCAGGTGAAAATCCCAGACTACTCCACAAACATCACAAAGGCCTCTAACAACATCACATAAAATCACCCCTGTGTTTTCCTTATCTAACAGATGAAGCGTAAGCCAAAAATATCATTACAGCTTTATAACAGCACTGCTATTTTTCAAGTCTTTATATGTTATATCCAGAAATGGTTGCCTTGTTTCAGTGCCATTGTTGATACTAAACAGGCTGCTCTGGCTGCAGGAAAAATAAAACAGGTATGTTTTTGAGCAAAACAGCTTAGGGAGAAGCAGTGCTATCTCAGAACTGCCCAGAGCCCTTAGTTTAAGAAATAGCACATGCTCCCAATGGTGCAGCTTGCAAGCATGCTTTTTTTCTGCCTCATGGAAACCAGTCAAAGGCATCAAATGCTGGCTCTGACAGCTGTTGTCTCTCATTTTCAACCTGACATAATGAGTTTCAAGACTTCAAGGCTGCTGCCCAGAAGTGGTGGTAAGGCCTGAGTAATTGGTTTGGAAGAGTGAAGAAATTGAACAAAAGGAAGGTACAAACATGGTCTCATTTTTATTCTCAAGCTATGTCTGGCATTTATTTACTCTTGGTGGGATTCTACAAGTCAAATTATGGTTCTTCGTGGTGCAAAACATGAAAGGGTGTTTTCATTCAGTATTCTACATGCCCAGCCTACAGACACCAAGAGGTGAGGCTGACACACAAAGGTGGCTGATCAGAATCTTGCTCACCACTGGCTAAGGGTATGATATTAGTTCTTGCTCCTTCATAAACTAAGAACATTCTAATTATATTGAATTGTATTTTTTTTCATCTTTTTTTGCCTTTTTAGGCCCACACCAGCAGCATATGGAGGTTCCCAGGCTAGGGGTCTGATTGGAGCTGTAGCTGCTGGCCTACACCACAGCCACAGCAATGCCAGATCCGAGCCATGTCTGCGACCTACACCACAGCTCATGGTAATGCCAGATCCTTAACCCACTGAGCAAGGCCAGGGATCGAACCCACAACCTCGTGGTTCCAAGTCGGATTCGTTTCTGCTGAGCCATGACAGGAACTCCTGAATTGTATTTATTTAAAGCTATATCGTAAAAAGCAAAAGAAATGTCATCTCTTTTGAATCCTGTTATTCCAATAAAAGGAGTTAGTAATTTGCACATTAAAATTCCTCCTGCCAATATTAAAATCCACTATATTCAATTAGGAAGCAGATTGCAGGGGTGAGGACATGAATGATAAGTGTGACAGAGAAGATGACAATGGCATTGAGTGAAGCCAGGGGCTGTCCAACAATGGCTCACAGGCCAAATCAAGTCAAGTTAGCCACTATGAGCTAAGAGGAGTTTTCACACTGTTAAAGGGTTCAAGGAAATCTAAGAATCCATTTCACAGCTCATGAAAATCATACGACATTCCAATTTCAGTGCCCACAAACAAAGTTTTATTGGAACATATACACATTGGCTATGGCTCTTTTGATGGTGCAGTGACAGAAAGAGTATTGCCTATTAAGCCTAAAATGCTTACTATCTGGCTCTTTATAAAAAAATATTTGCTGACCCTTGAGTTAATCAAAGAACAGCTGATTTCAGTGGGCTTTTCTCATACTACAAGTCCCCAGATGGATGTATTTGCTTAGGATGAGTGAATCAACAACACTGATAAAAGTTCAAAATTCCACTGGAGAAAGCTACCAGCACATGTGGGCACACAGGATGCCAAGTCAGTGGGTAAAATACTCCTCATTCTTTTTTTTTAATATATAATGATTCTTATTTTTTTTCCATTATAGCTGGTTTACACTGTTCTGTCCATTTTCTACTATACAGCATGGTAACCCAGTTACACATACATACATTCTTTTTTCTTACATTATCATGCTCCATCATAAGCGACCAGACGTAGTTCCCAGCGCTACTTAGCAGGATCTCACTGCTGATCCATTCCAAAGGCAATAGTCTGCATCTATTAACCCCAAGGACCTGATCCATCCCACTCCCTCCCCAACCCCCTTGGCAGGCACAAGTCATTCTTTTATCTTAAATAATGTATGGAGGAGGTGGATCTACTGATTCCCTCTTCAGTTGTTAGACTTTTCCACCAATTGAAAAGAAACGTGCCCATCAAAAAAATGTAATAATTACAATGCCAGGAAGAGCTACATAGACTGAACACTTCCAGTGTTATGGGGAAACATACTATTTCACCGAATCGTCACCTTAACCTTGTGGTATCATTATTATCATACCCATTTTATAGAGGAGGAAACCAGAACCTAGTAAATTTAAACTTGGCTGGTTAATGACGAGGGGTTAGTTTTACCCTCTGCAAACATTTAATCTTCAAAATATCACTCGCCCCATTTCTTATAATTTTGAGTATCTACCTTTCTTGTTGGCCAATGAATAACTGAGGAGCACAACATGATGGAAACTAAAACATAAAGTCAGGATGACCCATTGAGAAGAATAGCACACATACAATGGTTGTCACTATTAGTTGCCTACCTGTTATCTTGCTCTGCCCTTTCTTTGTTAAAAGATTCTAACCCCATGCAAGGTGGATAAATACTTATTCCTACATGAGGTACACTTTCCAAACCTCCCTGATAGCTAGAGTGATCCTAAGACATGGTTTGGGCCAAGGAGATGCAGGTGAAGGTCTACTGGGGGCTCTTGGAAATTATTTTGTTCTAATAAAAGGAAAATTTGTGTTTGGAACCTCTCCTGTTTTCTCCTCTATTCTTTAAGAGTGGATGTGATGTCTGGAAATACAGCAGTCATCTTGTGATCAAGAGGCAACATGCACAGAGGTAATACAAAGAGTTGTAGAAATGGTGCTTCTGAACCAATGACAGCAGCAGCCATCTCCACATTTCTTCATTTCGGTCATTACCTGTAGCCATTCCTAACTGATCGAGCTATACAACAAAACAGTAACTATCTAACGCATCTCTGTATTCAGTCCTTCCTGTTTCCGTGATGAATTATCTCTAACACAAAATACTACAAACTCTCATGATGTTCCTAAACAAACAAACACACAAAACTTAACCTAGCTGGGCCTTCATGATATCACTTACATTTGGAATCTAATCTATGGCATAAATGAACCTTTCCACAGAAAAGAAAATCATGGACATGGAGAACAGACTTGTGGTTGCCCAGGGGGAGGAGGAGGAGGAGGGATTGGGATGGACTGGGAATTTGGGGTTAATAGATGAAAACTACTGCCTTGGGAATGGATAAGCAATGAGATCCTGCTGCATAGCACTGGGAACTATATCTAGTCACTTAAGATGGAGCATGATAATGTGAGAAAGAAGAATGTATGTATGTATGTGTGACTGGGTCATCTTGCTGTACAGCAGAAAATGGAAAGAATAGTGTAAAGCAACTATAATGGAAAAAACAAAAATTATTTAAAAAATTTAACAATCATTAATTTGATCTTTCACTCTCTCGCTCAAAAAATATCCTTTAAAAATCTATTACTATGGATCTAGCATGGTTGTAGATACTTAAGGAAAAGAAGGCCTAAGAACTTATCGAAAGGAGAGAGGTATTTGTACCAGAAAGCCTAATTGCCAGGGGTTCTTTGTATTACCATACTCTGGATGGCCAGAAGAGTCACTTCCTCCCAGGTCTGTCTCTTCCTCTATAACGTGGAAACAATAATATTTATGCATAAGGTCAATGGGTGATTAAGAGAGACTGTGCAATCATGGTGCCCAGCACAGCCTGACATATAGTCAATTAATGGAAGTTGCAATTACTGGTGTTGCAATCAGAATCCCAGGATATGAACAATGTATATATAAGTGTTGATGAGGGAAGGGGGTGGTGGGATGGGAGAAGGCAGACTAGAACCAGGGAAGGCTGTACGGAGAGAGGGACATTTCATTTATACATGTAAAGATGAAGAGGAGTTTGCTGGAGAGAAATGGGAGGGAGAGTAGAAATATTTTGAGCATGGATAACTGCTTAGGGGGAAAGAGTTTGGCAGAGATGGCAGATGGAGGCAAGACTGGTGTGAGCCCTGAGAATTGGCAGGCAGTAAACTTGAAAGGCCAGGCTGGAGCCAGATCGTGAAAGGCCTTATAAATATGAGGCTGAATCTGCCACTTTATCCCGCAAGAAGGAGAAACCTCTGATGGATTGTAAGCAAGGAAGTGACATAATCAGGTCTCTGTTCTAAAAGGATAATTGGCAGCAGAATGGGAGATGGGCAGGAGTTGGTAGAAACTGAGTAGCAAGAACCATTAGGAGGCTATTTCTATAAAACAGCCAAAGGATAATGAGGAACCAAACTAGGACAATGATACTGGAGCATGGAGCACATGGAGGAGGATAAGTTTTAGAGATATTTTTGGGGGCAGAAAGATAAAATTTAGAGACCAGTGGGTTTTGGAAGGTTAAGACAACTGAAGACTCAAAATTGACTTAGTTGTCTGGATTGTAGGGTTGAGGGGCTATTAAATGCTATTAGCTAAGACAGGAACATTCAGGAAGTATATTAATAAATGAAAGTTCAAATCAGAAGAATATGGTCTTTTTTGGAAGTGAGCTATTTCAGTCGAATCCTCCAAGAGTCACCTAATTTCCTTGAATGCCACTCACACCTGCTTTCTTTTGTGACATCAGTGCATGGAGATAGGAATTGGCCATCTTTTGTTCTTAACAAACCATTGTGAACACTCGTGAAGGCACCTTAATGGGAAAGATGATTTCCAGCCTCTCTGCTGACGAGTTTTACAGTAGAAAAACGTGGCTTATCCATCCTATCATCCGCCCCACTGCTGCCACGTCTAGTATCGGGGCTTGAAACTGGTAAGTGCTCAACAAAGAGCTGTTAGTTTGATTTAATACAAAAGTCACCCTTCTTAAGGGTCGGCTTTAAAGTCTTCAGTGACCATAGTGTAAACATAGAAGAGACAATTATGGAAGGAGAGCTCAGAATGAAACAGAATAGAGCTTTTTGCATGAATCTAGGCTTTTGGTAATTTGTCTACTCCTTCAGAGACAAAATACGGCATTCTGTAGCCTGACGCCCATACTTTCCTCTATATTCTAACCATGATCAGTTCTCAATCTTTGACCCAGTTATTCATACTCTTCTCAATGTGCATCCAGCCCACTCCTCAAAAAAGGTACATTAGAGTCACAAGTTGTTCCGGGAGTGTGCTCCATGCATTAATCCTGGCAGGCTTGATGCTGTGCTTGTTATAAACCATCAGAATCCTCTTGTGCTTTTTAGCATCCTTAACCTCACCATTTCCCAGGTGCTCTCTAGAACCCAGGTTCCACGCATGTTAATCACATAGGCTGGGGGAATATGGGCATAGTGAAATAAGATTTGGTAAACAATTGATCCCTTTAACATGCTAATATGCACTGAGAATGTTCAGCAACAGAATACCCTTCATAATATTTCCCACACTGGCCACAGAATGGATGTTTTAAGTGAGTGTACCAGCTCCAGGATGGATAAACAGAAAGGTAAACTGACCTAAGCACAATTACTGAAGAGTATTTTCAAATCTTTGTTCATAAGACATAGGGAATGAATGTATGAATCAATGAATGATGAAAAAGAAAAAAAGAGAGAGAAGGAAAGGGAAGGAGGAAGGGAGAGAGGGAGGAAGAATAGAAAGAAGAAAAATAAGTCAATGGAATGATGGGAAAAAATGACATATATATTTTTTTCCTCTGAAACAATTATCTTCCCTGAGGCGCCTTCACACTCCACTCCTGACTGCATCAAGAAGAGAGGAAGAGCATCTGAGGTTTGAAAACACAGGAGGAAAATCTGAAGCGTCCAAATTTAGGAACCTCCCTTTTAGAGAAAGACTATTACCTTGGGCAAACATGTAAGAGGAGGCACTCCTGTGAAAGACAGAAAGCATTCACAAGTAGGTGAGGGTAACTCTAAAGGGACAGCCGTCTATTGAAGCCGGCAGCTGTCTGCCAGGAAACACACTTCTCTCCTCTGTCCATTTTGTGAACCTGATGCAATCAGCTCTCCTGCTCCACAAGGAACCAGTGCACTAATGTGAACTGCTACCACTCAAAACTAATGGAGTGAGAACACCATTATTTTAAATTGTTTGAGGCCATGTAGTCCCCAACTTCATTAGCTCCATTTCTAGGAAACCTTTCTACCAAATTCCATGGCATCTGCAGAAGTCGATGAAATCCACTCAAATGCCATTCAATCACAAATGCTATTCTCCTCATTAAGATAAGTCATAAACAAGTAAATGGGAATTTTGGCTTATGGGAAGCAAGAAAATGGGCCCCCAAATATGCCCATGACCCAATCCCATGTCAATATGATGAGATCGTCCTAGAGTGTTCTGGTAGGCTGCTGAAGAACTTGAAAAGCAGAAGAGGTAGAGAAAAACAGGAATCATGGGAGTTCCCATTGTGGCTCAGTGGGTTACGAATTCTACTAGTATCCAGAAGGATGTGGGTTTGATTCCTGGCCTCCTTCAGTGAGTTAAAGATCCAGTGTTGCCTAAGCTATGGTATAGGTTGCCGATACAGCTCAGACCCCAAGTTTCTGTAGCTGTACTATAGGATGGCAGGTGCACCTCTAATTCGACTGGAAGCCTGGGAATTTCCATATGCTGCAGGTGCAGCCCTAAAAAGACAAAAAAGAAAAACAGAAATTGGGAAGATGAGGCAGAAGGAAGAGGCAAAGATTAAAAGCACAAAGAATTCATGACCATGGGCTGCGGGATGTTGCTTCTAGGAGCTAAGAGTAGCCTCTCGCCAACAGCCAGGAACCACGCAGAATTCTACCAATAACCTGAATGAGCCTAAAAGCAGGCTGTCCTCCAGATAATAGCCCAGGCCTATCCACACCCTCACTTTGATCTTGTGAGACCCTGACTGGGCCATTCACCCCATGCCTAAACTTCTGACCTATGGAAACAGCAAGATAATAAATAGATTTTGTTTTAAGCTATCAAATTTTCGGGTAATTTGTTACTGTAGCAACCGAAAACTAATACAGGATTTGTGCAAGTAACCCATGAACATGAAAGTTCCAGCACTGGTGAGCCTTACTTTGATTCACCCACCCAAACATCTATTTTTAGAGCACCTCACCTACAGAGGTGAGGCACATGGTGGTGATCTTTACATGAATTACACTCACAGTGGAGAGCAAAAGCAGGCATCTCTTCCACTGCTTTCGGTCCAGCTGGGGACAGAAATCTTGAACAAACAGCATTTACATAAATACATATGCAATAATAGACGGTGATCAGCCAAACGGAGGAGAGGTGCTTAGTGATGACAGTTTATATCAGAGTTTCGGGTAGGGGTGTGTCAGCAAAGAATTCTCTGAGGTATTGACAAGCTGAGATTGGCGGGATACTTAGGAAAGACTTGAAGGTGCAGAGATTTGGGGGCAGAAAAACCAGTGAAGACTTTGAAGTGGAGAGGACAGAAGGAGTACGACAAAGTGAAAATTCTGAGATCGCAGAGTTAGGCTGAAGAGACCTACAACTGCTAGATCAGGAGGGTGTTGTGAGCCATTCTAAGAATTTTCCAGAAAGAAAATATAAACATGCACCATACTTCAAAAGGAAAGAGATGGTTTACTGATGAATGCAAAGGATTTCTTTGTGGATTAATGATTCTAGAAACCATTATGTACATGAAATGATACTCAGATGGTTCCTGAGAGCTTTAGGCTTCCAAAATTTAGGACATGAAGTACAGAGCCTGCCCTTCAAACACCAGATCATCCGAAAGGTTTAGAGAAAGCCCTCAACTTGGCATTATAAGACTGAGAGATGCATAGAAAAGTGACTTATTCTCCCTGAGACTCAGTTTATTCACCTGCAAAATGCAAGTGATATTTTTTTGCAAATAGTAGAAGCAAAAAAACTTGCTGAGCAAATAAGCAAATGAATCCCTGCCCTGCTTGACTGAGGATCAAATGAAAACCTAGTACGTGTGTGCTTTGTAAAGCAGAATATATTTTACAAACACAAGTAATAATTATTGTTGAACCTCTTCATACAAGAAGAGATTACTTAAGGTTTCTAGAGGCAGAAATAAGAGTCCTGCTAATGATACTGACTAATAGACTGAAACAGGTCAGTGAAGAAGGTCATGCAATTTTTACCCACTTATGTGGGAACAGCAATCACCTGCCACGGACAGATGGGGGGGTGGTCAGCAGAGGGACATGGAGTTATTCTCGACAGGGCATCTTGGAATAGCTGTCTATGTAAACTTGTTCTAACTAGAATAATACAATAATACAAGTGCTCCAGTAATCCTGGGGGTTATTAATGTAACATGTGGTTATCATTAGAATGAAAATCTGCCAAAAACTAGAATCAGTACAAATTTAACATATTTGTAGTTTTGCCTGAACTCTTCCTTGGAAATCTGAGAAAATTTTGTTTCTATAGGGGCTCCTTTCCTTCCTTCCCTCCTTCCCTCCCTCCTCTCCCCCCTTCCTCATCCCCTCCTTCCTTCCTTCATTCTTTTTTTTTCTATTTTCTCTTTCTTTCTTTCCTGCAGCATATGTATGTTCCCAGGCCAGGGATCAAGTCTGAGCCAACACCACAGCTGCAGCAACCCTGGAATCCTAACCCCCTGTGCCACAGTGGGAACTCCTAGGGCCTCTCTTTCTGAGATTTTCATTTGGACCAAGATTTTCTGCCCAAGTAGTTTCACATTACAGAAAGAAGAGAGTCACATTAAAAGCATGCTCTACGGAGTCCAAGATAACTGTGCTTGACTCACAGTTCTGTCATCTAGTAGGAAAGTTATTTCACTGCTAAAACTCATCAGTAAAACAGTGGTAGTCAGAGGACCTTACGCACATGGTTGTGCTCTGTGCAGTGGCCACACATAAGAATATTTGGCGAATACTAAAATCATCATTGTCATTATTGATCCATGTCACCTGTGAGAACTGTGAGACCCTGAAAGCATGAACTATTTTAAGACAGAAAAAAAAATATTGAAAAAACACAAGCATTATTGCACTAATTGTTCAGCAGCCTATTTCTCTTCCCCCCACTACAGAAAAAGAAAAGGTAATGATATAAGGGAAACCTGCCTACAAAAGATTTCCTAGCTGAGTGACTTGTCTTCACCGACAGTTCAAGGCAGAACTTGTAGTCCGCAAAAATTCAGGGTTAGGTCAAGTACAGAAAGCAGCACGTCCTTATTTCAGAGCCCAGTCTCAATGGCTGGCATTTGAAATCCTTTGGAGATAGGAGTCATCATAATTTCAAAAAAGGCTTCACCACAGAAAGCAGCCAGACCAAGTCATTCATCTGCAGTATCATAGCTGAGGGCTCAACGCAAGCCCAGAGTTCAGGCATGCGGTAATTAGGTCTCTAAATTTACTCTACTGGCTGGGAAACCTGTCAAAGAAATTCTTATCACGGGCAGAGTTAATTACACATAAAATGACAGAGCAGACACGCTGGGAGACAAACAGTAACCTGGAGAGAGAGATGGCCAGAGAAAGGGCAGCGAGAGGCCGTGTTCAGATCTGGTCCTGGGGAATCCTAAACCCTACTAGCTTCCCAAGTACAAATGAGTCTACTGGGATGGGCCAAGAATGTTTTCAGTGCCCAAAAAGATTTATGTTGGGTTCATTCACAGAAAGCTGAAATCCACTACAAAACCAATAACTGAGGGGAGTTCCCGTCATGGCTCAGTGGTTAATGAATCCGACTAGGAACCATGGGTTTGTGGGTTCAATCCCTGCCCTTGCTCAGTGGGTTAACGATCCGGCGTTGCCGGGAGCTGTGGTGTAGGTAGCAGACATGGCTTGGATCCCGTGTTGCTGTGGCTCTGGCATAGGCCGGCAGCTACAGATCCTATTGGACCCCTAGCCTGGGAACCTCCATATGCCGCGGGAGTGGCCCTAAAAAAAAAAAAAAAAAAAAAGAGAGAGAACTTTCTGGTGTTTGTTTTATTGCCTCATCAGTGCAAGAAGTTCTTTACATTCTTCTTTAATTTCCTTCATTTGTTGGAACAATACTTCCTGAGGATGGACATGCATCAGACACAAAGCTTTATGTGACAAGACCAAGCCCTCCACCCATGCCCCTGACAGTCTGAAGGGAAGCAGAAACCAAACAGCACAACATACAAAACAAATGGATTTTCAGATACTGCAATAGGTGCCTCAAAGGACAAGGACAGGGTGCTATGAAAGGCAAATTTGGGGCAGAGTGCATAATTTGAATAGCAAAAGAAAGTAGAAGGAAGTGATATTTACATTCTGGATTGACTTTAAAACAGACATTCAGCAGCGTAAGAATGAGCAGAGGAGTGTTCCAGGAGAATGGAGGGTTTTGGGCTCCTGTTTCCTTTTTTCTATCTTTCCTTCCTTCCATCCAGCCAGTCAGACCTCAGAGTGTCAGTTTAGCACAGCCTATGCACTGCTGGAGATACAAGGAGGACGTAAAAGAAGGGAAGAGTTACCCCTGTCTTCTCAAAGTTTTTATCTCCTTGGGGCAGCAAAGCTCCCGTGTATGTGAAACAAATGGTAAACACTGCAAAGATGTATGAGAGAGAAATGAACCCGTCAGCGAGCTGGTCTCCAGGCTACACAGGCCCTCCACGGCTCTTGTCAATTCCTTATTCACACCAACCCCATCTCCACGGGATGAGGGGCTTTTCCCAGGTGGGTTCCCGCTCCTCCATCCTCTGGACCATGGATACCACCTCTGCCCGCTGTCACACCTCTCTTAAGAGCCAGATGGAATCCTCTGGAGGTGGACAAGGATCCAGACTGAACCTGAGTTTGCCGTGTTCCTTTGGATTTTGCAAACTGGACCACTGGGCCTGAACTCATACGGTGCCAACCTTAACTGTCGGGTCCCGTCCCCAATCATTCTTCCTCAGCTTCAAAGTCATCTGTAGCCCAGCATGACCAGCACATGGCACTGACAGCCTCTGAGGCAATGATTTTGTGTTTGGGGAGTGACTCATTTTTGTATCCTCCCACCAAATATGAATGCTTTCTTCTCACATATGAATGAGGTCAATATTTTCAATATACACAAGAAAGGAATTATGAAAAGAGTGATCACATTTGCAGTTCTTACACTAAGTGGCCTTCCAGAAGTACCTGCATAGTTGATAAGGAATCCTCAGTGGTCCTCAGCCGTAATCACCAGGAGTCTATGCCATGGTCATGTAACTCTCATCTGAGCCAACCCCAATGGACATCCCAAGTACAAGTACAGAACCCACCAGGATTGGACATTACCCAGAAGCCCTTACAGCCCTCAGCTGTAAACCCTCTCTGAGAACTAGCCTTTTGAACCTACCTACATTCAATGATTGGTCCAGGCAGTGGCATAACAGCTCGGTTTCCTCAACTCACCTAGGGGACAGCTGCAGAGAGTCACCCTAGCTTCAGAACTCCCCATGGGTTGGCAGAGGCTTCTTTGAAACCACACTGTATCCTAACTTCTCCATCTGCTCCGTCTTTCTTTCCCTTCCCTTCTACAAGTATTGATCCCAGCAGCCCTCCTTAATAAAAGGAATACATCTTAATCTCTCAGTGTCCACTTCCTGGAGACCTAATCAACCCCAGCCAGAGACTGGAGGGCCAGGGTCATACAGATTTTCCCAGCGAATTCATCTTAATATTTACTGAGCACTCCTGTGTTCCAGGTATTGTGTGCCCTTAAGGAGCTTATTGCTCTTCTACAGGACTGAGTCTTCCTTCACAGGTGTATGTCCACCCATTAGACACTTGTCTACAAAACCTAATGCACTAGTTGTCATTCCAAAGAGTTTGATCCTTAAAATCCACGGTAGCTGCAATGATCCAATGTGGACCATCTGTTGTTGTGTCAATCTGTTCAGGCAAGAGAGTTAAAATCCTCAGAGAGTCTGGAATCACAAGTTTCTTGCATTCAAAAATAATGTGGCAGCATTTTCAGCCCAGCTGTGAAGTGCTGCATGACGAAGAAAATACAAGTCCCCTAGGAGATACGCTGTGCTGCATGATAATGAAATCAGGACGAGGCCAGCTTTATGATCTAATTGGTCATCTGAGAGGCCAGTTTTTTAACCAGGTCTTTAAGTGGAGATTTCCTCGCTATAAATGAGCTGCTTACATAAACACTCTTTTAAAAGCAGCTTTGTAGCTCCATTGCTTTCCACCTTAACTCTTTTTTTTTTTTTAACTACAACATCTCCTCTCCCTCCACCTTCTTGCTAAAGACATAGGGCCACTCCTGTAGATCAATTTTGTAAAAATAACATGAAATGCTTGTATTTATAGGGTTGAGAATTAACAGCATATATTATTTTAGAGTTTCATTAAGACGGCATCCGCATAAAAGGCCTAGGTTGCTATTTATACCTGAGGAGGGCTGGGTCTAGACAAAGGAAGCCAAGTCAGTATTAATCTTTGTCATGTATGAATTAAAAGCAGGAGCCACCAAGTACTACAGATTTGTTAGCACACTTCGTTGTGGTAATCACTCTCCATTATCCTTCCTGCTTAAAGGGAATCCAAGGACACGGTTAGCACAAGGTCATGAAGATGTTCACCATGACTCGTGTTTTCATTCGCTCAAAAGGAGGTCATTGGCCAGGGGTTTTAAAACTGCTTTTCCTTGCCTCCAATGCCCCACCCCTATACCTACTCACCCCTACTCTCCTATTTACTATTTTGATGCGGATACTTGGGTTCCGGTCCCTGGGGACCCACGGATTCAGAGCGTTTTCTAGAGATGCTCTGGAATCTGCATTTTTTGGAGGCACACTGTGATTGCTCTGCAGATGAATGCTTTGGAACTCATCCTTTGGAACAAATGAAATCTCAACTGGAACCCCAGAAATCCAAATGAACGAGGCCACATCCTGGTCTTCTCTCACAGGTGCACTCCGGACTCTTACATGGGGCCTGCCCCGCTCCATGGAAGCATCCACTACAACCTTCACTTCTTCACCCTTCACTTCCTTGGTTTCCCGGCCTGTTGGCCTTCACACCTTGACTCATGCCAGTAACCTGACATTTCCCTTTCTATTTGGTGGCCACTGGAGCAAGATTTCACCCTTCAGATGCATGCACCATGACCTAGGTAAGAGACAGACTGAGGCCACAATGGTGGTGGACCAGCTGAGTTCTCTTCCTGTCCCGTCATCACAGTGATGGAGAAAAATGCATCCCCTCATTCACTCATTAATTTATCACTTCATTCCTTCAATATGGATTTACTGAAGACCCATTGCTCATCAGACACTTTACTACACCCTGAGAATACGGCTAAGAGGAAAGCAGGTTTGGGACTCACGTTACGGTGTTATATTCCAGCAAGCTTTTAAGTAATTAGTTAATTTTTTTTTTTTTTTGTCTTTTTGCTATTTCTTTGGGCCGCTCCCACGGCATATGGAGGTTCCCAGGCTAGGGGTCTAATCGGAGCTGTAGCCACCGGCCTACACCAGAGCCACAGCAACGCGTCTGCAACCTACACCACAGCTCACGGCAACGCCGGATCATTAACCCACTGAGCAAGGGCAGGGATCGAACCCGCAACCTCATGGTTCCTAGTCGGATTCGTCAACCACTGCGCCACGATGGGAACTCCTTTCTTTTTTTCTTTTTTTTTTTTTAAATTAGTTAATTATTTAACTAAACTTGTGAGTACCATAGAGAATATTAAGCTTAATGAAATACATCAGACAGAAAGACAAATATTAAATGATATCACTTATATGTGGAATCTAAAAAATAATACAAATGAATGTATACTCAAAAGAAAAGCAGACTTGTGGACTTAGAAAACAAACTTGTGGTTACCAAGGGGATGCAGGGGAGCAAATTAAGGGTATGAGATTAGCAGACACACCACTATTTATAAAATAAGCAACTTGGATATACTGTATAGAACAGAGAATTATACTATAATGTATAAACTATACATTAATAGTTTATTTAATGTATTTATACTATTTAATGTATAAACTCTACATTAACGAACTATTTAAAACTGTAATAAACTATAATGTAGTACAATTTGCAAAAATATCGAATCACTACACTGTATACCCAAAACATACATAAATGTAAATCAACCATTCTTCAAATTTTTAAAAAGTTAGTAGAGTTCTACGGCTATGGCATAGGCAAGGCAGGATACATACTGCATCTGTGACCTACACCACAGCTCACAGCAATGCCAGATCCTCAACCCACTGAACTAGGCCAAGGATCGAAATTGTATCCTCATAGATACTAGTTGGATTTGTTTGTGCTGTACCACAATGGGACCCTCCAACACACTCTCAGATTTAACAAATGTTCACTCTGTGCTTCACAGCTATTTTTAAAAAATAAAATGGTGCAGGACCCTGTTGAATGTTCTCCATTGATTTCCATTTCTTTCCCTCACAGAAGTAATAGCCATTATTCTGAGACTGGTATGCATCTCTCTCCTACGGTTTTTGAATATTTTTATTGCACACATATACGTACATAATAATATATAGTATTGTTTTGTATGCTTAAGATTTTTGTGTAAATGATACCATGCTGGGGCTAAGTAAACTTTACCCCAGGAATGAAAGAAAGGTTTTAATGTCTGAAAAATCTATTGCTAGAATTTATCACATAAACACATTAATAGAAAACTAACACATGATGATCTGAATATGGTACAAACATTTGATAAATATTCAATATCCAGTCATGATAAAATGCTCTTAACTTGCTAATGTGTTATGTGACACCCAAATTTCTTAACCTGGGCATTATTAATCTCTTGAGCCAGAAAATGCTTTGTTGTGCAGCTTGTAACTCTCTCCTTTTCATGAAAATCAAAAATGTCTTCAGCCATTGCCAAATGTCACCCAGTGACAATACAGCACTTGACTGAGAACTACTGGCTTAGGCAAGTATTTGGTCCCCATAAGCCTCAGTTTTTTTGCTTACAAAGTGGAAAAAAGAAAAGTACCAATACTATAGGGAATCTCTGTGATAAAATGATACATTTATAATATGTGCTGGCAATTCCCCATAGGCCCTCAACAAATGTACTTGCTTGATGGTGGCTGTGGTGATGGCAATGATATCACGGTGATGGAGACAGGGTGATACTGTGGAGACGCACACACGCATGTTTTTGGTTTTGTTCAAGGGCTTTCCTTCTCTCTTGGCCTATCTCCACTCATCAGAGAGGCCATCTGCAGTCATTTCCTCCGGGGAGAATGACACAGAGGAGCCAATTTCAGCTTCATTTTCCATTGACAAATAGATTGGGGGAAGGGTGCACTGAATAAGGTGGAATGTTTTTCTACCCTGATCTAGACAAAATGTCCTGAGCTGAGAGGACAAGGAGGGGCAGGGGTGCTACTAGGAGGCTGACAGGTCAGGAGAGTCCTGGTAGGAGGATCAGACCTGGAGGGCCATGTCAGAAGGAGACAAGGTCACCTCAAGAAGCCTCCCATCTTCCATAGGACATCCCATCAGGGGCCCGCTGTCCACCTTCCACAGCCCTGGGACCCAGGCAAGATCCCACACCCCATCTACTCTGTTTACATGAACAGGGCTCATCATCCCATTGAAAGTGTCAGGAGCTGACTCTGCAGGCTGGGTCCAGCAGGACACTCCCTATATACTGTGAGCATACTGTATACTCACTGCTGCTGGCTGTCCAAGAGTGGCTGCACCTCTCTGTGCCCTGGATATTGCTGGATATCCCAAGTATCATGACCTGGGGGAAACAGCCTTCCTGGACATCTAGACAGATACCCTGGAGAAAGACGATGTGATGCATGGCTGAGAAAGTCACCTTGCAACCGTATCTCACCCTTCCAGGATACAACAGAACCTGCCCACGACCCCCTTCTGCATTACAATTTTGAATCTGATGCTTTTTATCACACTGACTAATATTTGTTTCTGGGCAAGTAACATAACTTTCCTGAATCTCAATTTCTTCTACTCTACGTGAGCCCGAAATCACACTGCTCTAAAATTTTATGACTTCCCTCTCTCTCTACTTTTCCACAGATTAACTGTTCTTCATAAATATGGAGTAACTGCTTGAGAAATATTCAGATGTCATCAGTTTTAAGTCACGAAAGATTGAGATGTAAAAAATAAAATAAAAATGAAAAGTTGGGCTACTTTAACAGACAGCATGAATTGACTGCCAGAGAGAACTTGCTTATAAAGTGCCAAATTAATGGCAGTTTTACTGAGGTTTTATTCACCTCCCTCACGTTCATCTGCTATGCTTTTTAAGCAGTGCCTGTACCTGGGGCCAGAGTGTACTGATGTTAAAACAGATCACTCAGACTTTAGAATCAATAGTGAAATGAACGTCAGAAATGATGAGGTAAGTGATCTTTAGGTAATAGCAGTTGCAGGCACTATGTCTCTTCTAAAGAGAAGGAAACTACGGCTTAGAAAAGTTGAATAACTTGTATTGCATAATTATGAATAGAAGCCAGAATTCAAAGCCAGGCCTCCAAGATTGCAAACCCCATGCCCATAATCAGAGAAGACTCAGGTACAGATTCCATATGTTGTGTCCCACGTGTCATTTATATTCATATTGTCTCTATAACTTGCAGATTTGGTTGAATGGCCAAATACCATGGCACTTCTTTTCCCTCACCTGATGCTGCTTATTCAGATTCCTTTCACTGGGAAAACCCATCATCATTTTCAAGTTTGGTTTGAGCCTAAAATTTCAGACATGAGAGAGAAAATGTGGGCAAAACAAAAAGCATGAAACTTTCTAAGTATTTAAGACACTCCTGTGCTTTTGTAACTGAGCCACTTACTATCCCTTAAACACCTTCTCAGGGTAGAGCTGAATTCAAAGGGGACTATATTAAAAAATGAGTCATTCATCTTTCAGAACTAATTTTAAATGTTTAGAAAATGAGAAAGGCTGTACAAATATGCTATGCATTATTAAATTTTGGTTTGGTCTACACTGCAAATGGGTATGTGTAAATATCAGCCATAGAATGATAATTACTCATCTGATGAATCCTCATATTGCCAAAGCTCCACCTAAGTGGATTTCCAACCTGAACTACTGTATAATCAGATTGTTTCTGACTTTTCATTGCAATAAGGCCAAAACCTAAGAAAAAAAAATGACACGTGAATATATAAAACAGTTTAAATTGGTATGGCAAAAAATATCACAAACCTAGTTAGAAGACAAAGTGAGGGGAAAAAAAGGTTGACAACATAGGTAACATACCTAGCATAACATATTTATAATATCTAAAGAATTTCATCAAAAACCAAAACAACCTAATTGAAACATAGGCAAAGGGCATAAGGATGTCATGATCAAAGCAAAAGTGACCGACAATCATATGAAAAGATAATTGAGATTACTTTTAACTGGAGATACACAAATTTAAATAGACATGTAATTGTTTTGTCTTTCAGATTAAAAATGACTAAAAATGCATAATATCTAAGTGCCAATAAGAGGATTAAAAAAGGCACTCTTTACACTACTAATGGAGGGTAATTTTTTTTCTTTTTCACCACAGCCCATGGCATGAATAAGTTCCCTGACCTGAGGCACTGCAGTGATAACAGGGGATCCTTAGCCCTTTGTGCCATAAAGGAACTCCTTACGATATCTATAAAATCTCAAGTGCACCTACCTTCTAACAAATCAACACAACCTGTAGATAGTTATTCCATGGAAATACTAAACAGTTGCTCAAATATACATATATATGGTCAATAATGCTTAAAATAATATTAAACTTTTTGGGAAGAAATTAAATGGTCATTACTAGAGGTTTGGCTACAAGAACTGTAACTCTCCATTAAATAAATTTTTATGTAGCCATTAAACAAAATTAGGTAGATGCAGATACACTGGTAGGGAGAGGTCACAATATATTGTTCATTATATAGTGTTAGGCCACAAAAGTTGTAAAATACTCTCATAGACCATCAGTAATGGTATCAATAGCTATTATTACAAAATAACCACAGCAAATAGTTACTGAAAAAAAAAAAATGTTGGAAAGGATCAAAGTAACCTGCTAAGGTTTTTTATCTTTCAGCGTCGAGACTAAAGAAAAATTTCACTGGATGATGTAAACGTTTTGCACTGTTTCTCCCTTTGATAATTAGCATATATTATTCTCTCTCCTTAAATTAGAAAAGGGCCAAAAAGTATTTTTGAAAGCCTTGGTGATGTAGTCATTTCACTTTGAAAAGTTTTTAGAATATACTAGAGCAAGCGCATAGATGTTTATTCTGCACACGATCACTGTGTACCTAACCAGTGACAGTTCAGAATTTCTGCACAGGAGGGAATGGGGGACAGTCATCTGTTTTAAGGGGGAAAATGGAAGGTGCTTTAACAGAGAGGGGTTCTTTTTGTAAGACTGTGGAACGCATGATGAGGAAAGATGAAGATTATTTTAATATTTTAAGTCTTTTAGTTTCTTCTAGGTGTCAGGTTAGCCATGTAAAGACAGCAATAACAATTCCTGCATCACTTCCCAGGATAGCTGTACAAGCCAACGAGTCAATACAGGTAAAAACAATTGTAAACAGAAGGACACTCAATGGGTATGAAGAATTCTGTAACCTTGCATAAATCCCAAGTCATACTATATCCATACGTCTTTAGAAGATACATCATTTTATTTCCGTATTTTCCCTGTGACTCATTATCTCAATTGTATCCTCAAGCATGCTTGTGGTCTCTGGATTTGCAACACCATCCATCAATCACAGGCAAACTCTTATGAAGCAGTAAGTTGATCAGAGGAAAAGATGGGCCAGAAAAATTCCAATGTGTGGAAATGATACTTAAAAGAGCGGAGGGTGATATTGACAATATTAGCCATAATGCAATCTGTACTTTGCTGCAACCTCCCATGTGGCAGTATCACTATTATTTTAGTAGGACCTCCCACTGACATTAGTCACCTCCTTCAGATCCTGTAAGAGATGATGACTATCCCAAATGGACCTGATAAAGACAGATTAGAAGAACAGAACTTTGTAAAGTAAACCCAGCTTACTGCATGAGCATGGTCCTCCTGGCAAAGCCAAAACACAACCCACACTCGTTTCCACTTTCTCCCTTACTTCCCTCCTCTACAGAAAAGATAAAGATGAAATAGCTACTTCTTCAGTCTTCCTTGGAAGTGGGTGGCTAGGGAACTTCCAAACAAGACTACAGAAGCTGTAAAGTCTGCTTTCTTTCCTGATAAAAGAGGTAGATGGGACGAAACAAGTGGCTCTCCTCCTTCCTAGCTCAGACCAAGAATGCAGACATGCCTCCTGCAGAAGCCACACTAAGTCTAAGAGGAGAAGGCTGAGAATATCACAGAGATGAATGCCCTGATATCACTGAGTCACACAGTCATCGTAATAAAACCACTTAAATGACATACTAATGATGGCCCCTTGGGAAGGTGTCAAGCTACACCTGTTAACACATGTTGCACACACTAGCTTATTGCCTCCTTATGACGGTGGAGAGGCAGGTTATGATCAACCCTGTTGTAAGGAAGCTTAGAAACAATGGGCTGCTGAAGATCTCCAAGGCTCCTGTGTCAGAGGCTCAGGGTTCAAACCCAGCCTGGTCCAACCCCAAATAGCATCCCATATATCACGCATGCTATCCTTATCTCACATGTGTCTTGTACGGTGTGCTGAAAACATCCAAGCTCAATGTTCCTTTGCCATTCTTGAACACATTCATTTTCACTTTTGTGGTACATGATCCCAAGGTTAATTACCACGAATTCTTACATTTACTTAAAAAAAAAGTCACAGTTCTCTCCATCTTGAAGAATGCATGTTCAGTTCTGCGTGGTTTCTTATAGGCAAACAACCACAAATCACCGTTATGTTTTAATTCTCATTTAATGTTTTGTCCAAAACAACTCCACAGGCCAAAATTCACAAGCTCTTGCAAACTCATAAAAGGTAGCTATATCTACATAAACCATCTTTAGTTCATCATTAGCCTGACTGATCAATATGTTGCAATAAAAACAGATATATATCCTAGAGATCTAGCATTTGTATGCATAAAAAGACATAAACGCAGATGGTCTCAGCTATACCTTTTTTATAAAAGCAAAATAATGCAGTTTAGATGCCCGGCAATATGTTGAATAAGTGGTGGTCCATCCATATCATGGAATAATAATTAGCACTTAGGAGTTCCCGGCGTTGCCGTGAGCTGTGGTGTAGGCTGCAGACGCGGCTCGGATCCCGCGTTGCTGTGGCTCTGGCGTAGGCCGGTGGCTACGGCTCCGATTCAACCCCTAGCCTGGGAACCTCCATATGCCGTGGGAGCGGCCCAAGAAATAGCAACAACAACAACAACAACAACAACAAAAAAGACAAAAAGACAAAATAAAAATAAAAATAAAAATAATTAGCACTTAAAAGTAATGACCTAGATCTATATGTATGGATGTAGACAATTTACAAAACAGTGTTAAGTGAAAAAAAGAGAAGCCATAGGAAAAATAATAAAATACAATCAATCCTATTTACTTAAAATAATTACAAAGCAAAACACACACTCACACACACACACACACATATATATTGCTCTCTGCACACATATATATGTATTCATGCCAAAACATCACTAAGACACACACCTAACTTGTATTAACGGGGCAAGGAATAGGTGAGAGGGTAGGGATGCAAGTGTAAAATTCCTCTGTTCTTCATTACAAGATTTTACCAAAAAATGCAGTCATTTATATGCATAGAGTTGAACAAAACAAAACAAAACAAAAGACTAAAACTATAATCTTGGGAATGGAGTCTGAAACCACCAGTGCTCCATGTACAACACATAAGCAGATCTCCAACCTAATTGCATGTTTCCTTCCATGAGAAATGTCTCAAATACTAGACAGTTACCATTCAGGAAACTGAGTAAGTAATTTTTAAATTTAGAACATCCTCATCCCTTGATCCTACATTGTCTTTGCTTGGCTCTGACAAAGTGATAATCAACTGAATGCCTTTTTCAAGTAAAATGACCACCACCCCACCCCAACCATCCTGTCAGGTAGAAACAGTTTATCTGCTTGTGAAGAGTCCAGGGGGAACAAAACAAAGCAATAAACAAACTTTTAAGTTACTTGCAGTCTTTCTTGAAAAGAACACAAAAATGCTCCTTGGAAAGTTAAGCTGCATTGAAGGAGGAAGGCGAGACACTGAAATCACTTCCAACAACGTTCAATTATAAGGAAGAGAAAAAGGCGTCTTGGAATTTCTCTCCTTAAAGCATCTCCATGACTCCTCTTTCTAGAAGCTCCACACCAACTCCACCAAATGAAGAAGAAATGGGTTGAGAAGATCAAGGCAGCGAAAGCAAAGTGTCCATTCACGCCTGGCCACCTCAGAAGTCATTACTGAACATATTCTAGAGGATAATAAATAAAACTGATTGCGTGTGCAGTTAAGAGCATTAAAGAAACCTGGAGGGCTTTTAAAGAGACTTGTGCTGAGAGAATAGTGTTAAAATGTGAGGTATTTCCTCTCTTCCCATTTAAAGGTGGTGACTGGGAAGAGAAGCCATACTTGAAATGGATAGGGGTAATTTCCCATCATTATGGAAACCTTGAACAACCTCTGACTGCTCACGCCATCCTCTCTTAGCATCCTAGTCAATTGCAGTTATTTGCTCCAAACAAACCGAAAGGGCCCATGGTAAAATGGAGCAATTTAAGGCTGCACAAATACGACGCCTGTAATTCAATTTCATGGCAGCTGGTTTCACAACATGCTCCCCCACCCCGGCTTATGACAGAGGAAACGTCCCTCCAAGTGTAACAACTTTTCTGCTGCTAAGCCGAGAACTCAAGACGATAAGTGGACCATAAATGGGCAGAGACACTCATCACAGGTGAGGTATAACTCAGCTTCCGCTCCCCAGGCAGCTTGACATCCACTAGGTGCTGAGACTCGCTGTGAATTATAAAACTCCCTTAAGCTTGGAGGGTGAAACAGGAAGGACTTAGAAGAAACAAGTCCTCTGGGGAAAACAAAAAACAAAACCAAAAAAAACCAAAAAACCCCCACTAATTATCCAAGAGGTAAGATAATAAAGAAGGAGCTACACCACATACAGATGTGTGTGTATGTTTACGTAGGTCTGTGTTTAGCAGACCTAACCTATCCTTTGCAAAAGAACCGAAAATAAAATGCAAAACTTCTACTAGTAATTGCTGGTTACAACTTGATTGGCGGAATGGAACCACAGAAGGTAATCAACATGTGGTGACTATCTGCTACCTAATGCAAACCAGCATTAACAGTAACCATAACAGTGACAGTGACACTGAGAGCAATACTGCTCACCTTCAGTGAGCACGTACCCTGTGCTCAGCAGCTTCAGTGAACTCCCACAGCTCCAAGAACTTAGGACCATCGTTGTCAGTCCTCGTTTAAAAATGAGGGAAATGAGGCCCAGAGAAGTTTCACATTCATGAAAAGTCTGCAAGAGGCTAAGCAGGCAATTCGAACCCTAACAGAGGGGTTAACACTTTGTCACCTCCCACAGTGTCCCACCACTTGCCGATGTGGCTCAAGGGGATGTTTCCCAAATGCTCTCACAGAAACTAGACTTCTGGCCAGTGTTTCTAAAGTGCTACCCCACACAGGGCCTTATTATTTGCTTCTGTCAACCCTAATAGTTGATAAAGAAAGGGTATTTACTATCCTCATTTTACAGAGGAGGACACTGAGACTCAGACGAGGCAAGGGATGTGTGCAAAGTTTCACAAGGGACAAGGGAAGACACAGAATGTCATCTCAGAGCCTGGAAACCAAAATTTGCTTTCTCTCTGGGTCTGAGACTAGAATGCATGTTGACATTCAGGATATTGAAGTCGAGTTGGTATGAACTCAATGGCTGGATGGGCATTTATTTAAAAGGCAGTGTGGTTCAATTTGTATTTTAAGAACATATGCCATGCTGATACTTTTCTTGGCATCTGGAAATTTCTCGAGGTTTGTGTTTTAAGCGGGTGTGTGCTATTTTAAGTGGTTTAACAGGTTTGCAAACACTACCAACAATTAAAAAAGGCTTTCCAAGAAGCAAAACTATCATTTCAGGAAGAGAGCACCGGGCAGGGAAATTCCCGTTCTTCAAGTCTTCCTTCTGCTATTTATGAAAATTGGCTAAGATATGCAGCAACGGAGAGAATTACAGGGAGACAGAAGGAAGAACTTTTCTGTTTTAATGGCTAGAGATTTATCAGCTGTGCATCATTAGCCACAGGCAGGATGGGAACCATGAGAGAGAGGCGAAAACAATTCCTAGCAGGGGAGCTCCCTCTTCTGCAGGGAGAGGACCAGAGTCAGTGAAGCAAGTGCCTCTGATCCTCATGCAGTAGGCTGGGGGCTGGGAGGCATTAGAGGAGAGAGCTTTGAGATATCAGTACCGCATCACGCACCATGGAAATCCATGTAAGACAAAAGGAAAGACTATGAAGCACGATCCAGCCTCAGGGTCACAGAAATGGGGAGAACGTTTAGGACCACAACACTTAACTCTGGTGTACAGGGAAAGACCACACAGACTATATGAATATTCTGAGTAGGCAATGGAGACTCTAGCCCCATTCTCTGAAAATTACCTCCAACAGTCTTCAGCCTCTTGCACAGGCAACCATAAACAATCCCAGAACCTCCCTATCCAGCCAGGGAGGATTGCGACCATGCTCTAAGGCTGGGTATCCCAGGGCCCAGAAGGAAGGCTAAATCCACACTGACAGTCACCTGTACAAGGAACATGGAGGCAGGAGCTGAATGGCCTTTCCTTAACAGAGCTGGGCACATCTCTCACCTGCTGACCCATCAGCAGAGATGCAGGGGTTCTGGCCACATGATGTAGGGGAAATGCACAGCCTTCGGAGCCAGAATTTTGGTATCCAATTCTAGCTCTTTCACAGACTGGCTATCCACATTCTTAGTCCCTTCTTAGAGGCCCAGCACCCTTATCTATGCAATGAGAAACCGTGTTTGTAGATTAAATTAGCAAATCCATATTTTGTGCTAAACACAAAAACCAGCCCATCACAGATACTCGGGAAAAACGCACTTCTCTTCTTTCCTTGTTGTCCCACCTTCCTGTAGAAAGCTGATGAAGGATGTTCACGCCAAAAGGAAATATCCAGCTATCTTAAGGGTAAACATCACCCTGGTCATAAAACCACAGAAAAAGCAAAACAGATCTAGAATGCATGGAGATGGCTTTTCTCTGACAATGCGTTAAGTGACTGTAAAAGAAAGCAGCCACTGCTCAGAACCTGCCACAGAGGCCAGCAGCTACAGCTGTGATTCAACTCCTAGACCTGGGAACCTCCATATGCCATAGGTGCGGCCCTTAAAAAAGAAAAGAAAAGAAAAGAAAACCTAGAAAAACTGAAACTGAAACTGATGATGGGGTAATTTAATGAGTTGTTGTTGTTGTTGTTGTTGTTTATGCTTTTTATGGCCGCCCCCATGGCATATGTAAGCTCCCAGGCTAGGGGTCAAATCAGAGCTATAGCTTTGGGCCTAAGCCACAGCCACAGCAACACAGGACCCAAGCTCCGTCTGTGATCTATGCCACAGCTCACAGCAATGCAGGATCCTGACCCACTGAGTGAGGACAGGGATCAAACCTGCGTCCTCATGGATACTACTTGTTTCCACTGCACCACAATGTGAACTCTGATGTACTGATTTTTTGACTCATTTTAATCAGACATCATTATAACTAGATAAGTGCTTCAGGGAGATATCAAATAATTGATTTAATAAAATTAAGAATATGAATTTCAAAGCTTGTTGATGAAAAGGATTTGCCTTAAGATACTAGATTATTCCAGAGATACTGCCAGTGTGGGGAACATTTTTTTGTTTTCCTCTTCAATTAAAGTCAATATACTTTTGTTGAACACGTGGGATGAGCTGGCTGATGAGCTGGTCACTACGGAGGATATAAAGACAAGCTAAAGAATTGCTCCAAACGTTCATCAGTTACTTTTTTCAGTACCCATGATCACAGAAAACTTTTGTCCTTGAATGTTAGCATTGGTTATTAAAAACCGTTCAAATTAGTTCAGGGCCAAGAGCAGGCAGGTGACTAAACAGGGTAATAAAACTCAGGCCTGCTCTGGAGTCAGAGGTTTCTGCGTGCCTCAAAATAATTCTGCAAGTAATTTTTCAAAGGGCTTTTGCAAATCAGCATTGGCAGCACTGCTGATATAAGTGCATGGATCGCTAAGGTGACTACTTTAAAAAGACAGCATTAAGATTTCAATATTTAATGGATGGTGGTTGCACCAGGAACTGGTCTCTGAAAAGATCCCCCCGCAGCAGAGCCCAGATGTTCTACTCTCTTTGTGTCTTCCCAGGCCACTTAGTCCTGCTTTGCACACACCGTGCAAGCCCAATCAAGCACCTAGTCTACCATTCCACCGACTGGGAAAGATGCCCACAGGTGGCGACCTGTGCCTGTGCCCCTCTAATTTCTCTAAATGGTTTGGGACACTTTCATATTTCAGTCTTGCCACACTCAAATGAAGCATAACCCATTGCTTTCTGCTGCTGCCGTATTTCCTGCTGCTCCTGCTATGACCTCTGGAGGCTACCTAGCATGCGAGCTCGCAAGGCGAGGAGAAAGCACAGTAGCTGCAAAGAAGCCACTGGAACAGTGCCTAGCAGGGGTACTGGGAGTCTTTATTCTGATTCAGTTGAGTGTAAGCCCAGGGTGAGTCCTGTCAACACTGCTTGCACACAAAAGCCCCAGTACACTTTAGACCAGCAATTAAAGTGGGGGCTCAGGAGGAAAAGACCCAGAACTATTTCCAAAGGTAAATGTATACATGAAAGGTTCCCACTGACACTTGAGAGGATGGTTTTCAGTAAGGCATCATGGGTTTATAATCAGTAAAATACAGTGACTAAAAAAATAAGGTCTCATGGAGTTCCCACTGTGGTTCAGTGGGTTATGAACCCAACTAGTACCCATGAGGAGGTGGGTTCGATCCCCAGCCTCACTCAGTGGGTTGGGGATCTGGTGTTGCCATGAGCCCGTGGAGTAGGTCACAGATATGGATCAGATCCCATGTTGCTATGTCTGTACTGTAGCCTGGCAGCTGTACCTCCGATTTGACCCCTAGCCTGGGAATTTCCATATGCTGTGTGTGCTGCCCTAAAAAGACAAAAAAAAAAAGCTCTTGGCTCTCCCATCGTGGCTCAGTGGGTTAAGAACCCAACATAACAACATAGTGTCCATAAGGATTCAGGTTCCATCCCTGGCCTTGCTCAGTGGGTCAAGGATATCCAGCCTTGCTGTGGCTGTGGCATAGGCCAGCAGTTACAGCTCTGATTAGTCTGATTCGACCCCTAGCCCGGAAACTTCCATATGCCACAAGTGTGGCTGTAAAAAGAAAAAAAAAGAGAGAGAGAAAGAAAGAAAAAAAAAGTAAGAATAGAAAGAAAAATAAAGTAAAAAAAGAAAGAAGCTCTTAGACCTTAGAATTCTAATTCCACCCGTGATTGCTATGTGAACAAATATTACCTCTCAAAACCTTGGTTTTACCATCTGTAATATAGGGATTCCAATAGTTCCTAACTCATTAGATACTGCAGTGACTAAATGCAAATAGCATTTGACACATAGTAAGCCCTTCACAATTATTTGTAGTAATGATTATTATTATTACTTAGAAAGTCCGCAGACCATGACTATTTGCTCAACTCTTTCTATCAAACTGCTAAACGAGAGCATGAGTGTTTCTTCCTAAGAAACATATACTTACCAAATACATAGCACAAAGCCTCTCCCACACCAAAAAAAAAAAAAAAAACCATTCTATTTTTATGTTTAAAAAAAATGCTCTTTTGACAGAGAAACTGCACTATTCTGTAAAGGTTTGGATTAAGTAAGGATTTAAAGAATGATTTGGCAACAAACCAAAACAAAAAATGCAGAGACAACAAATCCCAAATGGTTTAATAAATGCCTTACTTTCCTACTTTCTAAAGTAACTGATAACTCTTGGTCTGCATTTCTGTCCGGTGGCGATTAAACCTTGCCAGGTGATAGCAGGTGAGCAAAAGATAGCATGGCTAATTGGATTTTTAATCTTCACTAGACTTTAGCAACAAATTCCTGCAATGCTTATTTGTTGGCTGCAATGTTAAATTGCCAGCCAATTAAATGCCAAAGGGAACAACTGGTTACCTGGATATTTATAGTGATTCATTCCTCCTTTTCAGGGAAACGTGTTATATTATTTCCCATCTAAAATATACAAATTAAAGCTCAGCTGAATCAAAATGAGAAATGTAAATATTCATCGGCCAAGGAAAATTATTTTTAAAGACTAAATGAGATATAATTGCTCAAAAATTAAAATAAAATATACAGAACAATAAAATCTAAAACTAAGATAAATTTTAAAGCAAATAAGGGGGAGAATATTTTATTTTGCCTTTCAGCAAGGCAGAACTCTCCAAATATTAGCTACTGAATAACAGGCGCACCATACAGAAGGAATCTAAAGCAAGGGAGAGCCAAGTTGGGTTGATACTTGATATTCTTGATGCAGT
The DNA here is from genome assembly GCF_016906955.1 of Phacochoerus africanus. Classification (NCBI taxonomy): domain Eukaryota; kingdom Metazoa; phylum Chordata; class Mammalia; order Artiodactyla; family Suidae; genus Phacochoerus; species Phacochoerus africanus. The sequence continues at coordinate 12,712,669 of NC_062544.1, read as the reverse complement.
GGTAGAACATCAAAAATTTTGGTTAGTTGGAGTTCCCATTGTGGCTCAGTGGTGATGAAGCCAACCAGTATCCATGAGGATGTGGGTTCAATCCCTGGCCTCCCTCAATGGGTTAAGGATCTGGTACTGCTGTGAGCTGTGGTGTTGGTTGTAGCTCAGATCCCACACTGCTGTAGCTGTGGTGAGGGCTGGCCCCTGCAGCTCTGCTTCAACCCCTCTGCTGGCAACTTCCATATGCTGTGGGTGTGGCCCTTAAAAGCAAAAAAATAAAAATAGATAAAAAAATTTCAGTTAGTGACACTGGGGAAAAATGTTATAAGTAATAATTGGATTCCTGACAGTTCTAGTTATTGGATTCATAGTCAGTTTTTCTCCCAAATCATTCTTAACCTCCCTCCTCATCTTGCCATCATTGGACAATCACAATGCATGACTTCTTCAAAGTGAGGTGTGGACTTTCCAGTTCCAGTAAGAGGGAAACAGGAACTCTGGACTCAGAGTGGAAGTTGAAAACTACTAGCTGTCCAGTGAGCACCTGGAGAAAATCTGGAGCCTTGGAGAGGTAATACCTTTGTCATGTAAGAAATCTCTTACAGGAGCCCAGAGAGACATGCAGATATAAATCGAGTGCCTACTATCCTTGTGCAAGTCTTAAGTCTGTGAAACACACACAAGACAGGTGCTTTAGTTGAGCGAGACAAAACAGGTTCATCTCTGTCCCGGCCCTGCTCTTCAATTTTTTTCTACATGTGGATTTTAACTAGACTATCTTGAAAACTATTATTTTGGTGAGGTGGGGGGGATAAAATAGATTTTTAATTTTTTTGTCCAAGGATGTACTCAGAGACCATGGAGCTGGAGCTGGCCAGCAGGGAGACACAGACCTAAATTCCCCACCTCGTGCTGGGTAAGAGTCAGGATGAAAATTCCCATCTTCTCAACACAGCATTTACTTATCCATCTAGCCGCTCAGGCTTACTGTGTGTGTTCTTGTGACAGGCACGGGACTCCTGCCTACAGAACTTCAATTCCTCAAAGAAATAACACATGCAAAACTTGGAGGCATGTATTATCATCTCCATCACACAGATGAATAAGAGTCAGGACACACCAGCCTGGGCTTGGTGCTGGGCTGGGGCCAGGTTATCCAGTGTCCTACCCCTGATGTGAGCAAGCAGCTCAGAGGGGAGTGAGGGTTCTGTCAGCTGCTGTGAGGGCCACAGGAGGGATTCGCATGAAGGCAGTGGATTCTCTCCCTGTCAGTCATGGAGCAGGGAAGGAGGGGTGACAGAAAAGGTGAGAGAGGGAGGGCGTGGGAGGAGGGAGGTTGGGGAGGAGGAGGTGAAGAAGAAGAAAGGAGAAGAAAAAAAGGGGGAAGGACAGGAAGAGGAGGAGGGGAGGGAGGGCAGGGAGAGCCCAGGAGGGAAGAGGAACAAGTCAAGTCTTTTATATCATGCCCCGCAAAACCCTCCGTACCACAAAAATCTCTGTTTTTTCATCCACAGTCGGTGACTATTGTTTGCTTTTTATGAAAATACATTTTTCTCTCTTTGTAGCCCTGGGTTAGAACAAGGGCTTTGGAGTCAAATGTCACAGCTTGAAAAGCCAGATGAGAGCCTTTTGAAACCCAGGAGTCTGTGACCTTGAGAAGATAAGTCAATTTCTCTACATTTCATTTCCCTCAAATGGAAACAAGTGGGGTAATAAATCCACCTTTCTTGGTGCTGCGATGAGAGCAGAATAAGTAAATACGTACCGTGCTCGGTGGACTGCCTGATACACAGGTCGTGTGTCGTGTGAAATATAAAATATCTCTATCAAAAGGGTACTACTTACACTTTCAAATCATAATTTTAAAAAATATCTCCTGATGGTCGGTATAAAATGTTACTCAGCGTTTACGTAAATCCTAGCAACACAAAGTCACTCTAAAGCAGCTCAATGAAAGAGACTCAAAAACCAAGGAAATAAAATGTAAATCTTTCTAAAGCATGAAGCTGGGTGGTCTTAGGACAATCAAGACTGTTCAAAGAGAAAGATTCCACCAAGAGACATAAGGATCCAGACTTCCTCTTTTATAAGCTGGATGAAACTGGGGACATATTACACAATGCCACTCAGCATGCTCTCCAACCTGGACTCAGGATGAGCTCCCGGAGAAACTGCAGGGAGGGAACTGAAGAGAGGATGAACGAGAGGAGACGGTTCAACTCTGGCCCAGGGCACCACCTGGCAAAGGGCCTGGCTCATAAATACAAGTGAAATGAGTGAATGAATGAAGACGTAGGAAGAAAAACTACAGGTGACTGTGAAAAGCTGATGAATGTGCTCCACTATGTCACATGAAACTGAGAAATGAGGCCAGGTACCCATAAAGGACTCGCTGTAGCTAAGTGATGCAATAAGATTTCCACACTTGGTAATAAAGTGGTATTTGGGCTGACCTTGAATGCTATTCATGGAAGTTCTATTGTGGGAAATGAGGCACAGGGGGAAGAAAAGGGTGAGGTTAGGATCTCACCAAATTTGGGGGGGGGGCGGGCAGTGGAGACAGCAAGGTCCTGGTACAGGATATGTGAAGAGCTTTGCCTGGGGTTAGGATGAAAATTCCCGTCTTCTCAACACAGCATTTACTTATCCATCTAGCCGCTCAGGCTTACTGTGTGTGTTCTTGTGACAGGCACGGGACACCTGCCTACAGGACTTCAATTCCTCAAAGAAATAATACATGCAAAACTTGGAGGCATGTATTATCATCTCCATCACACAGATGAAGAAACCAAAGATTGGGCTTACTCACTGCACTCTATTTCTAGTAAATGATTAAACTAGGACTCACATGGTGCTTGGAGTCAAGATTTATGTTTTTGACTATTCTTTAAAAATAGTCACCATGCTTATATTCATTCAGGGATATTCACTGTCTGCCTATATTAAATGCGGTAAGTAACATTATATCCTTGTACGTACAAAGCACTGGTCTTGCTCCTTAAAGAATCAAAATCTGATTGGGAACTGTATGCCTGAAGTCGACGGTATGAAAGAGGAGTGGGGAAGAGTGGAATGTCCAGTTGTCTGCCTGGTGTAGTTCTCATCTCTGCCTTTCCCCAGCTGTGGGACCTTGGGCACTACATACCCTTTAAGGCCTCACTTAGTTCATCTGCAACATGGAGATGACAATAATCATAATAAGTCTCTGGCTTGGGAGGATTAATTTAGGTCATACATGTCAAATACACAGAATGAGAACTACCACAGACAAGCAACCAATGGACGTTAACTTGTATTAATACAGTGCTTCAGAAATTTAAAACTGCTCTATATACATATGTGTGTGTGTTTATATATATGTGTGTGTATATATATATGTGTGTGTGTATCAAATTTATTGCCACCCTCACAATTCCATGAGGCTGGTAGATAAGATGAGAGCCTTCAGTATCACTTAGCAGTACTATGACCTAGTCCTGGCAAACTCATCTTCCATTCTCTTAGGGGACTTCCATAACACGCTCTCTTCACAAGCCTTTGGTAGTTCTCAGCTATTGACCTTCCTTCCTACTTTATTGAGAAAAGTGAATTAATTAGGAAAAAAAAAACCAAAAGACAAAAAACCTTCCCACCTCTCTGCATCTGTGCCAGCTCCTCCCTTCCTTGTTGTGATGGATGAAGTGTTCCTTCTGTGGGAAGCAGAGTACTGGTCCCATAAAAGATGTCCATGTCCTAACCCTCAGAACCTGTGAACGTGTTACATTATAGGACAAAGGGGAATGAAGGGACCAGACGGAGTTAAGGGTGTTATTCAGCTGGACAGGGAGATTATTCTGGCTGATTTGGATGGATGCGGTGTAACTGCATGGGATTTCAGAATGGGAAAGAGGGATGGAGAAGAGCTAGGTTGGGATGATTTGATTAGAAGGAGGACTCGACCCACTGTTGCTGTCTGTGAAGAAGAAAGAAGAGGCCTCAAGCGAAGGAATGAGGATAGCCTTTCCTTTTCCAAATCTGAAAAGATGATATGGATTCTTCCCTAGAGCCTCCAGGGAGGAAGGCAGCCCTGCTGACACTGGGATTTCAGCCCAATGAATTCCATTTCAGACATGTGATCTCCAGAACTGAGATCCTGCCTTGAGGCAGGGAGCCCAGCTCTCTACACCCAACAGACTGGCATTCAGATGCAGACTGCCCTGGGAGACAGTGTGACCTCAGATGAGGCTGCTTCCTTCAACTGAGACCAATTTCCAAAGAGGGATTCAGCTGAGTTTCCAGCAGCTGAGGCAATGAATACCTCAGTACTGACGGGAGAATCTCAGCAGCACACCACAGCATCTGCTACTGGACCCTTCCACCTCCTCCTCCCTCCATCTGAAATGCTTTCCTCCCAGACACATGCAAACCTCTTTTTCAGCTCCTCCAGACCTTTATCAAATGTCCCTTCTCAGTGACACCGTCCTTGACCCCCTAATTAAAGCCGTATTACTCCCCCCCAAATTCTCTATCCTTTTCCTGATTTATTTTCCCTCGTAGCACTTATCTGACACCCATTAATACTTTATTATTTTGTATTATTATGTTTCTCCCTGCACTGCATTGGAATCTCTAAGGGTGAGGACTCTGCTCTGTACTGTGCTTTATATCCAGCACTCAGGACAGCACTGGCCCTCTAGAGATAGTCAATAAATATTTGGTGAATGAATGAACAGATGAGAAAGCAGAGGATTAGAGAAGCTAAATACTTACCCAAAGTCAGATAACAAGGGTGAAAAATTAATGAGATTCTAGATGTAAATTCAAGTTCTTGGATTCAAAGACTAGTGCTCAAATATTTTCTTGAGCAATCAATGTATCCTCCCTGATGGCTCTTCACATGCTGTAACTAAATATGAAAAATTGTCAAAATGGCACTGTTGATCCCCAAATGAAGAAAGAATTAGATGGAAAGGGAGAGATAGGATTAGAATATAATCAGTAGTAAGTGGTCATATTTTGACTAAAAATACATCATTGAATCCATTTGAAAATATAGCCTTCATAGAACTTTATTCATTTAGCAAAAGTATTATATGCCAGGCTCCAGGGATAAAGTCATTGAAACAATGAGGACATGCCTATTATCTCCTGGACTTCTGATAGCCTTATCCTATAAAATACATTTAGGCAATAAGATGTATGTGTATCAAAAATGGAAAAATACTACTCATCTGAAATCAGAATTCCTCTTAAGATTGGTCTCTAAGAAAAAAAAAGTGCAGATTTCTTAACTAACCCATGCTCTAGATGATGGTGCCTGAAGTAATGAAGAGAGCTAGTATTTGGGCAAAACACTAGCTAAAAGTAAAAAACAAACAAACAAACAAACAAACAAACAAAAACCCCACTAACTGTCTTGATAAATCATTTTAACAGAAGTGATTTGCATTATAAAGGCTGGAAAACACTTTTGCTTCCTCAGTTCATTGTAATCCTCACATGGAGGCTTCCAAAGCAACAGAGGAACAACTAAGCTACAAATTTTTAAATATATTCTGAAAATCACTCTGTTGAGTCACTCGCATTTTATCCCAAATAGGTCCGTAAAATGTTGGGCCTTAGCCATGCTGTGCTCATAGTATAGTAGCTCCTCTCTGCATCTGAATGCATCAAGAAGCAGGGAAGGTAAGTGAACAGGGTTGAGTTATGAATATAATTTTATTTGAAAAAGGCATCTTCACAAGATACAATAAATGATCACAAAATGAGTTCACCCTAGATTAACAATATGGACCCTAAACCCAGTGATAAATGTCCTTATAAAAAGAAGAGAAGACAGGAGTTCCTGCTGTAGTGCAGTGGCTTAAGAACCCAACTGCAGTGGCTTGGATCGCTGGGGAGGAAGAGGATGGATCCTCCAGTAAAGAGTGTTAAGGATATGGCATTGTCATAGCTGTGGTAATGGCCTCAGCTGCGGTTCGGATTCAATCCCTGGCCCAGGAAATCCCATATGCTGCAGAAACAACAACAACAAAAGAATAGAAAAGAAAGAAAGAAGAGAAGACAGAGGAGAAGAAACAGTGACAATCAGAGGATCACATGGAGGAAGAGGAGGAGACTGGAGTTAGGCTATGGAAACTAGTAGCCAAGGAGCACCTGGAGCCATCAGAAGCTGAAAGAGACCAGCAGAGACTTTAGAAGAGGATCGCCTTGTGAACACCTTCACTTTGGGACTCTAGGACTTGGGAAGAATGCATTTATCTTGTTTTAAAGCACCAAGATTGCAGTAATTTGTCATGGTAGCCCTAAAGAACTCATCTGGCAAGTGTTTCCGGGATGATGAAAGTAACCTCCAGCACCTTCATGAACTTCCACACAAGCTCAAAGTCTGAGCACTCATCATCTCTCAGGGAAGAATCCCCTTGCCTTTGTAGTTTTGATTTTTTCTGCTCAGAGCTGATTAGATCTAGTCTGATTTTTTTTTTCTTTGTATTTTTAGAGCTGCACGCACAGCATATGGAAGTTCCCAGGTGAGGGGTTGAATCAGAGCTGTAGCTGAGGGCCTATACCACAGCCACAACAACATGGGATCCAAGCCACATCTGCCACCTAAAGAACAGCTCATGGCAACAGCAGATCCTTAACCAACTGAGCAGGGCCAGGGATCAAACCCACAGGCTCATGGGTAATAGTTGGGTTGGTAACCCGCTGAGCCCCAACAGGAACTCCCTGAGTTTTTTTTAAACTCAGTATTCCATTGGTCATTACATTCCTAACCTTAAAAAACATCTAGTTTTAAACAAGCCAGCTGCCAAGTCAATAAACTCCCCTCCTCCAAGTAAGTAATATCAAGATAGATTTACAAGAAACAGCAAAAAGGAACTAAATCATGCCAGGAACATTTCAGCCTGTGGCATGCCCACCCCAGATGAACCAAAGGGAATGGGAAAGCTATGGAAGGTGGGAGAGGCAAGACAGGAAGAGCAAGGAGGCAATTTCAGCAGGACACTATAAAGAACGTTCTAAATTTTTAAAGTGGAAATGCAATTATTTCAGTGTCTCCCCCAACTATTAAAATACTTACTTCTTCTCCTTCTTTGAATGACAAATGGGCTCATCATCAGTATAATGCATTTTATAGTGGAGTCCCTACAGTTCTGCCTCACCGGTTAATTGTTACACAATGGTCTTTACAGCTAATTCAGTGAGCTGTGACAGGGCAGAAACTTTCTCATATTTTCTTCTTTTATATCTCCAGTTTCTTTTCGGGGCCAAGTAAAGAGCAGATCATGAGGAGATATTTAGTAACTGATTTGTCTTTATATTCCTGTTCATAAGATTCTATTCTAGTATTTCAACTGTTTTGATTAATGAATATAAAAGTATTGGTATGACAGTGTACGAGCAGATGTAAAAAATAGTCAGCATGCTATATGTGTGTCTAGACAACCCCCTCACTCCATCCCACCCCCACGCTAATATGCAACAGAAATATCTGACCCTAAATCAATGCTAGAAAAGAACTCTCATCACATCTGAGTATTCTAATAATATATTAGATAACTACTTTTTACAAAGGATAACCAGAAAGATGAAAATATCATCTAGGCAGCCTACGATGGAGTTTTTACATAAATAACATTAGACTGAAAGGCTCCTGTCAAATGTCTGAATCTGAAACACCACATGCTAGTTGTATATGATTAGCTGTAAGTCTACACTAGTTCAAGAATATTTCAAATACTTTGGGGAAAATTCATAATAATAATGTTAATTTTGCATTTAAGCTGTTCTAGCCACTGTTCTAAAAACTTCACATTCATTGAATTTACTTATTTATTTATGTATGAATATATATATTTATTTATTTATTTTGCTTTTTAGGGCCCCACCTGTGGCATGTGGAAGTTAAATGGGTGCTACAGCTACAGCTGCTGGCCTACACCACAGCTACAACAATGAAGGATCTGAGCCACATTTGAGAACTACACCACAGCTCGTGGCAACGCTGGATCTCCAACCCACTAAGTGAGGACAGGGATCCAACCGGCATCCTCTTGGATACTATTCAGACTCATTTCCACTGCAGCTCAATGGGAACTCCCACTTATTTATTAAATCATCAAATACATGCCGAGTATCTGACGGTGAATTTGATGTGTCCACTTGAGTGGGCCAAGGGGTTTCTAGAAATTTGGTCAAAATTTTCTCTGGGTGTTGTGTAAGAGTATTTTTGTATGAGATTAACATTTTAATTGGTGGCCTGAGTAAAGATTTCCCTCATGATGTTGGTGCATCATCCTATTCCTTGAAGACCTAAAGAGAACAAAAAGGCTGAGTGAGTGGAAACTTCTCCCACCTGCCTTATTGAGCTGGGACATTGGTCTTTTCCAGTCTCTGGGCCCAGACAAAAGCATCAGCTCTTCTTGGGTCTTAAGCCTGCCAGTTGTTGGACCAGAAAAGATTGAGAAGATGTGATAGTCACACACACACACATACACACACACACACACACACACACACAAAGGAATACTACCCAGCCATAAAAAGAACAAAATAATGCCATGTGCAGCAACATGGACAGAACTAGAGACTCTTATTCTAAGTGAAGTAAGTCAGAAAGAGAAAGATAAATACCATATGATATCACTTATATCTGGAATTAAATATATGGCACAAATGAATCTTTCCTTAAAAAAGAAACTCATAGACTTGAACAGACTGGTGGTTGCCAAGGGGGAGGGGGAGGGAGTGGGATGGACTGGGAATATGGGGTTAATAGATACAAACTATTGTATAAGCAATGAGATCCTGCAGTATAGCAATGGGAACTATATTTAGTCACTTGGGAAGGAACATGATGGAGGATAATGTGAGAAAAAGAATATGTGTGTGTGTGTGTGTGTATGAGTGTGTGTATGAGGGAGAGAGAATGGGTCACTTTGCTGTACAGTAAAAAATTAACAGAACACTATAAATTAACTATAATAGAAAAAATAAAAATAAGTATATATATAAAAAAGAAAATACACCATTAGCTCTCCTGGTTCTCAGGGTTTCAGACCCAGAATGAACTATACATAGGCTCTCCTGGGCCTCTAGCTAGCCAGCTGCAGAACTTAAGTACTTCTCAGCTTCTAGAACCATGTGAGCCAATTCCATATAAATGTCTTTCTATTTCTGTAGGAGTCATTACATAGGGATTGCGCGCTCATACACACACACACACACACACACCTCCCACTGTTCTGTTTCTCTGGAGAGCTCTAATAGAGCGCAAACTTGGTAAAGGCAGGTTCTGGGACTACCACTGTAAAAAGAATAGACTACAAACCCATGTTGTCAGGGTTTTACATTCTAGTCATTTAATCTGAAGAGGAAACCACAACATACCCATACTAATATTTGTGTAGCTCTATATTACAATGAGTCCTTAAGAACTGCTTTCACTCTAGATCCAGGTCAATAATCAAATGGGTTCCCATTGAAGTTGCAGAGATCTAGTACATCTTAACAGTATTAATTTTATCTGTGTTTTCATTGATTTATGTCTCATCAGTTTAGCTACTACATGCTCTGTTCCTGAGCATATGTGTGTGCGTCCTGCCATGTTGTGTTGTTTCTGCAGTTAGTTCAGCTAAAAGCTGATTTATGAGGTGGGAAGCAAAATTGTGCCTTTTTTGCTTCATCAGGAAGTTTAAGTTCAAATAACAATAAACTTCGAGAAAAACCTGTCTATAATTATTGATGAGAAAGGTACTTTCAGATACTCTTTGAAATAATATTTTGTTTTCTTTCACAGCTATAAAAATGGTAGAGGACTTTTAATTAAAGTACAATTGATTTACGACGTTGTGCCAATTTCTGCTATACAGCAAAGTGACCCGGTCATACATAGTTATACCTTCCCTTTCTTATACTCTATCATGGTCTATCCCAGGAGATTGGATATAGTTCCCTATGCTGCACAGTAGGACCTCACTGTTTATCCATTCTAAATGTAATAGTTTGCATCTACTAACCCCAAACTCCCAATACATCCTACTCCCTTCCTCCTCCCGCTTGGCAACCACCAGTCTGTTCTCTCTGTCTGTGAGTCTATTTCTGTTTTTGTAGTAGGCTCCTTTGTGCCATATTTTAGATTCCACATATAAGTGATATCATATGGTATTTGTCTTTCTCATTCTGACTGACTTCACTTAGCTAGCCAGCTGCAGAGCTTAAGTACTTCTCAGCTTCTAGAACCATCTAGTTGCATCCATGTTGCTGCAAATGGTATTATTTTGGTATTATTTTGTTCACTTTTTATGTCTGAGTAGCATTGCATTGTATATATCATAATCCATTCATGGGTACAGGAAGTCTTTAAACCATATGGTAGAGAAGTGCTAAGGTTTAGAAGTTAGCAAACATGGTTGCAGGTCTTCATTTGATTAGATTTATAAAATTGGCCTATTTGCTTAACCTACCTTCCAGTTCTGACCTATAAAATAAGGATAACAAGAATATCTGCCTCTATTGCCAAAGGGGAGGAAAGGCGGGGGAGGGAAGGATTGGGGGATTGGGATTAGCAGATGCAAACTATTATATATGTGACAGACAAAAAACAAGGCCCTATTGTATAACACAAGGCATTATATTCAATACTCTGTTATAAACTAAAGAGAAAGGAATCTGGAAAAGAATAATATATGTGTATATGTATAACTGAATTACTTTGACCAGAAACAAACAGAACATTGTAAATCAACTATACTTCAATAAACAATAAAAATAATTTATTTATCTATTTTTTATTTTTTTAATTTTAATGATTTTTATTTTTTTCAATTATAGCTGGTTTATAATATTCTGTTAATTTTCTACTGCATAGCAAGGTGACCCATTCACACATACATATATACATTCTTTTTTCTCACATTATCATGCTCCATCATAAGTGACCAGATATAACTTCCAGTGCTATACAGCAGGATCTCATTGCTTATCCATTCCAAAGGCCATAGTTTGCAGCTCTTAACCCCAAATTCCTAGTAATTTAAAAATTAAGGCTGTGTGTGGAAAGAAAGAATATCTACCTCCAAACGCAGCACTAGCTATTCAATGAGCCAATGAGTATAAATCTCTGAGCAGTTCTTAGGATAGATTCAATACTCACTAGGTATTAGGTAAAACTAATGACTAGAGATATTTATGTTAAACCTTAGCATCAATTTAATATTTTAATGCATATGTGCAAAATTAAGTCTGGCTGGCCAGAAAAGCATAAATTTGTTGGGAGAAATATAAGATGACCTGGTGGCCAGGTGTGAGAGCAGGAGCACAGATGCCCAGCAAAAGAGCGTTTACTAGGTGCTCAGTTTGTACCAGGCCCCTAACAGACAGCACACCTCCATCAGCCCATGGAGCCAATAGGCAGCTGATATTTGCTAAGGAGCTCTGTAGGTCAGCTCTGTGTTGGGTGCTATGGAGACAGCAGGGAGCAAAATTAGGAGTTGCTGGCCTCTTGGAGGTTGTCCTCACTAAATAGCTGGTGATGACTGATTGTATGAAGTGCTTATCTGGGCAAATTTTTTCTCTAAAGGGCCAGATAGTAACCATTTTAGGCTTTGTAGGCAGTCGTCTCTGGCAACTATTCTATTTTCCATTTTAACACAAAGACAGACTCAGGCACTATGTACATAAAGAAGCATTGCTCCGTTCTAGTAAAACATTACTTAAGAAACAGGAGACAGGCAGGCTGGAGTCTGCAGGGCTCTGGATAGGGAAGGAAGGAAGTAATCACCGGTCTAGGGGAATTGAGAGGGCTTCCATAAAAGGAGGAAGGAACTAAATGAGTTTGCTTTGAAGAAACACTAGGCTCCCTAGAAAGGCAAGAGGCGGGAAGGGAACTCCAGGCAATAGGAACAGACTGTGCACAGTCCCAGAGGCACGAAAGGACACCGCTTGCTGAGGAAAAGTGACAAACCACAGGAACTAGGAGACTGGGGTCAGAGAGAAAGGAACAGAGAAGCAGAAAAAGCTGTTTTTTACGTAGCTCTATGGTGGTTAGAAGCAAAGTTCTTATTATCTTTCAGTGTTTTTAAAGGTCAGCCGTGTTTCCCCTCCCAAAGTGAAATGATAACATGATGCAGTTCAAAAGCTGGTCGGATCAAATTGCCATCTAATCATTTAATTAAAGCCCCAAGCTGGCACCAGCCATCCTCAGGGCCCATTTTTCATTTGGGCACATTTCATTACACTTTTCAAAGCAAATTTGCCTTTTCAAAGGCGAAAAATGCAAATGACTAGGTTTGAAAGGAAATGCATAACACTCTGCATAATGACAGAGATTTTCTTGGAAAGCAGTAATGCACAGACAGAGCTGTCTTTAGGGGGTGGGGATGGCTTATCAGCCCTATAGGAACTCTACATGATATTTCATTACAGCACCAGGACGCAAACGAAGTGAAATACCAAATGCCAGAAAGCACACAGCCATCCCATGTCTCTCTTTCCAGCATCACTGCAACCACATTTTGAAATAGGATGCATCCTTTTGGACCTGATAAATGAAGGACATTTATACTGTGGCCAAGAAAATAATTAAAACCTAGGAGGAACTGACCTGTTCAAAAGACGGGAATGGGAACACTTAAAGACCAATTAACATAAAGCATTAATAGGCAAATTGGAATACAGTCAAACAAAATTCTCAGGAGTAAGAGAACGTCCACCTTGAGGCAGTTTAATGCATGGTGGTGGTTTTCACGATCAGGGAACAAAAGTGACCTTAACAATATAAATCAGCATCTTCCTCCTCAGTTCATGGAAACTCTCAGAAGCACTGTTTCCCAATTACTCCGTCTTCTACCTTGAAAGATGAAGCTACAGCACAAATTTTATGAATTCACAGACCCCAAAGTGGGAAGCAATTAGTTCAAAGGAGAGAGAGTGGTAAAAAAATAAATAAATAAATAAACATCTGTCAATGTGTCATTTACCATCAGGGAGAGAAGGAAAGCTTAAGGCTGCCAGTTAAATCTTTTCATCCCATGAAAGAGCCACAGCAGCTAGAGCAACAGCATCCACTGTGAGGTTGAGAGTCTGGACAAAGTTCAAGGTTGCAAACTATTCAGCTTCATGGCCAGAGTATGTGTGGGTATTTCAAACAAGAGCTTCTGACCAGAGAAGTTCACTAGTACTTGAACCATAGCTGGTTAGTTCAGCCAAAGCCTCATTTGAGAGTAAGCTCAAGACCTCATTCTATTCCTTATACAGAAAGGATGCTCATCCCCAGCCAGGCCACCTGCTGATCCAGGCATTCAATTCAGATTGCCACCCCACCTTGTTGACATGGGGGGAAACTGGAGCACAGCAGGACTCTTGACACAGCCTGCCTGATGCAATTTTTCTTCAACTTTAATTTTGATTACATTGAAATATAATATATTCAGAAAAGTATACTTATAATGCACACCTTTATGAATTGTCACATGAAAGCACCCATGTAACCAATAATTAGGCAAAAAGCATAACATTACCAGCACCTTGAATTTACCCTCACACCCTCTGACTTCTAACAACATAGGGTAGTTTCTCATGGTTTGTATTTTGTACCAGCAGAATCATACGGTAGATTCTAATGCATCCAGATTATTTGGGCCCACATTAAATATGTGAGATTCCTTCATATCACTAGGTCTAGCTGCAGATTGTTCTTTGTCATTGCTGTAGAAATTTCCACTATATGCTTATACCACAATTTATTTCTCTATTCCACTATTGATGGTTGCTTGCATTATTTCCTGCTTTGAGCTATGCAGAATGGTGCTCCCCTGAATTTCCTGTATATTGCTCTTGGGGAGTATGGCAGATTTTGATCTTGTCACTTTGATGTGAAAAAAAAAATGGCAGTATGGCATTTTGACATGGCTGTGCCAAGGTTTTCGGGTTAATATGTGAAATCCTCATCTTTTGTTTAGAGTCATGAATGAAAGACACTGTCCTAATTCACACTCTGTCTCTGACCCTCCCATCACCTTCCACCCTGCCCCGTTCCTCACCATCCTATCTAGTTCAAGAGGCTGATGGGGAGATATGAACAGAAATGGACAGCCGAGGGGCATGGCAGTTCACCTGCAGTCTCCATCGCCCTCCTTAAGGGGAAAACAAAATGTGCTTTTAAAACCACATAAAGATTTCTTAAAGGAAAAATTTTAACTGAGAAGGTTTCCTGCCTCCAGCACAGGAATCAATAATTATAACACACTCTATTTGAAGATTATCAAGTAGCAGCAGTTGTTGGAGAGAGGCAGAGACAGAGAGACAAAGAGAAAAAGAGAAAGATAGAGAATATACAACCCACTGTAATTCCAGTTTCAGGTGGGAAAGGCTATGGACATAGCAAGGCAAGAAAAATTCTGCCTGACAAGAGTTGCCTCAGGTAGATTGAAGTTTGGAAGGCTTTGGGGCAGGGAGATGCACTGGGAATGTGGGAATTTTTTTGGGGGGGGTGAGGGCTTTCTAGCAATGATTTTTCCATTGCTTCTTCTTAATCACAACTCAAATTTTTCATCTATGTGATTGCAGTGGTGCTGACCCAACCTCTGGGTTTAGGGGCGGACACTGATTGATTTAATTTAACCAGGATAGTCCATTTTTTTAGCCACAGTGATGGGTTTAAGGATGGATTTAATCCACTTCTGAGCCAATCCTTCTTTTGGTTTCAGACATTAGGGCACATGACCCAAGACAGTTCAATCACTGTGAGAATTAGTCTTTTTTGAAAAGGCTGAAACACAGACTCTATTTAGTTGTTCATTCTTTTTTTTTTTTTGTCTTTTTGTCTTTTTGCCTTTTCTAGGGCTGCTTCCCGCGGCACATGGAGGTTTCCAGGCTAGGGGTCAAATCGGAGCTGTAGCCGCTGCCGGCCTACGCCAGAGCCACAGCAACGTGGGATCCGAGCCGCGTCTGCAACCTACACCACAGCTCACGGCAATGCCGGATCCTCAACCCACTGAGCAAGGTCAGGGATCGAACCCACAACCTCATGGTTCCTAGTTGGATTTGCCAACCACTGCGCCACGACGGGAACTCCTAGTTGTCCATTCTTGACTAGGCAGTGTGAAAGAGGATGTCTGGAGGAAAAAAAAGCTGGATATGGCAGGAGAAGCCTGTATTATGTAAACCTCAGGAACTGGGTTAATGCATAAGACACATAGTAGAAAGATAAGGTTTTTTTTGTTTGTTTGTTTGTTTTGTCTTTTTGCCATTTCTTGGGCCGCTCCCAAGGCATATGGAGGTTCCCAGGACATGGGTCTAATTGGAGCTGTAGCCACCGGCCTACGCCAGAGCCACAGCAATGCGGGATCCTAGCCGTGTCTGCGACCTACACCACAGCTCACAGCAACGCCGGATCCTTAACCTACTGAGCAAGGCCAGGGATTGAACCCGAAACCTCATGATTCCTAGTCGGATTCGTTAATCACTGCGCCACGACGGGAACTCCGAAAGATAAGTTCTTATAATATCACTTTTGTCCTAGATGAAACTATACTAAAGTGAGGCACCTTACTGGATGTTTCTTACATGGGCTAATGGATTCACTTTTTAAAATATCCAATTTGGAGTTCCCATCGTGGCTCAGTGGTTAAAGAACACAACTAGCATCCAAGAGGTTTCGGGTTTGATCCCTGGCCTTGCTCAGTGGGTTAAGGATCTGGCACTGCCATGAGCCATGGTGTAGGCTGCAGACGCAGCTCAGATCCGATGTTGCTGTGACTGTGGTGTAGGCCAGCAGCTACAGCTCTGATTCTACCCCTAGCCTGGGAACTTTCATAGGCCATGGGTGCGGCCCTAAAAAGACAAAAGACAAAAGAAAAAAAAAATCCAATTTGAACTGGGTTTTCTATTGCTCCAATCAAAACTTGCAAAAATTTAATAAGTGCTGTTTGATCCGGACCTGAAAATATAAGCAGCATTCAACAGGCAAAGGTGACATTAAGTTCTGTTCCAGGAGCAAGCACAGTAAAAACGAAGGCTGTCTGTGGTCCAGCACCCAGACTACAGAGGCATTTAGCACAGTGGGAAGCAGTATCATTCATGGCTTAAGATAAATCATGGATCAGCAAACTTTTTCTGTAAAGAAGTAGATAGATAATATTTTCCATTTTGCAAGCCAGATGATTTCAGTCATGACTACTCAGCTCTGCCATCGTAACATGAAATCAGCAATAAACAACAGGCAGACCAACAACCATGGCTATGTTCCAATTAGCCTCATTTATGGACACTGAGTTTGAATTTCACGTAAGTGCCGTGTGCCACAAGAGGCTGTATTCATTTTGATTTTTTTCAATCATTTAAAAGTGGTAAAAGCATTCTTAGCTCATGGTCTATAATTTGCCCTCCCCCGAGGTAGAGTGAACACAAGATTTCTACATTTACACCCTACTCAACATTTGACAAATTCCTTAATCTCTCTAAACCTTGCTGACTTCATTGGTGGAATTACAGATCATTATAGTGCTTAACTCACAATTTTGTTCCAAGATTTAAATAATCTAATCATTACAGAAAGTGTCTAATACACAGTAGTCTGATACACAGCATCCAAAAAAGACTAGTCATCTTGTGATTGACTAGTAAGGTCCTTGGATACTAGGCTACCTATCTCAATAATAGAAAGTCATCAGTGTTTTCTGAGCAGAAAATTTATACAGAGCTGTGCCTTTGGAATTTCACAAAGGCATCTGTCACAAGGATAAATTGGAAAAGGGAGTACCTATTTAAATTGACCTAATGTGTACCATCTATCTAGCTTAGGAAACTTGGATGTTTATTAGCATCCTGCTTTTCATTTCAGTGCAGCATTCAGTGTTAAAAAAAGAATGAGGAGGAGGAGGAGAAGGGGAGGGGTCAGGAATTTTGTTGTTTTTTGGGAGATCATGCTTCCAGTTCCATGCAATGCATTCTTTAGAAACAAATTCTTTCAGAGACTCAGCTGAGCTGATAAACATTTTAAAATCCATGGTCACTTCTGGTTTGAACTGCATTTGTTGGTTTTGATAATTTATTCATTGACGAATTAGTTCAGCCAAATCTTATAGACTGTCTCTTTCTACAAGCCCAGATGGTACCCCATCACACAGATGATGGGGAATAAAACCACATACTGTATTTGTCAGACACCCCACTGGGTAACTGATAACCCAAAAAAATTATTCAGTAAAGATTTTCGGAGTGTCCATTGTGGCTCAGTGGAAACAAATCCGACTAGGAACCATGAGGTTGTGGGTTCGATGCCTGGCCTCGCTCAGTGGGTTAAGGATCTGGAGGTGTTGCTGTGTGTGAGCTATGGTGTAGGTCCCAGACACGGCTCGGATCTGGCGTTGCTGTGGTTCTGGCGTAGGCCGGTGGCTACAGCTCCAATTAGACCCCTAGCCTGGGAACTTCCATATGCCGTGCAATCGGCCCTAGAAAAGGCAAAAAGCAAAAAAAAAAAAAAAAGATTTGCATTTAAGGTTTCTTAAGGTCATCTGATTCTCTCCACCACTCCCCTCTCCAGCAAATACTCAAGATCCTAACCCCGTTTAAGATCATTAGCAAATCCCAGCCTTCATAAATATCACAGGGGAGCTTATGAGATGACTTACAGAAGGTTCACAACTCCTTGCATAAGAGGGCACCAAACCAGTCTGATTTCCCTGGTCTATGTATGGGGAAACCAATTAGAGTGTGCTTTTGCTTGAATGATATAAACAGAAAGCATTATAATTTGGTTGACTAAATCTGTTAAGGTGAGAGACTGGGATCCATATTAACAGCAACAAACTTGGGTAATGGGAGATATGTATTTTTCTCTACTCCTGCCTGGGACTTGGGCAGTCGTTTAATGAGCAACATGTATCTGTAATGTATCTACTGTGTGTCAAGCACTGCACTAAGAACCTTAAAGCTGTTGTCTTAGGAAGTCATCACAATTACCAGTGGTTGCAGCTTCACAGCTGAAAAAAGTGAGGCATGGAGAAACTGTACTCTCACCCAAGTTCATAGAGCTTGAACGCCTCTCAGCTGACCTCCCACCCGAGGCTCTCCTCTTTGCCCCTCACTGAGTAAACAGTGGATAAAGGAACACTCTTTGCTGGCACCAACACGCATGCCTGTACCAGGCGAAATGGGTGAAGAGGTGGGTACAGGCCCTTCGTGATCTTGCCTGTCTCCATCTCTGCGGCACTAGTTCTTTAACTTAATTGTGATTACATTAATTTTCCAAAGAACATCTTCAGGATATTTCTCTTCCTCTGGAAGGGAGCAAAATTCATAAATCAATATTTTTATAAGCATAGTACAAACGAAGAAACTGAGCCTGGGGGAAGAAAAGTAACTTGTTCATGGTCCAAAACTAGTGGATGAGTGAGTCCTATTCTTACCCAGATCTCAGTCCAATGATCACAGTGTTTCTAAGACTCTAAGACTTTGAGGATAATCAGGAAGGTTCCATCTGTGGCCCCCTATGTATACAGAAAGTTCCATTTTCTTCTTGAGACAACTGTTTAAGAATAAACACAAAGTATCAGTCATTTCTAAGATCCTTCAAAAATGTATACCTATATAATCCACATATATCACTTAAGCATAAATATTAACAGTGAGCTAGTAATTTGAGCCTCAGTTTCATGTGCTAAATGGTGCTCATAATACCAATATTGTTACATTGTTATAAGAATTAATTTTTTAAAAATACAAGTAATGCGGAGTTCCCATAGTGGCGCAGTGGTTGACGAATCTGACTAGGAACCATGAGGTTGCAGGTTCAATCCCTGGCCTTGCTCAGTGGGTTGGGGATCCGGCGTTGCCATGAGCTGTGGTGTGGGTTGCAGAGGCGGCTCGGATCCCACGTAGCTGTGGCTCTGGTGTAGGATCATGGCTACAGCTTCGATTCGACCCCTAGCCTGGGAACCTCCATATGCCATGGGAGCGGCCCAAGAAATGGCAAAAAGAACAACAACAACAAAAAAGTAATGCATAGGCACTCTAGTAGCTATTAAAGGGAAGACATTTAACCATCTGCCTGTCCTTTCATATCTGTCCATTGATTCCCTCACATGTCTATTCTCCATCTCAGTATCTATCCCCCCACATGTCTATTCTCCATCTCTGTATCTATCCCCCCCAGTCCATTCTCCATCTCAGTATCTATCCCCCCACATGTCTATTCTCCATCTCTGTATCTATCCCCCCCAGTCCATTCTCCATCTCTGTACCTATCTCCCACAGTCTATTCTCCATCTCTGTATCTATCCCCCCCAGTCCATTCTCCATCTCTGTATCTATCCCCCCAGTCCATTCTCCATCTCTGTATCCATCCCTCACAGTCTATTCTCCATCTCTGTATCTATCCCCCCCCAGTCTATTCTCCATCTCTGTATCTATCCCCCCACAGTCCATTCTCCATATCTGTATCTATCCCCCCACAGTCTATTCTCCATCTCTGTATCTATCCCCCCTAGTCTATTCTCCATCTCTGTATCTATCCCCCCCAGTCCATTCTCCATCTCTGTATCTATCCCCCCACAGTCTATTCTCCATCTCTGTATCTATCCCCCCCAGTCCATTCTCCATCTCTGTATCTATCCCCCCCCAGTCCATTCTCCATCTCTGTATCTATCCCCCCCAGTCCATTCTCCATCTCTGTATCTATCCCCCATATGTCTATTCTCCATCTCTGTATCTATCCCCCCCAGTCCATTCTCCATCTCTGTATCTATCCCCCATATGTCTATTCTCCATCTCTGTATCTATCCCCCCCAGTCCATTCTCCACCTCTGTATCTATCCCCCCACAGTCCATTCTCCATCTCTGTATCTATCCCCCATATGTCTATTCTCCATCTCTGTATCTATCCCCCCCAGTCTATTCTCCATCTCTGTATCTATCCCCCCCAGTCCATTCTCCATCTCTGTATCTATCCCCCCACAGTCTATTCTCCATCTCTGTATCTATCCCCCCCAGTCTATTCTCCATCTCTGTATCTATCCCCCCCCCAGTCCATTCTCCATCTCTGTATCTATCCCCCCACAGTCTATTCTCCATCTCTGTATCTATCCCCCCAGTCCATTCTCCATCTCTGTATCTATCCCCCCCCCAGTCCATTCTCCATCTCTGTATCTATCCCCCCCAGTCCATTCTCCATCTCTGTATCTATCCCCCATATGTCTACTCTCCATCTCTGTATCTATCCCCCCCAGTCCATTCTCCATCTCTGTATCTATCCCCCCCCCAGTCCATTCTCCATCTCTGTATCTATCCCCCCCAGTCCATTCTCCATCTCTGTATCTATCCCCCCACAGTCTATTCTCCATCTCTGTATCTATCCCCCACCAGGCTATTCTCCATCTCTGTATCTATCCCCCCACAGTCCATTCTCCATCTCTGTATCTATCCCCCCACAGTCTATTCTCCATCTCTGTATCTATCCCCCCACAGTCTATTCTCCATCTCTGTATCTATCCCCCCCCCAGTCCATTCTCCATCTCAGTATCTATCCCCCCACAGTCTATTCTCCATCTCTGTATCTATCCCCCCACATGTCTATTCTCCATCTCTGTATCTATCCCCCCCAGTCCATTCTCCATCTCTGTATCTATCCCCCATATGTCTATTCTCCATCTCTGTATCTATCCCCCCCCAGTCCATTCTCCATCTCTGTATCTATCCCCCATATGTCTATTCTCCATCTCTGTATCTATCCCCCCCCAGTCCATTCTCCATCTCTGTATCTATCCCCCCACAGTCCATTCTCCATCTCTGTATCTATCCCCCCCAGTCCATTCTCCATCTCTGTATCTATCCCCCCCAGTCTATTCTCCATCTCTGTATCTATCCCCCCCAGTCCATTCTCCATCTCTGTATCTATCCCCCCCCCAGTCCATTCTCCATCTCAGTATCTATCCCCCCACAGTCTTTTCTCCATCTCTGTATCTATCCCCCCACATGTCTATTCTCTATCTCTGTATCTATCCACCACATGTGTTTACTGATAGAAGGAGTGATGGGCTGGGAAACTGGGTACCCGGCCCAATTCCATTACCAGCTCTGCTGCTCTAGTCATTTTCTCCAGCAGGCTCTCTGACCCCCATCTGTCAAACAAGGGCCTTTACTAGATCACCCCTAGATGCCTAGTATTCTCAGAATCCATAAAAGCACATCACCACTGGAGCACGTCACTACAGAATGTGACAATGACATGCATGTTCCCAGAGTACTAGGCCATAGGATGAAACTATATGCAGTTCTGTCTTAATGATCCAGCTGGTTTGGCTGGCCACACATTTTGGAGAAAGCTATAAGCAGTCTCTGTAGTGGCTGATGAATTTCACAAGATGATTTTATTTTGGTTATATAAACAGTACTCTCAACCTACTGAGACTCTATGCCGTTTTGGCAAAACGACCTGCTTTGTTTAAGATAAAATTATCAATCTCTGACTCTTTAAATTTCTAGAAAGATTAAGAAAGAAAACATCAGGGAGGGCATATCCCTATTTGCATTAAAATAAGTTTTTTAAGGTTTCAAAATATTATTAGAGAAAGGGCCTTTACATTTATCAACAATATACCTATTTGGCAAACATTTAATTAAACTCTCAGCTAGAAAATAAAGTTGAAATCGCAAAGACTGGGAAGTTGGCTAGATCTGGTTTTGAATCCATGCTTTGCTATATAACTTCGGGCTATTAATCTAATTTTAGCGCTTAGATAGCCTCAACTAGAACATGAGTCATCTAATACCTAATGTGCAAGATGATTAAGAGAATCAGTGAAATAAAATATACACCAATAGAGTATTTTAAAAAATAAATTTAAAAAAGGAGTTCCCATTGTGGCTCAGCAGTAATGAACCCAACTAGTACCCATAAGGATGTGGTTCTATCCCTGGGTTTGCTCAGTGGGTTAAAGAGCTGGAGTTGCCATGAGCTGTGGTATAGGTCACAGCCATGGCATTGCTGTGGCTGTAGTGTAGGCCGGCAGCTGTAGCTCTGATTCAGCCTAGCCTGGGAACTTCCATATGCCACGGGTATGCCCCTAAAAAGCAAAACACCAAAAAAAAAAAAAAAAGCATCAAGCAGAGCCTTATGACTCAAAGTACCTGAAAAGTAAATGCAACATACTCTCAATAGGAATTGGGATTTTTCTCCTAAAAATCTGCTGCTTGTGATCAAGTGTCTCCTGCCTCTGTGTTTACCATCACTGACCCCTATGTATTAGGCAGAAATCTATGAGTTATTCATGTCACCTTCCTCCTGCTGGTAACCTTCACTTCTCATCCACTTTGTCACGATGCTCTGCCCATGTATCTCTTTTCTGGGATCCACCTCCTTCACTTCACTCCATTGTCCCCACCTCCTCTCATGCCCCCCCCCCCACACCCACTGTCATGTCTGAACTGGATTTTTCCACCTGAACTGGCCTCTTCACATCTACCCCTGTTCCCCTTGAAATGATTCTCCACAAAGAAGCCAATGTGATTCTTTCAAAAGGCAATCTCAACACATGCCCTTAAAGCCTTTTTGGACTCCCTACTGCTCCTGGGATGTGACCAAATTCTGCAACATGGCCTTCGAGGCTCTCTTGGAACAGGCTCCTGGCCCTTCTTCCCCCCCATCTGATCCCACCCCCTACCCCGCTCCCCAGGTGTCAGGAACACTGGCCTTTCTCTATGCCTTGATGGTTCTCAGCACTCCCCAACCACACAGTGTGCACACACACCTGAACATTCTATTCATCAGCTGCCATATACATCTCAAATATTAAGAGATGTCATCCCCAGACACCTAAAGGGAGTTCGGCACATGCATCCGTACCTTCATAGGCTTTTCTTTCAGAACCCCCAATAGCTTGGAGTTAGATATTTATGTAATTCTTTGCTTAGTGTTTGTGCCCCTCCTTACCGTAAATGCAGTGGACAAGAGGGACCATTTCTGTTGCTTTTGCTCCTGTTTCCTGGTAACTAACAGAGAGCCAAGCCAAGAGCAAGTGTCCTATAAATACTCTTTTTCTTTTTCTTTTTTTCTTTTTAGGGATGAACCTGCAGCATATGGAAGTTCCCAGGTTAAGGGTCAAACTGGAGCTGCAGCTGTTGGCCTACAACCACAGCAATGCAGGATCCCAGCTGCATCTGTGACCTACCAGGCAGCTTGTGGCAACACCAGATCCTTAACCCACTGAGCAAGGCCAGGGATCGAACCTGCATCATCATGAACACTATGTCATGTTCTTGACCTGCTGAGCCACAATAGGAATTCCCATAAGTATTCTTGAATGAAAAAATAAATGTTCTCTCCCTGTTCTCTTCCCCTCTCCCCTTCCCACAAATATTTACTGAAGGTCTACTTCATGCCAATCACTCCCTTTGAGAGTATCAACATTCTTATCCAAACTCTGCTCAAATATTTCTAAGAACAAGGACCCCATTACCTCCACAAATCTTCATCAGCAGATGGTTCTGATACCCGTTCTTTCTTGAAACAAGAACTTGATGAGATGTACCTCTCTGTAACTTCCACCCATTTGTGTGTGTGGCTATATTTTGCTCTCAAAACCACAGAGAATACAGCCAATGAGATTTACAACAATCTCTGGCATGTCTTGGTTAACTGAGCTCCCATCTCTCTGGTGAGATTTATACTCGGTTTGCACAGTTCCTACACTTCCAAAAGCATATTTAAGGGCAGATAAAATGAAATCCATCTAAAAATTTAACCTCAAAGAGATATGTTACATATCAGTTTACAAAGACAGAGGAAAAGAAGAGGGAGATATAATAGAAAGTTGGGGACAAATTTAGTCCAATCCCAGATGTGTCACATTCCCTTGTAATTTTTTGTCAGAAAAATCTATATTTGCCACTAGACCAGGAGGAGTGTTTGGAGGGTAAGTTCACATCCTCACCATGTGGCCTTTATTCCAGCTCTCGGCACAGCGGGTCTTCAATACACACTGGATGAATAAATGTGACAACGATGATTATCACAACAGCGCTGACACTAAGTTAAATAATACAAACTTTGTCTTCTATTCTGGACTCTAACTTTTGATTCTGTGTGGTAGGATAAGGCCATCAGCAGCATGAGACAGAACAATGTCTGCAGTAAATTAAGTTTTTTAAAGTTGTAAAATGGTACACATAGTATGATTCTGAGTAAGAAAATAAAACTCATATGAGTCGGCAGATAAATGCCCAGCATCTGACTAGACAGCCCCTGTTAAGGCAGCCGCAAACTCTTAACAGTTGTTTGTAGGGAGGTAATTTGCCTAAGTGGGGCATACAAACCCATTTACTTTTTGTTTCCTACAAAATCATCTTTGGGGTGTGTTTGGGTTCTGCTTTGGGTTTTACCTTAATTTACACTAAGTACCCATGCCTTTTATGATGAAATAAAACATCTTACAGAGCTATTACATAGTTAGAGGAAAGTAACAGACTGTAAAGGGTCTGGATCCCATGAGACATGAACAACCACTGAAAGAAATGGAGACGTTCAGCCTACAGAAAGCCAAGGCAGAACACAAGAGAACTGTCTCCCAACACTTACGGGGCTGTTGTCACGCAGAAGGGGAAGGCTGCCCTCTGCAGGGCAAAATGAGGACCACTGAATACGGGGAAGGCTCAAGGATGTAAATTTCAGCTCAAAGTGAGGAAAAATCCTTCCACAGTAAAATGGGCTGCTTTGAAGTAGCCACCGGTACACCACTACAAGTAGAGATTTTTGCCAGAGAAGAGTCTGTGAATAGATTTCAGGCATCAGTAGGATCCTAAAATTAGGTTCAAATTTATGTTGTGTGTACATTTGTCAGAGAAGTGGATCCATAACTTGCTTCAACTTCCTGGAGGATTCAGTGACCCCTCAAATAAAGGAGGACCAATAGGGACCGAATGACTACTTATCATCACTGACGTC
Source organism: Phacochoerus africanus (assembly GCF_016906955.1). Lineage (NCBI taxonomy): Eukaryota > Metazoa > Chordata > Mammalia > Artiodactyla > Suidae > Phacochoerus > Phacochoerus africanus. Next base: position 12,687,756 of record NC_062544.1, on the reverse strand, counting down.
AAGGAGATTCAAACACCCTTGAAATTTTAGTAGTCTCCTCTATACCAATTAAAAATTAGAAAAAAAAATTGCAGGGCTGGAGTTTTTGGGTATCCCTTTTAGGCAAATGATTTACTTTTTAATATTGAGTATTACAATTCCTTGAGGGCAAAGACAATGCCTGGTATGGCTATATTTCCTCTTTATCAAGCACAGCTTTTTGTACAAAGTAGGTTTTTCATAAATGCTGAGTGAGTATATGGAGCAATATGTATGCAAACTCCTACAGGAGACGTTTCCCTTTTCACTGATGGACGTAGCAATTGCATCAGTAAAGCTGGACTCCGTGTAGGAATTGGGGCTGGCACAATGATGATAATAATGATGACAGTGGTGACGGTGATGCTGACAACTACAATGTCATTAAGTATAATGTTATAATTACAGTGTGACGACACTTCGATAGGCATTTTATCTGTAATAGTGTGAGCAATTCTTACAGCAGCGAGTTAAAGAAAGTGAGGCTTAGATTAATTAAACAACCTATCAAGGTTATATATCATTAATAAATGATTCAAATCTAGGAAGAGCAACTCGAGCATGTAGCATGTGAACTCTGAACTCCTATGGAAACTTTTCTTACTTTTTTTTTTTTTTTTTTTGGTCTTTTTAGAGCTGTACCTGCAGCACATTTAGGCTCCCAGGCTAAGGGCTGGATCAGGGCTGTGGCTGCTGGCCTATGCCACAGCTACAGCAACGCCAGATTTGAGCCATGTCTGCAACCTGCACCGCAGCTCACAGCAATGCCATAATCCTTAACCCAGTGGGCAAGGCAAGGGAACCTGAGTCCTCACAGATGCTAGTCAGTTCTGCTGAGCCATCACGGGAACACCTCATATGGAAAATTCTTCTAAGAAAGTATAGCCACCTGGACTCTGGTCTTAACTCTATCATAGCTTGGTGAAGAATTTAGGCAAGGGGCTTCTCTGTCCTTTATTTGTCAAATCTGTTATGTGGGAAACAGTATACTAAGAAAAATCTGGAAGGTGTAACATGATGATAAAGAACACAGACTGTGTTTATTCCCTATGAGCAGATTTTGAATATAACTATAATACTTGTTTTGAAACCCTCATCTGCTAACCTCTGTTTATTGCCCTGTGTGTGTTCACATTTTCTTATTTATTTATATGTTTTTATCTAGTAATTTTGGAGAGTATCCTGGATATTGTACAAAATAGTTTGTGTCTGTACTCTGTTATGTTCCTCTGAACAGGTCTGTTTGTTACTGTCATTTGCTTATTTTAGCAGTCACTTGACGCAACTTAACTCAGAATCCAAAGTCTGCCTCCACTGCAGTGGGCATTGGCTGAAATCTCAGTTAATTCAGATTTCAGACCTGTAGAGTTCAGTGGTCATTTAGCAGTTTGGGTAGAGTTTCTATGAAGAATTAGGGCAGAATTTATATAAAGAATTGCCTTTAGAGTGTTCTCCTTTCTAGAATTTTCCTCCTTCACTTTCCAGCTTCTCAAGGAGCCCCCCATTTTTCTTTCCAATTCTTCATGCCAATACGAAGGCAGGTTTTAGTTCACATAGCATTAAAAAAAGAAAAAAAAAAGTAAACAGAAAACCCACTGGAGTGCCATTCCCTTCTTTCAAGTGTCAACTCCCCTCCAATTTCTGTCTACTTTATGTCATTCTGCAATCTTTTTTCATATATCTATATCTATGTGTATATACATACATAGATATGTCAACACATACACACACACACACACACACACACACATATATATAGACATACACACACTTCAGCCTGGTAAAATCATTTTCCCAAGTACCTGTGAGATGTGGTCCAATAGCAGCAACTCTACCAACAGCGTGGATTGAGTCCCTGCCCTGACTGTCCCTTAGACCAGAGCATTCTAACCATTTTGTTGATAATGGATTACGAGTAACTTCCCAGCCTTTATGACATTTTACCTCTACTACAGTTTAACCCAAGGTACAATATTTTCATTTATAACTGTGTTGGAACTTGAAAAAATATTGAGAAAACACTGTCTTGAACAAAGCTACTTCACCTCTACTAGTCTGACTTTTTCAATCAATCACAGGGGCTAATGATAATATCTCCAAGAGTTATTGTAAGGATTAAATAATTTAAGTAATGTTTGAGAGCCTGAACACAGGGGCATTCAGGAATATCAATATTATACTACTATTGTTGACTTAAAATTATTAACAACTATTAATGACAATATAACTACAATTGTATTGACTTAAATAATATCAACGATTATTCATGGTAATATCAGTGTGATAGCAGCCCCCCAAACTACATGAGAATATTAAAAATTTCCCCTCCGTCCTCCGTGTAAGGACAATGCACCTGCTTGGGTGCCTATATTTGGCTCCTCATGAACTTACCAAGAAAAGCCATAAGAAGTAAATTAACACTGGTTAATTTCTTTAGTGCTTGCTGTATCAGGTACTATTCTAAGCGGTTTGTATGCATAAACTTATTTAACCTTCAGGTCAGTCCAATAATGCAGACATTATTATGCCTTCTTTACCAAAGAGGAAACTGAGACTCAGCCTGATAAACTCATTTGCTGAAGAATAGATACTCAGGAAAGGCTGAAGCCAAGGTTTGAGTCCAGGGAATCTGTTAGCAAAGTCGCTTTCTCAACAACCGTAATTTGGAAGGTAAAGAAAAAGCACTGGGGAAGTAAAAAGGCTAAATGGATTTAAGCTAAAATAGGTGTGTGTGGGGGGCGACTTGATGGAGAAAAAACTGGATGTGTAAAAGAAGAGGAGACAAAAAGTAAAGGAGAGTCCAGAAAGAGATAATTTTGGAGACAGACCTTTGGGGAGTATGAGGCACTTAAGCTGAGACTTCTGGAGATGAGCAAACTCTGGGAAGATGAGCAAACTCTGGGAAGATGACTGAAGAACGTATCTCTTTAGATCCACTGTTACACAGCATGCTTTGTATTCCTTGTTGGGCAAGATCTAAATCGCTTTGAAACACTCTGCTGTTTGGGGGCATGAGGTATTTCTGTCTCTACTAAATGTGACACCCCCCCCCCACTGTCCTTGTTTGGTCCTCCAACAGGGCAGCTTCAGCTCTGGGGACAATGGTGAAGCTGACTACAAGGCAGATAATAAGGGTGTTGGGGTCTAGTGACTAAGAGGAGAAAATAATAGGACTTGATGTTTAAACTCCAATGTTGACTCTCACTAGTTGGTCCCTTAGACAAATTATTTAAACCCTCAGCGGACAGCCGTCTCGTCTGTTAAAGGGGAAATAGCAATAGCGACTTCACAGGTATATTGGTGGGACTAGATGAAATAGTACATGAATGTGTCATGTACCTGATATATTCCCTGGCCTTGTGGGGGTTCAGAAACCATGAGATGAATTTCCTTCCCCTCTCCCTTCTTCCTTAAACTCTGGAATCAAAGTATTCCCTGCCAGGAACAGCTACCACCTTAAGAGAAAAATCACTGGCATAGCATTTGCAATTTGCTTAGTGGCCCAATTAAGGAAACACCTATTAAATTCACGTATATTTCAAATAGACCATACATGATACCCAGACCAATAGGAGAAAGAAAAGGCAGAGTGATTAATGAAGCACCAGGAACAGCAAGGCAGACATCTCATAAACAGCCCCATGTTTGTTGACTCATCCATAATTTGTTTATTTTTCCCTTTTGGAGTCCCAAACTCAGAAGGGGCTGTCAGATGAAAAACGCATTCTGAAGCAATTCCCTAAATGTACTTATCCTGGGGCAGACCCCGGTTTATTTCAGGCTGACAGCTGGCACCTGTGGCCTGCAGTGAAATACTCTGTGACACTGATAGAAAGAGACAGGTGGCAGGGCTGCCACCAAATGCCACATTTGATTGATAAAGTGATCTAAGTATCACAGGCACCAAGGATGTCATTAGCAATCACTGCTTCCCCTGCAGAAAGCATCCTACTGGCCAAGGAGGCAAGAGAGAATGCAGCCCTTGAGTGTCTGAATATGCAGACCTGTGTGTCTGTGTGTGAGTGAAGGCAGTTCCTATCACTGTGGTCCAGAGAAAGAATGCTGGAGCTGGAGTACAGGAACACTTGGCCGTGAATGTGCTACGGGGTCAAGGCTAAGTTAGAAACTTGTAAACCTCAGCTAGCATCCTTCTCATCTCCTCTCTCTGTTCTCAGCAGTTAAATGACACTTCCTTGGGGACCCCTTCTCTGATCACCACCACACCCAGACAGATCTCACTCCCCTAGTAATAACACCTTGCACAGTGTCCATATCACATTTGTAATTATATCATCGTTGGTTGCTTATCAACTTTATGTCCATCTTCCACACTAAACTGTAAGCTCCATGAGGGCAGAAACTGCATCTCTGCTATCAAATTGATCCCCAGGGCCCTGTATGTTCATCTTCCCCAAGGCTGCTCATCCCAGCATGGCAACCATCGCAAATATCTCATTTCCAGTGCTCCAGGCTCCTCCAAGTTCTTTCTCCAAAACTCATCCCTTTCTGGTCTCTCCTTTTCCTTTCTTTCTCCTCTTCTACTAGAAAACCAGGCTCTTCTCCATCAAGTATCCCTCTGCCTCTTTTAGTGTACCGTAGTTTAACTTTTTGCTTCCCTGGTTCTGTTTGTTTATTTTCCAAATTACAGCCATACCCCAGAGAGACTATGTTTTTAATTCAAGGAAATATTGCAATAAAGCAAGTCGTGTAACATTTTTGGCTTCCCAGTGCATGTAAGAGTTATGTTTACATCATACAGTAATCTAAGAGTGCAATAACATTATGTCTTAAAAAAATGTACTTACCATAATTTAAAAGTAATTTATTGCTAAAAATTGCCATCCATTATCTGAACCTCACCAAGTCATAGCAACATTAAAGATCGCTGATCACCGATCACATAACACACACAATAACAGCGAAAAAGCTTGAAATATTGTGGGGATTACCAAAGTGTGATACGGAGACACAATGTAAGCAAATGCCATTGGAAAAATGGCACTGCCAGACTTGCTAGACGTAGGGTTGCCAAAAACCTTCAATGTGTAAAAAAAAGGCAGTATTTGCAAAACACAAAAAGCACAGCACAATAAAACAACATATGCTTGTATAGCTTTGGGGAAAATAGACTTTATAAGACATTTTCTGTATTCAAACCCTGGCTCTGGCACTTCTCAGAGGTAGCCTTGGGCAAGGGGTTGGACCCATGGACCTCTCTCCTCTCCTAGTGCTAAGCTAGTTTGCACCTGCTGTTCCCCTGCCTGCAATGATCCTTTCATGGCTGCCTCCTTTTGAATGTTTAAAGCAAACAGGACTCCTCAGAACGGCTTTCCCACGCTCATCACTCTCTAATTCATTATTCTTTTAAGTTTCTCCCATAGCATTTATCCCTGGCTGATACTATCTAGTAGGTTTACTTGTTTAATAGCAGTCTCCTCCCACAACAATGAAGTTTCTTGAGGACAGTAACATCTCCTATCTCTCTAAACACACAAGCCCAGTCCTAAGGACAATGTCTGGAAAAGACTAGCCTTTCAGCAAATATATTCTGAACAAATAAATAAAATAACCCACTGATTCATGAGTAAATGAATGCACAAAATCACTAAAGTATGGTAAAGACTAAGTATCCAAAAACAAATAGAAATGCCTTGTGTCAGCCAGGATTCTTAGCTGCAAGCCACAGAAACCAACTCTGGTTGATTTAAGCACAAGAAGAATAGAGAAAAGGCTTTCAGTTAACTCAGAGAATTACTGGTAAAATTCAAAACCTGTAGAGGCTTAGGGCCAAGTCTATTACTCAGATTAAGTCACAAGTTAAGTAATGCGAGGACACCGTCAGGACTACTGTTCCCAAGCATTGGACATGGCAGCTGGCACAATGAACAGACCTAATGCTTAGGGACTGCAGCAACAGTGCACACTGGGTGCCAACACTGCTGCCGCAGGAATCCTATCAATACGTCAAAAACCCTGTGCTTCCAACAGTTTGCTGGGTACCCAGCTTCATTAGTTCGAGTCCAAGTCTGGGGCAGCTACAACCAACAGGCAGACTGTAAGCCAGATGTCCATCATACCATAAAACTGTGGGGAAAGCAAGGAGCCAACATTTTCAGCTTCCGTAAATGGGAGGAAGGCTGTGACGCCCACCTTGCTTCCTAGAGTAAGGAGTTTTCCAAACATGGAAACAAGTGCCAGATGCTGAACAGTCAAAAATAATGACCGATTTCACCACAGCGCTCAATAAATATTAACACAAAACAATCCAATTACTGAGCTTCTCTGACAAAACAACTGACGATTTTTCGAAAAGAGCAAACATGAACAAAAACGACTGCCTAATTCTTTAAAGCTGTATCAAATTGGAAGCACGCATTTTACAACTTTTTCATGAGTTATTCAGTTCGTCAACTAGCTGGATGTTGAATGTGTTTGAGTATTGATTTGAGGAAACTCTTATCCTGCGCAGTTCGGTGAAATGCCAAAAAAAAAAAAAAATCATTACAGAGGTTTCCCGTGGACACAACTCTAGGGATGTGACTTTGCTGCCAAATAAGCCAGGCCGTTTTCATGGCTTGCTGCTCACTTAGGAAAAGAAATCTTCAACTTCTTTCCAAAAATGCAGAAGTCAAATACTTTTAACTGATGCAGCTGCTGACTGAATGTGTCTATACTGGGCAGTAGTTTCTCAAATAAGTTAGCCATTTGGTTTGGACCCACCCAGTCCCATCTGATGAAGACAAGATAGGATGAATCAAGGTGTCTATCTACTCCTAAGAAAATCTGATTGATCAGACTATTCAAGGAAATTTGGATCTTTACAGGTGTCATAGAGGACAGATAAAAAAGAGAGAAATGATATCCACCAATGCTAGTGTCCCCAAGTTCTGGTGCCTAGATCATAGTTTCACTCAAATTCCCAGTCTTTTTGAGCTTCGTTCTCAGCCTTTTCTTAATTCTGTAAGCTTTTCAAATGAACATAAATATAGAAATAATAAATACGAGCTCCCATTGTGGTGCAGTGGAAACCAATCTGACGAGTATCTATGAGGATTCTGGTTCAATCCCTGGACTCGTTCAGTGGGGTAAAGATACAGCATTGCCGTGAACGGTGGTGTAGGTCACAGATGTGGCTCAGATCCTGCCTTGCTGTGGCTGTGGTGTAAGCCAGCAGCTGTAGCTCCAATTCAACCCCTAGCCTGGGAACTTCCATGTGCCAAGGGTGCGGCCCTAAAGAAAAGCTAAATATATATATAAATAGACAGGGTCATACCTTTTTACTTTCAAACAATGAGCTATATCATGTGTGTGTGTGTGTGTGTGTGTGCGTGCGCGCGCGCGTGCGTGTGCACGTGTGTGTGTGTGTGTGTGTGTGTGTGTGCATATGTGTGCATGTGGTGGGAACATTTAAGATTTACTCTCTTAGCAACTTCCAAGTACATAATGAAGTATATTTAATGAGAGTCACCTTGCTGAACATTTGATTCCAGAATATATACCTCATATAAGTGGAAGTTTGTCTTCTTAACCAACAACTACCCATTTCTCCCACCACCCACAATTCCCTTGCAACCATCAATCTGTTCTCTGTATCTATGAATTTGGCTTTTTTAGATTCTACATATAAATGATCTTGCTCATACAATATTTGTCTTTGTCTGATTGATTTCACTTAACAAAATGTCCACAACTTTCATCCATGTTGTTTCAAAATAGTAGACTTCACTTGCATAAAAATATGCAAATATTTTTTATTTTTGCCTCTTTGATGGACACAAGATTATTTCCATATCTTGACTATAATGAACAAGGCTGAAATGAACACAGGGGTGCATATTTCTGTTTGACATAGTGATTTCATATATTTTGCATACATATCCCAAACTGGGACTGATATGCAACATGGAAAATGTCTATTTTTAACTTTTTGAGGATCCTCCGTACTGTTTTCCATGGTGGCTGTACCAATTTACATTCCCATCAGCAGTGCACAAGGTTCTCTTTTATCCACATCCTTACCAGCACTTGTCATCTCTTGTCTTTCTTGATGATACCCATTCTAATAGATGTGATAGGATATCTCAGTTTGGTTTTGATTTGCATTTCCCTGATAATTAGTGACGTTGAGTACCATTTCAGGTTTCACCATTTCTATGAATTCTCTGGGAAAAAGTCTATCCAGGTCCTTTACCCATTTTTAAATAATCATTCATAATTTTACTATTGAGTTGAATACATTCTTTACCTATTTTGGATATTAACCCCTTATAAAATATATGCTTTGCAAATATTTTCTCCCATTCTGTTGGTAGCACTTTCATTTTGTTAATTTTTTTTCTCTAGGTAAAAGCTCTTTAGTTTGATGTGATCTCATATGTTTATTTTTGCATTTTGTGCTTGTGGTCTCATTAGTTCACTTCTTTTTTTTTTTTTTTTTTTTTCATTTTGTGCCTTTGTTATCACAACTAGAAAATTATTGTCAATCCAGGAGCATGGAATATCTTTCCATGTCTTTACCTCTTCTTTAATTTCCTTGAATAATGTTTTACAGTTCATGGCATGTAGGTCCTTTTCCTCCTTGGTCAGGTGTATTCCCAGGTATTTGATTTTTTGGGGTGCAATTTTAAAAGGTATTGTGTTTTTGTATTCCTTAAGTTTCATTGCTAGTATACAGAAATGCGACTGATTTCTGAATGTTAATCTTATATCCTGCTACTTTGCTGAATTTGCTGATCAGTTCAAGCAGTTTTGGGGTTTTCTGTATATAGCATCAAGTCATCTGCATACAGTGGCATTTTTATCTCTTTTCTTCCTATTTGGATGCCTTTTATTTCTTTTGTTTGCCTGATTGCTGTGGCTAGGACTTCCAATACTATGTTGAATAGCAGTGGTGAAAGTGGGCATCCCTGTCTTGTTCCAGATGTTAGTGGAAAGGCTTTCAGCTTTTCTCCATTGAGTATTATATTTGCTGTGGGTTTGCCATAAATGGCTTTGATTACGTTAAGGAATGTCCCCTCTATACCCACTTTGGTGGGAGTTTTTAGCATAAATGGATGTTGGACTTTGTCAAATGCTTTTTCTGCATCTATTGAGATGATCATATGCTTTTTGACTTGTCTTTTGTTAATGTGGTGTATGACATTGATTGATTTGTGTATGTTGAACCATCTTTGTGAACCTGGGATGAATCCCACCTGATCATGGTGTACAATCTTTTTTATATGTTATTGTATCCAGTTGGCTACAATTTTGTTGAGAAATTTTGTGTCTATATTCATCAAAGACATTGGCCAATAGTTTTCCTTTTTGGTGGTATCTTTGTATGGTTTTGGAATTAGGGTGATGGTGGTATCATAGAATGTCTTTGGGAATGTTAAAAATGGCCATACTGCCCAAAGCAATCTAGAGATTCAATGCAATCCCTATCAAATTACCCATGACATTTTTCACAGAACTAGAGCAAAAAATCCGAAAATTTATATGGAACCACAAAAGACCCAGAATTGCCAAAGCAATCCTGAGAAACAAAAACCAAGCAGGAGGCATAACTCTCACAAACCTCAAGCAATATTACAAAGCCATAGTCATCAAGACAGTGTGGTACTGGTACCAAAACAGACATAGAGACCAATGGAAAAGAACAGAGAATGCAGAAATAAACCCCAACAGCTATGGTCAATTAATCTTTGACAAAGGAGGCAAGAACATAAAATGGAATAAAGACAGTCTTTTCAGCAAGAATTGCTGGGAAACCTGGACAGCTGTGTGCAAATCAATGTAACTAGAACACACCCTCACAACATGCACAAAAACCAATCCAAAATGGCTGAAAGACCTAAATATAAGACAAGACACTATCAAACTCCTGGAAGAGAATATAGGCAAAACATTCTCTGACATCAACCTTACAAATGTTATCTCAGGTCAGTCTCCCAAAGCAACAGAAATAAAAGCAAAAATAAACCCATGGGACCTAATCAAACTGACAAGATTTTGCACAGCAAAGGAAACCAAAAAGAAACCAAAAAGACAACTTACAGAATGGGAGAAAATAATTTCAAATGATGCAACTGACAAGTGCTTAATCTCTAGAATATACAAGCAACTTGTACAACTCAACAGCAAAAAAGCCAACAACCCAATGGAAAAATGGGCAAAAGACCTGAATAGACATTTCTCCAAAGAAGATATACAGATGGCCAGGGAACACAAGAAAAAATGCTTCAGATTACTGATTATTAGAGAAATGCAAATCCAAACTACCATGAGATATCACCTCACACCAGTCAGAATGGCCATCATTAATAAGTCCACAAATAACAAGTGCTAGAGAGGGTATGGAGAAGAGGGAACCTTCCTGCACTGTTGGTGGGAAAGTAAGGTGGTACACCAACTATGGAGAATAGTATGGAGATACCTTAGAAATCTATACATAGAACTACCATATGACCCAGCAATCCCACTCTTGGGCATATATCCAGACCAATCTTTCCTTTAAAAAGACAAATGCACCTGCATGTTCATTGCAGCTCTATTCACAGTATTCAAGGCATGGAAACAACCCAAATGTCCATTGACAGATGATTGGATTAGGAAGATGTGGTATATATCCACGATGGAATACTACTCAGCCATAAAAAAACAAAACAAAATAGTGCCATTTGCAGCAACATGGATAAAACTAGAGACTCTCACACTGAATGAAGTAAATCAGAAAAAGAAAGAAAAATATCTTATGATATCACTTATATCTGGAGTCTATTATATGGCACAAATGAACCTTTCCACAGAAAAGAAAATCATGGACTTGGAGAACAGACTTTTGTTTGCCAAGTCGGAGGGGGAGGGAGTGGAATGGATTGGGAGTTTGGGTTAAGGATGCAAAGTATTGCTTTTGGAATTGATTAACAATGAGATCCTTCTGTGTGGCACTGAGAACTATGTCTAGATACTTATGAAAGAGTATGATAATGGGAGAAAAAAGTATGTATACATGTATGTGTAACTGGGTCCCCATGCTGTAGAGTGGAAAAAGAAATTGTGTTGGGGAAATAACAGTAGAAAAAAAATTAAAAACTAAAAAAATACATTAACTATCAAAAAAAAGAAAGAAAATCAATGTCAAGAGCAATGTCAAAGAGCTTTTCTCCTTATGTGTTCTTCTAAGAGTTTTATGGTTTCACATCTTACCTTTAAGTCTTTAATCCAATTCCAGTTAATTTTTGTGAGTGGTGTAAGAGAAGGGTCTAATTTATTTTTATATATTGCACATGAATATTATTTTTCCAACACCATTTATTAAAGAGAATGTCTCTCCTCTATTGAGGAAATATTGGCTCCCACGTCAAAAATTAATTTAACATACATGCATGGGTATATTTCTGATCTCTCAGTTATGTTGCACTGGTCTGTCTATTTTTAATGCCAGTGCCATGCTTCTTTGATTATTATAGCTTTGTCATATAGTTTGAAATCAGGAAGTGTTAATACACAGCACTGTTACTCTTTCTCATGATTGCTTTATAAATTCAGGGCAATTTCCAGTTTCATTTGAATTTTAGGACTGCTTATTCTGTGAAAAATGCTATTAGAATTTTAAAAGAGATTGCATTCAATCTAGAGATAGATTTGGGAAGTTTTAACAATATTATTTTTTCCAATTCATGACACAGGATATCTTTCCATATATTTGTCTTCTTCAGTTCTTTAATCAATATCCAGTCTTACAGTTTTCAGTGTATAAATCTTTTATCTCCTTGGCTATATTTATTCCTAAACATTTTATCATTTTAGTGCTAATGTAAACTAGACTGTATTTTTCTTCATATTATTCATTGTTAATTTGTAGAATACATCTTATTTTTATATGTTGCTTTTTGTATTCTGAACCTTTACTGAATCCTTCATCCATTCCAACAGTTTTGTTGTGATGGAGTCATTAAGGTTTTCCATATATTAGATCATGTCTCTACTAACAAAGACCATTTTACATCTTCCCTTCTGACTTGGATGTCTTTTATTTCCTTTTCTTTCTTACTTGCTCTGGCTAGGAGTTCCAGAACTATATTTAATAGGAGTAGTGCTAATGGTCACCCTTATCTTGTTCCTGATCTCAGAGGAAAATCTTTCAAACTTTCACCTTTGAGTATGATGTTAGCTGTAGGTTTGTCATACATGGCTTTTATTATGTGGAGTTATGTTTCTTCTATATCTTATTTGTTGAGTTTTCATCATGAAAGGATGTTGATTTTTAAAATACTTATTCTGCATGAATTTTTATGATTGTATTACAGTTATCTCTTATTTTATTAGTGTGGTGTATCACATTTACTGAGCTGTGAATGAACAATCCTTGGGGATATATTTCACTAACTCATGGTGTGTGATAATTTTAATGTGCTCCTGAATTCATTTTGATAGTATTTTGGTGGGAATTTTTGTATCTATGTTCATCAAGGATATTGGCTTGTATTTTTTTTTCTTATAGTATCCTTATCTGGCTTTGGTATCAAGGCAATGATAGCTTCATAAAATGAATATTGGAGAGATATCTCCTCTTCAAATCTTTGGGAATAATTTTACAAAGATGGCATTAATTCTATAAATGTTTACTACTTAAACTTAACAGTGAAATCACCTGGTCTTTGGCTTTTTTTTTTTTTGTCAGTTTTATGTTAGTGATTCAATCTCCTTACACATTATTGGTCTGTTCATATTATCTATTTCTTTATGATTCAGTCTTGGTAGATTATATGATTTCTAGAAATTTATCCATACTATGTTATCCAATTCTTTGGTACATAATTATTCATAGTAATCATATGATCCTTTGTGTTTTCTGTGGTTAACAGTTGTAATGTCTCCTCTTTCATTCACAGTTTTACTTATGTGAGCCCTCTCTCTTTTCTTTTTGTTAAGCCTAAGTTTTGTCAATTTTGTTTATCTTTTTAAAACATCAAATCTTAGTTTTACTGAGCTTTTCTATTGGTTTCCTACTCTCTATTTCATTTATTTCTGCTCTGATCATTGTCATCTCCTTCCTTCTGCTAACTTTGGGCTTATTTGCTCTTTTTCTAGCTAGTCCCTTGAGGGGTAAAATCAGGTTGTTTATTTAAGAGCTTTCTTATTTTCTTAATGTAGGCTTTAGTACAGAAAGAGCTTTAGTCAGCCCTGCTAGGGATTCTATGAGGACTTCTTAGACCTCTTCTAAGGATATACCTATGTCATACCTCTTGTTTCTTAAGAGAGCATAGGTGGGGATCCTTAATATCATTTGCCTTCTCTCTATCCTGCAAAGCAAGGCTGAGTGCTGACACCCTCGCTTCCATCTGTTTTCCCTTGGGTGATGCTAAATCCTCAGGCTGCTGTGCTTTCTCTCAATCACACAGAATCTCACCAGCTTTCTGCTACTGCTGTCTTGTCTGCAAAGGATTTCACTTGCCACCCTCTAGAGAACATACAAGGAAATGGCTGTAGGGTAGGGGGTTGTGTGGATGAAGTATATGGAGCATACGGGGTGACCCTGTGCCAGCTAGGCATCCACAGGCCAGGTGCCCAGAGCAGCTCATGGGTGGACTTCCTGAGGGACTCTGTGGCTAGTAGGATCCACATGGTTTTGACGACCTATGAGAGCCCTGGCTGCTGTTCTCTCCCCCCCCACCCCCACGCCTCCAGTCATGCAGAGCACCTCAGTATCCTGGAAGAGACAAGGACAAAGTGAACAACTTTGGCAGCATCTCTCACAGCTGGGAAGGCAGGTGCTCATGCACAAGCTCTCAGTTTAACTCATGAAAGAAATCACAGGCCAAGAAGCTCTCTCTTGGCCCTGAGTTGTGCTTCCTTGAGAAGAAGATGGCACTAGTAAAGTGGAACTGTTCTGCTAACTCTCTTCAATGTGTCTAACTTGGATTGTTTTTACTCCAGAGTGTTCTAGAACTACTCCACTGGACTCTCAGACTTCCCCAGAGTCATTCTAATTCATGGGTGATTGTAAAATTTGGTTTTCTTTGTGCAGAAAAAATAGTAGAAAACTTCTATTCCATCAATTTGCTAATGTCACTCCAACAGTGAGCTTTAATTGACAGTCTTCACTGGAAATAACCTAAGGATGACCATAGTATTACTGGTTAAAGTTTAATTAAACACACAAAACAACAGGCTTTGGGCAAATGCTTTACAGGCATTGTATCATTTTAACCTTCTCAAAACTTTCAAGACAGGTTTTCATTTTTTATTTACTTTGCAGCTGACAACGTTGCAGCTTAGAATGGTTAACTGTCTCCCCAAAGATGCACTCATGGAAGTGGCATAGCTGTTGGTTTCATCTTAAGCCGAAACTCATACACTTGACCATGTTGGATGCGTCTGTAAGGATGCAATTCATTCATTTATTCATTCATTTAATAATTGCTTATTGGACATTTATTATACTAGGCTCTATTCTAGAAATGATGGTAAAGGATAAACAAGATTCTCTGTAATCATGGAGTTGCCTTCCAACAATGGAGATAAACAACAATAAGTAGACAAGCATTATACTTTCTGATAATAAGTACAAAACAGGAAATTGAAGAAGGCTAAGGAAATATAGTAGTACAAGTATAACATTAACATTTGGTAAAATAATCAGAAGCCATGCAAGAAGGTAGGACAGAGCATATGAGATAGACACAGGTCAACTGTAATCACCCCTGGGGCAGGAGTGAGCATGATGTGTTTGAGCCATTAGAAGACCTGTGTGGCTAAAGGAAAGAGAAAGATACAAGGAGTGGATATTAAAATCAGGCTGACAGGCAGAGGCCAGATGATGGGGAACTCTGGAGTCTGGCTTGCACTTGTAGTCCTGGCTTGCAGTTGTAGTCCTGGCTCTAACAGTCCTTAGGGAACTCACTTACTCTCTTTGGGTTATTTCCCAACTTGTAAAAGGAGAATATAGGAGACATAGAAGCAGGGGACCTGAAAGGTCCATTCTGCAGTGAGACAGAGAATATGATGGATGACAAGGAAAAGGTAAAAGCTGAATAATGAATTCCGCCTCTGAGGGTGGTCACCTTGAATGTCTCCATCTTCTTGTGTATGAGTCAATGTAAGGGTTTATAAATAAAGCTCCTCTTTCCAAACCCTGTAGGTTCATCTGATAATCATGTTTGTTTCATGATTCATTCAGTACAAGGAGATAAGACAAATGTCCTTGACATTTAGATCAAGGAAATTAAAAACATTTGGAAAATCAGTGAACTTCCCTACCACTCTGGTATATTTTGATCTGATGAAGGTCCAGTGGGAGACAGTTATTGGATAGCTCTATTGAATTGAATTTTTCCAGGAAAAAAATAGCTCCTAGGACTGACTATTTTGGGGGTAAGTCAAATCATCTTTAAACTAAAATGAGTCAAAATAATCCATGAAATTTTTTTTCCCAGGAGGAATATAAAGCTAACCTAAATATATTTCTACTGATTATCCCTAGTGATATGAAATTCGCCTAGAAAAGTACCTTTGGATGGTAGCTACCTGGCAGGTAGAGAAACAAATAATGCCAGTGTCAAGGCTTGCTACTTAGTTGGTCAAAGTTTAAGAAAATCTATTCATTCCCTCAAGAAACTTACATTCTAGAGAAAACCTACAGTCAGTAAATACATATATGAGTCAAAAGTGTGAAAAGTGCTACAGTGAAATAATACAGTGTCGTGAGAGTACATAATAGGCTGACGAAACTATTCCACTGTGGTCAAGCCAGAAAGAAAGTGGCATTGCACAGGCAGTAAGTAGCTGAAAGCAAATCTGATCCCAGATTTAAGCTTGAAGCTATACATCATCTTTCCAAATGAAATGCTAAGAATAGCTAACATATTCCCAGGCTTAATATGAACCTGGAATTCATTCAGTGCCAAAAAGCTACCAATACTTGCTTCTTTAATTAAGAGAATGTATTATTTAGCAGGATACCAGAAACACCTGCTCAACAAAACTGGATCATCTTGCTTCATTTCTTCAAGAGCTCCTAAGCCATTAAAACACAAAAACCCTACAACATTTATGTCTCATATAGAAACAACTACATAAATGACATTAAATGAAGCTAACTACAAGGGATACAGAATATTTTTGGTGCATGTGTAACTAAGCCTATTTAGACTGAAATATATTCACAGATAAGTATTTATGATGAAAGTAGAAAAAATAATCTATTGAAGACTTGAAGTAAATTTGAACAAAATAGCTATTTGAATGTTTTCTACTTCTTTCTATTTTCTTATAACCTCCCATGGAACTCAATTATAGATGCTTACAATAAGTTCTATCCATTGCAAATTACAAAAAAGCCTTTTTCGTATAAAAAGCATCTGAAAAGCTAAAAAGAATGAGAAGAGCTTTTCTTTTGTGTTTAGTAATTTCACCTTTCAAATAAATTGTTTCAAATACCACATGATTATTCAGTATAGAAACACACTCCATCAGCATACAAAAAAAAAAAAAATCCACATGCAATGTTAAGCTATTCTAACCATTATGGAAAATGAGAATACTCCGGCAACAGTAAAGGAAGGGAAAAAAGAAAAAAAAAAGTGAGTAACTCTAGACTCATGGCTTCAAAACAAGATTACAGAAGGCTTATCAAGAAATTGGACATAAATGTCAGAGATTATGATTACTCTGATGATTCTCCTGTGACGTTTCACCTCAAAATCATTTCAAGTAATGAGGGCAAGAGCATCTTAACCCAAAAGTTTTCAGTAACTGCCAATAATTAGACATGTGAATGGTCTCTAAAATTGCAAAATGTGTGAATGGGGGTGGGGGCTCTTCAGATCATCAGTTTCAGTGTTCTAAATAATGATATTCAAGAAGCATGTTAATTTAAGGCCACCATAATAAGTGTAGAAAAGAACTTACTATACAAAATCTGTGAGCTCAAGTGAGACCACACTGCCCTCGCCCTCTACAGATGCCTCAACACCTGGTCTACTCCATTCTTGGAGGATGAGACTCATTGGCCTATGGAAGGGAGTATTCAAAGGACCATTCTCATTGACCTAACAACTCATCAACATGACAGGACCTATTGCATGCTTTGCTAGCTGGTTTCTTCTCTCCCTCTATATCCCCCAGCCACAGAAAAATATACCTTGGCCCAGCAGTATGCCTAGAAGATTAGGCAAACTCTCTCCGTCTCAATTGCTGAAGCTGTTTAGCTCACTCATCTCAGATATTCATTATCTCCTGCACAACATTTCCTCAGGGCACCCCAGTGAATAAGAGCCACTTGTCATCACTGTCTTGTGGAAGAAACTCAAGTTGTACAGAGGGCTTTCCAGGGATCAGGCACTTGTTCCACAGCATGAGAAAAACAAAGACAAATGGAGGAAAGAAACAATCTCTTACATTTAAATTTTCTTTGGCCAGTGAGGGAAGGAGGTGCAAAGCACATAGGGAAGATACAGGTAACCACATACTATCAAAACAAAGGAAGAACATATTTTGCAGGTGCAAGCAAAATACTATCAGCACATAGACAAGAGAGCAAGGAGGTCCTTATCTGGAAGACCCTAGAAGTTTTACATAGAGAAGGTCTTGGGTATTAAAGGACACGTGGATTTTTCCTGACATCAAAGAAAGTGAAGGATATTCTGAAGAGGGAATGAAAAAGAGGGAATACAAGTACACAGTGAATGTGGATAAATGGAGTGGGAATGGTACGTAATCAGGCAGCATAGAAGACACATAAAGACGGGTCGAATGAATGATTATTAGGGTAAAGTCTGTAGAGCAGTGAGTAAGGGCGACTAAAACCTGAAAAGTGATTACTATATGGAGAAAAGCTTTGAAGTCCATGCTACAAAGTGGAAACTACTTCTTGGAAGCCATAAGAGTCATCAGAAGTTATGCAAAAGGGAAGGCTCAAAAGCTACATTTTAGAAAGATAACTTTGGGGAAAAAATAGGGGGATGGATGGGGGAGAAGAGATTAGAAAGGAAGATGATTTTTAGAGCTCTTTAGCTACTTTAGGAGTTGGATAATGTATGAAATAAATGAAATAGAGTAATGGAAGAAGCAAAAAAAGGGGGGTAATTGGAAGGAAATTATGAGGTTAAGTTGTGAAGCCTCTATGAAAGCATACGGGTGATGTAGAAAGGGAAAACCAAAAATTTCTCTCTTATGGGAGTTCCCATTGTGGTGCAGTGGAAACAAAATCAGACTAGTATCCATAAGGATGCTGGTTCAATCCCTGGCCTCCATCAGTGGGTTCCGGATCCAGCATTGCCATGAGCTGTGGCATAGGCTGCAGACTGGTTCAGATCCCACTTTGCTGTAGCCACAGTATAGGCTCATGGTATATAGCTCTGATTCGACCCCTAGCCTGGGAACTTCCAAATGCCACAGGTGCAGCCCTAAAAGCAGATAGGTAGACAGGTAGATAGGTAGATAGATAGATAGATGACAGACAGATAAAAATAAAAGTCTCTTTTCTGAACCATTGGGCTCATACAAAAGCATGCACTAAGATAAGGAATTCCTTCAGTTCTACAGGAAGTGTCTCCTCATTCAAACCACAGAGCAAGTGCAGAGAGTGCTAGGTACTGGACATAATCCCCGAGGGAGAAAAATCAGGCATGGTCCCAGACTCACGGCACATACTTCCTTTTTTTTTCCAGTTATTTATTTTCTTCTTTTTATTACTATTATAAAGTATAGTTGATTTACAATGTTTTGGCAGGTTTTGTTGTACAACAAAGTGACCTAAACACACACATTTCCCTGTGTTGTACAGTAGGATCCCATTGCCCATCCATTCCAAATATAACTGTTTTCATACAAAAAAATTTCCAAAATGCCTGACCATTCCACTCCCTCACCTTTCCCTCTTGGGAACCCCAAATCTGCTCTTCTTGGCCATGATCTGTTTCTGTTTTTTGTTTGCTGGCTTGTTATTTTTAGATAGGGTCATCTGTTCCATATTTTAGTTTCTACAAATAAGTGATATCATATAGTATTTGTCTTTTTCTTTCTGGCTTACTTCACTTAGTATGAAAGTCTCTAGATCAATCCATGTTCCTACAAATGGATGTTTGTTTTTTTATGTCTGAGTAATATTCCATTGTATATATGGACCACATCTTCTTAATACATTCATCTGTTGATGGAATTTTAGGTTGTTTCCATGCTTGGCTATTGTGAATACTGTTGCTATGAACATAGGGGTGCATGTATCTTTTTCAATGAAGGTTTTGTCCAGATATACATCCAGCAGTAGAATTGCTGGATCATATGGTAGCTCTATACTTAGTTTTCTGAGTTACCTCCATAGTGTTTCCCATAATCGTTGTACTAATTTACATGCCCAACAACAGTGGAGGAGGGTACTTTTTTCTCTATATCCTCTCCAGCATTTGTTGTTTGTTGACTTGTTAATGGTGGCCATAATGAATGTGTGAGGTGGTCCCTTGTTGTAGTTTTGATTCATGTTTCTCTAATAATTGGTGATATTGAGCAATTTTTCCTATGCATGTTGGCCATCTGTATGTCTTCGTTGGTGAAATGTCTATTTAGGTCTTCTGCCCATTTTTCAATCGGGTTGTTTATTTTCTTGCTGTTGAGCTGCATAAGTTTTTGTATTTTGGAGATTAGGCCCTTGTTTGTTGCATCGTTGGCAAATATTTTCTCCCATTCTGTGGGTTGTCTTTTCATTTTTTTAATGATTTCCTTTGCTATGCAAAAGCTTTTGAGTTTGATTAGGTCCCATTGATTTATTTGTGTCTTTATTGTCATTATTCTAGGAGGTGGGTCAAACAGGATGTTCCTGTTATTTATGTCAAAGATCATCTGCCCATGATTTCTTTGAGGAATTTTATAGTACCTGGCCTTATATTTAGGTCTTTAATCCATTTTGAGTTCCTTAATCCCAAGTATCAAATGGGCAACTAATCCATGACAAGGGAGGACAGAACCACAGTGAAAGTTAACCCCTTCAATAAATGGTGCTGTGAAAACTGGAAAGCTCTATGTAAAAGAATGAAAGCAGAACACTATCTAACACCATATGTGGCACATTCTTTCTTATCCCACCAAAATTAACATCAATATTTCAAGTCTCAAAGTAAATGTACTTCTAATCAAAAAGAGAAAAAAATTAGTAATATCTGTAAAAAATGTAGAATTAGATTAGATAGGAAGGTGACTAGTGGATTGGAATTAGAAAAGAAAAAAGACTTCACTGTTCATTTTATAACCTTTTGTATTGTTTGAAATTACTAGGAAGAAATTTTTCTTTGGCTGAACCCGACGCAGATGGAAGTTCCTGGGCCAGGGATCGAATCCAAGCCATAGCTATGACGTACACCACAGCTGCAGCAACATCAGATCCTTTAGCCCACTGCACTGTGCTGTGTGGGGATCAAACTCATGCCTCAGCAGTGACCCCAGCTGCCACAGAAATAACACCAGATCCTTACCTTGCTGCACCACAGTGGGAACTCTGAGGAAGTATTATTTTTAACTTTAAAAAATTGAATAAAGATCACAAATAACTAAAAATCCATTCAAAGGTTGACAGATTTCCCCCCCAACCCGATCTCAAAAGGACTTGGAATATAAAGAGAATTCACGTATATTTTAAAGATGTCCTTGAAGAGGCTTGCTTTCAGTTGTTGCATAAAGTACATTTATTTGTCCTGAATGTTAGTAGAAAATTTGAAAGAGAGAAAATCCATTTTTTTTTGTTTTTTATTTGCTTGTTATTGAATGTGAGACCTTGAATACATTCATATTTTCTTTCACACGCACTGGTTTTTTTTCTTTTCTTTAAAAGACTACAGACAAACCACATTTTGTTCACTATAAATCAAGATTCAATTGATTGACATATAATGCTAGCCATTTGATATTCTCCTTTGAAGAAGCAACTCAATTTCTATGTGCAATATATTTAAAAAGCCATTACCACAAAGAATCTTTCCCTACATCTGTATTAAAGAGAAACACCTTGAGATTAGGGCATCAAAAAATAGCCACATTGCTTCTTTTTTTTTTTTTTAACCGAACTCCTCAATAGCAAGGGTCATGGAATTACTGGAGAGAGTGCAGGTTATGCGCAATTGTCTTCTCACGCCTATTTTACAGACACAAGATTTCATTCTCGAAGACCACAGACCTGACATCTTTTTCCATGAGCATGCCTTTTTTTACTTTTTAATTGACATGATGTGCTCCAATTACAAAAGTTCAAAGTAGAAAGGTTAGAAAATATTTTTAAAGTGTTAAGAAAATGCAAAGCACTGAGAAAGAAAAGAAAGAAGGGAGGGAGGGAGAGAGGAAGAAAAAGTAGACCCGAACACTCAGAAGCTGATCTGCGCCTCTCAGCTGGCCACGTTATTCTCCTGTTGGATATAAACCATCTTATAAAATTCCAACTTCAGACAGGATCACTCTGAGACTGGATAACAATGATACAAAGCACAGCCCTGTCATAGTTTTTTTCTCAGCACAGATGATCACAAGGTCAGTGTGGCTCCCACACCACACCAAACACTTCCTCTCTCAGCTTAAATGTGTGCCTGCTACGTCTTTACTAATTACATCTCTATCCTTCCTCCTGTCTTCCCTCCACATAGATAGGATTTATTAAGATGCGTAGCCACAGAACTGCCCCCACTTTCTGACAGCACCCAATCTAGAGTCTAATACCTTCCTTAGACTCTCTCATTAGTCACCCAACCAAAGCCCAAAGCCTAAAACAGTCCTTTTGAACTCTCTCTTGCTAAGACACCCCATGATTCTCCAGGGTGTTGGTCTTTCCTGGCTATGACTTGTTCAACTACAGATATGTTCCCCTGGGTCTTTGATGGACAGCACATGTAATGCTATCACTACAATATCCTGCTGTATCTCCTCTCTTTCTTTGCCCTGTAACAGATAAGGGCTAATGATAATGAACACTTACTGCATGCTTAACCACCCTCTAGCGACTGTCCCAAGTGCTGTACTTGTATTACATAACTTAATTTTCACCACAACCCTATGAAGTAGACATTATCCTTTCTATTTTAAAGAAGAGAGACAGAAATGCAAAGGTAAAGCAGTGATGTTTTAAATCAAGGATTCTCAACTATGGCAATATTGACATTTGGGGCTGGATAATTTTTTGTTGTGGGGAGTTGTCATGGGCATTGCAGAATGTTTAGCACCACCCCTGACCTCTACCCACTAGATGCCAGAAGCAGGTATTCCTCTGCAATAACCTGAAATGTCTACGGACATTGCACATGTGAACTGGAGGCAAAAATCATCCCCTGCTGAGAACGCCTGCTTTAAATCATTGGGATTATACGTAAATAATGTCATTTCTAGGTTTTTTAATCTAAAATTTTATTATAAGTGTTTCCCACTGCTCCTCCTTAAAAACAAAATTTTGAAAGCATAAATTTTAATGGGTACAGAAATGTATACACTCCCATTTATTTAAACATCCCCTACCATGGACTATTTCTCTCATTCTCAGTTTTCTGTTATTGAAATAACTCCTTGTGGAACACCTTTGCACACAAATTATTTTCTATTTCTCTGACTTTTCTCCTTAGACTCATTTATTAGGAAAAGGAATTATCGGACCTCAGAGTATCTTTATTTTCATTTCCTTAGGAAAAAAAATAGTGTATACTTTGCTTTCATGTTATGCACCAATTTGTTCCACTAAAATAATTAAACAAGATATATTTATCTCTCTTCCAGCTCCCTGAACAACCCATGTACATCTCATCACTATTCTTTGGCTGAATATGTGTCATCTCAATACGTGCCATATTCAGAGAGTACTTCATTTGGAACCAGAAATCCAGCATCCATACTTAAGCAACCACAGGTGGAAAAAATATAGGATGAATGGGATGAAGTGGCTGGAAGATGAAGCCTAAGGGACTATGAACAAGCCTGTGAATAATTTTTCCTGCCAGATGCACTAGGTTGAACAATGTCCCTCACAATTCATGTCTACCCAGAACCTCAGAACGTGACCTTATTTGGAAATAGGATCTCTGAAAAAGTAATTCATCCAGATAAGCTCGTACTGGATGGGTGGGGCGGGGGCATAATCCAATGAGGGGTGTCCTAAGAAGAGAGAAATTTGGACACAAAGGGAAAATGAACACACGCGCAACCACATGAAAATGGGGAGAGAGAGAGAGAGAGAGGAATGATGCTTCCAGAAGCCAAAGTATTTCCAGTATTATCAGCGACCACCAGAGCTTAGGAAGAGAGAAGAAAAGTTCCACCCCTAGAACCTTTCAAGGGAGCATGACCCTGTTGACACCTTAATTTCAGACTTCTGGCCTTCAGAACTGGGAGGAGATACGTTTCTGCTGATTTAAGCCTCTTCACTTCAGGTACTTTGTTACAGCAGCTGGAGGAAACTAACACGTGGGATAAGGGTCTGTTCTCCGTCAATGAAAAACCACGGAGGCAGATTTGGTAGGAAGCTGTCAGTAGCCTAAGCAAAGGGGGCTCACTGATCTCAAGGTGAAGAGGGGGAAAACACTTATTTTTGTATTTTCTGGGAAAGAACAATTATGTGTGAGTTTGTGTGTTTATTACTCTTTTTAAAGGAAGGACATTTTAACATCAGTGTGGGCTGGAAATAAACTTGGGATCCGATCAAAATTTCTTTATTTTTTTCTCTTTAGGGCTGCACCTGCAGCATATGGAAGTTTCCAGGCTAGAGGTTGAATCAGAGCTGCAACTGCCAGCCTACACCACAGCCACAGCAACACCAGATCCAAGCCACATCTGCAACCTACACTGCAGCTTGCAGCAATGCTGGATCCATAACCCACTGAGCCACAAAGGGAGAAATATATATTTTTTTTGTCTTTTTACCATTTTCTTGGGCCGCTCCCGCAGCATATGGAGGTTACCAAGCTAAGGTCGAATCGGAGCTGTAGCTGCCAGCCTATGCCAGAGCCACAGCAATGCGGGATCCGAGCAGCATCTGCAACCTACACCACAGCTCACGCCAATGCCGGATCCTTAACCTACTGAGCAAGGCCAGGGATCGAACCCGCAACCTCATGGTTCCTAGTCGGATTCATTAACCACTGAGCCATGACGGGAACTCTGGAAAAATATAATTTTTATAGTTTCTTCATTTCTTCATTTTGCTAAGAAATGGTGAAAATTCAGTCAGGGGTCAGCACAATTCTACCAGTGATTCATTGAATCTTTGTTAATTCTAGCCTATTCACAAGTTTAAACATCTTCAAAGGCTTCCCTACAGAGAGTCATGGCCATATGCGCAGGAAGAGGCCTGCAAAACACACCCAGCATTTTATAGACCTTCTAGAAACCAAACATACCCCGTTGCATTATCTCAATATTTTTACATGTACAATTGATTTAGGTTTATTAAAAAATAAATCATGAAAATTTGGAACTAAAATAGATTCTGGAGACCCCAGTTCAAGTTCTTCTTTAAACCTAAAGAGAGACTCAGATGCTCAGAAGGACTTAGGCCCAGCAACTCAACTAGTGCATAGCATAGCTAGTACTGTTTGAAACCATATATGTTAATTCCAAACTTTCTGTTCTTTCCTCCACTACTCTTCTTTGCCTTTGTTGGTTTTTTCCTGCTTCACATTTTTCATGTTTTATCTCAAAACAATGCTCAGCTCTTGATGGTCAAAGACCACTTCCCGGGTCTCCCTCCATGGGCTTCTATCTGGCTGAGGACTCAGTACTTGTTTAAAAGACGTGGAAGAGAAGGAACAGGAAGAAAGAGGCTGATTATCAGTGGTGATCAAAGTACCCCTGCTGCAAGTAATAAGTCCTGCCGTTCATCTTTCCAAAACTCTTTTTAGCTTCATCAGGTCCCTTCCTCTCATGGCAGGCTCTGTCGGCCACCTTCCTAAGCAGCCTTCCTCTTGCTTTATCTTCCTTTGTGCATCAGTGGTCCACGTTTCCTCCCCAGACTGCAGTAATTAGACATGATTGGGTTGGATAAAAATGGTAAAGTTCTTCTGGCTCTCTTAAAACTGTAATGTTTTTCTTTCTCTATCCAAAGGAAGAGCATATACAAGAACAAGGGAAGGTGATGGGATAGATGATGAGATAAAAGCTGAGGTATTTATTTTCTGTCTCACCAGGGAATGCTTTCTGAATCATCTAACCCGTGCTGCTCTTTCCCTGTAGTGGAAAACACCCCAGTCTCTAAGGATTTAGGTTTAAATGCATATGAGGCCCTTAGTTTCTCTAAGACTCATTTTCCACATCCATAGTGTGGGGATTTTAAACTGACCCTATTTACCTAAAAGGGAGTTTGTGATTGTCAAAGATCATAAAATTGTTCTACACACTAGAAGGTGTTACATAAAGAAAATAATGATCAGCTCACTAGTTAAAAGAGGTAAATGACTCCCTATTGGGTGGGGTTAGAGGGAGGAGAGCAAGTATCTAATATACAAGTCACTAAACAAATACAAACTGCTCCTGGTAAAGAAATATTGCTTGCATTAGCCAAATCTGTTTGTCCAATTTCTTTGATTCCTTTTTGTGCTTCTTGGGAACTCTAATTGAAAATGCAATGACATTCTTCAGTTTGCAGGGCCTGTCACATTAACATATCGATCCAGCAATGGTTTTTCCAAGTGCCTTGTGTGGAAATGTCCATTCACAAGGAGCTTCTTATATAAAGAGCATGAAATAAATAATTACAAATAACTGACTTTGCCATTTTCCAGCCCTGTTTGCTAAAGTAAGAAATCAGTTTTTGCAATTCACAATCTAACAACTTCTGATCTTAACCATTAGTCCCGGACAAAAGACTGGGCTCCATGATTTACTGTCAAAGCACAAAAAGGTAGTTCAGAAATACGTCTTTAAACCCTGTGGATGATTCACCCCATTGATAAAATAAACTTGAGGATACACCCTTAATATATGCATTTCACAGTAAATACCATGTGTGCCATTACATTGGTATATCACATACTTTAGAAAACACACAAAAAGTTAGAAGGACACAATAAAAATATATACATACCCAAGCTCTCACTGTTTTCCTCCAGCACCTGAACAGTCTTACTGAGCTCTGTCCAGTGTGAGAATCTCACACTGGACTGTCTTCTATCATGTAAGGAGATAGACTATTGATAGGGGTAAGTATCACCTGCTTATGTCCTATCCTGTCAAATAATAACTGTTTCATGCTGTACACTTATGCTAATAGGACTCACCAAGAAATCCATCTCTTCCCCATTGTACACATTTGTTCATTACCCACTGGAGCCCTAGGGAATGGTCTGAGGTCCAAATTTCTCTCTGGGCATTGACTGGACTGGAGCCTCTGGTGGTTCATCTGTATTTCCAGATGAAATAGTCAACCTCCCATGCCCTCACTCTCTACAACTCGCTTTTCTGTGGGGGTTGAGAAGACTGCAGTTGGGTTGAAAGTACCCACAAGCTTTTGCAGCAAAGTAGTATCACTAGGAAGGGAAAGGAAAGAAGCATCCCCAGAGTCTGGGAGTGTAAACTGAAAGGCAGGGCTAAAAAAAAAAAAAAAAAAAAAAACTTACTCCACATAATTTTGTCAACTACGAAATTCCTTAGAAATTTCATTCTTCCTTGAATTTTATATTCTGTTCTTTATTAAGCAATTTTAAAGTTGTATGTAAAAATAATGTTTTAAAGGCATGGACATCACAAAAATGAATGTTCTTAGGGAGACAGTCCACGCTTAGCCTGTTGCTGTGGGTATCCTCATACACCCAGGATTTTGCTCGCATGCATATAGAAACTTGAAAATAAGCTATGAAGACTAAAATGGGAGATGAAGGTCCAGCCAAGTTTCCTTCATGCTGGTCAAGGTCCACCTGTGGGACTTTGTTAAGTCGTTTCTGTAAATCGCACCAAATGGCATCAATTCCTTTAATCAGAACTGGGGACAATTCATGTCTATCAACAGTCTTTTCTCTTGGTCATACCTCAAAGACCTCATCTTGTCAATCCAGAGCCTGAGAACTCAAAGGAGGCCTAGTGATCATCAAACAATGTATTAAAGCTGAGGAAAGAGAGGGACAGAAAGGTTGACCACTTGCCAAATTTAAGAGATCTAGTATTTTCAAACACCAGAAATGGTTTTGTTTTGTCTGTCTGTCTGTCTGTCTTTCTTTCTTTCTTTCTTTCTTTCTTTCTTTCTTTCTTTCTTTCTTTCTTTCTTTCTTTCTTTCTTTCTTTCCTTCCTTCCTTCCTTCCTTCCTTCTCTCTCTCTCTCTCTCTCTCTCTCTCTCTCTCTTTCTTTTTGTTTTTTGTTTGTTTGTTTGGCTGCACCTGTGGCATATGGAGGTTCCCAGGCTAGGGGTCAAATTGGAGCTACAGCTGCCAGCCTATGGCACAGCCACCACAATGTGGGATCCAAGCCACGTCTGTGACCTACACCACAGCTCATGGCAACACCAGATCCCTGGTAGACTGATCGAGGCCAGGGATTGAACCAGAATCCTCATGGATACTAGTTGGATTTGTTTCTGCTGCACCACAACAGAAACTCCCAGAAATAACAGTTTTGATTTGAGGAGGAAGACTGCTTCACAAGAGAAATAACTTTCCCTGAAAATCCTCAATAAATTAAGAAGTCACCCTCAAGTACAATTCTGCTTCTTTCCAGAGTAGACATAATGGTTTCTAGTCCTCACAAATTCTAGTGCTTAAAGCATGCTTGTTAAAATGAGCTGCCTTGTTCTGGCTGAAGGATGACTTAGAAGCAACTATAGGCTTATTATTGCCCCTTTATTCTTAGTGTATTTTCCAATGGCTTCAGAGAGGGTTTGCCTAAGTGTGGGTATTTTTCAGCACTATCTCTGATTATGAGGCATTTGAATCAAACTCCATCTGTTGATAAAACCAGTGTTTATTATGTTGCTCTCTATGTGAGTTGTTTTCTTTCTGGTTGAAGCAGCTAAAATATTCTGAGGCTTCACACTCCATTTGTGTCTTGAATCTGACCCCCTTGCCTCTTGCACCTCTCCATCTCACCTCAGTCTCTTTTCAATTTCTCAGCCCACACTCCCACTAGTGCTACTCCTCAGTCAACACTCACACATGCTCAAATTTTTCCCTTCCTAAAATAAAGGTGAAACATCTTCCATCCTGTGCACTCCCTCCCTTCCGCCCTACCTCCTTCCTTAAAAAATGAACTTCTTAATAAAGTTGTCTGCACACATCAGGTCACTTATTCTCATTTTCTGCTCCTACCTTCACCTACTGCAATCTGGCTTCTGCCTCCAGAGCTCCACAGAATCTGCTTTCCTTCAAGTCACAACTAGTCTTTGGTTATTAAATCCATCTGGCATTTTCAAAGACTTCCTGCAACACTGGACACTGGTGTGTGTGTGTGTGTTGTGACATTTTAAATTTAATTATTATTATTACTTTTTTCCTTTTTAGGGCCATACCTGCAGCATATGGATGTTCCCAGGCTAGAGCTGCAGCTGCCAGCCTATACCACAGCCACAGCAACATAAGATCCAAGCCACATCTACAACCCACACAGCAACTTTGTGGCAACACTGGATCCTCAACCCATTGCACGAGGCCAGGGATTGGACACCCATCCTCATGGATACCAGCCAGGTTCTTATCCTGCTGAGCCACAACGGGAACTTCTATTTTTTTTTTTTTTTACTTTTTTAAAATTTAGTGTTACTAAAGTACAGTTGACTTACAATGTTGTATTAGTTTCAGGGAGATAGCAACATGAATCAGTCATACATATAATTCTCTCCATTCCTCTTTCCCATATAGGTTATTACAAATGATCAAGTAGACTTTTCTGTGCTTTACAGTAGGTTCTCATTAATCATCTATTTTATATAGCAGGGTGTAGATGTTTATACCCACTGTCCCAGTTCCTCCCTCCCCCCAGAAGTTTCCCCTAAGATAACCATAAGATTGGTTTTGAAATGTTTGTTTCTGCTTCATAAATAAGTTCTTTTGTATTGATTTTATTAGAGTCCATATAGAAGTGATATCATATATTTGTCTTTCTCTTTCTGACTTACTTGACTCAGTATGACAATCTCCAGGTTGAGCCATGTCACTGCAAATGGCTTTTTTCCCCTTGTTCAATGCCCAATATCCCTGGAGTTCCCAACCTCCTTAGACACTCTTTCTTCATGTCCAGGATACCCTTTTTTACCTCACCCAGTAAGTTATAATACCGTCCAAACATCTGTTCTAGTTCTTCTCTTTTCACTGTTATCATACCCATGACCTCAACTCTCTTCTACACAGTGGTGAAGGCCAAGTTCCCCTCTTGAACCCAGAAATCTCGTCTTACCTCTAGAACCACATGTAGATTGCCTCTCAGAAAGCTTCTCTTACCAGAATGGTGGATACTCCAGGGCTCTACCCAGAGCTCTTCCTCAGAGCTGGCTACCCATCCCACTCTCCCCAGCTGCTTAGGATATTAAACTGCTCACAGCTGTGTCCTGATCATTCAAGATTATGCCCTCTTCAAAAAGGCAGCAACAGAAAATGACTTGGTCATGTGGGCATAAAAAGGCCAGGCCCCTTGCCTCAATGTTCAGTACTACGAAGTGCCACTTTGGAGCTCCAGGTTGAAGTGTCTGACTTCTCAGTTGCAACTGTATTTTTGCATCTGCTTTGGCCTTTGCCCTCTCCTCCTCTCACCACTTCTCTGTAAGATTATCTCCTAGGAGAACATCCAATAAATCTTCTACATTCAATTCCCCATCTCAGAGTCTCCATACCAGGGAAACCAATCAACATCAAAAGAAAATTCATCCTACTCCCCTATAAACTTAAAAAAACTTTTTTCCTCCTTATTTAAAGCTTTACTCTTTAATTAACAACCATAAAAACAAACAAACCAGCCATGGTAGGACTCAGAGGCAAAGGCAGCCATTTTTCCCTAACTTCTCAGGCTTAAAGAGAGTTTAAACCAGACCAGACTCATCCCAGCTCTGGCGACAGCCTACTGTCTGCATTCTGATTCCAGTCACAATGGTTGGAACCTGGTTGCGCTTCATTCAAGGGCCTCATTCAAGGGTATTCATTGCTTCTTCCTTCTCTTTATCACCTCCTGAAATATTCACCATCTCAGTACATAGCACCATCATATAGCCAGGTGATCAGGTGAGACACTTGGGAATCACCCTTGACTTCTTCCCCACATATCTATCACTCACCAAGCCATGTCAATTATTTTATTTTTAAATTTTTATTAGAGTATACTTGATTTACAATGTTGTGCCAATTTCTGCTGTACAGCAAAGGTACCCAGTCATGCATGCATATACATTCCCTTTCTTATATTATCTTCTATCACAGTCTATCGTAAGAGATTGGATATTGTTCTCTGTGTTATACAGTAGGATCTTATTCCTTATCCATTCTAAATGTAATAGTTTGCATCCACTAACCCCAAACTCCCTGTTCATTCCACTCCCTCTCCTCTCTCCCTTGGCAACCAAAACTCTGTTCTCTATGTCTTCAAGTTACATCAATTCTAATTCCCAAATATCTTTCAGGTTAATCTTACTTCCTCCATTTTTACTACAACTTATTCAGTTCCAGGAAGCCTCTCCTCTCCCAAGACTATTCCAGTGCATCCCAACCAGCAAGCCAGGGCTAGAAGCTGGTCATCTCAGTGCTTGGCTGGCTGTATGGGACCTGAGGTAGCCAGGACCTGCCACTCATTTGCATTTATCCAAAAATAACCTCTTCCAGGGGTCCAGATTACCACCAGGGTCCCGGCATTTTCCATACAACATTATTATGTTCTGTGTATGTCATGCTGTGAAAAAGACAGAAAATTACCCTTGCACTTGGTCCTAGAAGGTCCCTCGTTCATGGGTCTCCCCTCCCCTATAGTAGATGATAAGCCCCTTAAAGACAGGGACTCGGCATTTTCTGTCTTTCTGTTGTCCAGAGTTCAGCCTAAGCCTAGCAACTAGCAGTCGCTCACCAAATATTTGATGAATAAATCAATAAACTAGTTAATCCATCCTTCGAAAGAAGAAAGGAGGAAAAGGATGCAAAGAAAGAGGAAACAATGAAAACAAGAAAGGGAATGGAAAAGAAACCAGTTTCTCATCCTTCCAAGAGTCTTGTTCCTGGTATTGAACTGATTGCCATGATGAGTGATCTCATTTAGAAGATAAGAGGAATGTTGACAATCTGGAAAACCAGGTTTTCAATCACAGCCACATCTTCTCATTTGGTCCTTTTTAGTGTATAATCTCCAAGATGGCTTATAATACCAGCTTGGGCAGTGAAGTTCTTTACCCAACAGAGAGGAATCAATAAATATGAATTAATAACAATAATGAAGGAATAAGTAGGTGGATCCAGAATGAAATGGCTAAGCAAACTTCACCTGAGGCAAATCCACCACCAGGATGGACGTTTTATACTATTGGTCCTGCCTGTTGAATTACAACTCTTTTTGACAGTAGAAAAAACACTGGTCAACAAGTGGAAAAATACGTGTTCATGTCCCAGCTCAACTAGGTACTAGAGCTGTGACTTTGGGGGAGGCATTTCATTTCTTTGAACGTGCATGTCTTTGTCTGCAATAAGGCAGGACTGGAGTCGATGATGTTCGTGTCCACTTCTAATGCCAAGACTCTATCCTGATCTGTGCTGTTATTTTCAGCTCTCTCAATGTCTGTCACTCCATTGGGTTTTTTCCAAATGGAAAATATTAATTCAAACTGGCTGGTGTTTTACTAGTGTTATCTAAAAGTAAACTTTAAAACAGGAGCCAGGAAACTATTCTGTGAAACAATGCATGTCAGCTTTTAACCAACTGCAGCCTTCTTCTTCTTCACCTCTTAAAGCAGGTGCTTCAAACAGGACAGATAATGAGAGAACATACATACTTATTTACCAAGTTGACCTATCAAAGACGAGGGGAAAAAAAAAAACCACATGGAAATTTAGGCAATTGTCGACTGCTAGAGATTATTCAGATGGGAAGTCTGACGTAAACTAGTACAACAGAAATTGAAAAAAATTATAAATCAACTATACTTTAAGAAAAGAAAAAGAAAGCCAAAAAGAAGGAAAGAGAGAGAGAGAGAGAGAGAGAGAGAGAGAGAGGACGAGAGAGAGAGAGAGAAAGAAGAGAAGAAAGGAAAGAAGAAAGAAAGAAAGAAGAAAGAAAGAAGAAAGAAAGAAAGAAAGAAAGAAAGAAAGAAAGAAAGAAAGAAAGAAAGAAAGAAAGAAAGAAAGAAAGGGAACTCCAATGGCTACCAGCAGCGCTAAGTGGATCTATCTAAGAATTCATCTGCTTCTCTCTTGTACTACCTTTTTCCTGCTAGGGAGAGATGAGGTAGTCAAGGCAAGTCTGGTGTTCTAGAAGTATGTGACCTCAATTTCCTGGATATTTGTATCATATCACTTTATATATATATATATATTTGGCTGCAGCATGCATTGGCTTGATGTGGGATCTCAGTAGCCAGACCAGGGACTGAATCCAGGCTGTAGCAGTGCAAGTACCAAATCCTTACCACTAGACCACCAGGGAACTCCCTGCTTCACTCATCTTTCTCTTTTTAATCACTGCGCCTACAGCATATGGAAGTTCCTGGGCTAGGGGTCAGACTGGAGCAGCAGCTTCCACCCTATGCCATAGCCACAGCAACACCAGACCCAAGCCACATCTGTGACCCACTAAGCGAGGCCAGGGATCAAACTCATATCCTCACAGAAACTATTTTGGGTTCTTAACCCACTGAGCAACAATGGGAAGTCCCCACTTCACTCTTTTTTTTTTTTTGCCTTTTTAGATGCTACACCCAGTGTCACTGAGTGGGGCCAGGGATCGAACCCATATCCTCATGGACACTAATCAGGTTCATTACCACTGAGACATAATGGGAACTCCTCCACTTCACTCATTTTTAAACTCCATTCTGGTCTATATTTATTGGTTAGTCTTCAGAAGGTCATTACTACTCTTTTCTTCTTATTTAAAAGAGAGGCACACTCATCTCAGAATGTTTATCTCCTGAGCTAATATATTTTTCATTATTTCATGAGGAGAGTGAAACATGCAAGAGAATTACCTGGATAAAAACTCGCACCATTTGTAACCCGTGGCCACCCTGCAAATGTCCCAAGGCATTAGAGATCAGGTAGGAGTTAGAGATCAAGAGAAATGCAGCCAAAAAATATAGCACATAGGCTGTTCCTAACAAAGGAAATGAAATGATTAACTCCTACAAAGGAATCCTCTGTAACCATACACACTGAAAGAAGCCCAAGGGCTCTTTGAAAAAGTCTTATTAGTGGTGACATTGTAACAACTCTGCCCTGTACAAAGGATAGGCCTTCCTCTGGGAATAGAAGCATCTCACAGCCAGCCTTCATAGAGGTGCATACTCCCTGGCCACCTTTTCACCAGAGCAAGCTCTCTGCTGTGTGAGGAGTCCTTTCCTGGGGAGCTGGCTTTCAGCCTAGTATCTCAGTATTTCTAGGAGCAAAGTTCCCAGGGACATTCTGCTGCTATCAAGAAAAGTTTACTTTCCAATTGGCTAGGCTGCAGGTGATGTTGCCATTGAAAACATATTCTTTAATTCTCGGATCTCAATTTTGCTCGATAACATTATTCTAAGTACCAATAATATCTACTGAGAGTAGCTAGCACTAAATTGTTTCCTTACTGTGGGCAAGACCCCACGTTCGATGTTTCATGTACAACAAATGTCCATTCACTCCTCACCACAGTCCAAAGAGGTGGGTCTGTACCACTATCGCTTGATCTCTAACTCATAGCTGATCTCATACCTCATACCTGATTTAACACTAGGGGCCAGTGGAGGAAGCTGCTCATTTGCACTTGGCCTGGAGGAAATCAAGGTAACCCTTCCCAAGTGGTAATGGGCAAAAATTTCTCCATTTGTTCACAATCAAATGGAGTTAGAGGTGAGATGCATAACCAAAGATCATTGCAAACAATAGTGGTGAATGTCTAGAGGTTAGAATTGAACTTTAGGGCCAAAATGTCGAATTCAAATGCAAGCAGCCTTTTATGTCTAATGACTGATTTTGCTTTCATTATATCAGACTTGGAACTGCCCAATACACATGTACTTTTTAGAAGGACAAGGAGAAGCTGTAAAAGAGCAAGAGGGTCACAGTGTAAGCCAAAATGAACAGAAAGAAGCCTAAAGAAGGTTAGTTGGGTAATTGCGGGCAAATCATTTCACTGCCCTGTTAACCTTTCAGTGAGTCTAGAATGCTCTTTCTTCTGGCCCTCCCCACTCCTGTGGACATTTGTAAGAAGCATAAGAGGTTACAACACTGGAATCTGAAAAAGCATGAATGTTCCATAATTGCATGCTGTTTGCTTACCAACATTCTAATTCTGTTCAACCTCCTTTCCTTGAAATTCTGTGAATGTAAACTTGAAACATAACCACAGCAAACCTTTTAGACCTTTCCTGACAACAATGTATCTTTTGTACCTTAGCCCTAATATAACAGACCTTCAAGAGGCAACTTGAAAGAAACAATAAATGAGGTTGGGGAAATGAAGACCACTACAGACCCAACCTTCATAATAGAAACAAGTTCAATGTGGGACAACTCCCACACCTGTCTTCAAAAAGAAAATGATTACTGTCCATGATGATCAGGGAACTGGGGCAACCTACGTGAAAGCTTAAGATGAGAGACCTCGTGTCAAATCATACTAAAAATCATAAGATTTTTAGGAATGTGAAAACAAAACCTAAACTAATCTACTAAAATATAATGAGAATAAACCTAAGAGTTACTTCTAAAAGAAATTATATTATACCCAACTTCTGTTTTATCTTTTATTAGAGATCAGAAGATTTTTCACTTCTTCCCCAAACTTCCCTAATTACAAACATCCTTAAACAGGCTCCTGGGAAGTAACAGGATTCTGTTGGGAAACAGCAAAAGATGGTACTTATTTTCTTTGCTTACAGGGTGGGTCTGTGCGTGCATCTTTGTATATTTCACTCTTGCTAAGAACTCAGGTTGTGCAACGAACATATGGCCTTTGGGGATGGAGTTGTAAAGTAGGCTGTTTAACTGAAGGTAATTAATTCTGTTACGTGTTTTTCTTAAACATAGATATAAAGATACCAACCACTTAAACCCACAGGAGAGCTGCCACCTTTCTGCCTTTTCTCCTGTTTTTCTCTCCCTTCCATGTACCAATTCTGGCACATCCACATCATACCCACGGTTCCATCAAGATGTGACTCAGCTTTCAGTCTCATCAGGAAGCCTTCCCAAGCCTATTTTTGGAAGCGTCACCCAACATTATGTCACACATATTAAATGTAACCATGCCCCACTTTCAATACATATGTATTGCTATGAAGCAATATATATATATATATATATATATATATATATAGCTATGAAGTTTTTGAAATGTTTTAAATAATTCAGCTTTTGAACTTTGATTATGAGTAACTCCTTTGACTATGATTGCTTGATAATCTGGTTCAGTTTTAGGGACTACTAAGAAGTGAGTGAGAAAATCTAAAGTTTTAGGGACTATTAAGAAGTGAGTGAGAAAATCTAACAAGTTTTTTTTTAAATTCGATCCAATTTTTCAGAGCTTAACATTAAACAGTACATGAACTTGATACAATATTATGTTTTATAGACATTTAATTAAATATTGATTAAGCTTGATTTTGCAGATTTCATCTGTAGCCACTGATTTATCTATTTTCATCCAGGACACATGTCTACAACTCTGATCTTTCAGGGCCTTACATGTAGTTAATCTGTGTTTCATTTTATTATAATACATTTGGGGATGTAGTATGTTAAACCTAACACTCTTAGTGGGGGAAATAATGCCCTTAAGTGGATAAAAATTGATTAGTGGGGAATGAGAACTCTCAGTGTGATTGTATAATCGTGTGTGAAGTGCAGACATACATACAGTACATAAACAGCTACACAGTAGATCTGTGCTGTGAAATTTCCATGAATTTAGAAAAACTTCAAAAAAGGCTCTTTAGGCCCGCACCTGTGGCACATGGAAGTTACCACGCTAGGCGTCGAGTCAGAGCTACAGCATGCTGGCCTATGCCGCAGTCACGGCCGTAGCCATAGCCACAGCAGCGTGGGATCTGAGCTGTGTCTGCTACCTACCTTAACCCACTGAGCTAGACCAGGGATCGAACCCCCATTCTCATGAATACTAGCTGGGTTTGTTACCACCGAGCCATGAGGGGAGCTCCTCTAAAAAGGTTCTTGGGAAGATGATAATGGCAAAAAGGCTGAGAAATGCTGCTTTGAATTGTATTCTACACATCTGTTTGATTTTCCCAACGGAGCTGAAGCTATTTAAGAACAAGGATTACATCTTCTACTTTTCCTGAGCACCACCTGCTCAAAGGTCCCAACATTTTTTTGTTTTGTTTTGTTTTGTTTTGTTTTCCACCCTCCGGAGAAAACACTGTAGTCTAATTTTATGCAACTTTGAATTATGCAAATTTGAAAGAATGTCATAATAAACATCCAGGGTTCAAAATATGAAACACAAATTCCTTCAAACTAAAAATTTGCCAAGAATTGCCTGGTTTCAAAGCTGATAAGCCAAGAGAATTGCTAATCATATTTACTGCCAGGTGATAGCATGGTAGACGTAGGAATTCCTTCCATCTTTTGCAGGAAACAAATTATGTGAAGGAAGGAAATGCTTCTCTCCAATAAAATGAATTGTCATACCAGAGTCTGTGACGAATACATGCAGGAACCTACTACCTAACTATTACCGGCATATATGTACACATAATTATAAATGGTATATAACTATATGAAATTATATATATCTAAAAATGTGGAGGTGTTTAAAAAATCTGTTTAAATATGACACATAAAGTTATATAGCAGAATATATTTTGGTTATTAAATTAGCATGTTCATTTTTCTTTATGGCCTATAAACAAGGATATGGCAATCGCTGTGGCAGGGCTATGTCACATGAAATACTGATTTGATGAGACTTATACATCTAGCACTGGGAACAATCCACAGAAGTAAAAGCCAAGAAACACACCTTAACGTCCTCTCGACCACTGGGCTCTCAGCACCTGGCCTAGTACAGATGAAAATAAATCATTTGCTACATGGATGTAAGATCTTGGTTAAAGCAGTACAGCAACACTGGATGCTGAAAGGCAACCAAATACCTATTGTGATGGCAGGATATCATACACTGATTACAGACATACATTTAAAGCTTCCTCAAAATGTGATGGCCAACCTGTGAAGGGCCCCCAGTACGTCGTGAAAACCACAACGGTCAGACAAGGAACAACACTGGGGAAGGACAGAGAAGATCTGAGTTCAGGGTTCCCTTCCACTCATTCTCACTGAGACTGGGGGCAAGTCACTTGCACCTCTGGACCTTGATGTCCTGATTAATAAAAATGAGGATATTGGATGAATGATCCCAAAGAGCAAACATTTCAACTGTGAAATTTTTTGAGTTTTATGCTCCATGACTGCTCATCAGCAGTTTCTCATAGTCTGTCCTGGGTTTAGATTTCTAGCCCCTATTCCTGAGCCCAATAAAGATTGGCATCAAGGAAACTATTTTATCTGTTTCATCTTTTGCTCTGAATTTCGCATGGTAAGTAGAGACTATGCAAGCATTGTCCACTCGTGGCACGTGTGCTAAATTCAACAACATTTCTTCAATATTAGGCCTTAGGTGCTTTTTTTAAAAGGAACCCTACTTAAAACACAATTCCGTATAATATATATAAGTTTTGCCTAAAAAAGGAAAAGAAAATTTCCTGACTTTCAAGGTGCTTATAATCACTGAAGAAACAAGAAGTAGGTATATACAACAACCAAATAACAAGAACTTGTTACGTATTAAAATTTTAATTGAAT
Source organism: Phacochoerus africanus (assembly GCF_016906955.1). NCBI lineage: Eukaryota > Metazoa > Chordata > Mammalia > Artiodactyla > Suidae > Phacochoerus > Phacochoerus africanus. The sequence continues at coordinate 12,649,830 of NC_062544.1, read as the reverse complement.
GTGCTCAATGGCAAAGATACAAGATACAGATAATTCGTGCTAAAAGTGGTCAGACTCAGAAGATGCGAATGTTAACGGAATGTCAGAATGGTTCAATGCAAGAGGTCATGCCTCAACATGATAGCATCTTGCCCTAAGGAAACTATTACATAGAGGTTACTTAATCCATTCTTCCCGTAGCATTTCTTGTCCCTTTACCATCTACCCACTAAGTAAATGTTCTCTACTGACAGAGCAGCCAACGTTTCATTTGACAATCTATTTTTCAATCAACACTTAATATACAAAGTTTGCCTTATGTTGACCTCAAGTTGACTTTTCTTCATTTTCCTCTAATCTCCTATCCCATACTATGCTCTCTGGAGTCCCACAGTTCAGGTCAAATCCCTCTTCCAAATGAAATCTCTCCAGCCCTTGACAGACAGGGCTCATGAATGACTTGTCCCTTCACCTGGGTGATCAGTCCCACTTCCTGCTACCATTTCTCTTACATGAACTGGTCTGCTCTGTTCCCATCCCATCTCTCCTCACCACCATGTCCCTGTTCAAAATAGGCCAGTCAAGACTAAGATGAATTGGCTATCACACTCCCTTCCAAAGGAAATTAGTGGGAACAAATGAAGGCTATGTAATGAGGGAAAATATACTTAATACAACAATCTGGCTTCCAAGCTGTGCTTAAAATACAGGCACAAAAGCCATGTGAGTTGGAACAAAATGACTTACTGTGTGGTTACTGTGCACCGAGCAGGCTGTACCACTTCATCCTGGCACCGTTTGAAGAAACTTGTCCTGAACACCATTTGGAAAGAACCCAAGGTGTTCGTGCCCCAATGAGAAGCACAAAATTGTTAAAAGAAAAATATGGAAAACAGTTTCCACATTGGGGTGTAATTTCTCAATGTTATTGCCAGCACAGAGAAATGCTTTGAAAGTAAACAAAAGCTAATATGAAGCATGGCAATAAACACTAGTGTACTTGATACCACACCTGGCTTTTCCCAAGTGTGTTCTAATTCCTCTACAACTTCCTCTGGAGAGATGACATGCCTGGGGTTTCACCTGGGATAATATCTTTCCATCCCTCTAAAATGGTAAGCTCCAGAGCCCTCAAATCATGTATTTGTAAAATTGGAAATAAGGAGGTATCAGTCTCACCAAAGCTGAGAATAAGTGAAGTCATCAACCATACTTACCATCTAAGTCTAATTATGGAGAAGATAGGCACTTGTAGAGAGGAAGGTATGATGCACAAAATACGAGGGCTTGAGACTGAGTGGGTTGGGTGAGGAAGGCTGCCTAGCTCCAACTAGGGTCACCCTTTTAGAGAGAAAGCTACAGGCAGTAGCAAAAGAGGTTGCTCTCACATGAGACCCTATGAGACACAGAGCACAAGTGATGGTGTAGCCCAAGTGACAAAAGTGACACAGATTGGAGAACAGAGCTGTTTTCCATTTTTTCGTTTTCTTTCTTCTTTTTTTTTTTTTTTTTTTTTGGTCTTTTTAGGGCCGCACCCATGGCATACGGAAGTTCCCAGACTAGGGACTGAGTCAGAGCCGCAGCGGCTGGCCTATGCCACAGACACAGCAACACCAGATCTGAGCCACATATGTGACCTACACCATAGCTCACAGCAGTGCCAGATCCTTAACCCACGGAACAAGGCCAGGGATGAACCTGTGTCTTCATGGATACTAGTTGGGTGCATTACCACTGAGCCACGACAGGAACTCTCTCCTCTATTTTTTCATGTCACACATTTCGGATATAATCTTTGACAAGATATTTTTGGAGTTTTGGGGCATAAAATTTTTTAGTATTTAGGATCCTCATGGTGGGCACTAGCAGCCGTGGAGGGGGCAGGCACTAACAAATGAATTTTTGCAAAGGACATCAATACTGGAGCAGGGCCAAGAGAAGAAAAACATGGTGGCAACTACATTGTGAGTGTAGCTGACAAAGAAGGTATTTCCATACTTTCAAGACTCTCTGGAAGACTGTCCAGTGGCTGGGACCCTGGACACTAGTAGGTATGAGCAAGAATCAAAGTGTATGAAACACAAATAACACTGAGAACATATTTGTACCCAGAGGCTACTGAAGTCAAGAGAATATTTAGATTTCATTCCATTTATCTTTGCTTACGGTTGGTATTCTTAGGTAAACTCTGGTGAAGAATTCTCCTGAGAGAATATATTTGGTATACTCACAAAAAAAGACCTTTGGGAGTCCCTGTCGTGGCTCAGTGGTTAACGAATCCGACTATGAACCATGAGGTTGCGGGTTTGATCCCTGGCCTTGCTCAGTGGGTTAAGGATCCGGCGTTGCCGTGAGCTGTGGCGTAGGTCGCAGACACAGCTCAGATCCTGCACTGCTGTGGCTGTGGTGTAGGCTGGTGGCTACAGCTCCGATTCGACCCCCAGCCTGGGAACCTCCATGTGCCGCAGGAGCGGCCCTCGAAAAGGCAAAAAGCCAAAAGAAAAAAAAAAAAAGACCTTCAGTAAACTTGAAGAATAATATAAAGAAAAGAAGCTTCTGGAAAAGATGTTTAAATTCATGTACATTAAATGATATTTGACAATGACGGTCACAATTCAAGAACCTTGACATTTTGAGACCCTAAGAATCCTAGATTTTATAGAATGATATAAAATACAGTCCGTCTAAAAACAGTAACATCACGTTTGTGATCATACAGGCAATAACATATAAGGCATTGCTATTCGGCTGACATTTATCCTGCTCGTCTTTGACGTGAGAGCCACTGAAGTCAGCTCTGTGATGGAACAAGCAGCTAAATTCTAAATTAGATCCTCAAATCATCCCCTCCTATTGTTAATGCAGAAGATGTATAGCTCCCCTTTCTGAACAATAAAAACCAAATATTTACACAACAGGTTATAAAGCAATTGAAGACACAGAATGCAAAGGAATGCTCTGGTTGAGGGGGTATCTTCCATTTTGACAGCACACTCCCCTATAAAATCAGGAATTTTTTATGGATGTGATTCATTTTCTCTTTTCCTACAAAGTGACAAATTAGTTACCATTTATTCCTTTTTCCCTCGAGGAAGAAAAGTCATTCTATCTGTAGGCAAGAGTATAGTCCATCTTTTAGTCAGTTCTTTAGTACTGACTCACTCAAATTTGTCATCCTGGTGTTGTGCTTTTTCATGCCCCTTTGTGGATATTTTTTCCTACCCGAATTGACATGATATGCCACCACCAAGCTACCATCCTGGCTAAAAGTCCCTGAGCTGGGGGATCTGATGACCTTCTTGGGACCAAAGGCCAACACCAGCTTTCTTCCCTAATTCCACTTGTCTGTCATCTACCTTTTCTCTGCTGGATGTCTTACACTGCTTCATTTACTAAAATCTGTCACTAGGATTCTGCGATCCTTTTATCAAAAAAAGAGAAACAAAGAAGATTTAAGTCTATTGCATTTTTCTCTCCATCACTAATTCTTAAACTTCCTTACTGAGTAGAGGAATCTTTTTTATAAAATGATACATTAGGCAGAACCTCAACCTATAAAATGGCAGGAAAAAAAAAAAAAAAGGAGGGGGCATTCTGTTAGCCAAGGATACAGGAGCGGATAAAGAGGATGGACCTAGACCACTCTGCACAATTATTCTCCATCTTCAGCCAACTACCCCCTCTGTATCTTCTAGAGCATCAAATCTGAAAACAACTAACTCATAATATTGTGTAGACTTCTGCTTTAAAGAATGGTTACATATTTTCCATTTGAAAAAAAAAATGATCATAACATGGTATCATCAACCTACTCAAGTACAGATATCCCTTGCCTTTGGTTCCCAGACTATTAAAGCATTATACTGTGATTGAATCCCAACAACATTCATACTCTAGTAATAATTAGTAAACTGTAAGGTTTTATCTTGGAGTCCCTGAAAAAAATCCAAAAGTTGGGGAAAAATTTGCCACCATCTGTTCAGCTGTTTAGAGAATTTTACACATCTAATGCTGTTAAGAATGTTAATTATTTGGGATACTACAAAAGATCCAAGGCCAAGTTCAAGTGCCTCTCAATTTGTTAAGGGCCTGGAGAAACTGGAAAGAATTGTGCAGTGATTCTCAGAGGGCGAAGTGTCCGTGATCTCTCTAAAAAGAGACACCTTCCATGCCCTTGCAGGCAGCTGCTGTTATTTATTCATCCCAGTCTAAAACACTCTATAATCTCTGCTTTGGTTCTTATAATTTTATTTTTCAAATGCATGCCATCCTAGAAGTGGCATTCTGGTGACCTGCAAACAGATACTTAAACACTGGATAAAGCTCTCCATCAATAACACAAGAATGTTGTCTGCATTAAGGCATTGTGGAAGCAGGGGTGAATAAAGGAGAAAATGATGGTTATTTATAGAGATATTTACAGCACTGTTCCATCAGGACCCCACTTATCATCAAGTATTAAAGAAGATCCCTTTGGAAAAGGCACACTTTCTATCTTCTGAATGTTTGCTAAGCAAACCAACTGTTTTTAAGGTTTACTGAAATAAAATAGCTATGGGTATTACCGGTACTTAATGATTCACGGGCTGAAACTAGGCTTCCTTTTAGAAAAGACAATAGAAAATACACTTTGTTCCTTTAAAGAGTTCAGCAAGGGCCTGTTGGGAGCATCTGGAGGAGAATTGCAGACAGTTGCAGACAGATTATCACCCACCTTCTCAGAGCCTAACAGTCACCAGATGATTAGCCTCAAGCTAATCAATGTATTAAGAAATGAAATCATGCTTCTTGTGTCCTTCATGAAAGAAGACGTTTCTAATGATTTGTCACCAGGAGGACATGTGCCCTGTTATAACGCATGTAGAATGTGGGTTATCCAGCCTTCTCTTCCTTTATTTCCCACGTATTTAATGAGCACCTACTATGGTGTAAGGAAGACTGCATCTTTTGAAGTTTGTAAACAGAGAGCTGCCATCTGACAATTCAGGCAGATGCATGCAAGATGATCAATTTAGTGAATTTGTCACAGAAGAGGATTTGTGTCACTCAGATTGAGAAATAGTTTATAAACGACGCTACCTGATTCCTACATTTATCTGCGCTTGTCCAAGCTGAGTCACAGAAACAAAGCTCACAAGAAACTGCTGTATAAACTAGTGAGAAAAATAACGTCAATGCAAATATTATCTCCAGGGATCTGCAAAGTGCATCCCAACCAACATGTTCTTTAGAATTATGTAAAAATAGCTTCAAAATCTGTCACTTGCTATCTGACTTTGTACAAGTCTAGCATACTCTCTAGACCCTCAGTGTCCCCATCTACAAGAGAGCAGGCATGCCTTCCTCCACAAAACTGCCACTATTGAGTGGATGACCTATACAGTACTTATTACACATTAATTAAAAAAATATTTGCTGAGCACCTGTTATGTACCAGGCCTCATCCTAAACACTGGGAATATGGCAATGAATGAATCAAACAATGGTTCCATAAGATTTTGGAGGCAAAAAGAGAGAAATGAAGAAAAGGTTCTAAGTTCACTGGTATAGGAAGAGTTCGCCTCAGACTTTAGTGCCAGGTTTAGTTAGAACATGCATTAACCTGCCAGGGGAGCCAGTTGTGTTGCCAAGGTTTCCTCTATGATTTTTTTTTCTTTGTTGTCCAAAGTCCCTTGTGATTGACAGATGCACTCAACAAACATCTTCAGAAAGCTAATACTAATAATAACTGAGCATATATTATGTGCTTAATTTTCTTTTCTTTCTTTTTTTTTTTTTAATATGGTTAGGGATCTGGTTCTCTCCCTAACATGATTTTTACATCTGTTTTGTTTTAATCCACTTAGTATCTGTAGTGTATTTGTTCACGTGCCAAGTTAGCTAAACAGGAGCTGTGCTTTCCAAAATTCTCATCTCTGAAGCACCGGCTGCATGAGACATCTCACCTGTGAGCTGGAAGACAAAGTGAAAGAGTTGCCACCTTGCTCAGCTTGAAAGGCAGATGCGAGGCCAAGACAGTGTTACAGCACCCACGGGTTTGGTTGCTGGATGAAGGCTACCAGCTTAGCCGGCAGGTTATTTCTAACACTGCAGTTGGAAGCTTGGAAGCAGTGAGAGACCTGCGTGGGTTCACTGTCCTCAAGGACTCTGGCGCATCCTTGGAGGTTCCAGTTCATCCTCCCTTTTTTCCGCCTTACATCCGTTTTTCCTTTCCTGACTGCATGCTTGGGTAACTCCAACCAGCACAAGATACCAAAGCAACAGCCTCTCATTTACTATGTAACCAGCCCCGACCTTTGTGAAAGTTGAATCTTGATGTAAATCCTATACACAGCATCTAGGGCTTCTGCTTCTCTGACAGAGTAGTAATTTTGAACCTTATTTCTCTAAGGGCAGTTGCCATCCCAAAGTTCCTGGGAAGGTGGCTGAAGGATAAAGCCACTTTGATAAATCTCTATCATTTAATTTATTTGAAAAAATATTTTATGGATGGTATTTAGTATATTCACAAAACTTATATAATCACCATCACTATAACTTCAGAATATTTTCAACACCCCCTAAACTGCCATGCTCATTAGTAGAACTTTCCATTTCTTCCTCCCCTTAGCCCACCAATCTGCTTTCTGTCTCTATATATCTGTCTCTTCTGGATATTTTATATAAAGGAAATAAGAAAGTAAATGGCCTTTTGGGTCTGGCTTCTTTCATTTAGCATAATGCTTTCAAAGTTCATCCACATGGTAGTAGGTATTGGTAGTTGATTTCTTTTTATTACCAAATAACATTCCATGGTATGGAGAGACCACATTTTATTTATCCATTCATCAACTGATGGACACTTGAACCACTTCTAATTTTTGACTACTATGAATAATGTTGCTGTGAACATTCATGTATGTTTTTGTGTGAATGTATGTTTTCAATTCTCTTGAGTATACATATTCAGGAGTGAAACCCCTGAGTTTTATGGTAATGCTATGCTTAACATATTGAGCAATTACCAAAACGTTTCACAAAGCGGCTGTACCAGTTCACACTCTCACCTGCAGGGTCTAAGACTTTCAACATCTCCACTTCTTCGCCACCACTTGCAATCATCTGTCTTTGTGATTATACCCATCCAAGGGGGTGTGATGGTCATCTGATTAGGTCTATCCTCTCTGTTAAGATGATTCTAGGTGGCCAGAATGAAGAGTAGTTATCTCTATTGTCTTAAGGAAAAGTTTTTATTATTGTTTTATCTTCACACTTACAGATGTGATAATAGCAATGGTTGGTATACTTTGTATTGACACAAGGCTACATTATAAAGAAATTTTTTTCCTTCTAATCTACTATTTTCCCCATAAGCCTTAAAGAAAGATAACGAAGATGCTATCATTTTCATATTATGTCCAGTATATGACAATGCCAGGCACACAGTAGGATCCCTGTTGAATGACTAAATCCCATTTGTTTTACAGACAAGGAAACTGAGACTCAGAGAAGGAAACTGCCATGTGCAGTGTTGTCCAATTAGTAAGTGAGAGAGTTTCCAAATGTCCGAGTGGGTGCTTTTTGGATAACAAGATTAAATATAATTTAAAATGAAGGAGGGTGTTCAGCTCATAAGTGATTCATATTAGATCAAAATACGCTACTTTACGCTATTTATCTGGGAGTTTAGCTTTATTTTAAAACTCTATCTGTCTATCTGTCTATCTGTTGCCACAATTCAGAAAGAAAGGCCATAATCAAAAGGCCTCTCTCTTTCTCCTCTCCCTCCCCTCTTCTGTTTCTCTCTCTCTCCCTCTCTCTTTCCACTTAGTTGGTCAAAGTACAATCTTTTACATGGAAAATAGTCTAGAAAACCCCTTCATCTACAGATCTGCATCCTATATAGGCATTTAAGAGGTAAGATGCTACTTTAAAATTCCATTAAAATTTTTTTATTTTTTTTATGATTTTTGTTTTTTTCCATTATACCTGGTTTACAGGGTTCTGTCAATTTTCTACTGTACAACATGGTGACCTAGTTACACATACATGCATACGTTCTTTTTCCTCACATTACCATGCTCCATCATAAGTGACCAGATATAACTTCCAGTGCTACACAGCAGGATCTCATTGCTAATCCATTCCCAAGGCAATAGTCTGCATCTATTGACCCCAAGCACCCCATACATCTCACTCCCCCACCCCTTGGCAACCTCTTCAAGTCCATGAGTTTCTTTTCTGTGGAAAGGCTCGTTTGTGCCATATATTACACTCCAGATATGAGTGATACCATATGGTATTTGTCTTTCTCTTTCTGACTTACTTCATTCAGTATGAGAGTCCCTAGTTCCATCCATGCTGCTGCAAATGGCATTATTTTGTTCTTTTTATGGCTAAGTAGTATTCCATTGTGTATATATTCCACATCTTCCTAATCTAATCATCTGTTGATGGACATTTGGGTTGTTTCCATGTCTTGGCTATAGTGAATAGTGCTGCAATGAAAATTCCATTAAAAATTTAAGGCAATATACAAACAAATAAAAAGTGATAGGAAAACAAAGTACAGTTACTTTGATCATTGATGGTTGCACAACTTTATGAATTTATTCAATGTTACTGAAATTGTCCACTTTAAAATGGTCAAAATGGCTGATTTTATCTTAGGTGAATTTTACCACAATAAAAAGAGGCTGAAACTCTAAAAAAGAAGTCTACTATGCATCTTAGTGATGAGTTCTATTTTATCAAGACCGGGCAAGGCCATGAGGGAGTGAGGTGCAATATGGCTGCCAGAGAAAATGGCTCCTCATCGAAGAAGCTGTAGAAACACATCATGCATGATTCTCCAGATCCTTTCTCCTTGTGATTTAAGTCAAGTCTGGGAAGATAAAGGAAGACATTCTTTCCAAAGGCACATACAGACATACCCTTTCACACTTTCTCACACATGTGCACAGTCACACATTGACACACACATGGGGTAAAGTGGAAAATTCACTGAGAATGCCCAGCACATCTCCTCTCTGATAGCTGATCAAGGCTGACATGAAGTCAACTGCAAAAGACCTCCTGACACAAGTCCTCCTCAGCCCTGTTGAGGTCTTTGTGCTCCCAAATGCCCTTGCTTCTAAGAGAACATCCACAGGGAGTTGAAAGCTGTTTTCTATTCAAACCAGGGAGAAACTAGATATTTAACGGAAGCTGAATTAAGTGAGAAAAACAAACACATTGTGCCCAGGATTTACAAGGTTTTTGCAACTCCAAACCTCACACATAGTAGGTGTTTTATGAGCTATTAAGTTAAATTTTATTCTACCATCCCCAATAATTAGAAATGAGTTCCTCATCTATTTGGTCGGTCTAAAAGAATTCTGTTTTTACCTTATCCGTGTATATCAGAGGCCCTGCATCATTCATTGTCCCTGGGGTAGGAAGCTGCTGCACCCAGAGGCTCCTGCTTAGTCAAGAAGCACCCAGCTTCCCCTTGAACAATGGGTGGGCCATGGTTACATCAATGGAGTTTAACCCACTCACACAAGATCAGCCACTGGACAAGTAGTTTAGAGGCCTCTGAAGAGAAGTTGTTGAAAATAAAACAAAACAAAGAACAACAACAAAAACTCTTCCTTGAAAACTGTGGAAATCGGTTGGTCTATAAAGAATTCTCTTTTGGAGGTTCTACAAAAATATATGGAAGGAGAAAGGAGAAACTAAAGAAATTAAAGAGGACAAAGAGGAAGGGAGGGAAGGAGAAAGAGAGACTGACAGACAGACAGAAACAGAGAGAGAGACACAGAGACAGAGAAAGGGAGGAACTGGCTGAGAAAACAGCAAAGCCCAGGGGAAGCAGAGTGAAACACAACTTGTGGCTTGCTTGGGACGAACTGGCATGATATCCTTATAGTAACCCTGTCTTTGGTTTCTTGCAACATAAAACACATGAACTTACACAATAAGCAAAATATGACTGTGAGGAAAGTTCTAATCTTCATGTTTTCATGCTCTGGTAATGCTTCGCTAGTTCATCTAGATACATAATCAGAGTCCAAAGACTTGGGTAAAATATATGAAGTACAGATACAGGGCTGGGGAGAAACGAGATTGTCTGTACATAACTCCTTTCTACAAAATTCTAGCAAAGAGCCCAACATTAAGTTCAGCTTTCTTAGGTATTAGGTATGGAGAACAAAACAAACATAGGCAACTACCTGGAGAATTCTACTGCTATGTCTGCTTATGAGTGATAATTGTAATATGCTTAATTTTGAGAAAACAAAATTCTGCTTTTGAGAAAGCAGAATAATATTTAATGCTTACTGAGTACATACTATATGCCAAGAACTATGCTAAATTATCAAATTTAATCTCGATGGTAATCCCATGGGTACCATTGTGATCTCCAAATTGTAGATAAAGATTCTGAGGGTCAAGAGGTTTAATCAGCAGTCCAGGTCACAAAACAGCGAAGGAGCCAAGGTAGGGATCCTGACCTTGTTTGTGTGTCTATAAGGATTGTATTTTAATGGTTATGTTCATCTGCCAATAATTTACTGTATGACCCTGAGAAACCAATTAACTACCCTGTGCTTCCTCAACTGTAAAATAAGAATGTTGGTATAGAAAATGACCATAGTTACTTTTAGCCTGAAAATGCTATTGGTTAAAGTATGGATAACTAACTTTTGAGTTTAAAGAGGAAACATTACCAACACCAACTAACATTTATACGAGTCCTCACTATGAGCAAAGTCTGGCACACAGTAGGTGCTCAATAAAGATTAGTTGAATGAATAAAAAGTACATGTTAGTCTTTTTTTTTTTGTCTTTTTGCCATTTCTTGGGCTGCTCCTGCGGCATATGGAGGTTCCCAGGCTGGGGGTCGAATTGGAGCTGTAGCCACCGGCCTACGCCAGAGCCACAGTAACGCAGGATCTGAGCGGCGTCTGCGACCTACACAACAGCTCATGGCAACACCGGATCCTTAACCTACTGAGCAAGGCCAGGGATCAAACTCGCAACCTCATGGTTCCTAGTCGGATTCGTTAACCACCGCGCCACGACAGGAACTCTCATGTTAGTCTTATTTAACATATTGTTTAATCCTCATATCTCTAAGACTGAGTTACCACAACTGTTTCCTTTTTACAAATGCAGGAATTGAGTCTTAGAGAGAGAAATATGTCCCTTAAAAGATACACAGTAAGTGATGACAGTAGCTTTCACTTAAGAAGTCTCAAATCAAAATGCTGGAACTTGACTGAGAAGATAAAAAAAACTGCAGGAGCCTAAAATTTCAAGCAATTTTAGTCTTTTTTCTTTCTTTTTTTTGTTTTTTTTTTGTTTTTTTGCTATTTCTTGGGCCGCTCTCGCAGCATGTGGAGGTTCCCAGGCTAGGGGTCGAATCGGAGCTGTAGCCACCGGCCTACACCAAAGCCACAGCAATGCGGGATCCGAGCCATGTCTGCAACCTACACCACAGCTCACGGCAACGCCAGATCGTTAACCCACTGAGCAAGGACAGGGACTGAACCCGCAACCTCATGGTTCCTAGTCGGATTCGTTAACCACTGTGCCACAACTGGAACTCCAATTTTAGTCTTTAGCATAGGATTATTTAAAAATTTTTAGGCCAACCCATGAAAAAATAGAGAGGCAGGACAGATTTCAGGAAATCTACAGTAATGATTAAGAAATCTGATACACCAGGTAAAATTCCACTAAGTCAGTACTGCCTCCTTTCTGTCCCTGATTCATAAAGTGGGGAAAAACTCTCAACATAAAGGTTGGTAATAAGGTTGCCAAGTAAAAAGGTTAAATGTAAAGTAGAGATGGAAGCTATTTGAGTCATGGTGCAATTCAAATGCAAAGGGTTCTTCTCAAAGGTTTTTAAGAGGTTCATCTTCCTGGATAGATGCCAAATAAGAGACTCCTGAGGGTTTCAGATTTCTGAGGTCAGGGCTGTTTTAAAATAGATACATGCAATAGCCAAGACACGGAATAAACCCAAATGTCCATCGACAGATGACTGGATTAGGAAGATGTGGTATATATACACAATGGAATACTACTTAGCCATAAAAAAGAACAAAATAATGCCATTTGCGTCAACAAGGATGGAACTAGAGACTCTCATGCTAAGTGAAGTAAGTCAGAAAGAAAAAGACAAATACTATATATCACTTATATCTGGAGTGTAATATATGGCACAAATGAACCTTTCCACAGAAAAGAAACTCATGGACTTGAAGAATAGACTTGTGGTTGCCAAGGGGCAGGGGAAGGGAGTGGGATGTATGGGGTGCTTGGGGTCAATAGATGCAGACTATTGCCTTTGGAATGGATTAGCAATGAGATCCTGCTGTGTAGCACTGGGAACTGGTCACTTATGATGCCGCATGATAAAGTGAGAAAAAAGAATATATACATGTATGTGTAACTGGGTTACCATGTTGTACAGTAGAAAAAAAATGTATTGGGGAAGTAACAATTGATTACAATTAAAAAGAAAGGAAGAAAGAAAGGAAAAAAAGAAAGAAAGACAAAAACAAAACAAAGAGAAAATATACATAGTAATAACTGCATTAAAAAAATAAAAATGAAATATAAATGCATTTCCTTAACAAATGGCTTTATGAAATGAGCCAGGCTTTAGTTAACTTTCTCAGGAGATTCAGATTTGCATGGTCCCTGACCCTAGATCTGCATTTACTACTCAGGGGGCTCCAGGAAATCACTGAGCTTCTCCAGGCTCAGAGGAGAAGCTTGTATTTACCCAGTTTAGAGCTGGGTGTCTCCCAGCCCACAGAGTTTCTGCTTGAACCTCTGAAACTTAATTTCAGGATACCCAGAAAACTCTGGTACTTTAATTCGCATTGCCACTTTTTGATTAGCGTATCCAGCTGGTCATAAAAAACTAAGGCAATTTTTGTGTTTTCTTTGTATTTTATACCAACTTTTGAAACATGGGATTTATCCCCAAATTCTAGCATTTGGTGATATAATGGAGTTTCAAATACTATCTTAAATCATTTATTGAATAGTGAAAAGATAATTTACATACTATTCATATTTTCAAAAGGTTTCATAAACTCATGTAAAATGCCCTATCAAAAATCTTATTTTTATATTTTGAACTGGGACAGGTTCCAACATCTATTAAAAGACGACTGACAAAAAGATAAAAATTGTGTGTCGAGTTGGTAGCGGGGAGCCAATGGTTATTTCCCTGCTGCTGTTTTTTTGTTTTGTTTTGTTTTGTTTTGTTTCTTTAATTGCAATATAGATCATTTACAGTGTCCCATTAGTTTCAGGTGTACAGTAAAGTGACGCATTTATATATATGTGTGTCTTCTTTTTCAGATTTTTCTTATTATAGCTTATTAGGTCATTGTAAGATACTGAGTGTTATACAGTAGGTCCTCGTTGTCTACCTGTTTTATGTATAGTAGTGTGTATATGTTAATCCCAGACTTCTAATTTATCCCTGGCCCCCTTTACTCTGTTAACCATAAGTTTGTTTTCTATGTCTGTGAGTCTATCTCTGGAAGTAAGCTCATTTGTATCATATTTTTAGATTCCATATACAACTGATATTACATCTTTGACTTATTTCACTTAGTATGATAAGCTCTATTATGAACTAATGTGATGCACTAATATGATAGATTCATCCATGTTGCTGCTACAAATGGCATTATTTCATTCCTTTCTATGGCTGAGTAATATTCCATTTTATATATATATATACCATTCTTCTTTATCCATTTATCTGTGGATGGACATTTAGGTTGCTTCCATGTCTTAGCTACTGTAAATAGTGCTGCTATAAACATTGAAGTGCATGTATCTTTTTGAAATAGGGTTTTCTCTGGATATAGCTCAAAAATGGAATTGCTGGATCACATGGTAACTCTATTCTTAAATTTTTTTTTTTAATGTTCTCCATAATGACTGAACAAGCTTACATTTCCAGCAACAGGAGAGAAGGGTTCTCTTTTCTCCTCATGCTCTTCTAGCATTTTTTATTTGTAGACTTTTTGATGATGGCCATTCTGACTGGTGTGAGGTGACAGCTCATTGTAGTTTTGATGTGCATTTCTCTAATAATTAGCAATGTTGAGCATCTTCTCATATGTTCTTTGGAGAATGTCTTTTTAGGTCCTCTGCCCATTGTTGATGGGTTGCTTGGTTTGATTTTTTTTTTAAATATATTAAGCCGTATGAGCCATTTGCACATTTTAGAAATGAATCTCTTGACAGTTTCATCATTTGCAAATATTTTCTCCCATTCCATATATTGTCTTTTCATTCTGCTTATGGTTTCCTTTGCTGTGCAAAAGCTTTTAAGCTTAATTAGGTCCCATTTGTATATTTTTGTTTTTATTTCCATTACTCTAGGAGACGGATCCAAAAATAATATTGCTGCAATTTATGTCAAAGAGTGTTTTGCCTATGTTTCCTCTAGGAATTTTGGAGTATCCAGTCTTACATTTAGAACTTTAATCCATTTTGAATCTATTTCTTTACATGGTGTTAGAGAATGTTCTATTTTAATTCCTTTCATAGAGTAGTCCAGTTTTCCTCACACCACTTATTGAAGAGACTGTATTCTCTCCACTGTATATCCTTGCCTCCTTTGTCATAGAGTAACTGACCATAGGTATATGAGTTTATTTCTAGACTTTCTATCCTGTTCTACTGATCTATGTATCTGTTTTTGTGTCAGTACCACACTGTTTTGATGACTGTAGCTTTGTAGCAAGTCTGAGGTCAGGAAGTGTAATTCCTCCAGCTCCAATCTTCTTTCTCAAGATTCCTTTGGCTATTCAGGATCTTTGGTGTTTCCATACAAATTTAAAAAAAATAATTGTTCTAGTTCTGTGAAAAATGCTATTGGTAATTTGATAGGGATTACATTGAATCTGTAGATTGCCTGAGGCAGTATGGCCATTTTCATGATATTGATTCTTTCAACCCAAGAACATGGTGTATCTTTCCATCTCTCTGTGTTGTCTTCAGTGTATTTCATTATAGTTTTTGGAGTACAGGTCTTTTACCTCCTTAGGTAGGTTTATTCCTAGGTATTTTATTCTTTTTAACATGATGGTAGGTGGGATTGTTTCCTTAATTTATTTCTCCGATAGTTTGTTTTGAGTATTTAGAAATGCAGCAGATTTCTATTTATTAATTTGGTGTTCTACAACATTATCAAATTCATGGATGACTTCTAGTAGTTTTCTGGGAGCATCTTTAAGATTTTCTATGTATGGTATCATGCCATGTGCAAACAGTGACAGTATTACTCCCTTTTTTCCAATTTGGATTCCTATGCACCCCAGCAGTGTATTCTCCGCTCGTCACTCAAGAGCCAGTATTCTCCGCTCGTCACTCAAGAGCCAGGAGGCAGCTGGTCCCAGGGTAGGGGCTGGCTTCTGTTTGCAAACTAAATGTTCTGCAGGATAAGAGATTGTAATCCTCATGCTTCTGGTTTCTGCCCCCTAGTGGGTGAGGCTAGTCTAGAGGCTTGTGCAGGATTCCAGTAGCTGACCACTGGTGAATGGAACTGGGCCTTGGCCCTCTGGTGGGAAGTGCTGTGTCTAGAGGGCAGGTCTAGAGGTAGCCGTTGGTTCAGGAAGACCTTAGGCAGCCTGTCTGCAGATAGGTGGGGTTGTGTCCCCACCGAGTTAGTTGTTTGTCCTGAGGTGAGCACTGGAACCTATGGGCTATTGAGTGGGACCAGGTTTTGGTGCTAATGACCCAAGGGGAGTTCATGCACCTTTATACTCCCTGATATCTCCACCTATGCCTATGGCCCAGAAAGAACCACAGCGATCTCTGCTTCCCCAGGAGACCTTCCAAAATGAGCAGGTAGGCCTGACCCACGTGCCTGTGAAATTACTGCTTATGCCCTTCGTCCTGGTACGAGATTTTGTGAGTGTCCTTCAAGAGTGAAGTATCTATTTCCCCAGGCCTCTGGAGCTCCTGCAATTAGGTCTGCTGGTATTTAAAGCCAAATGCTCTAGGGGCTCCTCTTCTCCAGACCCCCATGCTGGGGAGCCTGATATGGGCTCAGAACTCTCACTTCTGTAATTATTATCTAGTTTGTGGATCACCCACCTGGAGGGTGTGGGATTTGACTGCATCATGAGTCTGCCACTCCTGCTTATCTGGTTGTGATTCCTTCTTGAGCCTTTAGGTGTAGAAGATATTTTCTGATGGGTTCCAATATTTTCAATCATTTGTTATTCTGCAGTTACTTGTGATTCTGGTGTGCTTGTGAGAGGAGGTGAGCACAGGGTCTTTCTTACTCAGCCATCTTGGACATTCTCTCTGAGACCCTGCTGCTGTTTTGCGTTTTTTTGTTTTTTTTTAAAAAAATATTTACAGTCACACAGCATATGGACATTCCCAGGCCAAGGGTTGAACTGGAGCTGCAGCTAAGGCCTATACAACAGTCATGGCAACTGTAACCTGTGCTGCAGCTTGTGGCAACGTCAGACCTTAACCCACTAAGCCAGGCCAGGGTTCGAACCCATATACTCACAGAGACAACATCAGGTCCTTAACCTACTGAGCCACAAGGGGAACTCTTCTGCAATTGTTTTTAATCAGCTTTCTTTGTACTCTATTTTATGATGCTTTTATAAATAGATATGGAAAGGGGGTGTCCACAAGTCCCCACTTACAAGAAACTTGTAGAAAAATTTAATCCTGGCTTTCAAAGATTAGGGAAACCAGGTTATTCTGGAATATGAATACCAAATGAAAATCTTTAATATCATGCAGGACCCAAATGAACAATGCAAATTTACTTTTAGTAGATTTTGTATGGGTAACCAAAGAAACATGGTTTTCAATGAGTTAGGGAAAGCCAACCTAAATTAGTAAAAGATGAATCATAAATTTTATAAAGAGGCATATTTTCATCAATCCAAGTATGAATAGCAGTTTTACCATGCTGTATTTCCCTTGTTAGAGTATTTTTGGATAATCCTGATTTAACAAGTAGTTAAGAATTCCTTCCTTTCATGTAAATTGTCTGCAAGAGGGAATTTCCAAAGTGTTTAAACTTTATTTTCCTTAGTATTTAAATAGCTCTCCTACAGTCTTCATGTACTGATTAATTGGTCATCAAATTATTTCTCAAAGATCCTGCAAAGGTAAGTTTCAACCTTATTGCCCTTCATAAAGCATATCATAAATTCTAACTAGTTGTGATCTGAAAAAAGGAGAAACGGGAAATTATGTTCAGCGAAGAACAGTTTTAAATCATCCTTATTTATTTTTCTCAAGGAGTCTAATCTAAAGCATGCTTCTAAAATATCATTCCCAGTTCATGGGAAGAAACACATTCTTTTAGGGTGGAAGTGTTAATTAATGTGCATGACATAGAGAGAACAAGGAAAAGGTTAGCTCTGATGCTTCTGCTAATAGCATTTCTAAAAATAGAGGGATTTTGAAACAATACTTTTTCATGTTAGCTAACTTTCTCAAAGCCTAGGATTAGTGCTAAGATACAATGATTGGGTAAAATAAAACCACCTGTTACACAGATGTTATTTACTTGCACTCCTGTATCAACTACTTTAATCATTCATTTCTCCTCAAAATTATTTTTTAGTGGGCAAGCCATGATGGGTTTTCTCCCTCACATAATATCCCACCATGTGTTTATATGGTTATCAACAGGGACAAATTTCACTCTGAAGATACAATCAAAATGGACTATAGAGTCACTGGCATAAAATACAAGTCTACCTAGATCTCATTTTTCAGTGTTGCCTATCACCATGTTCCCGTGACAACTTATCCCACAAGTACACTAAGCTTTCTCCTGGTCCTCAAATGCATGGAGCTTTTCCATAACCCTATGTCTTTGCATGTCTTCTCCATGTTTCCCTGCCTAGAATGTTCCTCAGTTCTCTTCCAGGAAAGCTCTGGAAAATCATTCAAAACACAGATGAGGAGTTCCTGTCGTGGCTCAGTGGGTAACAAATCCAACTAGGAACAATGAGGTTGCAGGTTCAATCCCTGGCTTTGCTCAGTGGTTTAAGGATCCCGCATTGCTGTGGTTGGGGTAGGCCAGCTCCGATTAGACCCTTAGCCTGGGAACCTCCATACGCTGTGGGTGCAGCCCTAGAAAAAGACCCCCCCCCCAAAAAATAGATGAAACACTATCTTTTCTGGCAATAGCATTTAGGAGTTGTCTCCTATCTTTTCCCTGTCAACCTCCCATTCAAGAAGCTGAAAATTAGATACCCATCTCCCAAGTTTCCACTGCAGCTGAAGGTAGGGATGACCCAGTTCCAGCCAATGGCACATGAGTAGTACCCACTTAGAAGCATTTTGGAGTAATTTTCCACTCTAAGAAGGAATGTGTTAACAGAAGTTCCTTCACTGACCACCTTGACAGTTTGTCGTCTCCCAAAGCAACCTTATGACTCTGTGATTCCTGAATTCCGGGAGTCTTCTGCAACTCGAAGAGGAGACTGCTGACATGGTGAGAGGAGCAGAGAGGAATTACAGGAAGGATACATGTTTACAGTACCACGTTGAATATAATACTAACCTTGAGATCACCTACCCAAGAGGTCTGGATTGTTTAAATATTATTGGTCAACTGTTTTGAGAGAATCTAATGGATATTCTTAGCCAGGAGAAATACTCCCTGCTGTAGGTTCCAAAGCATTCTTATGATCTCTCTCTCATGGCATCTATTTATACTGTGTTTAGTATGATATCTTTTCAAATGGTGCCTCACTTAAAAGACTGAAAGAGATAACAAGCCCTGGCAAGTTTGCACAGATAAGGGAAAACTTGTGGACAGTTTGGTGAGAATGCATATTGGCTCATTCACTCTGGAAGACAGCATGGAGGTCCATCAAAAAATTAAAATGGAACTACCATGTGATATCCAGAAATTTCACTTCTGGTTATATTTCCAAAGCAAATGAAAATAACAGGATCTGGAAGAGATATCTGCACTCCCATGTTCATTGCTGCTTTACTCACAATAGACAGGAAATGGAAACAACCTAAGTGTCCATCAACAGACCAATGGGTAGACATTGCAATATACACATACATCCCTGCAATGAAATATTCTTCAGCCACAAGAAAGAAGGAAATCCTGACATTTGTGACAACCTGGATGGATGTTGAGGGCATTATGCTAAGTGAAGTAAATCAGACAGAGAAAGTCAAATACTGCATGATATGACTTATACACGGAATCTTAAAAAGCTGAACTCATAAAAACAGAGAGTAGAATGATGGTTACTGGGGACTGGGGACCCAGGAGGATGGAGGAGCTGGGGAAACGGTGTTCAAGGGTACAAACTTGAAACAAGTAGATAAATAATTCCCAGAGATAGAATGCACAGCATAGGGATTACAGATAACAATACTGTATTATATTTGTATTATAAATATCAGAGTTGCTAGGAGACTAGATCTTAATTGTTCACACCATAGAAAAGAATTATGTGAAGTGATAGAGGTGTTAGCTACACTACAGTGGTAATGATATTGCACTATATGGATCAAATGGACATGCCATACAGCTTAAACTTATACAATGACTTATATGGCAATTACACCTTAGTAATGAAAAAACAAAGATTGCAAACCTCCCCATTCTCTAGCTTCATATCAGGCACGGAGTAGAAAATAAAACTCTGCTGAGTGAGTAAATGAATGAATAAACAAAGAGATGGATCAATAAGCAAATATAGAGGCATAAGGACAGTACCGGGTTCATCCCACTGTTATTATTCTATTCATTTTTTTCATATTTGCAATTAAATAAAAATATCCTCCAAGTCATGGCTTACAGGAGTTCCAGCATCTTCTGACACTCACCTGGGACATCAGAATTGATTAATTCATAAGTTACCTGATCAAAAGTATCCCTGGCCCAAATTTCTTAGAATTTACCAACTGAGAAGAGAGCAGAAGGAAAAGGTGCTGATATAAAAGTGACAGCGGAAGAGGCTTCAGAATTGAATTATACGAGTCCAAACCAAAAGTATCAAGATGGGATTTATGTTCTTTCATCTACTTCTCCATTCATCTATGCAGAATTTATTGAGCATCTGCTGTGTATTACGATACAGACTAGATGCTAGTAATTCAGCATGATTAGGATAGACAGGAACCTTGCCCTCAGGGAACTAGGAAATAGACCCTACGTCATTATCAGCATTTTCTTCAAATACATATTTGAATAATAACATGTGGTTTTGCTGAAAACTGCTTTTAAGAAAATACAGAGTTGGAGTTCCCGTCGTGGTGCAGTGGTTAACGAATCCGACTAGGAACCATGAGGTTACGGGTTCGGTCCCTGCCCTTGCTCAGTGAGTTAACGATCCGGCGTTGCCGTGAGCTGTGGTGTAGGTTGCAGACACGGCTCGGATCCCACGTTGCTGTGGCTCTGGTATAGGCCGGCGGCTACAGCTCCGATTCGACCCCTAGCCTGGGAACCTCCATATGCCGCGGGAGCAGCCCTAGAAATGGCAAAAAGACAAAAAAAAAAAAAAAAAAAAGAAAGAAAATACAGAGTCACACACGTGATAGGATATTGAACCCAGAATAAATGTTTCTAGATTATCAGATACTGATTTCTTAACTTCAGGTTTAGGGGTTGTTTTCTTCCCAAACACAAATTTTTGTGATGGGGGTAGGGGGATAAGACCGTACCTCCTAGGCTGGCAAACACTACAGGTATTGCTGAAGCATCTCTGAAGACCCTGCCACTCAAGGAAGCATAGGCTGAAAAAGACAAATTTACTCCAATCCCTTCATTATAAGAAGCAGGACAGGAAAGTCCAAAAATCTAGAATGTTCAAAGTTAACACCTCTAACTGGTGACAGAGCTGGAACTTGAACCCAGATACTTTGCCTCTCCATTCCAGAACATCCTCTCCTATCCCATGATCAACTGACCTACTCACACTGAAAGGTGAGAGAGATCTGGAAAGGCTGAGGATCTGGTAGAGATGTTTTTCTGGAGCTTATTACTGTATCACAGGAAAAATGCAGGGGAATATCGGAAAACCAAGCAGCCTGGGAAGATCAAGGATTCGTGATTGTTTCACTGGACAAGCCAAAGCAGGGGAGCCTAAACATGTTTAGGTCAAAGGCCGAAGGCTTGCTGGTTAAGTTCTCTTCTGGAAATGGGGAAGTTGAACTAAAGCAATGTCAACGTTTTGCATTTTCTGGGCTCTGTGAGGCTTCACTCTGCCTATTACTCCCTGAGATACCACTTTATACTCGCTTCCTTGCAAACGTGCTCCTGCTTTGTTGTATAAAAGCCAAAAGGGAAAGTAATCTCTAAATGGGTCTGCGTCCCACAGAGCATTCACTTAGATGACATTCAAATCTGTTTTTCAGGGGTTTTTTTGGTGCCATTACAAGAAATCATACAGTCATTACACTTCAAATTTGACAGCTCTTTCACAGCATGAAAGGCAGAAATTAGGTCCAAATGTATTTATTTAAATGCAAGGTTTCACTTACCACCAGGACATGTGTGAAGACTGAAAGATGACAGCAGATTGTGATGTCTGCGCTACTGTTATTTCATGAACCCCCGACTGTGGATCACCAAGCTCAAATATTTTAAATTCAAACAATAAGCCCATTAAAGACAACTTTCAACTACTACCTCTCTTCCAGTTATTCAAAGAACTCCATTTAATTCACTTGGCAATCACATTTCGGAGTGAAAGAGGGACTTTTGCTGAGAACAGGTTTTGAAAGGTATGTGAAGACAAAGGACCCAATCAAGGCAGCACTTGATTAATTAGATCTCGGAACTTCCCCCGTGCATGCATTGCTACCTGAGAAGTGAACACAAGATGTCAGTCCTACTTGGCAAAGCATCTGGGTTCAATCCTACTTTCCTACTTAGGACAGAGGTCCACTCATGTGGACACTGCTCATGCACCTTATTTAGTAGGGGTTGGAAGACTATCTTCCTGTAAACATCTCATGTAGCCCCTACATAAGTCTCCAGTGGCAGTGGGCAGGAGGGGCCAAGGAGCTTGGATAAGGCTCAACTTCCGCCTTGCCTCTGTCTGGTGACCTCAGCAACCTCCCTTGGGCATTTACACCACAAAGAGGAAGCAGGAGGGAAGCCTCTTATTCTCAGAGTGTCCTGCCCCGGGCTGCCTTGTCTCCATCTTCAGGGGTCAAAAGGAAAACTGGATCCTCAAACTCCCAACACTCATATGTTCATCTGCCTCCATCTGACGCAAGTCTAGACGAATGAATTCCATTATGCCTTTTGTCCCGGTTTACCTCTGCCATGACAAGCAGCCCCGTATTCTCAGGTTCTCCTTTCATCCTCCACATTCCAATCCCAGGAGCTGGGTGGCTGTATGGACCAGGTTGTTGTGGATGGAGACAAGCACACAGCCATGGCCTCACTACCTTCTTGGGTAGAAATCTCAAGGACATGCAACATTCTAAGGCAAACATTTTATTCCCCTACATGATGACTCTCTAACCCTCCTAGAAAACTTTATTTCTTTTTGTTTAAGTTTTTAAATGATTTTTATTTTTTCCATTATAGCCGGTTGACAGTGTTCTGTCGATTTCCTACTGTACAGCAAAGTAACCCAGTCGCACATACATATGTACATTCTTTTTTTGCACATTATCATGCTCCATCATAAGTGACTAGATACAGTTCGCAGTGCTATACAGCAGGATCTCATTTCTTACCCATTCCAAAGGCAATGACTGCCTGGAGCTGAGTATCTAGGCTTTACACGGGACATGTGTCCTCCTCACACCTGCCCACCCGCTGTATCACAAACTCCCTCACTCTTTCATGTCCTGCCTAGCCCCCGTCAGCATCCAAGCTTGTCATTCCTGTCTACATTCAAGACAGATGTCTACCTCGTGCTTATAATGAACTCAACATACAATTTAAAGTCAGCAATGACCCATGTTCAAACATATTAAGTGAGCCAACTAATCTTACTGTCCCCTAAGGAAACATACTTTCTGCAGAGGAAATGACACTACTATCTCTTTTAGTAGATTACTCCTATAATTCTCAAGAGAAACACAAAAAGCGGATGTAGGTCCCAATGTTGTTGCCACATTTTCTCAGTTACTAAAAGCAGGGGAAAACACATCTAAGGATTTTTCTTAAAATACAGGTAGGCCCTGCATGAAGTGGATGGCGCCTTACCACTGGGGTGACTTATTGGGGTTAGTTCTCCAATATGGGAATTCTATGGGCATCAACACCCAACCTAAATGTCATTCATCTGCCAGACATGGAACATACAGGCCAAAGAACCTAAGGTCAACCGGGACCATTGTGCTGTTGTTTTCATTTCTACTTTGTAGGACAAATGAAGAGAGTCATCATATAATAGCTTAGCAAACCCATACTGGAAACAAAACAAACACTCTTAAAATCATTTTCCTCTGGAATATGGGGACCCTCTCACTGCATTTATAGTCATCATCAATAGCAGGATAGAAAAAAGGGGGAGATGAGTGATAATTTTTGCAGAATTTGGAGTACAGAGGGTTTAATAAGCCTACCTCCTCATTTTACAAACGAGAAGAATTGAGGCCCAAGGAGATAGACATTTACTGCCCAAGACCACTGAGCCCTTTAAGAGAGAGCTCAAAAATTTTATTTCACTTTTAGCCACAAAGATCAGAGAGGAGAGACTTAGACCAAGTGAGTGGTGACCTGAAAGAGAAGCATATATGATAAATTAAGAAAAACTGAACAAAAGGGCTTCCAAAACAGAAGGGTCCAGGGACCGGTTTTATATCCAGTCTATCTAGGGACATGGGCAGTAAGAGTTTTAACTTTTTTTTTTTTTTTTGGTCTTTTTAGGGCCACACCCATGGCATATGGAAATTCCCAGGCTAGGAGTTGAATTAGAAGTATAGCTGCTGGTCTACATCATACTACAGCAAAGCTGGATCCTTAACCCACTGAGCAGGGCCAGGGATCAAACCCACATCCTCATGGATACTAGTCAGGTTAGCAACCCATCGAGCCACAGTGGGAACTCCTAAAGACTTTTGCTCATTAATATTATTCTTCATGTTTTGACCTTTCTCTTTTCTCTTCCAACACGAGTTTTAATCTCGCACAGGGTATTTGGTTTTTTTTTTGTTTTAATTTGGTTTGGTTTGTTTTTGGGGGGGCAATATCTAGTAACATTTCTCACTTGCTTTTGGAACACCCCAGTCTCCTATGGGAATTCGTCTCCTAGGTGATGGGCAAACATAGTGAGGGTGGTAATCAGGTTGTTCTGCCAGTGGGATGGGTATACGACCTTACCAAGGCCAGCTGGACTCTTTTCCTACCATCAGTACTGCCCTAGATGATAAATCTTGACCAGAGTGATGCAAAGATGGGACACCAGAGGTTGGGGCTTACTCCTATCCACAGTGAAGACACTCTTGATAAGACCATTAGTTCTTGCTATCCCACAGACTCCCATTTCGCTTCTAAGCCTGATTCTCCATCCTTCTATTTTGTGAATTTTTACATCCTTTCAACAAATCACTTGTTTCTTTAAGCTTGGCCATGCCAAGTTTCCCAAATCCAAAGAACCTATCCCAATAAACTGTGTTTGATATTTGTTACCACAGAGCTTCCGCTTACTCGTGGTGCTGGTTCTCTAGTAATGTTAGGTTGATCATGGCTCATCGTGGTTCTCCAAGACTCACTACACAATCATGGTCAGGAAATCTTAAGGTAAATATGAGGCATTGTTCCTTAAACATGCCTCCCTATCTCTATCATCTGTAAATCCAAAACCAGGAGATGGGCCCTAAGAGTAGGCTATTTTTTTTGTTAAGGGCCTTACCCGTGGCATTTGGAAGTTCCTAGGCTAAGGACTGAATCGGAGCTACAGCTGCCAGCCTATCCCAGAGACACAGCAATGCAGGATCTGAGCCACATCTGCGACCCACACCACAGTTCATGGCAACACCAGATCCTGAACCCATTGTGCAGGGCTAGGAATCAAACCTGCATCCTTGTGGATACTAGGAGGGTTCGTTACTGCTGAGCCACAACGGGAACTGCCAGAATCTGCATTTTTATGAGAATCCTAGTTGATTCTCATGCAGGTATCCCTCAAAAATGCTGCTCTGTATCAAGAATTCTTTACTGGGGAAATAACAATTTAAAAAAAATTTTAATTAAAAAAAAAAAAAAGGATTCTTAACATCCCTCCCCCCAGGTGACTGCCTTCTAATATCAGTATTTCTTAACTCAGGCTTGTGAAAGAGAACATTTGGCCCCAGTTCTCTTCACATGCCAGGTGCATCGAGTTCACGGAATGGTTCAGGTGCCCACTCTCTGTGCAGCTGCCATGAGATCTGGGGACAGAGTCCTGCAGCCCAAACCAAGCTTTCGCTGAAACAGAGTCTGTGGTAGGGCGTTCCTCAGTGGAGGCTACGAGCGACAGGCAATACATTCGATGCGGCAAGATCCCTGAGTAAGAAAGCAGGTTCCTGACTTCCTTTCCAGGGCTTCTTCCTCCAACCATGTGCCATTAAGAAGGCCTTTCAGACTTGATTCATCTTTTGAATGTAAGATCCAAGATTTAATGAAATGTGTTTAAATGAACAATTCTCCTATCTAGGAGGTCCAGACCTCTAACGAATAATTGGAAAGCTGATTACTTAAATACCCATAGTCTATAGTTAATCACTTTAATTACCACCTTCTGAATCTTCCATGTCGCAAAAACTCAAAGAATCGTACCTCTCCAGAGAATGATGATGCTCTCCTGTGGAGCTTTAAACTTCTTTATAGAAATACTAGGCCCAGGATTACTAGACTAGGTCTCACTTTTAAGGAAATATGTGACCAAAGAAGTCCAAACTTCCAAAAACTATAAATGAGAAAGGAACCATTTTTATTCTTAAAAAAATTGAAGACCATAAAATATCTGTCTTAGGAGCAGAGTTAACCAGTCTTTATGGAGGTGAGATCATTGATTAGTTTCTTTCTGACCTCAGTGTTTATGGAGACCTAATCTGAGTCAAGTACTCAGCTAAGGACAGTGGATGCCTAAGATAAGTTCCTTACCTTTCAGGAACTCACAGCAGAATGATGGAGACAGATATGAAAAAGAAAGAGTAAATAACACACATTGATAAATAATGTACAAATGTATGAATGCAGCATCATGAGACTAAAGACACCAGTCATTCTATACTAGAGGCAGTGGGAAAGAGAAAAGACAGAAGCCTGAACAGGGTTTGAGAGAACCATCAAGGCAGCCAGATGAGGTGAGTGAAGGCCAATTAAGACAGACTCAAGAATCTGTGCAAAGTTAGAGAAAGAAAGGAGTGAGTCAATGGTAAGACTGGAAAACAAGAGCAGAATTGGCAAGATTTGTTGTGAAGGACCAATATATATGTTTCATAAATGAAGAACTATTGAAAGCTTGTGACCTACTGAATGTTTTAGAAAAATATCTTTAGGAGGAAGGGAGAGGATGGGTAGAGTAGGGAGAAGCTGGGGGCAGAGAGACCAGATAGAAAACTGCATTAGTATCACAAGAGAGATCTGCAGACTGCGGCGGACAGGAACTCTTCCAGAGCTATTTTGGAGACAAAATGGACCAAATTTGCTTACAGAGTCTCAGAGTCGTTAATAGCATGAGCTTTGGGTTCAGATGAACCTGAATATAAACTGTGGCTCTGCCACCCACTAACTGTGTAATGTTACACAATTTATCTCATCTCTCTGAGCTTTACTTTCCTCATCTTTAAAATGAACATTGTTTCATTGAGAGGATTAAATAACCTAATGATGTAAGACATTTAGTATAAATTAAAACTCATTGTACAATAAAGGCTTAATATTCACTGAATACTGGTGTTACTACTACCATTATTATTACAAATATTCTAATAAATAATTGATAGAAAGAGATGGCAGAGAAGGGCATCAGAAATAACTGTTGAGCTTGGAAGTCTTGGTAAATGATAATGCCATTAATGGAAATAGGCAATAACTATAATAGCGAGCATTTACTGAGAGTTTAACATATGCCATGGAGTGTTCTTAGAAATTCACATACACAGTCACCTTTCGTCCTTGTAAGAATCCCAGATATTACCATCCACCATTTACAGAGGCAAAAACTGAAGCCAGAGAAGTTAAGTAGCTTGAGTCACACAGCTAATAAGTAAAGAAACACAGACACTTTGGTTCAAGAGTCTGCATCTGCCCAGAGAAGGCAAAGAAGTTGTGGGATGGGGTGAAGGGACCTTGGTGAGGGGAGAGAGGTTTCATTAGCTAGCTAGAATTGAACATGCTCAGAGTCACTGAAACGGAGCAGTGTGGTAGTACAGCTGGAAACTGAGGGTATGTTCATAAATCATTTTTTTCTACTCAAAAGAAAGACAGAGGAACAGAGAACTTGAGACAACAAAGCATGAAGCGCTACTGCTAGCAAAAGATTAATCAGAAAGGCAGACAGAAGTGCCTCGAAAACTACTTTGCAAGGCAGGGAGAAAATACGACTGGAACAAGGCAAGTTTGATTTTCCTACAAACTTCTCAGGAAGGGATCCATGTGTGGAGGAGAGAGGCATCTGCATTACACCATTCTCCCAACATTCATGTCCCCAGCGTCAGCCGTGAGAGTCATAGCCTAAGCCCACCTATCATTCTATGAGCAGTACTGTCTCAATCAAAGAAAAGGGAAACCAGAGCTTTTCCAGTTGGGGCTGCTCCCCAGGAGATTCCAGATAGCAGAGAAAAGAAGAATGGGGCTTCCTTGCCAAGTGCTTCACCAGGGGCTTCTGGGAAATCTGCAGCCAGTGAGCCCTGTCTGGTTCCGAAGGACAGGGCTCCCTTGATAGCTGCTTCTGAGGGGCAAATCTGGAATCAGTGAGGCTTCCTGGTGAGCACTCCTTTACAGAGCACTCACACAAGGATGCAGGGAAGGTGGTCTCAGCTGCCAGTCCCAGGAGTTTGCCTGATGAATCCCTCCCCATCCTCAACTTGTCACTATTCTTCACTAACCCCACATTTTCCTTCCATCTTCAGCAAGAGAACACTTTTTTGTAACTACCTGAGCATCTGGAATGTTTTCCGCTGGAATGTTTTCCTGAGTATCTGGAATGTTTTCCTCTAGGTAACATCTGGGTAATCTGCCTGGTGCATGACTTACACTTTCAAGGCTGCACACGTGTGTGCATGTGGGCATGTAAACACACGTGCGTGCATACACACACACACACACACAACTCTCTGAAGCCGAATATGCACCAAATCAAACCAGTCCCATGGTTCTGATCAGACAAGGGATAGACACGTGACCCAAGGTCCTTCAGTCAGATTCTCTCATCTGGAAATTTCCAACCTCTAGATGGTTTGAGCTAATATCTTCTGGGAGCTAAGGATACCATTTTGGGGAACCTCTTTTTGTTGTAGAAAGTTTAATGCAGAAAATAAACAGGGAGCTCTAGATCCTCCTTCCAGGTCCTTTCAAAGCTTAGCTGAGCTTCCTGCTTTAAAATTCTATGAAACAACCCTGTATTATTCCAATTAATTACCTCTTTTGTATTAAATAATTTAGAATCAGCGTCTGTTACATGTAACCTAAACAGCCTCCATTAAGACATGCAATAAAGAAATTTATATAAATGAAAATATTGCTGGAAATTTCACTCTGCAGAATCCCAAGACATGGGAGAAGTGAGTTCTTTCTCTGTGTAATAATTTTTTAGCAAAAATAACAATGATATTGATAAACAGAGCTGTTCATACTTTTTTATTCTTTGAAGTGTGTATACTAGTTTATGTTCTTTAATCAGGAATGTTGGTATGGCATTTCAGACCCTACTAGTAGATGGTGAAACCGAAGCAAAGAAAAATACCTTTATTCTTCCTAATTCTTCTGCATTCCTGGATCATCCATGTAGTCATGTTTGGAAAAATTGGTTTGAAATTTTATAGTATTATTTGAGATGGATATTTGAGATGGCTAGATCACTGTTTAAGGTTAATCATTACTTGATCTTTTCTTTAAAGTATGTAGCTAAATTCCTCTGAACCTACTTACAGTGAAAAAAACATGTTCAACTTTTCCTTTTGGAGAGTGGTTGTTCACGTTGTCAAACACCAAAGTTTGCATTTAATTATTTTTTTCCTTTTTACAGCCCCCACATGACATGTGGAAGTTTCCAGGCCAGGGGTTGAACTGGAGCTGCAGCCGAGACCTAGGCCATAGCCACAGCAATGCCAGATCTGAGCCACATGTGCAACCTATACTGTATCTTGTAGCAACACCAGATACTTAACCCAAGGAGTAAAGCCAGAGATCAAACCCACATCCTCATGGAGACAACGTCGGGTCCTTAACAAAGCGGAGCTGCAGCTGGAAATCCAGAGATGAAATTTAATATACAGCATTAGCTACACAAAGGTCAAAGTATGAAAAATAAGCATTCTATTCATAACATACCTGCAAGAGCACAATAATGTATGCATCCTATTATTGCTATTATTTTTGACTTTTAACTTACCTGGACATAATACTGTACACCTCCTAACTCAATAATCTGTTACCGTTTTCAAGTAGTTTCTCTCCACCCACCAACTTCCCTTCCCTCTCCCTCTTCTCTTCACCTAATTTTTTATGTTTCCTTATATTGCAACAAATACAATGTTGCATTAACAGCCATTTGGCTATTCTAACTTGGGAACTTATTGCCGGTAGGAAATGTACCCTTTGTCTCTGTATTCTCAGCATCAGGTTACAACTGAAAATCTGTACCCTTTGAAACATGTCATGACTACTGTCATCTTTATCATCAGCAGCAACCTATTTATTGATCATTGATTATATATTCGGCATTCTGTTAAGATCTTTAAATGCATTATTTCATTTAATTATCACAAGCCCTGACAAGGGAGGAACTGTTACTAATCCCACTTTACAGATTAAGAAACAGAGGCTTACAAAATAATTCATTCAAGACTACAGCTAATAAGTGGCAGAAGAGAATCATGAACTCAAGTCTTCCTATCCCTAGAGCTAACACTTGACTAGATGCCAAAAATAGCTATGCCAACTATAAGGGTATAAAAAGTACGGAGAGGGGAGAGAGGGAGGAGGCAGGATTAAAACACAAAAACAAAAAACAAAACACCCACTCTTGATGGATCCCAAAATATTTCAACCTGAGCACCCTTATTTGGATACAGGCATATATTGTAAAACTACAGAACTTCTAAGTAGTATTTTTAAAGAAAAGCCCTTAAGTACAAAACAGTTTCTGGAGAAGAGTTGAAAGCTGGATGATGAGCCAAATTTACAGCTGAAGGTTCACCTGGAAGGCTCCCAGGCATCATGGCAGAGAATGGGGCAGACCTTGTGTGGGATTTATTGTTGCTGAGGAGAGGAGCAGCTCTAGCACCACTAATCAGATCATACATCAGCAGAGTGATTACTGTTGCCTCTTCCATATACACAGAAACATAAACAAGTAGCTTGAAAGAAAAGCAGAGTCTCTCAAGCTTCCTCATCTGGCAGAAGAGCTATGAATCACCTGGTAAAAGACCCCTCATCTTTCAGTGTCACCTTGGTCATAACAGAGGTGTTGAGTGGTGTGCAAGACGTTTTAGATCAGAGACGCAAAAGGAAGAAGCCAAGAAGAACAGGGTAATAACAACATCCAAAAACGATTAGTGAACATGAATTTCCTTTATGAGCACGTTTACATAAATATTGTGACTGGAGAGAGTGCTGAAGCAAGAGTTGAGAAATCTGAATCCTACCCTAGGATGGATTCCTGCCATTAATTATCCTGTAGGATTTTGCTGAAATGATCTGAGCCTTCATTTCCCCATTTATCAAATATGCGGTGGCAGATAAACCAGTTTTTTCTTCTTTTTATGGCCAAACCTGCAGCATATGGAAGTTCCCAGGCCAGGGGTCAAATTGGAGCTGCAGCTGCCAGCCTCCACCTCAGCCACAGCAACGTGGGATCCGAGTCACATCTGCAACCTACACGGCAGTTTGTAGCAATGCTGGATCCTTAATACACTAAGCGAGGCCAAGGACTGAACCCACATCGTCACTGACACCAAGTCAGGTTCTTAAGCCACTGAGCCATAACGGGAACTCCTGATGAACCGCTTCAATTCTTAATTTTTTTAACTGGTATTGATCATGGGTGGAACTATTATTAATGGAAAATCTGTACAGCCAAAGTCAGGATACCAGGGTTCTAATCTGATTCCCTGATTGAGAAATTCTCTGCCATTTTCTGAGCCTCAGTTTCCCCATCTCTAAAACAGACATTTGATTAAATGGTCTCCAAAGCCTCTTTTAGCTATATGGTCTTTGGATCTGTATTTTCTTAATCTCATAATACTAACTTTAGGAAATAACATCATTTTGCCTATAAGAACAAAGATATTTTCTGCTCACCCAGGAGTCACATACAAGTAAAATTCTGAAATAAAAACTGTAGAAGGACACATCAGGTTCTGACAATACTAACCAATCTATGTCCTTATCCACAGGGGAAAATGTACGGGGTGGATTTTTACAGACAGAAACAGAAAGAACATTTCCAAAATGTTCCTGGTGAGAATACAAAGGCAAATGCAGGTTTGCTGGCTGGAGTTCAGCTGTGTAGAGTCACAAGGTCAGAACTGCTGGTAAAATTGTGTGGGTACAAACGCAAGTGTAATGACAATGTTTATCATAACCTTTCTCTATCCCACCATCTGCACTCCCACAACATGGTGCCTTGAAAGAGCACATTTGTGTGTTAATGTGTTTAAAACATACTTAAGTATCGCTGATGGACAGGTTTTGTCAGGGTTCTGTGACACATGCCAAGGGAGACAGGTATGAAAGGATCAAAGTGAATTTTCAAGCAGCCTATTTAGCTCCCACCCCCGGATGGAGCAAGGCAGGGGGAAAACACAGAAGAGAAAGGCAGAGAGGAAGAAAACAAGGAATTCAGAATGGATCTGAACAGAGGCCCATCCCTTTGCTCTTAGCAGGAGGTTAGAGGATTGTATCAAGTCGCTAATAAGAACAAATGGGATTTAGTAACAGATTCTCATTGTATGATTTTCAGGGCTGTTATGTATCTTAACGCCTATCTTAATGAACAGAAAAGGGCCTATAGTCGCCCTCCAGAGTTTGCATTCCATCATTGTTTCAAGTTATTTTGTACTTCTATATAAAGTTAAAAATTTTAAAGTCCAAACAAACAAATCAAACAGCCTTTTAAGTAGCAAAATTCAGCATTTAGGCACATACCATCATGTCCATATCTATGTGGAACTCCATCCACTCAATTGTTAAGTCAGAGTGCCAGCTACAAAGACAATGCTAATTTCAAGAAGAATTTTCCTAAGCATCTTTAAAGCAATAGTATAACTAGGAACTTCAGAGGACTAGCACTGATGGAGATTTCTATGGGCCATGCAGGGTACTAAGCATGTCTAGGCACACTTTCATTCAATCCTCACAAGCATCTACACAGTAGCTTTGAACTCACCCCAGTGTAAAGGTAAGAAAACTGAGACCCAGAGGTTAAGTTCTTTGCTCCAGGTCACACATATATTCAGCAGCAGGACTGGCTTCTGGCATCATTGCTCTTCAAACTTGCATAGCTCTTACTCTCTGGGAGTCCCTACATAGAGAGCTGCTATTTACTTGCTTAAAAAAAAAAATTATGCAAAACTCCCCCAATTTGGCTTTTCCAGCTAGAAAATGGAAACAAACACAATCATAAAATCTCTTTGGGTTTCTTGCTCTAAAGGACAACATAAAATATAAAAATTTAAATGAAACCAAACTATGCAATGCCTATGAGAGCAGAGGCAAGCCAGTTTCCATTTTCATCCCTGAGTTTTCCAATCCATCAATTTGTTAACACAACTGCCTGAGTTTACAGAGATGTGATGAGGATAACATTTTTTAATGTAAAAATTCCCTGAAAAATTGAAAAGCTGAATACAATCAGTTTTCACTATTTTCATCATCATTTGAACATAATAAGATAAAATGTAAGAGATGGAAAAGAAAAAAAAATAATTCCCTTTACCCCCTATGTTTTATTTTAACAAAACTATATCTTATATAAGGGACTTTAGAAGCCTAAAAGATTGCTTTCCAAGGAGAAATACTTGCATTCAAAGGAAATTCTATGATTACTCAACTGTTTCAATCACCCATCTTGGAGGGGTAAATTTGGAGGGGACAACACTAGCCACAGAAGCTGTCAAGGATGTTTTCAGGAGTTCCTGTCGTGGTGCAGTGGTTAACGAGTCCGACTAGGAACCACGAGGTTGTGGGTTCGATCCCTGGCCTTGCTCAGTGGGTTAATGATCCAGCGTTGCCGTGAGCTGTGGTGTGGGTTGCAGACGCGGCTCGGAACCCACGTTGCTGTGGCTCTGGCGTAGGCCGGTGGCTACAGCTCCGATTCGACCCCTAGCCTGGGAACCTCCATGTGCCACGAGAGCGGCCCAAGAAAATGGCAAAAAGACAGAAAAAAAAAAAATGTTTTCAGTCAGCATCACTTTGACCCTGCCAACGGTAGGACCAGCAATGCCTAATTCACAAAGCAGTGAGCATTAGCACTTATTAGCACCTGCCTCCCAGGTGTGACACAGGAAGAATCCAGCTACACAAAAAGAGAAATCACTCTAGCGTACAAAATGAGCAGTTGACAGTCTCAGAAATATAGTTTGCTGTTTGACATATTTAATTAAATATGTGTCACATCTATGAGTTTTAACTTTGAAGTTTACACATAATAGGGCAGTTGATTCTTAGAATGAAAAATGTATAGATTTTGTCTAGGTAATGTCTTGAGCAAGGGGGAAAAGATTGGTCAATTCAATACATCTTGGCTCCAGTTTTGAATATTTTTTCCTAAGTTTTGCTGATATGGTACCTGATCACAGGTATGTCCTTTTAGTCCTGACTGTGGGCTCTGTTGCGTGCATCCAAAATTTACCAATCTTCGACATTTAGCTACAAAAATTCAAACTGTTATATTTGTTCGTGATTACAAGTAAACCAAAACCAAGTCAAACTTCCTAGAAGTAACAAAAATTAGTATGTTTTCAACTTAAACTATAAAATGAGGCTCAGTATTAAACTTGCTCCTTGCCTCTTCAAATGCAGCCGAGATAGCTCTTCATATATATTTAGGTCTTTTAATTCTATTTGATCTGAAAATCGCACTCACGATGTTATACTGGTTAACAAGAATCCTACGCAACTCTGTGACAGACACCCACAAGGATGTCCATTAGCAAGTTTAACAGACATTTTTCCCTTTCTTCCTGGCTAAGAGAAAGCCAGTTTATTTACCCTCTTCCAGGTGGAATGTCCTTCAGGAATGCTGCATTACTTCCTCACTGCAGGGGGAAATCTCAATTATTCTGTGCCAGCCAGGGTGGTTTTATTTTCCTAGCAAAGGAATTGCTTTAGGCATGGACTTGTGACCCAGTTTTGACCAGAGAAACATAAAGCAATGTCTGGGAACCTCCAGAAATATCTTCCCATTCTAAATAAAGGAAATATATTGGATGCTCCAATTCTCTACCTGGTCACTTTTTTGGTTGTGATGCTTTGAACTGCTTTGAACTTGGCAGCCCACATAAGAGGACAGGAAAATGGAAAGAAACTGCATCCATCACAAGTTACTAAACTGCCGAAATCAACCATCTTGGAATCTATCTCTAGACTTCTTATAGGATGAGATAATATTCATGCAGTTGTCATTTTTTGATTGATTTCTCTTACTTGCAGCACCAAACACCCTAATTACTATAAACTTCCATCTCCTCAACCTAAAAATCCTGGTTCTACCAAAAGCCTGCTGATAAATAGAGTCTTAAAATAATTCAGTCACACACTCTAATGGCTTCCTCTAGGCTATATGGTTGAGGAAAAATTTTTGTATCATAAGGGATATGGTCTTTTTGGCAATTTTACTTTGTCTGCTAAACAAAATATGATATTTACTCCCTTAAGATAACAGTAAAAACAAATGAATGATATCAGAAAGAGTCTGCCCTTAACACCTAAGTTCTATATAATAACCCTTTGTACAGTCATAATGTATTTATAGTCATGGAACTGACAGCACTAACGTCCTGAACTTAGCCAGAACACAGACTGGGACTTGAACCCACATGCCAGGACTTGAATCCAGCCTAAACCCAGATTGGGACTTGAACCCATGCTTTAAATTAGAATCACTCACCCCATGTCTGGACTTATTGAGGTTCAGGTTCTTTATCCCTTCACGCAGAAAGAATTCAGCAAAAGACAAAGTGATAGGCAAGAAATTGATTTATTAGGATAGGACACTTGTGAGAGATGCAAGTGGGCAGGCAAGGAGGTTCTGTTCCCAGGACCCTGTGGGCTACAGTTTTATCATCCAAGGGGAGTGGGGGATCTGAAAAGACCACCTCTTCCTCTTTCTTTGAGTAGTAGCTCCTCCTTAGTATCCAGTAAGGTGAGTATTCAAATCAGCAGAAGGGCTGTCCTCAAACTCCTGCCCTTGGTCTGAATCCCATCCCCCACCTCCACTAGTCAAGCAAGCCTGCCCCGTTGTGGTGGCTTTCTTGAGCAACTGTTAACTTACAGTGATCTCTCATTCCCTAGGTTTCCCTTTCTATCTATGATCCTTTATTGGGACTTCTACAACTACTCTACCCCTATAAGTCAGGGCTCTAGGAAGCCTTTAAGCAATAAAATCTAACTTTATTGTATTTGATCAAGGGTTGCTTCCCATCCTTATTTAATCATAGAATCCCTTTTTCTTCACATTAAACATTAGTTGATCCACCAGAGTAAATGCTCATCAAAATACACCTTGACAAACATGAATTTACACTGAGTTTTTACTTAAATACAATGGAGGAAAATATATTGGAAAATGTCACCATTTAAGCTTCCCTGATTGTAGTAAAATGTTTTTAAATGAGAATAACTAACAATTACTGAATGCTTACTCTGGGTGAGGCACTCTCTGAACCACTTTAACCCATGAATTGCCCATACTCAGTGGCAGAATCTCATTTAACTCATGAGGAAAAACAGGCACAGAAGGACAAGAGGCCCTACTCTGACTTACACCACTCACACTCTTCACAGTTCCAGAAAAGGAAGAATTTTATCTTACACTTAACACTTAGGAGCAAAATCCTATTGCTTGAATGGTGTTCCTTGCATTGAGTGAAACTGGCTCTGAGTAACTTGGCCAATGGTATCGGACTACCATGATTTAGTGTCAACTAGCATCTGAAAACATAGGCTGAGTGAGGGCTTCACGAGGTGGCAGTGTTGATATGATCTGAAGACATCTCTAATTAAAGACGCAGTCAGATTTAATTTAATCCTGACACAAACAGCTACAGTCTTCCTCTCAACAGCATTTGAATTTGTAGAAATTGTTTGGAACTGTTTAGGCTCTAAAAAAAAAAAAAAAAAAAAGCCCATAAAACCTTAGTATATCTTTCATAAATAAAAGATAGTTGAAGTTCAAAAAGTTTCCAAGCTCAACACACTAAATTTCTTGAAGACTGGAAAGGTATTCCAAAATGCTGAAGATACAGCAAGCATAAAAATAAACATGTGTTAGCGGGTTTGTACTGTTCCATGTTTTCCATCAGTGTCTCTAACTAGGATATCCTTTACCTAAGAAATACATCTTTGTTAAGTAAAGTGAATACTTATCCATGGAATATCTATGTCTTTACAATGCCTTAAAGTATTTTAATAGCCTCTTGTGATTTGACTAGCAATCAAGTGATGAAAAGTCTTTTAATATCCTAAGTAAAATCTACATATTCAGACACCATGATGGAGTTTGAAGGAGCTCTAAGTACATTTCCTAGGTACTTACATTAACACAAATAGTGGTTGCTAAAGAAGAAAGGCAGCTAAATTTTAGATGAAGAAATGACAATTGTCACTCTTAAAAACAAATACATAAATTTCCCTTGAAGGTCAAAACGTTTGGCTCAAAAAGTGTATTATGTGTCACATTAAATTTCAAAGCTCTCCTTTACATAAAGTACTATGTTAAGGTACTTTAGAAGGACGGTAAATTGTACATAAATATAGCATGATCGCCTCCATTTATGTCTTTTCAATGTGTTTTGAATCTTTTAATTTTTAAAAAGTGTGATACCGTTCCTAAAATGGGAAGATATACAGATGTTCTCACACTGATATCATTCTAAATACAGAGGGAGATGTTTTGGAAAGCTTCAAAACATCTTTGAAAATAAGCCGGAAGCTGGGGGAGGGGTAGAGGTCATCAGATCCCATGTGGGGGAGGGGTAGAGGTCATCAGATCCCATGTGCAGATGATGCCTGATATGTCGTCAATATGAATTTGCTTATCCATTCTCAAAACATTAAAAGGATGTGCATTCCTTCATAGCTGCATCTCTAGAATCTTAGCAGGACCCCTGAAGTATCATCAGTTTATAAAAGAAATGTTGCTCACAGACCTGGGTTTTAGGAGATTGTGCCCAGTCCTCAGAAGGCTGTGACAGACCTGCCACAGGACCACCAGACCTCCCTGCCTCTGGGCTGGACAGCTGCCAGTATAGCTTTGAAGGGAAAGTTAAAAAGCCATCACAACTTTAAAAAAAAAAAAATCAAGCCGTCTTAGAAATCTAAATTCTGGTTAAAAAGAATACACTGGTTTCTGAGAATAAGGAAATATCTTCAAGCTGTTGCAGCTTGATGCGGGCAGGTGGAGACCTAGAGAAATATCACAAGTTATGCAAGACCCCTTAAGAGCAAATGTACCAGATTAGGTTTGAGGTAAATTTGCAAGTGAAACACACTGCAAAGCACTCACCTCTATCATCCTTACTTATATTACTTTGTTTTTTTAATGATCTGTTGAGTTATAACTGACCTACATTAAACGGCATGTATTTCAAGGGTAGGGTTTGATTATGTGACATATGTTCACACCTACAGCACTATCTCCACAATGAGGATGAGGACCAAAGCCCTCAGACCCAAAAGTGTCCTTAAATCACTGTGTCTTCTCTTTCTTTCTCCTCTGCCTCCCCAATTACCCTCTTCCAACCTAGGCAACCACTGACACGAATTATATGTTGCTATATGTTGGCTTGTATTTTCTGGGATTTTATATAAATGGAGTCATACACTATGTATTCACATTTTGTCTGGCTTCCTTTAGTCAGCATAATTATTTTGAGATTCATCCACGATGCTGCATGCATCAACTGTTTTATTGCCAAGTAGTTTTCGAATGTATAGATATATCACAATTTGTTTATCCATGCATCGCTTACCAGACATTTTTGTTATTTCCAGTTTTGGGCTCTTGCAAATAAAGCTCCAGTGAACATTCATGTGTTGTTCTTTTGTGTGGACATATGCTTTCTTAATTCTTGGGTAAATACCTAGGAATACAATGGCTGGGCCATATGTTAAGGAATGTCTGCTTAACTTCTGAGAAAACTATTACCTGATTTTCCAAAGCAACAATACCATTTTGCATTCCCATCAATTATATCTGAGACCCAGTTGTTCCACATGCTCAAAAATACGCTTGATATTTTCAGGTTTTTAAATTTAAACTCAGGTGTTCTAGGGGTGTGGCATGATATCTCCTTGTAATTCAAATGAACATTTCCTCAATGACAATGGCATTGAGCATTTTTTCATGTGCTTATTTTCCATTTGTGTATGTTCTTTGGTGGAACATCTGTTTAATTCTGTCAAAACTAAGCCCTATTTTCATTGGGTGGTTTGTCTTATTATTGAGTTACATAAGTTCTTTATATAATCTAGATACACATCCTTTTTAAAATATCTGTTTGGCAAATCTTTTATCCCAGTCTGCAACCTGACTCTCATTTTTTTTTTAAAGTGTGCTTCTAAAAGAGCAAAAATAATTTTTTCTTTTATCGTTTTTGCTTTTTGTGTCATATTAAAGATCTTTGACAGGCCCCAAAGTATCAAGCGTTTCCTCTTACTCTTTAAGAAGTTTCTAGAAACCCAATATTTTTGTTGTTGCTGATATTATTTTTAATATATATCTGTACTTACACTGTGGTAAACTGTAAAAACTACTCTTTCCTTTCTTTCATATCTTCATGAAAACTTGCTCCCTAAAACTGAGTAAGGCCAGATGGTGTTGTTCATTTTTAATAAGATGAGGAGTATGCTTATCCCCTTTTGAAAAACTAATTCAGAATAAGAAAAAAAAGTGCAATATTGTAGAAAACATGTAGGGTCATAAAAATTGCTGTTGAATTCCAAGAAGCCTCCTGCTGATATAAGCAATGGTGTAAATTTTCAAAGAAGCCTAGAGTATAGTGAATTGTTTCCTTACATTGCATTGGGACTGTATAAAAATTGATACTGGCTGAAAAGAAGGAAGATTTTGAAAATTAAAAATATATGCCATGTTAAATCTTCTGAGATGGTATTTAAAACTGAAGACTAAATAATTTAAAACTTTGGATAAGTTACTTCCCGACTTCCTTTTAGAACGATTTTTCCCCTGGTGAGTCATGAAATTATAACTGCAAAATGCTGTATCTTTTTAAACTTTTTAAGAGGTACGCTCTTACTGAAATATAAATATTATGTGTTTATTCCTTTGGTAATGATTTTTCAAAAGCAAAATGGAGGTATATGATTTAAAAATAGAAAAGAATAATATTTCAGCTAAATTCAACATAAATATTGGTTTCCTACTATGTATAGAGCTGAATGATGTGCAAAAAGCACCAATGCTGACCTTGAAGAGACAGAACATAGAATAATAAAAGAAACCTGCCATTTGAAATATTAACTTCATAAAGGTGCCCTATTAGTTGAAAAAATGTATAATTTCATGTAATCCACACCTAATGGTCAGAAATGAAGCTATGATTTGCACCTAGAGGGAACAGAAAAACTCATTTATATCAAGAAGTGACAGAGAATAAGGATTAGTAGAGCATGGTCAGTTTGGAGATTATCTCAAAAGAAACGAAGAAAATCTTGGACATGAAGCACTATATAAAAACAAAGGGATCAAATAAAGAGTTCTTTTTATCAGATGCAAGGTGTCAAAGACAAATAAGCAAGGCAGCTCCATGAGTCATGTGCTAGACCCTACATCAACAAGGATGGACGAATGCAATCAAGAAATGTCCTTAGAAGATTAGCCAAATAATAGTAGGAAGAATGGATCAGCAAGAAGAAGGAATAAAGTAAAAACACATTTGCAGAAAATGGAAGGTGACAACACTAGGCAGGAAGGACCAGAGGAACTTAAAAAAAAAAAAGGTGAATCAGAGCTATTTTAAGGAGTTATACACTCTCTGCTTCACTATATGTTCCATGACTACAGAAGCCCCATTTCCTTATTTGTCTTCACAATCTCAGAAGTTAGAATGATGAAGTAATGAATAAATGAGTATTATCTGTATGTTCAGAACATTACCGTTTTTAATCCACAATGACAGCCATAGACCTCAACATCCCTCTCTTAATAACTGATAAAACAGGTACACAGAAAATTGATAATGCTATAGAAAACAGGAAAAATGCTTCAACCAACTTGACCCAATTGATTTGTATAGACTACTCCACACAACAACAGCAGAATACATACTTTTCTCAAGTGCATGAAAAATATGTACCATGATAGACTTATATGGACCATTATAAAGTTTGAATGAGAGTTCCCATTGTGGCTCAGCGGGTTAAGAACCCAGCTAGTATCCATGAGGATGCGGGTTCAATCCCTGGCCTTACTCAGTGGGTTAATGATCCAGCACAAAGTTGCTGCAAACTGCAGCAAAGGTTGTGGATATGCCTCAGAATCTGGCATGGCTGTGGCTGTGGTATAGGCCAGCAGCTGCAGCTTGAGGTCAACCCCTAACCTGGGAACTTCCATATGGATCCAGGGAGGCCCTATCAAAAAAAAAAAAAAAAAGAAAGAAAAGAGAAAAGAATGAATGAATTTAAAGAGATTCATACAAAGTATATTTTCTAACCAATACAGAATTTGATTATAAATCAGAAACAGAAACATAACTGAAAATTCCCCCCAATACTTTGAAACTAATAATACACTTGTAAATAATTTTTGGTTAAAAAATTTTTTTTAAATGCGAAAAGTAGTTCTAATGGGATAAGAATGAAAACGTATATCAAAATATGTGGGATGCCTCTAAAATAATACTGAGAGGGAAATCTATACCACTGAACATCTATATTAGAAAACAAGAAAGGGACTTAAATCAATGACCTCAGATTCAATCATAGATAAAAAGCAAATATTCAAGTAAGCAAAAGAAAGGAAATAGTAAGAAAGTAAACTTTTAAATGGCAGAAATTAATAAAGCAGAAAAAATAGAGAAAAACAGTAAAATGAAAACCTTTTGTTAAGATGAAGAAAACGGAAATGTCCCCAGCAGACTGATCAAGAAAAAAGGGAGAAGATACAAATCACCTATACCATGAATGAGAAAAGTGACACCACAACAGATTGTACAGATACTAAAATAATAGTAAGGTAGTATTTTGAACAATTTTATGTCAATTACTTTGACAACACAGAAGAAAGGAAAACTTCCCTAAAAGATGCAAATTGCAAAAGTTTATTGAAGAGGAAATAGATACCCTAAACAGCCATACAAATAATAAATTTGCAGTTAAAAACTTAAAAAAAACAAACAAACAAACAAACAAAAAAAACCCTCTAGGCCCTAGTGAATACTGGTGAATACTTAACATATAAGGAAGAAATAGTGAAATTCTAATAAATGCTTCCAGAAAATTGAAGGGGGGGGAATATTTTCCAACTCTGTCTATGAAACCAAAATTATTCTAATATCAGAACCTGGCAAGACATTACAAGAAAAAAACAAAAAACATGGACCTAATTAACTAACTTTTATATATAAAAATATAATATATAAAAATCAAATGGGATTTATCCCAGAAACACAGGGTTGGTTTAACATTTAAAAGTCAATCAATATACTTTACCGGATTAACAGATTTGTTTTAAAAAGTAGAATCATGGGCACAGATGAAGAAGAAACATTTTACATTTCCAATGTCCACTCCTAAAACATTCTCAGCAGACCAGAAATAGAACATGATAAAGGGCATCTACCAAAAAAACAAAAACAAACAAAACCAAAAACCCATACAGGCAATGTCACACCTTTTAGTGAAAAACTTTCTCCCAAGATCAGGAACAAAAGTCAGTCTTACCACTTCTATTCAGCATTGTCATGGAGATTCCAGTAATTCTAATAATGCATGACAAATAAAAGCGTGCACATTAGAAAGGAAAAAAAATGTGATTTTTATGTGCAGATGACATAATCACTTAATGAAAATACTATGGAATCCACACAAAATGGAAGAGAATTGAAAAGTACTTATCTGGATATTGTGGTAGGAAGAGCAAGGAGATGACATGGAAACAGAAGTTTGGAGGATGATCGGTAGGTTAATTATCCTGACTGTGGCAGTGGTTTCATGAGTAAATATGGATACATGTCAGAACTTATCAAATTATGCATATTAAGTACGTGTCTCATTGTAATTATCCCTCAATAAAGCTTTAAAAAAGAAAGTACTGTCCTAATAAAGATTGCAAATTCCTTATGTTTCATACTATGTCAGTATCAACTATAAATATTAAATCTGCATATAGCCTTTCTTTTTTCCTATAGAATTTACGTGATCATAAGAAACATAGTAAGATGTAAGTCAAAGTATCTGGGGTTCTGGGAAAAGCCTTTCCTTTCCAAATAAAAATGAAATATATCCATATAGGACAAGTCCTTCACTTTGTTTCTTCCTTCCACTTTGAAACTATCCCTAGTGATGGGAGAGCAGCAGCCATCCTGTGACTTTAACAAGCAGCTAAACCAGCCACCACCTACCTCTCTACATAAAGTTTCTAATATGGGAACAAATAAAGTTCTCTGTCAAGTTTTATTTGCAGTTAACTACTTACAGATATAGTTCCCATATTTGTATAGAGAAGAACATAGCTCTTTCCTTTCTTCTTGAATCATTAGTGCATGGATAACCCTCTTCTGCATGTCTACCAGAATTTTAATTCCCTGATCCTCTTCCTGCATTTTTCTTGTCATTTTTCAGCAAGTCTTAACAAACTATTAAGACTAATAACAAAACTATTATTAAAAGGTATTCCTAAAAACCTTTTATTCTCTCCCCAAGCTCTGAAAGTTTAAAAGTAATTTAATGGTCAATAAACACATAAAGTACGCTCAACATTAGCCACCAGGAAAATACAAACAAAATCACAATTAGACAGCACTTCACACCCACAGGGAAGGCTACAATCAAAAGAGAGGTGGGGTTCCCATCATGGTTCAATGGCAATGAAACCGACTAGTGTCCATGAGGATGCAGGTTCGACCCCTGGCCTTGCTCTGTGGGTTAAGGATCCAGCAGTGCCGTGAGCTGTGG
This sequence comes from Phacochoerus africanus, assembly GCF_016906955.1. NCBI lineage: Eukaryota > Metazoa > Chordata > Mammalia > Artiodactyla > Suidae > Phacochoerus > Phacochoerus africanus. The sequence continues at coordinate 12,606,365 of NC_062544.1, read as the reverse complement.
TGTAGGTTGCAGATGTGGCTCAGATCCTCCATTTATGTGGCTGTGGTATAAGCTGGCAGCTGTAGTTCTGATTCAATCCCTAGCCTGGGAATTTCCATATGCATCAGGTGTGGCCCTAACCCTCCCCTCAAAAAAAGAGAGAGAGAGATAAGAGAGATAATAAGAAGTATTGGCAAGTATATGGAGTATGGGACTATATACTGTTTGCAACAATACAAAATATGCTGCCACGTTGGAAACCAGTGTAACATTTCCTTAAATATTTGACCATAAAGTTATCACAGGATACTGCAACTGAAGTCCTAGGAAATTAAGACACGCATCCACACAAAAACTTGTATAAAAATGGTCATAAAGAGCATTATTCATAGCAGGCAAAAAGAGATACAACTCAAATGTCAATCAAATCATGTATGTATAAATAAAAAGTGGTATATCCATACAATGGAATATTATTTGGCCATGAAGAAGAATCCTGATATCTTTTAAAACATACATAAGCTTGGAAACCAACATGCTAAGTGGAAGAAGCTAGTTACCAAAGACCTCATGTTGTATGATTCCATTTATACAAAATGTCTAGAATAAGCAAATCTATAAACTCATAAAGTAGATCAGTGGTTGCCAGGATCTGTCAGGAGGAGGGTAATGGGAAGTGACTGCTCATGGGTTTGAGGATTTTGGGGGATTTTTTTTGCCGCTGCACCTGTGGTATATGGAAGTTCCCAGGCCAGAGATAAACTCTGAGCCACAGCTGCAACCTACACCATAGCTATGGCAACAACAGATCCTTAACCCACTGTGCCATAGCAGGAACTCCTGACTTGAGCTTTCATTTGGGAGGGGGTAATGAAATTGTTCTAAAATTGATTGCATATATATATATATATATATATATATATATATATATATACACACACACACACACACACACAATTGGGACACTTTGCTACACTGCAGAAATTGACAGAACATTGTAAATCAACTATAATAAACAAATCTGAAAAAATAATAAAAAAACAAAATTCACTGTGGCAATTGTGCAATAGCGAATATTCTAAAAACCAGTGAAATGTACGTTTTCTTAAATGAGTGAATTGTATTTGGTATGTGGATTATATCTTAACCTATTACATATGTTTTAAATCAATCAAATATTCTTAGCAGGAAGTATTTGGTTTATTCCCCTCAGAGGGACTTATATTATTAGGTAAGTTTGCCTGTTTTCAACCATCTCCCAATGACGAGTTTTGCAAAAGAACCAGTACCAGGAAACGTCCAAAGAACAAAGCTCAGAAACAAGTGCAGATTTCTGCAGCCCTTGATGAGCCCTGGCTAAAACCATTCGCCACTGACTATCTTGATGTGCAAGTATGTCCTAGCATAGCCATGTCATACTAATGAAGATAATTAAGAGTACCTAACATTTCCATCATGCTTACAATATGTAACCAAAAGGTCTCTTCCAGCTCTAAAATTTCATGAGTTTACAATGCGCTTTGATCCCTCAATAATTCCAAGGAGAAATCAGAAATTGATATTATATAATTATTACTGTATAATTGTTGCCATTTAACATGTTTGTTTGAACAGTGTTTTTCTGATGCGCCATAACTGGAACATTATCTCTAGTCAATGAATACAAGGAAACCATGCGTTGATTCTGCAACCTGATTTGTGGACAACTCTATCATTAAAAATATATAATGTGGCAGTGAAAACAAAAGTCTAGACGTAGAAGTATTTTTCAAAGATACAGAGAAATAAATACACCTGGAAATAAAGATTTACTTAGCTGATTATCTAGAATGTTTCCTTAAGAATTGATTTTGAAGAATCGAAAATCACTCATGTGCAGATTATTTTTTCTAAGCATTAGAAGCCAAAACATGGATTCACATTTTCCTTTAAGCATCTCTTCATGTACAAGCCTAGGCTTTAACAATCATTGAAAATCCCCAAACCATAGCTCCATCAGCTCACTACGCTTCCATTTTATTCCCTGCTAATTTCATCATGTCATAAAAGAAGGCAGTCTTAACACAACTTCCATTGTCTCACTTTTTCTCTTTTTCTCCTTCCTTTGTTATTATAAATTCATACCTTAGGCTTGACCCGGCCTTAAAGACTCTCAAGTGCTTCTCTCCAAAAGAATATAAAGTCCACTGTAGAGAGTCTGACAGGAGGCAGTGCTTTATAAAACTCCAGTATACGGTAGAAAAAAAATAGATCCCTTTAAAGTTTAAAGATTTTTTTCCCCTCTACAAAAGATAGTCAGAGAGGAAAAGCTCCTTTTAAAATGCTTTGCCCTGTCACTTCATTAATATTTACAGTTTCTCTTTTGCTGGTGGCTACTAACTGGATATCTAAGCATGTTTCTACTGTAAGAGGCCTTGTTTCCCTAGCTTTGTCATGGGCCTTTCAAACAGGAGATCAATATTCACTCAGTGGGTTTTCACTCCTTGAAGACACCTAATTGCCTTTGATTCTTCTTTCCTAAATATTTTGTTTCATGGTGACCTTCCTTTGAACTCCACTTGCTAAGGAATGGGTCTATGCTTCCTCTCCGACATTCTTCCCTCCCATCCCTTGTGCTGATGGAACGCCTGGCTGTGAAATGGGGAAGGGCTGGGCTGCTGCTGGCCCAGAATATGCCTCTGTGCAAATTAGAAAAGGGCACCTTTACCCATAAGCAGCCACAGCCCCACAGGTGCCCAGCCTCGTGAGCAGAGTGAGGACTTCCTCAGCCAGATGCCCCTTGGCAGAGCACCAGCACAACCTCCACGAAGGTCATGGGAGTGATCGCCATCCAAATCAGTCTTCCATTCAGCCATCCTTCACAGCCTCTTGCAAGCATCTGGCTCCATTTCACTGTGACCTTGACCCAAACAGCATCTATAACAGGCTGAAAGCCTATGCTGAGCACCCCTGTCCTGTGGATACCTCTCTCTACAGCTCTGGATACAAAGCAGAGACTTCAACAAGTTTGGAAGGATCACACACACTGATGTTCAAGTCTTAATTTACCTGTATCACTTTGAGTCATTTACTCTTGACCTCAGATTCCTTATCTGCAAAAGTGGGAGAGGAACACCCATCTCACAGTGTCACAGAGGGGGAACAAGTGATAAGTTGTATGGAGAGAATTTAGCATGGTGCCTGAAGAAGAAAAGCCTCTCAAAAATGGCAGTTGCTAGAACCCTTGTGCATGTTATTTTAAAGAACATTTACTGATGGATAAACTGCCTGAAATCAGCAATGTATTTCCACTACTAAATGTGTTGCCATAATAAAACATTTTGCCTCACTAGCATGGTATTTTGCAAAGCTAACATTCTTGAGGCCCAAAGGATAACTGAATGAATATTTAGAAGTCTCCAACTCAACTGATCTGTTAACTCTGAATTCAGTCTGCTTTCCGAAGAAATCTGACATTCATAACATAGAAGACTCAGAAAGAATTTTCACCTTGATTTTCTAATGTGTAAATCCTTGGCTAAGAATTTTTAACTCTTTGTGGATCAACATGTCTTGAGAAACTACATGTGCCAGGAATTGTTCTAAAAGCTCTTATATACAGTAATCTCATTTAAATTTCCCCACAAACTTGAGCCCTTGGCATCCTTATTCACATGGTGGAGGTACTAAAACTGAGACTCAAAGGGGTTTGCCTTGCCAAGGTCACACAGCTAATGAGTCTCATTAGAATTCAGATTTTTATGACTCTTAAAGAATATTTTACCACTGTACCACTCTAATTTTCATTTCGATGAAATCCTGAATGCCCAGGCAATAAGAGGTGCTGAGAGAGAAGTCCTAAGGGAACAGAGGTTTGGCTTTACCATTTCTGAGTGGAGAAGAGAGGTTGCTAATGGAAATTCTGCCTAACTGAGGTACACTAGAACCACGTCTGGAACATCTACCAGGTGAGGCTTAGAATTCTCCTCTCCTCTAGAGGGAGAACTTAGCCTTTGATGGCTGAAACCACGGAATATGCCCTAGAGGCACCACAGCCTTTGCTCAGCACCTGAGGAGGTACTCAGTGCTTTGTCTTAGGTAAGAACAGGCTAGGATGATCTGCAAGTTTTCACAGAGACTGGCTTCTATGAAGAGGATATTGACTTTGTTTTTGAAAAAGATGCCTACAAGCCCTTTTCAGGATGAATTTTTTTTTTAACCTGTAAAGTTTTGATATAAATTTGGTTGTTCCAATTATGAGAAGATTTCAAATAACAACAAATGTTGGCTCCCAACCTTTTCCTGGACTAGATGATAAAACTAAACCTTGTCTGTACCAGATCAGCCTTGTTTTCAGCATTAAAGCAGTCCACTTAACAGACCAGGAAAAGTATTTCACACTCATCGCAGCTAATTCTCTCAGTATAGCATCTGGCATTATACAGTACTCAGAGCAGGACTTAATAAAAAATTTAGGGCAAACAGGAGGATAGCCAAACTACTCAAGAGTTGGCAAAAGAAATGTACACAATGTCCATTACCATTTCCTTACAAAGGCACAGCATCCTTTAACTTTCATCCCCAATTCTGGGAAAGAATTCCATCAAAGTCATTTGTCTGTTGGCTGCCTCTGTGTTTTAACAGAAGTATTATTGGACTTTTAAAATGATGTTCCTAGTATTAAAAATATAATTAAATGTGGGGCAGGGGTGTGTGTGTGTGTGTGTGTGTGTGAGAGAGAGAGAGAGAGAGAGATGTTCCAGGCATTGCGCTGGAGAGTCCATACCCATTATCTCACCCCGTTCTCACAATCGCCCTGACTGTAGATGTTCTCATTCTCCTTGTAGAGGTGGAAACCAAGGCTGCAGGCACCTACTCCTGCAGGAAATAGTAACTCACGAACTTTCCTTTTGCTTCCCCAGCCTCGGCTTTCAGAAGTAACTGCATCGTCCCATGTGCCAAGTGATAGGTGCCAGAAAAAGCAGATTGCCCTCCCCCATCTCAGGGACTATCAAGTCCCACTGCTTTAGTCAACTGCCCATATGTCTCTCCTCTCCTCTAACCCAACGACCCAGCGCTTATCATTTCTTGCTTTGTCAACTGTTATTTTCTCCTGAACAGCCTTTCTGACTCTCCCAATTCCCTCTCCATCTCATCTTCCATGCTCCCCTGAGAGTTTCAACATGGTAAACCCAATGACGTACCTCCTCCAGGGTTAAGACTTGTGTGGTTCTTGCTTACTGGCACTGCAATGATCAAACCTTTTTTTTTTTTTTAACGGGACATCTAAGGATAAATTTTAAGCTAGCAGAGCTAATGGTCATGATGGAATAACACATATTTTAATATTATATAGGGATAGTTCTTATTATGATAAGAGAGTTTTTATAGTCAAAATATTATATGTTCTATTAGGGTAGGAATACTCAGCTGCAAGTGAGATAGCTCACTGTAATTGTCTTAATGACATCCATCTCTGCTTTGCAGCTCAATGGTCACATAATTCTCAATGACTAAAGGAAAGGAAGTCACTTTTAGGTAAATAAGCTCTTTTGCATCACATTTATTATATTCCAAATACAAGTGATATCACATAGTACTAGTCTTTCTTTTCTGACTTAACGTCACTCTATGTTCACTTCCAGGTGTGAAATTTCCATCTTAACCCATCTACCTACCAAAGGCTCAATTCTCTACTCTCCTCTTTTCCTCTCAGTCCCATTCCATAGCACAATGCCTGGCTCACAGGAGATGCTCAAAATACAGCAATTCCTCTTCTTTTTACCTTCCTTCCTTGTGGTCCCACAGCATTTTGTTTAGGGCACCGACTTTCCTTTTAACCCCAGTAGTTCACTTACGCAGCTCCCCAGGCAGAAATCCCCACCCAGGCATCTCTTAACCTCTCAGTGCCTGGCATAAGGTCTAGAATATCACAATCCCTAGGAAGGTTTTCTGAATAAATAAGGACTTTGGCAGAGAGGTAGCACATCCTAAAGACATAGAAGCAGGCTCTAGATTTCTTGGACCACATTCTGGAAGTATTAGCAAAGCCTTCCAATTTCATCAATGGTTTTAATAATGGACATCTCATCAATATGGCAGGGATAATTACATGAAAATATTTCTGATTAAAATGTTATAATTCTGTAAACTAGGGCCTCAAATATCAAGGGGGATTCACCCTGCTTGGCATAAACAGTCCTTCATACCATGTAGTGGGAGTTGACAGCAAAGGCCTGTGTTGGGTCTTACCCTTGATTCCAAAATTTCCTTGCAAGCTACTCTGCAGAAGTTCCAAAGCTAAACCCACAATGCAATATACTCCAACCCCACCTTTATCCTTGCTGCGAATATTTATCTATTTTTCTGACCCTGCAAAGATTTTCATCCTTAGTAATTTGCTTTGAAAGCAACAATTGTGAAAATGGACTTTATTCATTCTGCTGATAGTTATAAGCTAAAATAATAACCAAGTGCAGTGACCTCTGAGTCAAACCAGCAGATATGTAGCAAGGGTTACCTGCAAAAAAGACATCATCTGAAGCATTTCAGGAGGACATTTTCACATGTCTACTCTGAAATCACTTTTGTTTTTTGCTTTTGACATGGGAGCTGTATCCTTCTCATGTAGATGTCTTAGTATGAAGAATCTGGGGCAAGTGGAGGAGGAGTTTAAAGAAGTGGTATTTAAGGGAAAACATTTTAAGGTATCCTTTATCAAGAAGGGACAGATAATACAATCATCAGAATATTAAAATCCTTGATCCTTTTCCTTTTCTGCCCATCACTAGACATGTGGGGCTGCTTCTAGCAAACAGAGAACAAAACAAGACAGAAAGGGACATGCTTATTAACTAACAGATCTCTTTAACGTATTTGGCGACACGAGTTAGGTGGCATTATCATTACTCACATCTTACAGTGGAGGAAACTGAGGCACCAAAAGGATAGGTGACTTCCCAAAGTCACACAGCAGCCAGTAGAAGAGCTAAGGTTCAAACCCAGGCTGTCTGGCTGCAGAGTATGTGTTCTAACATGTGAAAATCTCCTGAAATGCTCTCTCCCTGAGTTCACGTCGTATGTCCAATTTAGTGTTAACCAGTTTATAGCCCCTATATTTAATCTGTTCAATCACTGTGCACGATAGTTTTCTGCCCCCCCCCCCCCTTTTTTTTTTAATAGATGAAACACTACAGATAAAGGCCAGGAGAGGTCAAAAAAAAAAAAAAAAAAAAAAAAAACAGAGACTAGCCAAAGCAGCTAAGTTTACATTTGGCAGAGCTGGTGCTTAGACCAGGTCTGACGCCAACGTTGAGGCTCTGAACAACTACACTGTGTTAAAACCTTAAGTGAGAGAGTCAGTACCCACATCCATAAAATAGGCACAATGACAGTGTTCCTAAGTCACAGTATGGCTTGAATGACTTGAAAAAAAATTAAAATCATTTTACAAATTGTACAGCCTTACCAAATGTAAGGAAAGAGTGGAGTAACCAAGGGAAAGTAAGCATTTGATGATGAAGATATTGGACTAGATGCATTCATTCCTGCAACAAAGATTTTCAAGCCCTTGTTATGGATCAGGTAGGAGCCTAGGTGTGAGACAGCTGATAGGGCTCAGAAACAATTGGGAGTGTCCCTGCCTCCAAGGAGGGCTCCTTCCGGCAAGCAAAGAAAAATGACGAGACAAGAAAGAAAGGGACAGGAAAGTCATGTTCATTAATTAGCAGATTCTTTACTGGGTCAGTTTGCTATACAGTAGAAATTGGCACAACACTGTAAATAACTATAATTAAAAAAATGAATTTTATGATGAAATAATTAATTACAATATAGTGGGCTAACCTAAAGAGTTGACATCCAAAGTCCCCTTCAACCCTGAGAATCTACAACTTAGTTTTTAGCCTTGTATCAGGAGATAACCTCTATTTTTCCTTAATTCACTAAGACCACCAGCCTAGGATTAACAGCCACTTTGCTTTCCATCTCAGCAAATTCTAGTTTCTATAATAATTATTCTACACTTTTCTTGCTATTTCAGAAAGGTCACTCTTTTACGCTAAAGTTGTTCCTCTACAAAATCTTCTTTTTTTTTAAATGGCTATACTCACCGCATATCAAAGTTCCTGGGCCAGGGATTGAATCCTAGCCATGGCAGCGGCACAGTGAATCTTTTAACTCACTGCACGCGTCCACAGCCCCACACCTTCACAGCAACCCGAGTCACTGCAGTTGGATTCTTCACCCACTGCACCACAGCAGAAACTGCCCTCTACCCAAACTCTTAATCCTATTTCCCCTTATCTCTTTCTCCCACACCCATCACCTATCACACCCACAAGTAAGTGCTTCCCTTCTTGTCACCTGACACATCATTCCCCCCACTTTCAACTAATTTATACCTACTTTCACCTAAATTCTAAACCACTTCGGTTAATAATCCATGCTAATTTACACATGTTTTACTTTTTTTTTTAACTTTCATTCACAAATCTCTCCCACAAGCCGTCCCCTTTGCTTAAGCCCCATTCATTTCCTTAGACATGAGTCACCACTTCTTGTCGCCTGCTTCCAATATCGTCTCTCTGCTGAGACCTCACACGGAGGAGCCCTATTAAGATGGTCTTCCTTGGTTCTTGTCACTGTCCACTTCACTTGTGAATTTTGCACAGCACGGTGAACTCATTCAGTTCCTTGGTTTTCCTAAGACTACAGTAAGATGGGGAGTGATGCTAGATTCAGAGAGATGGGAGATCAGTTCTGAGTCAACTTGCTAGCTGTATGACCTTGGACGAATTATCTAATGTTTCTAAACACCGTGTTTTCTCCTGGGACTGGGACTAAAACCTGTTATCATCCATAATATTGTTCCGAGAATTCCATGACCCACTGCATGTCAAGCCTGCCACATACTAAGACCTGAGTAAGCATCAGCCATTATCATTATTACAATTGCGACCTCAATCAATGAGGATGACTCCAGTTACAACCTCTGTTGCTGACGTGCTTCTACCTCTTCAATCACTCCTCTTTCTCCTAAATTGGTTCTTCTTCACTCCATCCTAACAGTAGGCATCTTCCATGATAAGCTCTCAATCACCCACTCTTAAGGCATTGATCTTTATAGCTACCGCAACCTTAATTCAAATTTCACAAATCAACTGTTACCAGAACATCTTCAGCTGGCTATACTGACATGACCTCCAGTCCACCATAACCGCTAATCACCCCCAAGTAACCGCTAATCTTTTAAAAAGATTAAAAGATTAATCTGTGTTCCTCAGAGCCTCACACTTGACAGCTGCAAGTCCAATGGATCGTTTTCCTTTGCATCCCCCATTAGCAATGACTATACTCTGGATGCTTTATCTTTGTTTTATTTTTCTGATCCTTCTCCCCCTTTTGCTGTGGTTGAAGCTATTACCACATGCTGAATGAACACAACGACCTCCGAGATTTTCCTTCCCCCTACTCTCTATCCTTGGGTGATACATCCACCATTGATGACAGTTTAATGCTATTTTTATCACATGTGCTCTGGTTAAGAATTAAAAGTCTTTTTTAAAAAAATAAGGTCGGCATTCTTCTGACATTCAAGTCCTTGATCAGTTCATGCCACCCACCCTCCTTCCCCAATACCATGTATAGAAATGGCCAAATGGATACTCCACTTGGGTCTGTGTCTTTTTTTAACCCCCACAAAGTGCTCTGTGCCCATTTCATTTATTTTATTCTTATCACCCAGATCCCTCATTTTGAATAACCAAGTTCACACTTCCTTCTAGGTCCTATGTAAGGCTACCGTTGTGAGTGTATACAGAGGGAAAGGGGAACAGTGGAAACTAACTTTGGGTCTGACAGACCTGAGTTCAAGTTTTGATGCTGCAGACAAGCCATGTGACCTGACACAAGTCACCTGGCCTCTCTCAGGCTCCGTCTCTTCATCCTAAAACACCTACTGCATAAAACATTAATTCTCAAAACAGATCCAAGAGGCTGGGGTGGGGGTGTGCACAGTATCCAGATCCTACGGCGTTTGCAATAAAAAAACTACTTTATAACAACATTACGGTGTTTGCCTTTGCCATTGTGTTGACATTTGCACTGACGGTGCCACAGTAAATGAGGGTAAAACTGTTCCAGCCTCAGTGTGACTCTAGGCAGTGGTACCAAACTGTCACAGTAGTCGTCGTATTTTTCTTCGATCAGTGTTGACAGAGATAAAGAAGAGGGACACTTTTGTCTCACCTAAGAATGTCCTAAATGAAGCAGCATGATGAATAATACTCAATCTTAACTCTTCAGTACTCATCTTTTTAATATTCTCTGTGATAAAATGGGTGATCCACATTAAGCATTTCTGAAGATCACTGAAGCGCATGGCTGTCTCATGGAAAAGCATGTGTCTCATGAGTTGTGAGTTGAACTAGCAGTCATTTTCACAGGATACCATTTTTACTTGAAATAACAACTGAGATAAACTATGGTTATTGCAACGTAGATAGGTGGCTGACATTTTCCTGAAAATAAAAGAAGCAGACCTGTTACTGCAAGGTAAACACTGTTACCAATGATAAAATGTGATCTATCAAGTGAAAGTTAGAATTTTGGAAAACTCGCCTCTCCACTGTGACCTTGATAGCTTCCTAAGACATACGGGCTTTTCAGATGAGGTTGGTGGTGTTGGAACACACACGCCACTTTAAAAATACTATAAAGGAAAATGTATCAACATTTGAAGACAAGCACCACTCAGTAAGTCAATATTTTCTAAATGACCAACATAGGATGTTACAATACCATGTATGGGTAACATGAAAGGCAATCAATGGACTTAAATTTGACAGAATTAAAAAAAGCTGGGAGTTCACATCGCAGCTCAGTGGAAACGAATCTGACTAGCATCCATGAGGATGCAGGTTCGATCCCTGGCCCTGCTCAGGATTAAGGATCCTGCACTGCTGTGAGCTATGGTATAAGTTGCAGACACAGCTTGGATCTGGCGCTGCTATGGCTGTGGCATTGGCTGCCTGCTACAGCTCCGATTCAACCCCTACCCTGGGAACCTCCACATGCTGGAGGTACAGCCCTAAAAAGACAAAAAAAAGTTAAACAATACACTTCAGATTCCTTGTTACAGTTAATTTTCTGGAATCCTCCATTTGTTGAGTTTTAGTTTAGCATCAAAGAGCAATAACCACAATTACCTGAAAAGGATTTAAAATTTTTCCCTGATTTCTACTATATATCTGTATAAGATCAGCTTTTCTCCATATATTTAAACCACAAAAATCCATCACAACAGATTCAACACAGAAGCAAAAATGAGAATCTTCTATTAAGCCAGAAATTTATAATATTTACAAAAAAGTATATCTGTGCTATTTTTACTAATTTTAAACTTTTATAAATTATGGTATTTATATTACATATAAGTTATTTATTAACATGATGGGCTTATTATTATTTCAAGTGAATTACTTTATTATTATTTTATTATTGATTTTTAGGGCTGCACTCACGGTATATGGAAGTTACCAGGCTAGGGATCAAATCAAGTTGCAGCTGCCAGCCTACACCACAGCCACAGCAACGTGGGATCGGGGCCACATCTGTGACCTACACTGCAGCTCATGGCAACTCTGGATCCCTGACCTGCTGAGCTAAGCCAGGGATCGAACCCACAACTTTCTGGATACTAGCTGGATTCATTTCCACTGCACCATAACAAGAATTCCAAATTAATAATTTTTAATGTTTTAGTTTTAATTCTGACTATGATTAACATCTATATCTCTATCTATATCTGTCTATCTACCTATCTCTCTCTACAGCCCACACAAACAAAAGCTTTCAGGGTCCTCAATAATTTTTAAAAATCTAAAAGGGTCCTAAAACCAAGGATTTTTGAAAACTGCTGTCACAGAGTTGTTTTCAAGGTTAAAGGCACTTCCTATGTTAAATGCCCAGTACAAACACTGGTAGCTAGTGGATGTGCCATAAATATTATCTTTCTTACACACATTTAAACAAAAAGTGCTCCAGAATACATGTTCATGATTTTCTGTAGCTCATCCAGTGAGATTAAAATAACTTGTTCAGGAGAAGATCCTCTAGCATTCTATCACTGAATTGGGTATTTCATAGGTGCTTCATTAATGATTTATGCAGTTAAATCTATATACAAATTCCATTTTCAAAAGCTTCAGTTGTCAAGGTGCAACAGTAAATTTCAAATACAGAGATATTTTCATTTAATTTCAAAGATAATACTTTAAATCACTCCAACAACCCCACCCTGGAAATCACGTTTTCATTTTATTAATCCAAATCAACATCTCTTGCCTGGATTATTTCAACTGCCTCCTACACAACCTCCCTGCCATCACCATTGGCTCCCTCCAGCACTCAACACAGCAGCGAGAGCCATTGTGTTTAAGCATAATTGAGATCATATCTCTACCCTGCTCAGAACATCCCTGTGGCTTTGCACCCAGGTCAGAGCAGTGTCAGTGTCCTTGCCTCGACCACTGCATCCTGCTCCCATCACTCCTCTGAACTCACCTCCGGTCATGCCCTCTGGATCCAGACACTCTGCGCTAGCCACCCTGGTCTCTGTACTCTTCTCCAGACATGCTAGGCCTACTGCACTTACCATTTTCACCCCTGGAAAACACTGCTCCTGAGAGCCCTCGTTTCTTTCAGACATTAGGAGGCAAACCTTCCCTGGAGACCTATTTTAAATTTCTAGTTGCCAGCTGTCCATATTCCCACACGCCCCGATACCACCTGACTTCTCCCACCGCCCACTCCCTCTGTGTATATTCTCTTTATCAGTTACAGTATTGAATATAACTCTTATTTTCTTATTTGTTTGTTGACTGTCTTCCCAACTGGCATGCAATTTCGGTTAGGACAGGATTTTTGCCTATTTTTTTCTATCATGGACCTGATCCACAACAGACACTCAATACAGATTCTGTGGACAGATAAATGAATGAATAAACAAATCAACAACTATTAAGACCTTATCAATTCTGATCCCTCTACCAGAACTTAAGGAAAGAAGGTATTTCTTTTTTTAGAAGATCCCTAGGATACACTTACAGGGGATCTGGACCCTCATCTCTAACTCTCCCATGGAGAGTATATTTCTGCATCCATGGAAAACGCAATCATTTGAGAAGATTGGCAATTTTGCTGGAGCAGAGTATGAATTTTTTTGTTCTGAGAATGAAGGCTACAATGCCTCAGGGAGAGGAGGGTAATTGACTTAGGCTATCCCAGCAGGGAAAGCAAAATCACCTGGGGCAATAAAGACCGTGATTGGTCAAAACGCAGCATCTTCGAGTTAACCTTGAAAGTAAGAAAGTAATACATTGTTTGCTCATCAGGTTGGAGCCTTCATTTTACCCTGAGAACCTTTGCATTGTGGCTGAAGATCTTGGAGAAAACCCACCAGGAAGTCATTTAAAAATCAACACACACCACGAAGGAAGCAAATTTAATTCAATTTCAAGAACACATTAAAAGAGAGCGAGCGAGAGTAAAGCATAATGAGAACCTGCTGTCTCAAACTGCAGCCAGGTGGGAAGCCAGGCTGCAGGGAGCGGCCATGACAACAGCTCTGTGTCTGGATGGAGCCTTTGTGCCTTAGGGGAGTCACTCGGGCTCAACTTGGTTACATTTTATCTAGCTTCTGGCTTCAGTTGGTAATGCCCCCCTTCCATCAAGCCAGAGCATCCCAACCATCCCCTCCAGGAAACACTTAGATCTCTCCAAGTTTCTTTCAAAGCCTCTCTAGGACAAAGATGGGGTTCATTGCTTCCCTGATAACATTTCCTAAAATGGTACTAAAGAGCACCGCCCCTCTGGATTGTTTCTCTCCACTAGCTTAAAAGCAGTATTAGTGAAGATGCCAACCAAAAATCTCCAGGCTTAACAAACTGATGACAGCAAGAAGATATTAACAATGGAGCAGCACATTTGGCATCTGTGGGGTATATACCTTCCCTCCACCAGTTACTGAATATAAGGACAAATTCTTTAATATTCCCATTGCCCCCCCAAAAGAGAGATCATAGAGAGAAATTTTGTAAGAATTAACTCAAGTAAGGCAAGTCTGTGGGGTGTGAACATCAAGGGCCGTGTTCAAAAGTTAGCTAATAAAGCGAAAACTTGCATAGGATCAAAATACCACTTGCACCCTAGGAACCACACAGGTCTCAGCAAGATGCTGAAACTATGCAAGTGCTACAGGGAAGTGTGTCAAGTCTCCTAGGACATGTCTCTCTGGGGCCAAGGTTCACTGAGAAGAGTTGCTAGCAGCATCCCCCAAGTGGCTTACATTTTTATTTCTCCCTGTCTCCTTTTCTTGAGACGGGATGAGAGAGAGCAAAAAGCGCACACAGTTCAATATATATATATATATATATATATATATATATACCATGGTCTTGTGTAAAGCATACAGCACAGCAGTAGTAAAAAGCAAACGCTCCCCAGGTTAGTCATTGTTATTAATTACTGTTTCTATTCTTGAACTACTCAGTGTAAAGCCGGGGTGGGGATGAGAGGGTGCCACATAAGGCCTCATGGACTCTGTGGGTGCCAGGAAAGGACTCTCTCGTGAGTGGAAAAACAACAAACAGGAGGCATTCAGGAGAGAGGAGGAAATCAAGGATTCTTACCAGGGACCTTAAAAGAGCCCACTGCAGGGAAAATCTTCTGGTTTTCTGATCCTTTTCCCATGGAATTTTTTTTTCTTTTTTTTAATGATTTTTATTTTTTCCATTATAGTTGGTTTATAGTGGTCTGTCAATTTTCTACAGTACGACAAAGTGACCCAGTACACACACACACATTCCCATGGAATTTAAAGTCAGGCAGAAAGCCCTGGACAAAAACAGAGGGAGGCCTTGGGACTTCCACATGGCCTACAGACTCTGCAGAAACAAGAAATGGAGCTCTGAACTACACTTTCTCTTGACCACCCAAAAGGCTGGAGTTAAATAAGCTGAAGATACTATGCAAGAATAATATATTTAAATATCATTTCTTCAGGGAGGTAGGGAGGTCTTCTTTTGACCCCCTGAACTAAACTATTTCCTCCTGATGTGTATTCCTGTACTAGCAGGTAAAACTGCAATCAGAATACTTATCATAGTATTTATCAAACCTGCTGTAATTACTTGTTTATTGTAAGTCTTTCCCACTGTGTCGTAAGTTCAGTAATGGCAAGGACTAGGTTTGGCACATTACATGTATTTGATAACTATTTATTGGGTAAATTATGATCTACCTGTTTATCTATCTATATATCTTTGCTTGTGTGTTTATATGTATATACTGAAAATTTTATACACATATTACCTATTCTACACCTTCAGATACTCTGCTCTTTTTCTTCACCTAAATTTGTGCATTAAAACTTCTAGACTCAGGAATTCCCGTCATGGCTCAGTGGTTAATGAATCCGACTAGGAACCATGAGGTTGAGGGTTCGATCCCTGCTCTTGTTCAGTGGGTGACGGATCCGGCATTGCCCTGAGCTGTGGCGTAGGTTGCAGATGTGGCTTGGACCCCACGTTGCTATGGCTCTGGCTAGGCTGGTGGCTACAGCTCCGATTAGACCCCTAGCCTGGGAACCTCCATATGCCATGGGAGCAGCCCAAGAAATGGCAAAAAGACAAAAAAACAAAAAACAAAAACAAACTTCTAGACTCAGAATCAAGGTTTATCTGCTAAAGAGTAACCTAAAATTTGGAGTTTACAAAAATCTTGAGTTATACTTTAAGGCTCTAGCTGCTTTGTCTATGACAGTCATCAACTTGTTTTGTTTCAGACTTTCCACTTCAAAAGACATATTCCCTGGATTTTATTGTACTCTTTAAAAATATCTAATGCAGAAATCTTGAAAATCTTAAGTGAATCTCTTGAGACCCTGTAAGTAAGTTCACCCAAATATAGGGAAAAGAATGATTTCCATGAAGCCCACATTTCATCAAGAACACTTTGCAAGATGTCTAGTAAAATGAGATTTCAAATACTTACAAAAAGGGGATAAATCTATCAAAAACACACCTGAAATTCAGTATTCTAGCTGTTTGCCAGTCTTCTGGTTATTTTCATCTTTTTCTTTTTTACTTTTTTTTTATATAGTGATTTTTATTTTTTTCCATTATAGCTGGTTTACAGTGTCCTGTCAATTTTCTACTGTACAGCATGGTGACCCAGTTACACATACATGTATACATTCTTTTTTCTCACATTACCATGCTCCATCATAAGTGACCAGACATAGTTCCCAGTGCTACACAGCAGGATCTCATTGCTAATCCCTTCCAAAAGCAATAGTCTGCATCCATTAACCCCAAGCTCCCAATCCGTCCCAGTCCTTCCTCCTCCCCCTTGGCAACTTTCTTGTTTTGGTACTGAACTGTTAGTTCTGATATGGTTGTCTAGTGGCTAGTTACAATCACTACAGCAGAGTGTTTAGGAAAAGTAACTACAAATAAGACTGCATTTGAGTTTGAAATGAAGTGTGACTCTGTTTCTCAACGGCGAACCATAATGAAACCAAGATGTAACCTTTTTCAAATGATGAAAGGTAGCCATGTGTTAAAAAAAAAAAAAAAAAGTTTAAAGGTCAGGATTATCGGTTAAAATCAAGAAATTATCATTTGGAGTTTTCAGATAACCTTCTAAAATAAATTCTTAGAGAAGCAAAGTGGTCCAAAACTTACATTGCATGACAGGGTTCCTTAGAAAATGTCACATCTTCACTTTCCTACTGATTAGCCCCATCTTCCTCGCACACATCTATGCATGGACACGCAAGGTATTAGGGAGAAGGAAAACCACTCTTTTTGTGCCATGAAATATTTGATGATGTTTAGGTAAATATTCAGCATTACAAGTAAATTGTTCTTTATCTCCCCTCTCATATTCCTCTCCAAAGAGCACTGTGTGTGTGTGTGTGTGTGCGTGTGTGTGTGTGTGTATGTCAATATCTATCTATCTATCATCTATCTATATATTGTGGGAAGTAGGAAGGGCTGTGTCTCTAATGATCTCATAGTGGCCAGGAACATGGGGATTTTGAAAATTTGAGAGAACTTTCTGGAGTCTCAGTGCCCTGGGATGAACAAATGACCTGGTCAGCCCCCTCCTGTAAAGTATGACCACCACCTGGACTTGGGGGGCAGGGGCAAATGTTTATACCCACCACAGGAATCCACGTTTCTAACTTTGGGTCTCATTTATAAGGTCACAACCATAGAAGCCTCTATAGCCACATAGAGTCTTACAGTTATATGTGAGTCTCCTGGACACTAGGCTCAGGCTTGCCTTCCACCACCACCTCTAAGGTACACCCATACAATGGAATACTACTCAGCAATAAAAGGCACAAACCACAGATTCGGCAGCACGGATTTATCTTCAAATCACACGCTAAGCAAAATACAAAACACTATGGGCAAGGTAATTCCACTTATATGAAATTCTAGAAAAGGCAAAACTGTAGTAGTAGAAAGCCAAGTGTAATGGCAAAGCCCCAGGAGCAGGGGGCAGGGACCATCTTCAAAGGGGCACGAGGAGGCATCATGAGGAAATGGAAATAGTCTACATCCTCATCGTGGAAATGGCAGTTATAGGACTATATACGTGTTTCAAAACTCATTAACTTCTTCACATGAAACTGGTGACTGTTAATGAATATGAATGATACCTCATAAAGGCCTGATCTGAAAAAAATTAAAATTATAATAGGAGAAAATATGGGAATCACTTTCTATTTAATTAATACTTGAAATTAAAGCCCTCCATTTCCATGAGAAAATAATGCTTTGCCAGATGGTCATAACATGTTGAATTCTCAAAGCTAATAGGTTCTTAAATGCAACCCTTCCCAAACTTTCATGTGTACAGAAATCACCTAAGAAATTGGATTCATCTAAGGCAGGGCCTGAGAGTGCATTTCTAAACGGTTTCCAGGGGATGCTAATGTTGCTGGTCCACAGACAGATACCCTCACCAAGGCTCTAACAGAACCACAGCTTCTTCTGCTATCAGCTTTGACTGCATCCCATGTATTGACAGTATTTGTTCTCAACACAGATTATGCCAGGTTTGCTAGCATATCTTAAATTTTGCTTGCTATCTTAATTAGATAATGTAATTAAATATTACATGAAACAATGTGTTTCAAGTGTTAAAAGAGTTGATCTGCTGAAAACCCAGTCAAATATTTCATAAAGCCTTAACCAAGGTGAATCTATAAAATGGTACTCTTAAAATAAATGTAGACAAGTATATATACATTTAGAAGGCTTCTGCATAAAGATGGTTTTTTTATGGCCACACCCATGGCATATGTAAGTTCCTAGGCCAGGGACTGAATCCAAGTCACAGCTGTGGCTAGGTCCTTTTTTTTTTCAATTTTCTATTAAGATTGATTTACAATGTTCTGTCAATTTCTGTTGCACAGAAAAGTGACCCAGTCACACACATATATATATTCATTCTTTTTCTCACATTATCTTCCATCATGTTCCATTATAACTGATTAGACATAGTTCCCTGTGCTATACACCAGGATCTCAATGCAAGAGTTTTCATCTACTAACCCCAGATTCCCAACACATCCCACTCCCTCCCCTTCCCACCTGGCAAACACAAGTCTGTCCTAACACGTACATGATCTTTTCTGTTTTGTAGACCATCTGTGCCATATTTTAGACTCCACATATAAGTGATATCATATGGTGTCTGTCTTTCTCTTTCTGACTTACTTCACTCAGTATGAGAGTCTTTAGTTCCATCCAGGTTGCTGCAAATGGTATTATTTTGTCCTTTTTATGGCTGAATAGTATTCCATTGTATATATGTACTACATCTTCCTAATCCATTCATTTGTCAATAGGCATTATTTAGATTGTTTCCATGTCTTTGCTATTGTGAATAGTACTGCAATGAACATACAGGTGCATGTATTTTTCTCAATGAAATTTTTATCTGGATACATGCCCAGGAGTGGTATTTCTGGGTCATATAGTAGTTCTATATTTCGTTTTTCTGAGGTATTTCCATACTGTTTTCCAAAGTGATTGTATGAATTAACAATCCCACTTTGGAGTTCCCATCGTGGCACAGTGGTTAACGAATCTGACTAGGAACCATGAGGTTGCAGGTTTGATCCCTGGCCTTGCTCAGTGGGTTAAAGATCCAGCGTTACCATGAGCTGTGGTGTGGGTCACAGACACGGCTTGGACCCTGAGTTGCTGTGGCTCTGGCATAGGCTGGTGGCTAAAGCTC
This sequence comes from Phacochoerus africanus, assembly GCF_016906955.1. Lineage (NCBI taxonomy): Eukaryota > Metazoa > Chordata > Mammalia > Artiodactyla > Suidae > Phacochoerus > Phacochoerus africanus. Next base: position 12,587,090 of record NC_062544.1, on the reverse strand, counting down.
TGATTCAACCCCTAACCTGGGAACCTCCATATAGAGCTGCCCAAGAAATGGCAAAAAGACAAAAACAAACAAACAAAAATCCCACCAACACTGTAGGAGGGTTCCCATTTTTCCACACCCTCTCCAACATTTGTTATTTGTTGAGTTGTTAGTGGTGGCCACTCTAACTGGTGTGGGTGATACCTCATAATTTTGATTTGCATTTCTCTAATAATTAGTAATCTTGAGCATTTTTACATGTGCCTCTTGGCCATCTGTATGTCTTCTTTGGAGAAATGTCTGTTTAGGTCCTCTGCCCATTTTTCAATTGGGTGGTTTTTTTGCTGTTGTTGAGTTGTAAGAATTGTTTGTGTATTTTGGAGATTAAACTTTTGTCAGTTGAGCCATTCGCAAAAATGTTCTCCCATTCTGTGGGTTGTCTTATTTTTTAATGGTTTCCTTTGCTGTGCAGAAGCTTTTGAATTTAATTAGTTCCAATTGGTTTATTTGTATCTTTATTGTTTTTATCCTAGGAGGTGGATCAAAAACGATGTTGCTGTGATTTATGTCAAAGAGTGTTCTGCCTACATTTTGCTCTGGGAGTTTTATAGTGTATTGCCTTACATTTAGGTCTTTAATCCATTTTGAGTTTATTTTGTGTATGGTGTTAGACAATGTTCTAATTTCATTCTCTTACATGCAGTTGTCCAGTTTTCACAACAGTATTTAATGAAAAGACTACATTTCCTCCCCTGTACGTTCTTGCCTTTCTTGTCATAGATTAATTGACTGTAGGTGTTTGAGTTTATTTCTGGGCTCTCTATCCTGATCCATTGATCTATATTTCTGTTTTTGTGCCAGTACCATACCATTTTGATGACTGTAGCTTTATAGTAGAGTCTAAGGTCTGGGAGTATGATTCCTCCAGTTCTGTTTTTTCTTTTCACTACTGCTTTGGCTATTTGAGGTCTTTTGGGTTTCCATACAAATTTTGAAATATTTTGTTCTAGTTCTATAAAGAATGTCATTGGTAATTTGATAGGGATTGTATTGAATTTTTAGATTGCCTTGGGCAGTATTGTCATTTTGACTATATTGATTCTTCCAATTCATCTATTTGTGCCTTTGATTTCTTTCATAAGTGTCTTATAGTTTTCAGAGTACAGGTCTTTGGCCTCTTTAGGTATGTTTATTCCAGGTATTTTATTCTTTTTGATGCAATGGTAAATGGGATTGTTTCTCTAATTTCTCTTTCTGATCTTTCATTGTTAGTATACAGAAACACAATAAATTTCTGTGTTAATTTTGTATCCTATGACTTTACCAAATTTACTGATGAGCTCTCATAGTTTTCTGGTACTATCTTTAGGATTTTCTAGGTATATAATCATGTCATCTGCAAATAGTGATAGTTTTATATCTTCTTTTCCTATTTGGATTCCTTTTATTTCTTTTTCTTCTCTGATTGCCAAGGCTAAGATTTCTAAGACTAAGTTGAATAACATTGGTGAAAGAGGATATCCTTGTCTTGTTCCTGATCATAGTGGAATTTTTTTCAGTTTTTCACCACTGAGGATGATGTTAGCTATGGGTTTGTCATAAATGGCTTTTATTATATTAAGGTAGTTCCCCTCTATGCCCACTTTCTGGAGAATTTTTATCAGGAATGGGTGTTGAATTTTGTCAAAAGCTTTTTCTGTATTGATTGAGATGATCATATGGTTTTAATTTTTCAGTTGGTTGATGCGGTGTACCACACTGATAGATATGCAAATATTGAAAAATCCTTGCATCCCTGGGATAAATCCTACTTGATCATGGTGTATGATCTTTTTAATATATATTTGTATGCAGTTTGCTAATATTTTTTGAGGATTTTTGCATCTATGTTCATTAGTGATATTGGCCTTTAATTTTCTTTTTTTTGTGGTATCTCTGTCATGTTTTGGTATCAAGCTAATGGTGACTTCATAGAGTGAGCTTGGGAGTGTTCCTTCCTCTGCAATTTTCTGGAAAAGTTACAGAAGAAGAGGAGTAAAATCTTTTCTGAATGTTTGGTTCAGTTATGAAACCATCAGGTACTGAACTTTTGCTTTTTTGGAAGTTTTTTAATCACATTTTCAATGTCAGTACATATGACTGGTCTATTCATATTTTCTATTTCTTCCTGGTTCAATCTTGGTAAGAATCTGTCCATTTCTTCTAGGTTTTCCATTTTATTGGGATACAGTTGCTCATAGTAGTCTCTCATGCATGATCCTTTGTATTTCTGCATTTTAGTTGTAACTTATCCTTTTTCATTTCTAATTTTATTGATTTGAGCCCTCTACCTTTTTTTCCTGATGAGTCTGGCTAATGGCTAATCAATTTTGTTATCTTTTCAAAAAAACAACTTTTGGTTTCACTGATCTTCTTAACTGTTTTCTTTGTCTCTGTGTTATTAATTTCTGTTCTAATCTATGATTTCTTTCTTTCTACTAATTTTGGCATTGTCTGTTCTTCCTTCTCTATATGTTTAAGGTATAAGGTTAGGTTGTTTATTTGCATTTTTTATTCTTTCCTGAGATAAGATTGCATTGCTATAAACTTCCCTCTCAGAACTGCTTTTGCTGTGTCCCATAAATTTTTGGGTTGTTGTATCTTCATTGTCATTTGTCTCTATGTATCTTTTAATATCCTCTTTGATTTCTTCAATGATCCATGGATTGTTTCGTAGCTTAGTGTTTAAATTCCAAGAGTTTGTGTTTTTTTGCTGTTTTTTTCTTGCAGTTTATTTCTAGTCTCATAGCATTTTGATCAGAGAAAATGCTTGAAATCATATAAATTTTTAATAAACTTATCAAGGCTTGATCTGTGACCCAAGATGTCATCTATCCTGGAGAATGTTTCATGTGCACTTGAAAAGAAAGAATACTCTGCTGCTTTGGGGTCAAAAGTTCTACAGATATAAGGTAAGTCTGTTTGGCCTAGTGTATCATTTAAGGCCTGTATTTCCTTGCTGATTTTTTGTCTGGATGATCTGCCCATTGCTGTAATTGTGGTGTCAAAGTCCTCCACTATTATTGTGTTACTGTCAGTTTCCCCTTTTATGGCTGTTAGTACTTGCCTTATAAGTATTGTGCTGCTCCTATGTTGACTGCATACATATTTAAAATTGTTATTTCTTCTTGTATTGATCCTTTGATCATTATGTAATGTCCTTCTTTGTCTCTCGTGACCTTCATTTTATTTATTTATTTTATCTTTTTAGGGCCACACTCACAGTGTATGGAGGTCCCCAGGCTAGGGGTCCAATCGGAGCTATAGCCGCTAGCCTATACCACAGCCACAGCAATGCGAGATCTGAGCCACATCTGCAACCTACATCACAGCTTGTGGCAACACCAGATCCTTAACCCACTGAGCAAGGCCAGAGATCGAACCCATGTCCTCATGGATGCTAGTTGGGTTCATTATCTGCTGAGCCATGATGGGAACTCCTGTGACCTCCATTTTAAAATCTATTTTGTCTGATATGAGTATTGCTACTTCTGCTTTTCTATAATATCCATTTGCAGGTAATATTTTATTCCATCCCCTCACTTTGTCTTTATGTGCCCTTAGAACTGAAGTGGGTTTCCTGTATAGAGCATATATATGGGTCTTGCTTCTGAATCTGTTCAGCTAGTCTTTTTCTTTTAGTTGGAGCATTTAATCCATTTACATTCTATGTAACTATGGATAAGTATGTATTTATTGTCATTTACTTAAATATTTAATTTTTTTGAATTACTGTTTTGGGTCTTTTTTCTTCCCTTCCTCTTTTTGTTGTCTTTTCTTGTGATTGGCTATGTTTAGTATTATGTTTGGCTTGGTTTTTTTTTTTATGTTTGAGGCCATTATAGTTATTTGACTAGTAGTTCCCCTTACATTTTGATACATCCAACTATATTTGTGCATAATTATTTCATCTTGCTGGACTCCTTAATTTAAAATGCATTTTCAATGTTGAGCATTTGTCCTCTCCTCTTCCCATCTTGCATATGTCAATGGGTAATTTTTCACTTTTAAATTATCTTTGCCTTTACCAGTGAGCTTCTTAATTTTTAATATTCTTGTTTCTAATTTGGCTTTTCCTTTTCTGCTTAGAGAAATTCCTTTAGTAGTTTATGTAGAGCAGGTTTAGAGGGGCTGAATTCTCTTAGCTTTTGCTTCTCTGTGAAGCTTTTGATCTCTCCATCAAATCTGAACGAGAGCTTTGCTGGGTAGAGTATTCTTGTTTCTAGGTTCCTCCTCTTCATCACCTCAAATATATTTTGCCACTCCTTTCTGGTTTGTAGAGTTTCTGCTGAGAGATCAGCTGTTATCCTTATGGGAATTCCCTTATATGTGATTTGTTGGTTCTCCCTTGTGGGTCAATATTTTTCTTGTTCTATCATAATCTTGAGGTCTTCTGTCAGTTTTTCACAAATTTTCTGTGTGAGTAGTTCTACATACAGTTGTATTTTCAATGTATATGTGGAAGTAGATAAGCCTTAAATCCTGCTACTCTGCCATCTTAGCCTCACTCCATGGCCCAATCTTTAACCCACTGCACTGGGCCAGAGATCAAACCCCGGCCTCCACAGGAACTCAAGCCCACTGTGCCACAGCAGGAACTACTCAAAATTGTGATTTAAAAAAAAAAAAAACTTTACTTAGGCATAATCCACATGAGACAAATTACAGATATTTAAACACTGCAACTGGAAAAGTTAAACATGCATACACGCATGACCTTTACCACAAGCAAGACAATGAACCTATCCATCCCACTCCCTTTGCAACCTCTCCCTCCTACCTCCACCTCCCAGGACCCCTCCCCATCTCTTCCACTTCCTAGCAATCCAGTGGGTTTCTTTAAAGTCACCACAGATTGTATTTTCTAAGTTTTCTTTTTTAATAAATAGGAGAATATAATATATATATACTTATTTTTGGTCCAGTTCTTTCAGCATAATTATTTTGCAATTCATCTTTTTCTGGGTAATCATTCATTCCCTTTATTGCTGATTGGTATTCCACTGTAAGAATATACTACACTATTCATCTGCTGCTGGACATTTGAGTTATTTTCAATTTTTGTCTATAACAAATATAGGTGTCACAAACATTTGTGTTCAACTCTTTGCATTAACAAATATTTTGATCCACTTTGAGCAAACAATGACTGAGTCATAATTTCTTTTAAAACTGCCAAAATGTTTTCCAAAGTTCATATCACTTTACATTTTCACTGACAATGTATGAGAGGCCTGAATTCTATTCCTATATATCATTGCCAACAATTGCTATGTTTATTCTTTTGCAAAAAATTTTAGGAGTTCCCATCGTGGTGCAGCAGAAACAAATGACTAGGAACCATGAAGTTGCAGGTTCGATCCCCGGACTCTCTCAGTGGGTTAAGGATCTGGCATTGCCATGAGCTGTGGTGTAGGTCGCAGATGTGGCTCGGATCTGGCATTGCTGTGGCTGTGGTATAGGCCAGCAGCAACAGCTCTGATTAGACCCCTAGCCTGGGAATCTCCATATGCCATGGGTGTGGCCTTGAAAAGATAAAACAAAACAAAACACAAACAAACAAACAAACAAAAAGAAAGTTAAAAAAAGAGGAAAAGAATAATAAAGAGCAGCTAGCACAAAGAGTAAATGTTAGATTTAAATCCAACCATATTAACAGTCACATCAAATGTAACTTGTCTAAAAACTCCAATTCAATGATGGACACTAGTTTGAATTCCAAAAATAAAATCCAACTACATACTGTGCACATGAAAACCAATTTAAATACAAAGATACCAAAGGGAAATCCAAAAAAGTAAATAACACCCAATAAACTAGGCTTTATCAAAATTAGGAGCCGTGCTCATTCAAAGACACAGTTAAGAGAGTATAAAAACAAGCCTGAGAGGGAGAAAATATTTGCAGATTATATATGTAATAGGGGTCTTATATACAGAATATATAAAAATTTAAAATCTTAATAATAAAACAGTCAGTTAAAAAAATGATTTGAAGAGACATTTTACAAAAAAAAAAAACAAAGAAAGCAAATAGGACAAATAAGGACATGAAAAGTTTTATATTTAATCATTAGAGAAAGACAAATTAAGATACCATTAAACACCTACTAGAGTGGGTAAAATTTTGTGTGTGTGTGTGTCTTTTGTCTTTATAGGGCCACACCCAAGACATATGGAGGTTCCCAGGCTAGGGGTCTAATTGGAGCTAGCTTACACCATAGCCACAGCAACGCAAGATCCAAGCCACATGTGCAACCTACACCACAGCTCATGGCAACACCGGATCCTTAACCCACTGAGTGAGGCCAGGGATTGCAACCTCATGGTTCCTAGTTGGGTTCATTTCTGCTGCACCACAACAGGAACTCCCTTAGCTTTCTTTTGGGATTGCAGACTTTCTACGATTCTATTTTATTTCTTGTGCTGCCTATTAATTCTAACTCAATATTTTAGTGGTTCTTTTAGACTTTATGGTATACGGTATATGTGTCTGTGTGTGTATTTGTACTTGAGTGTTTCTGATTTTCTTAGTATATTTCTCTGCACTTCATTTTTGGCCACAACCGTGGCTTGTGGAAGTTAGCAGGGCAGGGATCGAACCTACACCACAGCAGTAACCAGAGTCACAACAGTGGCAATGCTGGATCCTTAACCCCCTGAACCACCAGGGAACTCCTATGTGTCATTTTGGATAGTCTTAATTTTTATTACTATAATTTTAACTTCATTAATATTTTCTCCTTCCATGTGTAATGTTGTTAATTGTATCCATTACATTTTTTATCAACCAAAATTTTAATTTAGTTTGGATATATTTTATACATCTATTATATATATATGTGTATATATATAGTATATAATAATATACATATAATCTTTTTTGTCTTAACCTGACCAATGCTTTCTCTTGCTTCTTGAAAATACGAAGTATAGTTAAATTGTTATAATACACTTTTCCTTCTGTGTAACTCTCTTCTGTCCAGGTGTCTACACTACTTATTCCAGCTACACTGGCCTCACCTGACACCTGGTTCTATCTCCCCAACTCTGGTGACTTCTGCCTCCACCTGCTTTTTCCCTCCCTGAGCTTCAACCTGGAAATTCACTTCAGGTAGTCAGTTGAGACATGGTTGCAGGGCTTGCTTACTTGCTTCCTGTTTCTAAGGACTCATCCTCATTCATTGCCTAATAGCCAATTTCTTGAAAACTCCTGTTGCATATATTTTGTATATTTCTTAGTGTTCTCAAGTGGGAAAGGAAATCCCAGTTGTATTATTCTCATCTTGGTCGGTAGTAGAACTCTTTGTAATTCTCTTAATTTCTTGCTCCACTTTAAGGAAGCTGAATATCACAGATGATGCATTATGGATAAGGTAGTTGAAAGAAAGAACACATTGTGTCCCAATAAGCAGACATATCCTCAAAGAAAAGGCTTTAACTTTATATCTAAAGAATGGTAAGTATGTGTACATTTATATAGTTTAAGTTAAACTAAAGGCTTTTTGGTATCAATATAGCATGTTTGATGATTTAAGTCATCAACTGATGATTATCACACAAAAGATTTTAAATGGACATATTTCAAGATTTTTGCAGAGGTTATATCTAATTCATATAAACAGTTTAGCACAGCACCTAGATCAATGGTTTTCAGCCATGCATGCACATGAGCTCCTCAGGGGAACTTAAATGTTTTAATGCCCGAGCTCTACCTCCAACCACAGGAATCAGATTCTCTCACAGGTGGGCCTAGAGTTTCTGTTTTTTATTTTTATTTATTTATTTTTTCTTTTTTGCCTTTTCTAGGGCTGCTCCCATGGCATATGGAGATTCCCAGGCTAGGGGTCTAATTGGAGCTGTAGCCACTGGTCTACGCCAGAGCCACAGCAACAAGGGACCCTGCAACCTACACCACAGCTCATGGAAATGCTGGATCCTTAACCCACTGAGCAAGGCCAGGGATCGAATCCCGCAACCCCATGGTTCCTAGTCGGATTCATTAACCTCGGCGCCACGATGGGAACTCCATGTTTCTGTTTTTTAAAGGTCCCCAGGTGATTGAGGGACACCTTAAGAATTGAGATTCAAAGATCTAGATCTTAGTAGGTGCTCCATGAAGGAGAGGTATTCATATTTGTATCATTTATCCATAAACATCGACTGTCTCAAAGAGAGATTACTTTGTTAGAAGGGATGAATATACTGGGACTCTAACCTACCATTTGCAATTAAGAAATAGGGCAGCCTTGGCCAAGTCTCTTGACTTTATTGGATCTGAATGTATAAGACAGCACAACGATAATAATCTTTTTTTTTTTTTTTTTTTTTTTTTTTTTTTTTTACTCATAGCTCAAGATGGCTTGGAGAAATAAGAAAAAAAATCTCAGAGCCAGAACGTCTAACCACGTCTCTTCTTTTTTTTTTTCTTTTTTTTCTTTTTATGGCCACATCTGTTCCTGGGCCAGGAGATGAAAAAGAGCTACAGCTGCTGATCTACGCTACAGCACAGCAACACTGGATCCAAGCTGCATCTGCAACCTACACCACAGCTTGCAGCAATGCCAGATTCTTAACCCAATGAGTGAGGCCAGGACTTGAACACACATCCTCATGGAGACTATGTCGGGTTCTTTACCTGCTGAGCCATAACAGGAACTCCATAACCACGAGTCTTCTTTCAGAGATGAGGAAACTGAGGCCCACAGAGGCAATGGATATGTCCAAGCCAATTCATGGCCAACTAAAAACACGTAGAACTGCGACCCAGGTATTACAGGCTTAATTGTGTCCTCCCAAAAGAGGGGGAATGTCGAAATCCTAACACTCAGTACTTCAAAATGTGACTTTATTAAGAAAAAGCATTGCAGATGAAATTAGTTAAGAGGACACCGATGGAGCAGGATGAGCCTTTTATCCAATACAACCAGTGTTCATATAAGAGGGCCGAGTGAAGACAGGTATACAAGGAGAAGGTCCTGGGTACATAGAAGATTGGCGCAGGGCATCTACAGGCCAAGGAACACCAGAGGTTACTGGCAAACCACCAGGAGCAGGAAGGGGAAAGAAAGGATCTACCGGAAAGGCTTCAGAGGAAACACGGCCCGGCCAGCATCTTGCCTGCGGACGTCTCACCTCAGGGACTGAAACAACATATTTCTGTTGTTTTCGACCTCCCCATTTGTGGTGTTTTGTGATGTCAGCCCTCGGAAACTGGCAGACTAGGGTCCCTGCCTAAGAATCTTTCCATTATATAGTCGGTTACTCTAACACAATATGTGACCCTGCTCTGTAAACTGTAAAATTTCAAAAAATTATGTTATTATTTATTTTGTTCTCCAATTTGCATCAAAGGTATAAATTTTGTCTTCTGCAACTGGTTTCAAGCTTCTTCAGAGTAAGGAGCCCATGATATCCAGAAGAGTCCTTTAATAAAGTAGAAGAAAATACAGTATCTATTCAGATACTGCAGACTGAAGGAATATACAAATAAAGCACCATTTAAAAATGTCAAAATCACCAAAGACCTTCTGGAAATTGAGGAAGTGACTGTTAACAAGATCGAGTCTCCTTATGGCTTTTTATTTAGGTTAAACATATGGCTCTATACTTTAGTAGGTTAAATTTTAATGTCATATAGAAATATATTCCAGTATAAGAAACATATTGAGATACATTAGCTGAAAATATTTGAACTGCTCTTCTACCACACTATGTAAATGTAAAATTTTAAGTTTTTATTCCATTAAGATAGAACTCCAGTGAGGGTTCAAAATCATCCGTATATCCTCCATGTATCATCTTCTCCATCAAAGTAAATTTTTGTCAAGGTAACCAACACAGTTTGGATTCCTTGAAAAGCTGGTCCTGTGGTAAGGTTTCCAGCACAGAGTTGACTTGGAAGTTCCACGCTGGTAGGGGAGCAGGGGAGAGAGCTAGGAAAGGGAATGTAGCTGATAAAGGGTATTGCATCCAGCAAAAGCACACCATCATCATGAGCTTAAGGAACCCGGGTAGCAGCCTTACATCTCTCTTTCCTCAGGGTCAAGGGACCCAGAGTGTGCATCAACCACCTCACTAGCTGAAGGAGTGATGGGTGTCCATTCTCTGAAACTCCCTTGCCTTGAATGTGGGTAGGATTATCTCCAAAGGGTCAGGAGGGGACCTCAGACGGAGATGTACATGTTGGCAAATAAAGATGGTCTAGAAGGTACTACAGTGGTAAGGGTGAAGGAAGGCTATGGTGAAGAACTGAAAATGGCAGGCAGAATGGAGCAGAAATGGTCAGAATCTTTAAGAGTAGGAAACCTCTGGTTCAAATCCTACTGCCTTCCATGAATAGTAGTTAACTTCAGGTTTAAGTGACTAAACTTGCCTAAAGCTTCTTTTTGTCCTCTCCAAATAAAATAATGACAATAATAAAATCTGCCTCTGGGGACTAACAAGCATTAAAATGCCTGTGAAAGTCACGTTTTGCTATGCTGCCTGGCACAATCAATGCCTGCTGAATATCAGCTATCATTAGAACCACTGAAATCTTATTGCTGCATTTTATATTATGAAATTTTGTAATACATGATATCCATATTAGGAGATGTCAACATGGGAAGGTCCTCATGAGAGCCCCTTTATTCTGAATCCTGACTCAACATTATTAAATGCATCACATAAACATTTTCACATCCGTACAGGAAGAATTCATTTTATTTTTAATAGCTTAAATATTCTGCCCTAAAAGGTGAATGAACAAAATCTACCTGTGATCAAACTAACTTAAATAAATACAAGAAAGCGAGCTATTAAGCAAAATATCAGTAGAGATTTAAACTTATTCTTGCACCCAAGAGAAAGAGTAACTTCTGAGGGGAAAACTCCATGAAACTTGACTATCTATGTCATAGCAAACACCAAAAGGTAACAAAAAATGAAATGAAATAATAAAATAAAATCCGGATAAAATGACAACATAGAGCTGTGGTTCTCAACCCAGCTCTATGTTGGGTTGAGAACCACATAGAGCCTCACCTCCCCCAGTGACATGTGGCAATATCTAGAGATATTCTGACTGTCACATCTGGGGCAGGGGAAGGGGAACAAGTGCTACTAGCATCTAGTAAGTAAAGATCAGAGACTCTGCTAAAAATCCTGCAATATGCAGAACAGCCTCTCACAACTGGGGCTGTGCTAAAATTGAGGAACCCTGATTTAGAGAATATGGTATAATGCCTTTAACCACTGGACTTTCCAAACAATAAAATCTCCTCCCAATGTGCCAGTGCTTTTTCACCACAATGTACAACGTATTTTTAAATGTTAAAAGTCTTCACATGACAAGAAGCACACATCAAGATGTGTTCGAGCGCTACTATAAATTTGCGGTCTTTCAACCTGCCAGATGAGAGTAATTTCAACAAGTTATCCACAAAGCCAGGTAATTAAAATGTTGATCTAGACATGACCGTGGTTAATTCACCCTGACTTGTAACAGCTGAAGTGATGACAGAGAGGAACTCAGGGATTCTAAGGTCAGGGGCACAGGGGGCTGTTTTTCATTTTCATATTATTTTAAGAGGAATGCTGGCTTATTACAGCAGCATATATTGCCTTTTTGTTTTTCATTAGTAAACCCTCTGGGAACTTTGACACAAGTACAAGCTAAACCTGATTACTTGGTTTATAGAACACAGAGAACATTATCCAAGAGCTAATGACAATGTCTATTCACTTAGAACTCTGAGAAACCTGCGACTTTTAATCAAGTTTTAAAGGCACAAGGACAAACCAAAAATTGAGAATGAATGTCTCTACCCCTATCTATTGGAAGGTAAAGAAGCATGTCGAGAATTGTTCAAATAACATCAGAGCTGAGATGAGAAAGTGTAAAGCAGAGAAGCAAACACATTTTCACCAAGGCGATTTTTTTCTAACCGACAAATTCTACAAAGCTCAACAAGAAACTGTGCTCCAAATCCATTTTTTCTACTAGAATTGCTTTGTTACAGTAAGTTGTAGCAAGACTAAAGAGCTCAAAACACAGTTTATTCTCTAAACAAGCTCAAAAAGATGAGCTCTAAGCATCAAACCACTGAGTTTTCAATTTATTAGATATCTATCAATGCTTACTAATAATAAACTCTTAAGTAAGAGTACTCATCTTATTTTCATCTCCTTTATGTTTCTATCCATTATACTATAACTGGAGACCTTTCAGTCTTAATTCTTAGATATTTCACATAACCAAATCCAGGATGAAGTCAACTGACACAAGTCAGAGAAGAAAGAATTATTAGGAGCATCTGTCACTTCATACAAAATGTAAATAAGAATGAGAAGACAATTGTCATTCTGAAATTAAGATTCAGACCATACACGCTGGCCCTTTATTACCTGTACAACTCTGCCTAGAGCATTTAAAACACAGTTATGTGATGCAGTGTCTATGATGTAAGACATCAGGAGATCAAGGCTTAAAAACAACAACAAAAAGAAGTATGCAGAAAGTTTATTAACCCACCACATTAAAGGGATGAATTATAATTTTTCTAAATTCCTTTCGCCTTCACTTTTCTTCTTCCTTAAAGTCAATATTCATTCATTTGACCTGGAAAGCTTTTAATGAACTACATTTTAACTATCCTACTCTAGGAAAAATTCCTATACCAATCTATTCCATTATCCTGCCATTTTGACATGAGTATGTAATTGGGAAAGGAAAAAATTCTCCTTTATGATAATCTTATATGGAGTTCACACCATGACACAGTGGATTAAGGGTCTGGCATTGTCTTTGCACATCTCAGGTCACTGCTAAGACACAGGTTCAATCCCCAGCCCAGCATAGTGGGCTAAGGATCTGGCATTGCCATAGCTGTGGTGTAGGTCACAGCTGAGGTTCAGATTCAATTTCTGGCCCAGGAATTTCCACATGCCATGGGTCGGGCCAAAAAAAAATTTTTTTACCTTTTTTTTTTTCCACTGTACAGCCAGGAGACCCAATTACATATACATGTATACATTCTTTTTTCTCACATTATCATGTTCCATCATAAGTGACTAGACATAGTTCCCAGTGCTACAGGAGTTCCCATTGTGGCTTAGTGGTAATGAACCCAACTAGCATCCATGAGGATGTGCATTTGATCCCTGGCCTTGCTCAATGGGTTAAGGATCTGGCATTACCATGAGTTGTGGTGTAGGTTGGCAGCTACAGCTCCAGTTCAACCCCTAGCCTGGGAGCTTCCATATGCCATGAGTGTGGCCCTAAAAAAGACCAAAAACAAATAAATAAAAGTAAATTTAAAAAGGTAGTATTACTTATAAAAGAGAGGTAATAACTGTTCTAATAACAACTTTAAGAAGTCCCCGTCAAAAATGCATATGCCAAAAAACATGAAGCATAAGTTCATGAGTTTTTAAGTAGTTGAAAAGACTCTATGTTGAACAAAGACATTAAATTACTACTAATAAGGCAGTACAACCACACTTTCAAATCTATTTATAATTTCCAAAGGATTGGACTTCCTTAAACAGTCTCCATTCATTCAATGGACTTTTTTTTTTTTTGTCTTTTTTAGGGCCACACCTGTGGTATGTGGAGGTTCCCAGTCTAGGGGTCTAATCAGAGCTACAGCTGCCGGCCTACACCACAGCCACAGCAACGTGGGATCTGAGCCATGTCTGCGACCTACACCACAGCTCACAGCAACATCGGATCCTTAACCCACTGAGTGAGGCCAGGGATTGAAGCTGCAACCTCATGGTTCTTGTCGGATCCGTTTCTGCTGAGCCATGACAGGAACTCCCATTCAATGGTCTTAATGCCAAGTTATCGCACATTTAGGGGGATGAAAATCACAAGGAAAAAGCAGCATGGAAGTTCCCTGTTGGTCTAGTGGTTATGCTTTAGCACTTTTGCCATTGCAGCCTAGGTTCAATCCCTGGTCTGGAAACTGAGATCCCACATCAAGCTTCTTCATGCCACAGACAAAAATAAAAATAAAAATAAATAAAAAGCTGCTTAAGAAATTATAAGGTTTTTTTTTTCAAGTAGAAACGGGTATGGTTCTCCAAAGATCAAACTATCAAAATATTTTTTACTCAATTTTGAAGACTACAGATGAAATACGAATAATACCAAACCTATTCCTCAGCAATTCATGTGGTTATACAGGAGCTTCTATCCTGTTCCAGGCTCTGGACTAGCAGGTGAGCATGCCTACATGAAAATGACAACTCAAGAAGCATCCAAGGAGCTCAGTCAGTTGGGAATAACATAGGCAAATCAATAAGAACAAATGATGAAAAGATGCTAAATATGGCTAATTATTAGAGAGATGCAAATCAAAACTACAATGAGGTACCATCCCCACCAGTCAGAATGGCCATCATCAAAAAGTCTACAAACAATAAATGCTGGAGAAGGTGTGGAAAAAGAGAACCCTCTTGCATTGTTTGGTAGAAATGTAAACTGGTGAGACCACTATGGAGAACAGTATGGGAGGTTCCTTAAGAAACTAAATATAGTTTCAAACTACCATATGATGCAGCAATTCCACTCCTGGGCATATATCTTGAGACGATAGTAATTCAGAATGATATATGCACCCCAATGTTCATTGCAGCACTATTTACAATAGCCACGACACGGAAGCAACCTAAACATCCACTGAAAGAGGAATGGATAAAGAAAATGTGGTAACCTATACACAATGGAATATTAGTCATAAAATAAGAATGAAATAATGCCATTTGCAGCAATAGGAATGAACCTAGAGATTATAATACTAAGTGAAGTAAGTCAGGCAGAGAAAGACAAACATCATATGATATTACTTTTTTAAAAGTTTTATTGAAGTATAGTTAATTGATAAGATTGTGATTATTTGTGCTGTATAATAAAGTCACCCAGTCATACATATACACATATCCATTCTCTTTCATATTTTTTTCCCACATGGATGACCACAGAATACTGGGCAGAGTTCCCTGTGCTGTATGGCAGGTCTCCGGTGGCCAGTCATTCCATAAACCTCAGTGTGCATATGCCAATTCCAAACCCCCAGTCCATCCCTCCCACCCCCACACCTATCACCTTTAGTAACCATAAGTATTACATATATATATATAATTTCAAAAATTGATACAAATAAATTTAGTTACAAAACAGAAACAGACTCAGACTTTGAAAACAAACTTAGGGTCACTAAAGGGAAAAGGTTGGGGGAAGGGGTGGATTAGGGGTTTAGGACTGGCAAATGCTCTCTACTATACATGGAATGGATGATCAGTGAGGACCTGCTACACAGCACAGAGAAATCTACTGAATAGTCTGTGATGACCTATATGGGAATGGATGTGTGTATAATATGGCCGAGTCACTTTGTTGCACAGCAGAACTTAACATACTGTAAATCAATTATACTTCAAAATGAACTTCAAAAACATTTTTAAAAAAGAGCAGATCAGTATGGTTGCTGCAGACAATGGGCACATGAACAGAATGCTGTGGGAGTGGAGTGGATGGGACTACAATCCAAACTCAAGAAGTCTGGCACCAGGCACAATCCAAGTTCAGTACCACATGACACTGTTTCCCACAGCTTCACAATGAGGGGGAAGTGACTCTTCAAAGCAAACCATAGATGATGCAGAAATGAGAAGGAATGGATTGTAGGCTGATAGAATCAGCCCCTGTCCATGAGGCCAGAATGATCATTCATGGGGAAAATGAAGGGAAGTGCTGTCCAAGCAAATGGACAGTGCTACGTAATGAATTGTGCTTGTGTAACAGTAGCATTGAGGCCACTTTTCACTGACGTGCAGGCAGGGAGCCAGCACCAGAATCCCCAAACTACCGCATATCACCCCTGACTGTGAGCATTGGTCACTAAGATTGTATTCTTCCACTGGTTGATGTGTCCTGACACAGGAAAGCCAAAAGCACTGATGGGACCCTCTAACAATAAACTGCTCAAGGCAGCCAGAAAAACACAACAAACAAACAAACAAACAAAAACCCCGAGATGTCAGCTCACAGTGGAAACTGCCTTTCCTTTAACCCCACAACAAAGCCCTCTCTCTTTCATCTCTTTCATCCAAGAACTCACAATGTCACAATGAACTCCCCTGGGTACTCCTGAGTTCCTCCAGAAAGTGGTTGATAGAGTCTTTACACAAGCTCAGATCATTTAACTGATGTGGATCTTAGAAATAGTGCAGAAGAATCCCAAAGAACAGACTGTTTTGCCATATTCATGTCAGATTTGTTAAGTCAAAGCCTTCTGTTGATATGTGTGACTGTGACTAAGACAGGCAAAGGCAGGACGTGAAATGAATTTCTCCGAAAGAGAAAGATACCAGCCGCTTGGAACTGTAATTAGTAAAGCTTCTAATTAATTGGCACTCTAAAAATAGAAGAAATCAGATAGAATGGATATCTTTTGACAATAACGAAAATCACAGCTCATTTATTAATGGCACAAGGCCTCCCCACCCACTGATTTCCTATGATTTTTATCAGACACTGCTTTCAAGCGTAATGAAAAATACAGACGAACACTTGCAGTTCTACTTCTGTGTTCCATCAGATTGAGAGACTACCTCTTTGAAGGTGGGGGTTGTGTTGCCTTAAACTTTGTAGCCTCCAGAATGTACCTGACATGGTTCTATCCATGGAAAAGGAAGGAGGAGAGCAATGTCAAGGCCACAGTCAAGGAGAACAGCAAGGGGAAGATACACCCAGCAAGCGTTATCACTGCATCTGCCACCCCGTGCACAACAGGTTCTACATGATCCATCAGCAAATACTAGGGGAGCCGCTCCCCAGTGGACAGTGAACTCCGTGACTGATGGGCAGTACAGTCTCCTTTGATATTTCTTAGTTGGCCCACAATGTCACTTTTGATCATTTTTTCCATTCACCATCCTTTCATCAGCCAAAGCAGAACCGGCCTATTCTCATTCTCTTATTTTGGCACAGACTTCTGTGTGAGTAAATTCTTTTTTTTTATTTTCTTGAGGTCATTGCAAAAAAAAATAAAATAAAATAAAGTAAAAGTCCCTTGTTTCTTCCTCCCTGCAGGACTCTTATCCCTCCCTGAGCCTGTTTTTGAGTCTAGGCAGGTTTCAGCAATATCACCAGCCCAGTAAGGGCTCTTGGATAAAAGAGCTGTCTGCCTAAGCTCCTCAATTTATCAGAGCCTTCAGACATGAAAGAGTAAACCAATTCCTAGTCAGCAAAGTTGCATTACAGAAAAAAGCAAATAAAACCATCAAATGGATTACATACAAGTCTTGCATCCAAAATTAAAGAATATGGGGAAACAAGGCACTTAATCAATTAGGATGAGCACAATGTTCCCTTTACAGCCAGAAACCAACCAATTAAACACACAGCAAACAACAAATAAGCATTCGGTTCCTGATATTTTTATAGCAAATGATACGGTCATTCATTCTAATGTCCCAGATTAAAGTCTCTGACTTAATTCTTCAAATGTATTGAATCAGAATCATTAATTTTTTTAACTGTGTCAGTTCATTCAAGGGCATTTTTTCCCATTCAATCCAAAATTAGCTCTGTACCTATACTAACGTTTGTACTTCTGCCAGTTACAATATTCAAAAGGGAAAGGTGACATTTGGGGTGTCTATTAATATATCTACACTATTTAGTGGTGACATAATGGAATGCTATAAACAGAATTCATTTCCATTGTAACACAAAGACAATATATCTGATGTCTTTTTAACATACTCTGTATCTCACACCATATCATCTAAATTGCTACTTAAATAAGAACTGCACAATTAATAGCATTCTATTCTTCTAATTAATCAACACTTTCCGGAAACTTACTTGAGAAAGCAAGGTTGTAAGTAAGCTATTACCTGTAAAAAGACCACAGGACTGCATCATGAAAAAGTGTTTTTACAATTCTTTACTTGAATTGTACCTAAATAGGCTAGATAGAATGATCGGTCGATAGAAAGATATACAGACAGACAAATGATGGATAGATGGATAGATAAATAGGCAGACAGATAAGAGATAGAGAAATAGAGAGAGTCCCACACTGAGGCATCTCACTGTATAAACTGTTTCCTAGATATAAATTGGGCATTTTCAGTGTTAAAAATTAGCATTAGGTCAGTAATATTTTAGTCAATGGACTTAAGTGGCAATGGGTTGTATTCTAAAGGGGGATATGACAGAGAGATAGAGATGGAGGGAGGAGGGGAGGTGGGGAAGGATGAGGAAGGAGCCAGAGCCCAGGGAGAAGGAGCGGGAGGGGAAGGGGGAAAAGGAGGCAAAAAAGAAAAGAGGATAAATATTAAATCCCTCAGTTACTTTCCAGGAGCCACTCACACTGGGAGAACCTGGTTTCCATGAACACATTAATGGAATTAAATGTAAAAAACTTGAGGACATGATCCAGTGACCATTTATCACAGCACTGGGTAACTGGGTCTTTTTCATACATTATGAAAAATATGATATCTAGATTTTTAGTGTAGACTACTCACTACCTGCACAAATACACTTGTCTTTAGGAATTTAATAGAGGAGATTTTACGACCACAACAATGAATTTATTCATGACCAAAAATACTGAAAATGGTGCTATGTTAGCCATGCATTAATTCATTCATTCACATACTCATTCACCCATTCATCAATTATTTACTGGATCTGTTCTATATGCCAGACCTACATAAATAAAATTAAGAAAGGATGGCCTTTTCCTCCCTTATTTCTTTCCTCTGCTTCTTGCTTTGAATAAGCATAGATTAAGCATCTTCTACTGCAAAACATTATAGTAAATGTTATACTGGATATGATGGTAAGACATACATCCTTTACTTCCACTGATTTCTCAAATAGCTGGGGGGAAGCTAAACAAACAGCTTTTACATTAGGGAGGATGAGCAAGCATTAGTGAAAGGTGATGTTAAAGCAAAGATCTGTAATCCAATAGAGGAAGAGATTTATGTGTCTGGAAATGGAACGTTTAACTTGACAAGAAAAGGATGAGAGCACTTTCAGTAGCAAAGAACATTCCATGCAGAGGGGGCTCCACTTGCAAGTGCTTGGAAGTGTGAGAATGTCCATGTTTAGGGAATATTTTTGCGAACTGACATCCTAGCCAATGTCTTTTCCACCCAGACTTCCTTTTTGCTCTGGCACCATTCCTTTTCAAGCCCTGAGATGGAATACTGCCATTGATCCAGAAGTTTATGCCCAATTCTTGGTCTATAAACATCCAAACCACAGTCCACATGGCATAGAGGTATTTCATGACCCACTCAGTTACCTCATGCAATCTCTGCACAAAAGTCCTCTTATCCTACCTTATAATCTTTTTTTCACTGCACTCATGACCACCTGAGAGTATTTATTTGTTTTTTTTGTCTGTCTCCTTCCACTCCATCTAAAACACAGCTCCATGCAACCGGTGTACTTGTCTCCTCAACAGCTTCCTTCCATTCATTCATTTGCTCACTCAGTTGATTAAAATAAATCATAGTGCAACTGCATGCAGATACTGTGCTAGGAGCTTGAGCTACACAGATGATGAGACAGCATCACAATTTCCTTCTTTCCTTCTTTCTTTTCTTTCTTTCCCTATTTCCTTCCTCCCTTTCCTTCCTTCTTTCCTTTCTTCCCCGCCCCCTTTCTTTTCTTTCTTTCTTTTCTTTCTTTCTTTTTCTTTCTTTCTTTTTCTTTCTTTCTTTTTCTTTCTTTCTCCTTCCTTCCTTCCTTCCTTCCTTCCTTCCTTCCTTCCTTCCTTCCTCCTTCCTTCCTTCCTTCCTTTCTTTCCTTTCTTTCGGCAGCAGCCAAGGCATATGGAGTTCCCCAGCCCAGCAAGGGATAGATCTGAGCCGTGATTGTGACCTATGTCACAGCTGCTGCAACCTTGGATCTTTTAACCCACTTCGCCTGGCCAGAGTTCAAACCTGCATCCTGGTGCTTCAGAGACACTGTGAATCCCACTGCACCACAGCGGAAACTCCCAGCATCACTATTTATAAGAGCTTATCATTCACAAAGGTAGATGTTTTGATTATCTACTCCTCTATAACAATCTACTCCACAGCTTAGTGGCTTGGCACAAGTTATTATACTTTGCAATTCTGTTGGTTAAGAATTAGAACAAACCATAGCAGGATAAGCTCATTTCTGCTCCAAGAAGTCTGAGATATGAAACAATGGAGAACTGACTAAGCAGCATTCTCTTTCTCCATAAGGCCTTTCTGTGAAGCTAGTTTGAATGTCCACAAAGCAAGGCCATCTCAGGGTACCTGGGCCTCTACACACTGGCTCTGAATTCCTAGAGATCAAAGAAGAAGCTACCAATCCTTTTAAAGGTGAGGGCCGTAACTGCCCTAGCATCATAACTATTTGTCCAAGCAGGCACAGGCAGGTCTGGATTGGAGAAGAAGGGAAAGAGACTTCACCTCTCAATGGAAACAGTATCAAATAATTTGCAGCATCTCTAATCCACTACGGTGAAACATACCTGTCCCCAAACAACTGTCATGAAGCAAAATAAAAAACACCAATAAAATAGCAGTATCATCATCAAAAGCAAGTCTTGGTTGTCTGACAGACATGGTTTTGAGTCCTGATTCCACTGCATATGAGGTATGTGATACTGAGTAAGTTACTTAACCACTCTGAATTTTTGTTTACTCATCTATACGAAAGGGATAATAACTATATCCAACTTCATAGAGCTGTTTTGAAAATGAAATGATATTTCACTCACACACACACAAGAGTACTCACAAACATATGTACTTGCCAACATACATGCATACACACCCACACACAAGCACACACTCACACCCAGTCCAGACATGGGGATGTGGTAAACATACAAAGAATGTCAGTTGTTCTCACTGAGAATGGTACAAATAAGGTATTTAAATATGACTTTTTCATGTCTCCAAAATTCTGTTTCTTATATTTTCAAATATGAGCTTTTGAAGTAATCACACCTGCAAAGGTAGTTGGCAACAAAGGAAATTCTTTTTGAGCAAAAAATCAAACTCAGTTACCAGCAGCTCAAGAAGGAGGGGTTGAACGGGGAAAAAAAAAAAAAAAAAGAAGAAAAGAAAAAGAAAGAAAAAGAGAAAAGAAAAAAAACTTAAGAGGCAAGAAAATAATTATCTACATGACGAGGTTTTAGAAGAAATAAGATCTAAGTAGGCTGTAGCCTTAGAAGGAGAATATTCTTTTCCGTATCACTGTATTCCTTGTTACACAGAGAACTTTGAATGTATCCTCTTAGAAAGAAATGGCATGGTAAGATGGCAGTGGTGGGCACGTGGGGTAAGTGAGTGCAAGCTCTCAGAACCAAAGAGAAATTTAGTTTTTTAAGACCAATAACTTTTTAAAATCAATTCTCAGTTTTACAGGGAATCAGAACATACCAGTATGTGGGTAAAAAGCTTCACCAGACATGTGATGAGAGGGAGTGAATCATAGGAGTTACAGTCAGAAGTCTCCAGCAACTACAAGTATGTACGTTACTACAATAAACACCTATGAGTGAGAGAACAGTCCTTTCATTTTAGGACATCGCTTTTTAAAATCTACATTCTAAAAAATTTTAAGGATACCACTATAAAGTGGCTGATTTCTGATGTTTATACTGACTTATCTGGGCAAGACGTCAATAGATTATCTAGTACGTACTCTAACTGAGTTAGAAATTATAATAAAATGAACATTACTAAATTCTCGCATTCATGAAAAATGCCACAATACAGTTACATTCTATTTCCTTCCAATCACTGACAGTTATCATCGGAGTTCCTGTTGTGGCTCAGCAGGCTTAAGAACCCGACATAGTGTCCATGAGGATGCAGGATTGATCCCTGGCCTCATCCAGTGGGTTAAGGATCTGGCATTGCCACAAACTGCAGTGTAGGTTGCAGATGCAGCCTGGATCTAGCATTGCTGTTATCATCAATAAAATTCTTAAGGGAGGTTCTAAAGTTATAGTTATGACTTTATGCTAGAGATGACCCTCAGAATGCTGATTTCACCCTCAGAGCTGATCTTTCACAGGTGGCTATAGAGCTATTTACTTTATCAACGAAGAAAACTCCAAGTTCCAGACTTCCCAGGTTTATATGTGAAATTTAAAAATAAAAATAAAAAAATTTGGACCAAAGCACATGGGCATGAGGCCAAGCAAAGCGAACCCTTAGGATAGAAGGATGTCAAAGCCAACAGAGAGACAGCAATGCCCTAAAGAGTCTGCTTAATTCAGATACAAGTATCTCCTTATCCTCTGCGAACCCTGGGGTGGCATGAAAAATGGGTTTGCAGATAATGAATTATTTTTTGCCAGGGACTCTTAGTCTCTAACTCCCAGGAGGGTGTATGAAGTAGAAAAAGCCATTTGATATCTTCCTAAAGATCTCCCATGATGGGTTACAACTGAAATTTCTCTAAGCTCTATTTTCTAGTTGTAGGTTAAGTGGGGTGAAAGGCTACACATTTATGGAGAAAAGGGGTTGTAATAAAATTGTTCAATGTTAAAACTTCATTTGGGCAAAATGAAAATGAAAGAGAAGGGAATTTGTAAAACCAGTTACGGGCCTTATAACTTGACCCCTTAGCTTTTCTTCAAAGTCCACTGAGAGGAAGGTGCACATCCCATTACGTTTCCACTCTCGTCCTTAATATACTAAATTACAAAAATCATATAAAATGCAGCAGGTATGTGGAATATGTGGATAGTAATTTGGCAAAAGTTATTATAAATTGAAAAATGACCCTGCAAGTGTTGCCTATGTATCATCTCACTGAAGTCAAGACAGGTTAACTCAATTTGAAAAATAAAGGCGGCACTGAAAGGTGAAATAACAAATGTCACCCAGCCCATTAAGCGGCATGGATTGGATAACACAAATTAACCATCCTTATAATTCTACTGTAATATTAAAAAAAAAAAAAGCTCCTTATGATGATGCTTTTAACTGAGTATGAGAACATAGGTGAGTCACTGCCCTTCTTCCCCTTATACTCTGTTCTGTTGGCAGCAGCTATAACGTCAGGGATGGAGGCACCAAGCTTCCTCAATTAAGTTTGGATAGAAAACAATTAAGTGACTGCATGACAGCGCTGTAAGGTCATTTCCTGATATCTCTCCCATTTACTCTCAAATCTATTTTCCCTCTTCCATTGTAAAAACTTTTTTTCCTTTTTTTTATTAAAACATAGTTGATTTACACTGTTGTGCCAATTTCTGCTGTACAGCATAATGACCCAGTCATACATACATACATACACATTCTTTTTCTCGTACTTTCTTCCACCATGTTCTATCCCAAGAGATTTGATTAAAGTTTTTTGTTAATAAATGACACCTTTTTCCAGGATGCGTGAGTCACAACTTCCTGCTAATATGTTATAAACAGCCTTGTTTATTATAAACCACACACTCAGCTTAGCAACACCCTCCGGCAACTGCTTGAGAGTAGTTTTTACTTACTAGGTGTAGGAAGAACTTAATTAAGGAAAATGGAGAATTTATAATGAGGAGGGTAAATATGGCACAACCTAGGTTTAAGAAATATACATACAGGATTTTAGAAAGACAGGAAAATGGGAAGCTGCCATAGACAGTTGGAGGGGCAGGGCTACATGCAAAGACGGAATGTAAAGTCAAAAGGAAGGACACAAACCCAAAGTAAAAGCAAGACCTCCATGAGCTGAGTGTGTGTGTCTTTTTTTTTTCTTGACACTTATTCTAAATTGCAGAAGAAATTAATTTTGAGTTTCAAAATCTCAGTTGTCCTAGAAGATATTCATACCACTCTAAGAAGAGCTGGTTGTGTTTGTTCAAGTTAGATCAGTACATTCATGAAGGTCTTTCAGATGTAACAGAAACCCAGTTCATGTTAGCTGGAGGCACACCATGTACACGGAAGGTACAACACTTAATAGAAGGATGTATAGTGTCTGGTGAAACTAAGTGAAGGCGAGAAGTGTTTTTTTGTGAAAGGCTGGGACCAAGATCTAAAAAGCCACCGAGAATCAGATACACAGGGCCAGCCCTGGAGCCATATCGTGTCCTGGCTGTAGCACCTCCACACACTGTTCACCTCTTAACACTCAGTTCCACCTCTTCAGGGAAGAGAATCAGATTGTCTTGAGTCAAAAGCCATCATCCCTGTACCATTCTACTCTCACCTGGGCAGAAGGAGAGAACCAAAAGTTCAACTAATTCTTATCACCTGTCTGAGTCAGTGTGGGCTGCCATAACAATATCATCACCGAGGGGGGGCTCAAATCCCAGACGTTTATTTCTCAGAGTTCTGGAGGCTGGAAGTCTGAGATCGGGGTCAGCATGGTCTGGTTCTGGGGGGAGCTCTCTTCCCAACTTGCAGGCCGTCACCTTCTCACTGTGTGCTCATGTAGACTTTCTCAGTGTATGCATGAGGGGAGGGAACTCTCTCTCTCTCTGCTTACAAGGCCACTAATCCCGTCCTGACGATTCAGTTTAACCTAATGATTCAATTTAACTGAATTTAATTTAATTTCAATTTAACCCTAATGACCTCCAAAAGGCCCATCTCCAAATACCATGGCATTGGACGCCCAGGTGTCAACACAGAAATTGGGGGAGATGCAAACATCCAGTCCATAACACTTAAGCAGGTACATGTTGAAACTTCAGCTGTACATACTTGAGAGAGAGGGAAAGACAGAGACAGAGAAATAAGTTTTAAAAAGAGGACCATGCTCCCTGATTGACTCAGAGATCATATCCCCAGTGTCTGGATGCCTTGGAATATACAGATCTGCTATTATCTCAATGTAAGTATCTTACTGTGTTGAGTATCATTTTAGCATTTAAAGGTATGATATTTTTCCCTTAGGGCAGGCTCCTTACACTCAAGCAAAGTATTTTATCTGGTGCTCCATCAAAGAAATAGCCACCTGATCCAAAATTTAAGTTAAAAAAAAAAAAAGGCTATGCTGTCATTGAGAGACAATTTATTATTTTCCAAATGGAAACCTCTTGTATGTTTTTCATGGTCAGGTGTGAGTATAGGTACGTTTTCCTCATGCCGAGACTTTCTAACATAAGCCTTACATAAAATATCATTTCTTTATACTAATTTCTCTCTTTTACTAGACCCACCCTTGAAAGTAGAAGCTGACTATTTGAGAAGAGTAACAGGGCATAAAAACACAGCTTTCAAGATGACTAGGAAGAAAAAATGGTCTCAGGAAAACTGGAAGCTCTTCCATGGAGTTTATAAACTTGGAGTCAGTTTGAGGGAAAGATTCCTATAACAACAGATCAGACATCATGACATTCAATGTGTTAAGAAAGGAAGAAGATAAATTATGCCCTGATATTCATAATCATTTTTACAGATGAACAAGCAACTATTTTGGAGATTTCTATTTTGACTTGTTTTACTTTCATAGTTACCAAAAAACTGAATTAATGACAAACACAATGGGGCACTTTTACTTATGAATTAACCAGAAGATTTTTATTTTATTTTATTTTATTTTATTTGTCTTTTTGCCTTTTCTAGGGCCACTTCCTGTGGCATATGAAGGTTCCCAGGCTAGGGGTCTCATCAGAGCTGTAGACGCCGGCCTACACCAGAGCCACAGCAATGCCAGATCTGAGCCGCGTCTGCGACCTACACCACAGCTCATGGCAACGCCGGATCGTTAACCCACTGAGCAAGGCCAGGGATGGAACCCACAACCTCATGGTTCCTAGTTGGATTCATTAACCACTGCACCATGACGGGAACTCCCCATAAGATTTTTTTTATGATGCTGTACTAGTTTCATTAAAACTCTCTGCATCAGTCAGTTTTCATGATTATGTAATTGTGAGTCTGAACTGATACTACCCACCAACTCTAGACACTAACAAGCATCCTTTGAAAATGGCTAACTTTGCTTCAGCCAGTCGTCTTTTGGTTATTAAAAAAAAATCAAAATATCTTAAGCAAAAGTAAAGAATTTTCTGGCTCAGCTAATAAAGTAGTCTAGATGGGAGGCACAGTCAGATCAAGAGGATCAATTATTATCTTCAGGCATCTTTCTCCCTTTTCTTCTTTCCTGAATTGTGATTTCATTTTTAAGTAGACTTTTTCAAAGGGGCAGCAGACACTTCTCCTAACAACACAGTCTTATAGAGGCCTTTCTCGCAGCATTTATTTCACATATCCCAAAAGGATTCATACTGGCACCAGTGGACCATGCCCTACTGCGCTGCCAGAAGAATCTCTGTGTCTAGAGGGACATGCTATCTGATTGGCAGGACTGGGTGAAGGAGGGAGATGGAAATCATGGAACCACCTCTGGAGTTTCTTTCTTCCCTCTAACCCCAACCTTTGAGGAAGAAAGGGCGCTCACATAATCCCAAACCTCATAGGCTAAACTTGAATATTATAAAGTGATAAAGGATTGCTCTCCCACAGGACTTACAGAATGAAAAAAAAAAAAAAAAAAAGAAAAGGCATTTGCTCCAAGCTTCAACATAAATTTTCTGAAGTGACACAATGGAAAAAATATTTGCAACATACCTGAATGACAGATGGTTGACATCTAATATGTAAGGAGTTATGAACTAGAGAAGAAAAAGATCATCCACGTAGAAGAATGAGTAGAGATACGAACAGAAAACTCACAAAAACTAAAATACAAATGGCATTTAAACACCTGAAAATACGTTCTACTTTGCTCATAAGAGAAATGTGAGTTAAACTGCACTAAGATGCTGTTTCTCACCTAACAAATCGGAAAAAAATCAAAAAGTTTGGAAAGGCTACTGGAAAAATAGTAGGGAGATAGTCCCTAACATATACACACAACACACACCCATATGCACACGTATACATGTATGTGTGTGTGTTTAAATTTATCTGCTCAGGGCAGGGAGAAAAGAAGAATGGAATGGACAAAAATGGGTATCTGATAGATTTGACTTCTGAATCATGTGAATGTTTTACAAATTATTTTCTAGCTACATAAACATCATCTTGAAATAGCAAATCATTTTCCGTATATCAACAAATGATATAAAATTCACATGGAAACACAATAAGAAGAAGAAAAAAGTTGGAAGCCTGACAATATTCAACTTCAGGACTTACTATAAAGCTATAGTAATCCAGACAGCTTGGTATTGGTGAAAGTATGGACACACAGATCTATGGAACAGAATAGAGAACCCAGGAATAGATACACCAAATCCAGCCAACTGATCTTTGAAAAGGAGCAAAGGCAATACAATGAAGAAAGAATAGTCTTTTCAACAAATGGTTCTGGGACCACTCGATGTGCACAAACAAAACGGATGATCATTGTACAAGTATAAATGTAATAAATTCATTGAGGAATAAAAAAATTTTTTAAACCTGAATCTACACTCAGACCTTACCCCTTTCACAAAAAGTAAACTAAATGGATCCCAGACCTAAATATAAAATGCAAAAATATAAAACTTTTAGGAGAAAACATGAGACAGTCTAGATGATCTCGGGTTTGGCAATGAGTCTTAAGCTACAACACCAAAGGTATAATGCATGAAAGAAAATATTGGTAACTTTGACTTTATTAAAATTAAAACCCGCTCTGTGAAAAACACTGTTAAAAATCCAAGAAGAGGCTACAGGCTTGGGGAGAATATCTGCAAACCATGGATCTGATAAACAAGAGGTGGGAAAGTTTGAATAATTAAAGCTCAGGGGGGTTTTAGGAGAATAAAATTATTCTGTGTGATATTTTGAGGATGGATCTACACCACCCATTTATCAAAACACTTAACACAAAGAGTGAACCCTAATGTACGTACATTTCCAAAAGTCACTGAGGAAGCTGGGGGATCCCAAGAAGCAGTGCATTCTGTGACAAGAGAATCTAACTGTATTACAAATATATGAAACAACATCCCTGAAGCGTGTTGGGGCAAAGGGTGTCAATTTGAGCAATTCTGGAAATGAACAGAGTCTGTAAGACTAAGGCCAAAAGGGACTGCATATAAAACCGTGTACCCTAGGTGATCAAGTTGTTTCCCAGGAAGATAGGAACTGCTACACATGTTTACTACAAATGAATAAGTAAATTAAGGTAGGTGTCAGGAGCCAACTTTCTCACAGAGTAGAAATTGACAGGTAAGCAAAAGGCAGTGGATAGAATGATCCGTGTGGAAACAGATTAGAGTTGGCAGCATCAGTATAAACTCATATTTAGCTTAATGGGCCTACACAGAAGTTAGGTTTCATACCTGTATCTCTTTGCTCTGTTAGCTGAGAAGCTCTAAAACAAACTCCACCCAAAGAGCAATGAGCAAGCCTTGTGCTCAGGTCTTGGTTTTTAATGCTAATTTCCAATCAAAGGAACTGGGACTCTTTAGAGAAAAGGAAGACCCTAGAACTAGGGCAGGAAATACATGATAGTAAAGAATCATGTGGTAAGGAAGTGCTAAAAAAATTGAAATTTGATGCAGATAGGCCAAGGGGACACAGGAGCCAACGGAAAGAACTCCCAATAGCCAAAGCTGGAAAAGTGTGAACAAACAAAACACATAAAATAGTACTGGGTAATAATCCTAAGTAGAAAATACACATGCATGAGTCAATACCGATATAAAAA
The DNA here is from genome assembly GCF_016906955.1 of Phacochoerus africanus. Classification (NCBI taxonomy): domain Eukaryota; kingdom Metazoa; phylum Chordata; class Mammalia; order Artiodactyla; family Suidae; genus Phacochoerus; species Phacochoerus africanus. Next base: position 12,558,425 of record NC_062544.1, on the reverse strand, counting down.
ATAACTGAATAAATTAATAAATGGGAACAGAGAGACAAATATGGTATCCATTTAAGAATAATAATGAACTCACTATATGTTAAGGTAAATAGTTTATTTTTACGAAAAATGGCTATTTTTCCAAATGAGAAAAAAAAAAAAGATTGGATTGTTTGACATTTCTGAAATGCTCTTTAATATATGGTTCAATAGAAGAGAACTTGATTCTCATATATGCTACGGCATGTAATCTATGGTGATACCACATGTCAAGTAGATTCTAGAAAATTCCACTGTATACTTACAAAAGAATGAGAATGGGAGTTCCTGTTGCGGCTCAGTGTATAACGAATCTGACTAGCATCCATGAGGATGCAAGTTTGATCCCTCGCCTTGCTCACTGGGTCAAGGGTCTGGCGTTGCCATGAGGTGAGATGTAGGTTGCAGACACAGCTCAGATCCTGCATGGCTATGGCTGTGGCATAGGCCAGCAGCTACAGCTCTGACTTGACCGCTAGCCTGGGAACCTTCGTATGCTGTAGGTGTGAACCTAAAAAGCAAAAAAAAAAAAAAAGGATGAGAATGAAAGAAACAATTTACATGTTAGCATTATTATAAAAAGTCTTCATCTCATGAATCCCTTGAATGTGCCTCAGAAACTCCCTGCCATGTGTCCCCAGACCACACTTTGAGAAATGCTGCTCTAAAATGAATTACCAATTTACAAGATACACAGAGGACCACAGTAAATAACACCACAGGAAGACCGTCAGCCAAACACAGAACAGGGGAAACCACAGGACAATGACCTAGTTTCTTCAACAAATTATGAAAAAACAGACTACGGGAGACACCTAAAAGACTGAGCCATCAAATACAATGTGAAGATATTGTTTGAACCCTGATTTGAACAAACATTTAAAAAAAAAGGATTTATGAGACAATTGGCGAAATTTAAACACTAATTAGATATTTTATAACATTTAAAAATTGTTAACATCTTTCAAGTGGAATATCGACATTCTGGTTGCATTTACCAAAAATGCTTATATTTTAGAATGTAAGCATGGTTTACTGAAATAATTACAGATAAAATGATCTGTGACTTGAGACTTGCTTCACTGGCATGGAGGGGAGAATGAACACGGAGAGGAGACGAGGGTGGGTGATGAATTCACATGCTTCATTGCACTATTTTCTCTACTTGTGTAATGTTTCAATTTTCCAAAATCAAAAAGGAAAGAAAAGAGAAGCTGAAGTCTCCAGATAGGTCCATGGAATTTGGCGTTCAGCAGGCCCATGCCTTTCTGAAGTCCCCACATGTATGCTGAACAAGAGCTGAGTCAGTTTCAACGTGCCACAGGATAGCCACTGACTCAGAAATGACTATTCAAGGAGACACAAAAGGATTTTTGCTAATTTCTACATAAGGATAGCAGGCTGAACTATGTTAAGTGAGCCCTTACTCTGATTGTTTTTATGACAATAGGCCTTTGAAGCATTTCTCCTCTGTGCTATAACACAGGATTGGGGACCAGAAAGGGGCTGTGAATAGGAGAGGTACATGGAAGAAGCAGGACTACTGGATGCCATCACTTATACCCTCTTTGGGTAAATTTTGGGAGACACTGGATTACAAAAACATTTTATGACGTCCATGCCAAATGATGAATTATATATGCAAAAATTCTTTATGATGAAAAATATCACAAATATGTTTTAATCAAAGTAATGGATTGTAAGACTGTTTGTATAACATCTCTAATAAAGGGTTGATATCCATAATATAAATAGCATTTATCATGATTCATACTACATGCTATGGACTAAAATGTGTCCCACCCAAAATTCCTATGTTGAAGGTTTAACCCACAATATGACTATATTTGCAGATGGGGCCTTTTAAGGAGTTAATTAAAGTGAGGTCATAAGGATGGGGCCCTTATCCCATAGGATTAGTGTACTTATAAGAAGAGGCACCAGGGGGCTCCCTCTCCATGTAACTCAGATGAAAGGCCACATGAGGATGTAGCTAGAAGGCAGGTGTCTGCAAGCCAGGAGGTGAGTTTCCATCAGAAACCATTCTGGAAGAGCTGGATCTAGGAATTCCAGCCTGATGACCATGAGAGAGAAATTGCTGTGGTTTAAACTGTCCAGTGTATAGTGTCTTGTTATCACGGCAGCCCGAGCAAACTGACAGACTAAGAAACACTATTTCGCCATTCAAATACATCTGTCACATATTGCTAAGGAAAAAGTAGCATGTGACAAATACTCTAGATAGGATCTCATTTATACAAAGAGCACACAAACAGAAACAAAGCAATAAAAACACTCTGGGTGTGCCTATGTGCATTATTACACAGTTCTGGATCATTCTGTGAGCAGTAAATGAGAATGCTTTTCCCCAAACTCCTTTTTTATGCTGGAACCACACTCCAGGTACATCATTCTCCTTAAGGTAAAGATGTTACACCAGAACTGGGGATACAGACAGCCAGTGCTGGACATTTCGGGGTTTTTTTGTTTTTTTTTTTTTAAAGCTGAGGTCCACGTATGAAATAGGTGCAAACCACTTTTTGCTTGTTGTCTTCTGTCCTAGAAGTGGGGGGGGGGGGAATATCTCTCCCTGGATAGAGAACAAGTAAAGGGAGACAGGAGAATGACAAACTGGTCATAATCTCTGAGAGCTTCTACTGTGCCCCCTCTAGCAAGGTTTGCTTTGAGGGGGTGAGAAAACAAGAACCATCTGAGTAGCACAAGGCTGGGAGCAGAGGTGCCCCAGTGCTCATTTTTCCTCCAAACAATGGCGGTGAGCATATCCGAAGGTAGGTCTCACTCTCTGAAGAACTCTACAGATGGTAGGGGGTGAGAGGTAAGGAAGTTCCAAGGTGGCCATACCCAGATCCCCATGTTCTTAGAGTTGCTCCCCATTATCAGAGAAGGAAGAACCCCAGGGGCTCTTGCAGGGACCAGCAGCACAAATATAATGGCCAAGGACCAAAATGGAACTGCCAGTACCTGACAAGATGCCCAGGGAGGGAGGCATACCTGAAGTGCCAGGATAATGCATGCTCTAGAAAATTTTAGGGTGAATAGCCCACATGGGGTCCACTGTCTCCTTACTCCAGAAGCCATGACCTTCTGTAATTTCTCAGCATTTAGATAAGTCACAGGGAAGAAGGACAGGCAAGGGGACTCTTAACTGGTATGATTTTAACTTCAAAGAAGACTTTTGCTAGGATTGATGATAACCGTGTTTTCTGTCATCACAGAAATGGGAAATCAAAATAGTAATTATAAAGAAAAATGCTGTGTGTTTTGTGTAAACATTGCTAAATGAATAGAAACAGTGTTTCTCTGGGTAGGGGAACAGAGTAGAATTTGGAGAACAGATAAAGTTTATACTTCTATAAACTGTTGCCATTTTTCATATTGAGTATGCATTACTTTAGCAAGAAAGCTTTTCTGTTCGTGAAACAACAATGAAAGTCAAAGTTTCTCAGAAATGGTTCCATGGACCCCTGGTGGGGCATCTGTCCTAGTGTATTGACCATGTGACACTGCATCTTCATCACAGATGTGTTGTCAGAGAAGGGTAACGGGAAGCCCTGGTGACATTTCTGGTCACAAAGAAGAAAAGATGTCACTGTGACAAAACATCAAAGAATTGTCAAGGGTTCCTCCCAGGTATAAGCTATGTAGAGTATAAAATGCACCAGAACACTGCCTTTTCTGCAACTATTTAAATACTGATTTTCCATAAAGACAGAAAAAAACATTAACCCTTGAATACTACTGCAGGGCAAGTCTGCAACAGACCAGGTCCTCAGCTGGAGCCACTACCTTCATTCCCAGCACAAAATTAATCATATTTCACCTATCGTATGCTTTTTATAAAGCTGGTAGTGTTACTCTAAGTTCAAGATTTACATGCAGACGGCTCTAAGATGCACGCACTTCAAGTTAATAAATGTTTACTGGGCACCTTTTATGTTCAAGCTCTCAGTACCAGAGGAGCACAAGGATGCCTAGCACCCAGTTCCGGCCGTGAGGAATTCACAGTCTCCAAGGAGAGGCAAATATATAAACAGATAATAATTAGACAAGACAAAATAAAGCAAGTGCCACTAACAATTACGAGAAATGTTGCTGGTGGGGTAAAAGGGAACGAGTATTTAATTCTGCATTGCTGTCTGGGCTGGCTCTTATCGATGAGGATTTGTTCGGCAGAGCAACAGCAGGACACTCACAGCTAAGAGAACACCAAGAGCAAAAGCAAGGAAGCATGAAAGGGAGGCTAATGTCTTTCCACACTTCAGCATCAGGTCTCTAACAAAATACATTCTCTAGAACCATTCTTTAAACTCTTAATCATTTTACATTCCATAATCACTTGTCTCAAATAGCCAGAGGTCAAATCAGTAGACCCAGTCTAAAATTATCAGCAAGAGTACATGAAATAGGAATGAACTCAGCCAATGCGAGTTCCTGGAAAGTCAAAGATACTCAGATGTCACGCAGGGGCAACTTGGGAGGCTCTGCAAGCATATCATTGTGCTACTAATTACAGTTTCCTCAGTTAACCTAAAACGTGCTACAACACAGCGTGTAACAAGGCTGGGACTTAGAAAATGACCAGGGAGACTTTTGCCCCCATGGCTTAAAATTCATCCTGGGCTCCAGCTAAAAATAAACCATAATTTCATGTATCTGGCTTTGTGCATTTAGAACCATTCTTTTGTTGTGTTTATCTGTTGAGGTCCACCACAGCCTATGGAGTGGAAGCACCCTCTGTTGGAAAGGAGTTCTCTTGAATGCGCATCACTGCCAGAAAAAATCTTTACAGTTTCTAGATAAAAGGGGTGATTCCACTTGCCCAACAGTGAAGAGATTTTCTTTCTGATTGTATGTGATATACCATATACAAAATCTGTTTTCTCCTCCAGAAATAAGCATTACATATTAACTTTTTTATATTATTAACTATTCAACTTAAGTTCCATACCCCTGACCTCCTTAAGAAATTACCTACATGTTCATTGAAAATATTCTATGTAAAGTATACATGATTCCTAGAAAAAACATAGCTGGGAAAGTACTTAAAATAGAATATTAGGTATATTATAATATTATTGAAACTCTAAATGCTAATCAAAACAATATATTTTAAAATGTTACAGTGCTACATACACAAAAAGAAATCACTTTCTATTCCGTTTCACTGGCCTAGTCAACAGCATTTTTGGTATGCTTATTACGTCCTTGGCGTGTGATTTAAAAAATACATATGTGGCATTGTTCCGGATTTCACCTGCGGGGTAAAAGACAAGGCAGCCAGTAATTACGATACCATGTGAGAGGTACTACAGGAGAGGTAAGCACTAGGAGCAGAGTAGAGCCCCTATCTCAACCTCAAGATAGGGACTGGTATATAGAAAAGTAGTAATGCTTGTATTGTATCCTGAAGATGAGGTAAAAATCAACAAGAGAGAAGACCAGAGAAACAAGTTTTCCAGAATTAGAGAAGAGGAGGTACAAAGGCGTATAGACATAAAGAGCCTGGGGTATGGAAGCATTAATTACCACGTTCATACAGGTAGAGTGCGCTACTGAAATAGGAGGGAGGGAGGGCAGGGCACAACCTTTAAAAGAATGACATAGCTATTGAGGACACTACAAAAACTGGTTGGAACCAATCAGGCCCAAGATGGTGGAAGGTTTGACCTCCCATGGACTTTGAACCTCATATGTTCATTGTACTACATTAGCTAAGTGATACACCCATAGACACCCTGACAGTTCTGGGGTGGACCATAAAAAGCCAAAAAGCCAGCAGTAGCCCAATTCCTCGAAAGCTCATTCTCTTCCTCCAGATAGTTGGGATAATCTTCCCACTGGATAGCTGATGAAATTACCCAGCCCGTAAAAACTAACTACCCCATATTTCAAGGCAGCTCGCTCACCTTTGGAGACAGACTTCATTCTGTCGATGCAGCATGTTATCTTCCAGGCCACTTTCGCCTTCCGGAATGGCCCACATCCTAGCTCTCTCAATAAACCTATCTACCTATCACATTGCCTCTTGCTGAATTCCTTCCACGCTGAGGCATAAAGAACCTGAACTTCTGTAAGTCCTGAGACCGGGTGTGCGATTTTAATTAAGAGACAGTGGGTTTGAGTCCCAGTCTGGGTTTTGGCCAGGTTTGAGTCCCTGCCTATGGATTCAAGCTGTGCAGTTTCACCACTATATGGAAAATACTGAGAGGTGAGGCTGGGAGTGAGGGGGGATTGTTCATTTCAGGATTCAGAAGAATGCTTAAAAGTCTGGATTTCCAAAGGCATTTAGCAACCTCATGCTCACTGCCCACTCTGCTACACTGGCCATCATTTTGCACCCTGGGGGTCTCTGAATATGAGATTAATCCATCTTTCATTTGCGGACCTAAAATATATTCAACTTTTTTGAGAGGAAACTGAAGAACTGACCAGACAATAAGTGTCTCATGACTAAAAGATAATCAGAACTGAGCTGGCATTGAGCTAAAAGATCCAAGGTTAATACAGTTCCCTATGCAGCATCCGTGCACCCCAACAAATAACCAAGTCTCTGATTTTATCCTGACTCCAAACCTTCATCAGCAGGACCTCTGTAAACACCCCCAGACCTCTGAGTGCAAGGAAAGAGGGACAGCTCTCTAGTCCCCAAGATCACAGCTGAAATCTCCTGTGTACTTCCCTGGAGAATTTCCCCTCTCCTCATCAGGCCAAGCACTACTCACGTCCATGCTCCTTGCAAGTGCTGTGGAAGCAATTACTAAGCGTGATCATCATTCTACTGATCAGGCCAGCATGCAGTACCAGGGATCAAAAGCTAGCATGTTAATTTCAGGTAAGCAAGGCTGGTGGGGAGAGAGGGACAGTGGTACTTGCCAAAGAAAGAAACTGTAGCTCCGCAGAGAAAGCAACTCAATTTGCAAGCTCTGACTGTAAGCTAAAATGTAAAATAATGGAAGGCCCAAAGCAACCGTGTGCAAGAGTCCAGGTGATGTCAGCAGAAAAGGAAAGCGTCCTTCAATAAGCAAGTGCACTTCTCAACCTGTTTTCTCCTGTAAATCTAACAATGATTTCTACATTTGCCACCATTTAATTGCCAAGGGGTTAGAGAAGGCACTGCCACTAAGCTTGAGAGTAAAAACAGAGGCAGCTCTTTCTATCTTTCAGAGTGTGTACAGCCTGCAAGATGAAATGAACTAGGGGAGGGAAGGGAGGGGAAAAGGAAAGGCACAGATACCAAGGAGAGGAAGTCGACAGGGGGAAAAAAAAAAATCAAAACCACAAGAACAAATGAAGGCATAGGAGAGTTTTTCCAAGAGGACACATAACAGCTCATCTCAGGGGCTTAGGAACTAAGACCCTGGAGTGAGAATCAGACTGACTGGAAGTCAAATACCAACTCCACCCTTTCTAGCTAATTGACCTCAGGCAAACTGTCTAACCTCAGAGAGGTTCAAATTTCCCCTGTGCACCACCATACAGGCTTAATGAAAGACTATATCAGATACAATGAATGAATGGCCTTCGGAGAGCATGTAACACATAACAAGCATTTGGTGAATTTAAACTTGAAAAAAAAAGACCTGGCATACATCAAATCAGCAGTGATTATTTGCTGGGTAAAGAAGCAAGAAGAGAAAATGCATTATTCTGTGTATGAAAAAAAGAAGGACCAATAACACCACAGGAAAATGGTAATTACCGAGTCAAGTCCTGACGGGCCCCAGAGGAGGTCTCAGAAGTTCCACATCCTCACCAGAGGCAGGAAGAGAAAGGATGGCCCCGTTCTGATTTTACACCAGTCATGACTGAATTTGCTCATGAATTATGCAGTACTTACTTCTGAATTATTAGCTTTTTAGAGTGGGAAAAGTCTTTAAAAACTCAATAACCCTATCAATGAACAAACAGATATCAACAATACCTCAATAAAACTATTTTAAAAATTTAAAAACTCAAACTTTTTTTTAATCCATGAGAGACTTAGGGCCAGAGAAGGTATAACGACTTTGATTAAAATCCTGTTATCAGAGCAAGAGCTGAGCACACTGGTTCACCTCACTGTTTTATTGAATTATGCCCCCTACAAGAATGCATTTGTCGAAGCCCTCAGCCTCGACATGACAATATTTGGAGATGGGGCTTTAAGGAGGTCATTAAGGTTAAGCAGGGTCACAACAGTGGGCCCTGGTCTAATGGGACTGGCATCCTTGTAAGAAGAGGGCAGATGCCCAGAGAGCACATGCCCAGAGAAAAGGCCATGTGAGGATCCTGCGAGAAGACGGCCATCTGCAAGTCCAGCAGAGAGCCTCTGGAGAAACTTGCCTTCATCTCAGACTCCCAGCCTCCAGAACTGTGAGAAAAATAAGTTTCTGTTTGTCAAGTGACCCAGCGTGTGGCATTTTGTTATGACAGCCCTAGCAGATCACGCAATTCCCTGGCAGAACAAAACAAATCTAGATCAGACCCCAACCACTCTCTAATGTAGAGCCTTGGGGCAAAAGATGAAGGTGCTCTGGCCTTCATTCCCTCATCTGTGACGAGAGGTGATGTCACCTGTCTACTAGGGACAGTTGTTTTGAGTATTTGGAGAATCAAGTGAGAGAGTGTATTTACAGATATTAGTCCAAGGTTAGATACATAAGAAGCCCTTGTTCAGTGTTAGCTACGATGTGTATGGTTCTGCATCAGTACTACAACCTGAGACTTTACACAAGGTTTTCCCCCACTCAGTGATCGAATATTTGGTGATGAAATTTGATCCTCTAAGATTATATCTCACCCACATTTTTTTAATCCAAACTAAGAAAGTTTTTTTAAAAGGAATATAATTATCAATGAAAAGATAAAGGAATCACATCTCTAGCTTCTTGATCTTCTCTTCAATTTCCTTCAAAGTGGATTCCCAAACAGGCCATGAGTTGTCTTAACAAAACCAAATGTTTCAAATTCAGCTCTTTTTTTGGGGGGGGTGTGTGCTGGGGGAAGGTTGTGCACATGTGAGGCATATGGAAATTCCCAGGCTAGGGGTCAAATCTGAGTTGCAGCCCCCAGCCTACACCACAGCCATGAGGGATCCAAGCTGCCCCTGAAACTTACCCCACAGCTCACAGCAACACCAGAGCCTTAGCCCACTGAGCAAGGCCAGGGATCGAACCTGGATCCTTACGGATACTAGATGGGTTTCCTAGGGGAACTCCTCAAATTCAGCTCTTAACAGCCTTCTTTAAGGTCCAAGAAAGGAACTATTCTCCCTGCTTTTTACGTCTTTCTCCATTTCTGGAAATAAATATAGATATCACTCTCTGAAAAGGAACTCAATGGGTCTTGAGCCTTGGAGAGGGGGAATCGCTCATAAAGGCTTTGGGATGAGACAAGAATCTACTGTAACTTACAAGAATCAGACATCATCTATTTGCAAGACATGATTAGGAAGAATAATGCCTATAGCATATTTCAGAAAGGGAAGTATTTTAAAATGTCATGGGTTTTCAAAGAACTTAACCTGTTTGAACATGGAGCAATGCAGGGACTGTTTGCTAGGTTACAGGCTCACAGATGTGAATGCCAAAGAATGGGCCATACTATCTAGAGTGCCTATTGCCAACGCCAAGGAAGGTCTATAGTTCATCCTACCCCCAGTTCTAGGGAATTTCCATCTCTTTGAACAACTCAAAGGCAACTTTTTTCAACTCTAAATTACATTAAGAGAGAAAAGAGGAATGCCTTGATCATGGAATTTCAAAAAGAGCAGCCAAGTCTGCCAGCTCTCCATGGGGGGAACAAAACAAACAAACAAACAAACAAACAAACAAACAAATAAATAAATAAATAAAATAAAAAGACAGAAGTGGTTTGTGCCAGCCAAACAAGAAAACTTCCTGGCAGGGAGAACTCTTCAACACTAGGAGAGATAGAGGTGGGCACAGCAGGGGATTGGCAAGGGTGAGGGGGTGCTCATCAGATTCATCTGGCTTTGGGATGATATCAAAACATTTCCTATACGCATCTACCATGGGCTTTTTGCTGTCACTGCAGAAAACTCAAAAAAAAATTATTTTCTTTACAGGGATTCTGCTTTGGTGTATTTAAAAAAAATTATATGTCAAGCAGTTTACATTCATTTTCTCATTTAATTGTTGTAGCCAATGAGGTAGAAAGCCAAGTGCAATGGAGAGAGTGGGTGTGGAGTGAAGCCACTCTGGGTGTAGAAAGGCTCTACCTTCACTAAGAAAGCCTTGCTTTTCTCATCTAAATGAGGATAGTAACACACCCCTTGCAGAATTACTCTAAGGTGGACCATAATGTGTCTAAAACATCTGACAAGTAGTGGGGCCTGATATACAGGTCCCGTTGTATTGTTGTTTTCAAAACCATGGTGCAGATTTAGAAACAGGCACAGGGAAATGAAGCAACCCTTATGGGGGCCCTAAGTCAGTAAGTGGTGAATCCAGACAGGGCAGAAGCTTCCGTCTCTATTACTCATTACCCAGTCTCTCTTTCTTAGCAGCAGAACCTGCTGAGATTGTAGATGTGATGGCTGAAGGAGCCCCAGCAGCCTTCTTAGACCAGGAGGCTCCTCTGAGGATGAAACCATGCACTAAGGATGGGAGAGCACCAAAAGACAAGGCCCTTAGTCACCAATGACCTTGAAGCTGCCATACAGCCCTGCATGCCCACACCTGAACTTACCGTATGTGAAGGAATAAGCTCTTAGGGTTTAAAAGATGTTATTTCTGCCTTCTGTTACCAGCAGGTAAAGACAATTCCTAATTGATAGATCAGGTCTTTCAGACTGTAATGCTAGGAAACTTGGGAACTTTCTAACCTCACATACTGGGAAATCCCTCATTTTCAGGCAAACTGGGATGGTTACTCAAAAAGCATGTGCAGGAGAGTATTATCAAAATGGATTTTTACATTTCATCTGGCATAAGGAGTACTTCTTCTCTTTAACCAGAAAAATAAACGTTTCGGTTGAGGAGTTCCTATTGTGGCTCAATGGGTTAAGAACCCAACTAGTATCCATGAGGATGCAGGTTCAATCCCTTGCCTTGCTCAGTGGATTAAGGATCTAGCGTTGCTGCAAGCTGCAACACAGGTCGAGTATTTGGCTCAGATCCAGACGTTGCTGTGGCTGTGGCATAGGCTGGCAGCTGCAGTTCTGATTTGACCCCCTAGCCCAGGAACCTCCCCTGAAAAGACAAAAAAAAAAAAGTTTTGGTTAAATCCAATTTAATAAAGACCGCCTGAGCACCTATATGCAAAGAAGGAGAGAGGAAACAAAAACAATTCCATGTTCCCAACCTGAATGGTCCCGCAGTCTGGCCGCAGTCCACTCATTCATTCATTCATTCACTCATTCACTTGTCCTGCACACTGGTTCTAGTCACTCATTCATGAATCCTTGTCACCTAGTTTCATTCATTCATTCATTCATTCAGCAAATATTAAGTACCTTTTACATACCAAGTGGCAATAACAAACAAACAAACAAAAGACAAAAAATAAGAACAAACAAAAAACATTACTCTTGCTCTCCTGGAACTTTCATTGAAGTTGAAGAAGAGACAGGAAATAAACAAGTAAGAAAAAAAAATCAACAACTGAATTTCACTTCAAGTTGTTGAGATAAAGTTCCTTATCCTGGGCAGAGGGGAAGCCCTCTCTGAAGAGGCGACATTTGGAGAGTTATACACCCAGAAGGACCAAGTCATTGAGACAGAACAGCAAAGGCAAACACATAAACCGGAAGAAACTCTGGCAGAATCTAGGATCAGAGGGAAAGCTCTCAAGGGGAGTGGATTATAAGGCGCCAGAATGGGATAGTATGGGAGAAGTCAGAGACAATGGCAGGACAGTGTGTCAGGTCCTATAGACCATGAGAGAAAATTCAGTTTTTATTATAAGTACAACAAGGAAACTGGGAAGCCACTGGAAGGTTCTAAAGCAGAGAAGGAAGAAGATCTGATCCAGGTTTTTAAAAAAAATCCCTCTAATTTCTGAGTAGGAAAAAAAAAAAGGATTATGAGTCTGATTGAGAATCCACAAGAAGCCCATGTGGGAACCCAAAGCTGAGATCCAGATAAGAAACAAGGTGGCTGGCACAGTGGGGCAGCACTGCGTGGAAAGCAGTGGGCAGATCTAGAATCTGTTTTAGAGGTAGAGTTGCTTGGCCAGCTAAGGGATTGCATTTCACATCAGCAACAAGATTCAGCTTTTTCAGATGAGCGTCCTTTAAAACCCACTGTGTAAATTGAGAAGTCAAGTGGCTGAGAAATATCTTGCCTGCATTCCTTGATCCTTAACGGATCAAACACGGAAATCAATGTACAAAATAATCCCCATTGTGTAAACCAGGAAATTCTTGCACCTCTCTGATATGTTTCCAGCAATGTGAACACTCTCCTGCCTTTTCTATCTTTTCACCTGAAAATCCTAGTACTGTATGTTAATGAAGCACCAGGAGCACGGAGTCTAATCCAAAGACCCCCTAGACTAAGCAGTTGTTTCCCAATCAAAATGTTAATTCTGAATAAATTAGAGAGCATCACCAGGATGGCAGAACACACTGCGCCGTTTACCCACTGAGCGCTGTTCTCGCCTCTCCTCTATTTTTATGTCTGGAACACCTAGTTCACAGGAGCAAAGCGATGAAATCATTGGGAACCTTTCCCCTTGCTGCTTAGCTGCTAATGAATTCTACAGATTCTCTAAGACTGGAGGAGGCTGGCTTCTCTTTTCTGCTCTTTATTACCTCATTCCCCAATTTGTCTTTTCTCCTTTTTCGCAGAAGCGCAAGAATCCTCGCGAAGGGCTGGGAATGGAATCGCGTGGATTACAGGAGGTCTTTCCTGGTGCAACTGGAATCAATCTCTGACACAGACTTTCGTGGGACTTCAAGGCCTCTCCAAGGAGGTAAAACTCAAAAAGCATCTGGCTGGGATAAGAATTACCAAATACTTATCATCCCACCCATCTCACTGTAATTGCTACAAAGTTCCTGAGCCCCCCACCTCCCCACTCTGAGCAACTGGGCCTACTCCTTCCTGCCCCCTACTAGGAAAGGTATATGGCCCACTCTTCGCCCCGCCCCTATAGGAGCAATATATGCCCCTCAATCAACCAGCAAGTGTATTTTGAAGACTCCTTTTTCCCCAGCCAATCAGCAGGTCAGCAGGTGTATCGCAAGGCCACTCCTCTCCCTCCTTTGTCCCTGGGCTATAAAAACAGACAGGACCATGTGCTCATGGCCATCTCTCCCTGATCAGCAGGAAGTTGGCCCCGTGTGTTAGTGGCATTTCTTGCCTCAATCAACTTGCCTTTTCTTCACCCTGCTCTGAGTCTGGTAATGCTTGTCCAACCTGTGTTTTCACCACAACAGCTTTCAAGGATGAAATACACGTTTGGGGGCGGCGGGGGGGGGGGGGGGGCAATGAGTTAGTCACTGTGCCTGGAAGAAACTGTCTTTGATTGTGTAATGGCCATGGACATGAAACAAGGCCAGCACTTTCCCTACATGTGACATGATTGGTTCTTAATCTGAGTACCAAGTCTAGAGAAGGTAGTGTCTGCTCATGTTTACAGATATGGCAACTGAGTGAGGCTCAAGGAAATCAGGCCATTTGTCAACCACAGGGCACATTAGCACAGCAATTCAAACTGGAATCCTAACAACTCCAAAGCCTGGACACCTTTACTACAGGGGCTCCCCTGCACTCAGCATAACAAGGAGAGTGATCAACATGTGGGTTGAAGACAAGGGTTCAAGTTTTAACCTAATCTCTCCGTTTTTCAGGAACCCTGGATTAAATAACCTAATTTCCCAGGGTCTTAGCTTCACCATACCTATGGGACTTGGAGAGGGAAATGCCTGCAAAAGTATTCGATGAACAAAAGACATTCTATGAAGGTATTCTAAGGACCAATCATTGTAAATTTTAGAAAACAAAATTTAAACAACTAAATTATGGTGCTGTACGGGCAGGCCACCCAAGCTGGCTGTTTGCTTGCTCTCTATTCTACACCTGGTCGACCAGTCTCTGCCTCACCTATTCCCCACTCCTGTGCTTGACCTCCCCCCAATCAGAAAGCCTAAGCAGTGAAGGCCTACATACTTTGCGCCCTGGTCCCAGCTAGTGATTGTCTTAATCGTTAGATCAGATGATCTAAAGATTTAATGAGTTTTAATGATTTTTATTTTTTCCATTAGAGTTGATTTACAATGTTCTGTCAATTTCCACTGAACAGCAAAGTGACCCAGTCATACATATATACATACATTCTTTTTCTCACATTATCCTCCACCATGTTCCATCCTGAGTGACTGGATATAGTTCTCTGTACTACACAGGAGGATCTCACTGAGAAGGGTTCCTTTTTAATGGTCCAAGAAAGGGAACACCTCAGCCCCTTGAAGACAATTAGCCTGAGGGGCTAAGACGGCTGTGCTCCTTTGTTGGTAATCGGTGAGCCATCATGACATAATTCCCTCCATTACAGGCAATCTCCCCTCCCCCTACCCCAGCCCAACCTCCCCAACCTGGGGAGAAGACTGCTGTGTCCTGCCTGCTCTCTGCTGTCCAAGGTGAAGGTGTTGGCTATGATCACCAATCTACTCCAGAGAAACAGGATCGCCCATCTCTTAAACTACTGACACCCCTGTTGCTGCCTCCAGGCTCTTTCTTTAGTCTTGAGATTGAGCAAGTACAGGACTTGCAGGCCTGTGGGGTGCGGCCCAATAGGTGCATATAAAATAATTGGAATTTATCTTTTCTATGGACAACCTGCCTCTTAAGAATAAGTATTGTCTCAAGTATTTAATAATGGCAAGACTTTAAAAATGGGAGATTTGATAATGATTATATCCACCAATACCTGCCAACTTTTATCTTTCGTCATAATAATGACAATCATAAAAGTTTCTCACATTTATTGAGTGCTTAGCCTTTGCCAGATTCTGTTTTAAGGATTAACTCTTTCATTCTCAAAAACCCCCCAAGGAGGTAGGTGTCATTATAGACTCCATTTACAGATGACGGAATAGGGGCACAGAGAGATAAAGTAACCAGTCAAGTGAAGCATTAGGGTGTGAATCCAGAGTGTCCTGCTCACCACTCCACATATTTATTTACTAGGCGGGACTTTAGTCCATACAGAAAATCTGTCCTCAAATAATTCATCCTTTTTACAGAGAGGTATCATTTCTTGAAGAGGGGGTGCCTAACTCTGGTGAATGCTAAAACTCTTGCAAGCAAGTTGAGCAGAGTGGAAATATTCAAGATGAACCCTTCTGCCACATTTCACTGGCTTTCCATAGCAGCTTAAGCCCTACCTAATCTGACTTTTCATCAGGTCCTGGTGACTCATGACAGGATAATGATTTTCTTCCCGCTAAGAGTTTCTCTCATTCAGTCTGTTCCAGCTGTCCTGGTGTAGTAATCTGGGATTAGAAGAGGAACATCAAATATGAGTTCGCAGCTGAAGAGTTCTGAACTCCCCGGAGGAGAGGGTTAGATGCACACAAACTTGTAATAATGACGCCATCAGAAACAAAGAGCCGGGCGATGCTTTTTCAGCATGATGAAGCCAGTGTTTACAGCCACTGCTTGTGTTTTTAAAAAAATTTATAGCAAAAGAGTGAATGTGAGCTAGTTACCATAAATGATTCTGCCTCTCCTCTGGGCACCTTACAGCTTTGTCCAGAATCCTGTGCTGACATGCACTATATCCCCAGTGGAACTATATCATATGTCATTTAGCTCCTGGGTTGATTCCCTATCTTTGGAAAAAAGCAGAGACAGATGGTCAAGAGCTTGGAAGCAATGGCAGCTGGGAAATTGTGCAGGACCTCAACAAGGAAAGACCATACACAGGAGGCCATCTCCTCTCTACCCTAACGTTTCAAAGCAAAACGTGTCTGTGGATATGATCAAAAAAGATTGAGTTAGATCAATTAACAGTAAACATCTACTATGTGCTAGTCCCTGTGCTAAATGCTTTCCTATTGATCATGTTACACAATGCTCATAAGAGCAAATAAAAGTATCCACGTGCATCCATGTTACAGAGACAACATTCAAACATAATGGAGAAAACCCTGCTGTTAAACAGAAACACTTTAGAATTCTCCACCCATCTCTCACTCAAGGCTAGGGATGATCCAGATTTTTCTTTTGTTCCACCATTTAATCTAGTTCAATATTTCTCAAATCTCAGTGTGCAAAATAATCCATGTCCACGGTTATGGACACCCAGTCTTATTTACTGAGTATCATGGTCAATTTCAGGATATTTCAAGGGTATGGCTGAACGCAGCACAGACATGCTTGGCTGAAAGGGCAATGAGGCTCACACCCAGCCTGTGACCTCCTGTCCAGCTGATTCACCTGGAAGGAAGAGGCACCTTTTTACAATTCATTTGTTCAGAGAGGGGCTACTTTAGGCTGTGACTTTAAAATTTAACTATTTATATCTAAGTCAATTGTTCATTTTAGTACCTCTCTTTATTGGCATAGATGCTCAGGAGCTCCATTTAATCATTGTTTTATTCCTAGCATCTTGTTTAGTGCTTGGAAGATAAGAAATTCTCACTAAAGGACAGCTAGTATACAATGATGTTTAAGTAAATTTTAGAAAAATTTAGCCTACATCCAATGATAGAGCTAATAAATATGTGTTATATGTCAGGCATGTAGCAATCATAACCCTCACAAAAATCTCCATTAATAGGTATTTCCACTATCATTTTATCCCAATTTCCATCTGAAGTAATAGGTACATTTATTTTACACATTTAATGTATTAATATAGTTAACAGTATTAAAATTATAGTATGATCATGCCTTTTCTCTGAAATACTAAACAATAAATATTGTTCCCTGTCATTACATATAATTTGGAAGTTTTTTTATACTCTGCAAAACAAATATCCTATCAATGAAAGTTGCATTCTAATGTATTAAAGCATTTTTCTATGCCTAGACATGAGACTCTTTCTAATTGTCACAGTTGAAAAATCTTTCAATGACTATTTTTATGTATTAGGTTTTACTTGAATCTCTGATCATTAACTTAGAATAGATTCTTAGATGATGGGGGTTAAAAAGAATGAGCTTTAAAAACCTTAGGATGCATATGTTTTCTTAAAATTTATCTTGTATGTTTTTTTCTGCTTCCAAGTAACAAGTTTAGGTTTCAGGTGTGTGTTGAGTAATTTACTCAGAGTTGTTCTATTGCTTTTTCTGGCTTTTGCTTTAGAATGGTATTTCTATTACTGTCACTACCACTACCATCAAAAGCTGAGACATCAAATACTCATTGTGGGGCTCAAGTGCGCAACTGGCACACACCACCCCATTTAAGTTCTACAACAGCCTCTGTGGCCAGCATGGATGTTAATCCCATTTGGTCCATGACATACAAATGTTAAGAATAAAGCTAGTAACTGAAGCCCGGGTTTATTATCAAAAGACATGATCCTGACCACTCAACCTTTTAGCAGGGGGTACTCTTAGGCAATAGAAGCAAAAAACTAGAAGCTCCTATAACTATAACCATTTACCTAGATGGCTGTTTCTAGGTCACAAAGTACATCCAGATACATTATTTTAATTGACCAGCACATGACCTCTATCCATTGTTGGATGGACCTTTCTTTCCATCCCTGCCTGTTTGCAACAGATCAAAGAGCCAAACTCAAAGAAAACAAAAGCCAAGTAGTATTTCTAGTGAATTTATGGGAAAACAATTATTCACAAGCAACTGGCAAAAGATGAGGACTTTGACACAGCGTGACTTTTCAAACAGCAGTGCTGGGAAATGTACGGGAGTGCTGGCCCCTGAACACAGGACCCAAGAAGTGAAAAATCATCTGATGCTGCTCATCCTCACAGCTATGGTGCTTGGGCATTCAGGTCCTGCTCAAAATAACCACCAAATCCACCCACTCACAAACCCCTCTTTGTGAAATCAATACAGGCTACAGTTGTTTGACTGTGATTCTACACTTCAAAATACAGTTCAGGTAAGGGAAAGGCGTACGTTGTCTGGATCAGTTACATAACCCTGATGGCGATATTCTGAGCAAAATGCGAAGTCGTGAGAATAGCCACAGCACATTGGTCTCTTCCCTTTCAAAGGTCCGCTACCCATTAGTTCCCTGTGGAGACTGAGATCTGTGTGCTTTCCATGGACAGAACCCAGTTCCGCAGATGTCACGTGGTGGATGAAAACGTGGACTCAGCCAGGATTCCTGGACTCAAATTCTGGCTCTGCCGCTAATGAGCTGTGTGCCTTTAAGGAAGTAATTAGGTCTCTATGCCCCAGCATCCTCATTTGGGAAGCAGGGATTAAAACTGGACAGATTTTGCAGGGTGGTTATGAGGATTAAGTGATTTAATTTACAGGAAAGCACTCAGCGCTTACTATTGTTGTATCATTATCATTATCCCCTCCTATCAATAGTTCTTTTACTCATGACACATTCCTACTCCTCCAGCTGTCAAGTGAGAGGATGGCTAATACACTTAAATACTACCCAGCTTAAAACAGGCCATTGCTTTGGCATCTGACCCCTGGGTTATTTCCATTCGGGGAGAGAACTGCAGAATATTGAAAAGCTGAAATACGAAGAAATTAAACTCTCCAGATAAAATTTCAGGATATCTCTTTCTACTATATCTATGATCTGACAGATCTAATAAATTAATAGATAGTCAAATAGATAGATATGAGAGATACACAGATATAACAGATAGATAGATAATGAGATATACAGATATAAGAGATTAATAGACACACAGACAAAGAAAACAGGTCTTTAAGGTTTTTCAAAGCACATTTTTTACTTTAGAATGTTCATGCTAGAAGGATCTTTGAAAATATACAGTCCATTTTTTTCATTGTACTTGTGGAAAAGCTGAACCCCGGAAAGATGGAGTTACCCCCAAATGACCCAGTATGCTGTGACTACAATCCAGCCTAATTCTCTTTCCATTATGTTGTCTTTATTCTTTATCATGTCCACAAACAATTTATAGAACATTCTTGAAACACTGGTGTTAAAAACAGATACTGCAAAATTAAAATGCACTACGTCTTTAAAAAACAAGCTGGGAAAGATAGCCTTGATGTTGGCACACTTTCCCTCAAAAAGCTCCATTCCCAAAGCAAGGAGTCTAAAATTCCTAAGCCACAGCTCTTGCTCTGCCCTCCTAGGACTGTCCCAGCCTTGTCCCGTGCACGTAAGGAGTGTCCAGCCTAAGCTGAACCCTGTCCAGTCTTTCCACTGCTTCTCTGTATACCCATTGCCACAACCTGCCCTTGCCTATCTGTTTCTTCTTGGAATGCTCTCCTCCCAACTCTGAGTTCTGCCTCTTGGAATTTTGTTAATATTTGGAGATAATCTCTGCCCCTCAACCCAGGAAAGTAATTCTCTGGCTCTTCTACATATAAGCAAAATGTGCTTGTTTTCCAGTACAGAATTTTCTCGTAACGCCACATCTTATTGCTATTTGTGTACATACCTTATCTCCCACACTGTATTGAAAGCTTGCTCAGGGCTAAATCATAACCTGGTTCATTTTTGTATCCTTCCTAGAAATCAACATGTCTCTATAGAGGGTTGACTGAGCTGAATAAGGGAAAACATATTCTCTGTGCCTGGTTCCTTTAGAAAATCCACAGTGAAACTTTCTTTATAGTGTTTCTATTCTAAAACGTTTTTTGCTTTTCTCTAACTTATGATTTGAGTGTCAATCATAGGCTATTTTTTTTTTCAGGTACATGTATCTCCTGCTGTAAAATACTGTTAATGCTAATTCTTCTCAGATGCTTCAGCACCCAGGAGATGAAAAGCCCACAGAAGTGGACCTACTCCCAGCTATTTCAACGAGACATGGCATGAGCACATGTACCTATTGTTTATGTATCGAGATATGCTCATATGGGAAAAACAAAAAAAAAAGTTCACCTGTTTTGTCCTTGAGCTAACGATTTCCCCTGACCCTATATAAAATTTCATGTTCTTTAAATAATTCTTTTTTATTTTAAGCTATGGGGATTTTATTTTTTATTTTATTTGTTAATGATTTTTATTTTTTCCATTATAGTTGGATTACAGTGTTCTATCAATTTTCTACTGTACAGCAAAATGACCCAGTCATACATATATTGGGGAAAGAAAGGAGTTCATTACTAAAAAGCCAAATGAGAGGAATACATAATTTACATGAGTGAGAATAAAAATAATGAGCAAACAAATTAAGAAAATTAGCATCTTCGCAAGGAAGAAATGCTAATTAAATTAATATGAAAGTGTCATTTTAAGCCTATAAAATTACAACAGAAATGTTTCTAATGATTCAATCTATTGTTGGCACTGATACAGAAAAAGCAGCTTTCATATACACGGCTACTGGCAGAGTGAAGTTGTAGAATCCTTCAAAAATCAGAATGACAAACAGCAAGAACTTTAAAAACATTCTAACCCTCAGATCCAATAAATTATTTCTGTGAATATGTACACTAAAAATAATTGAATCAAAGGAAAAATAGTATATGTACAGCAGTATTTATTGCAGTATTACTAACAACAAAATAAAACCAGGAAGCGATCTAAATATGCAACAATAAGGCAATGACTTAGTAAACTGCAATAGATCACCAGGATGGAGTTTCATACTGTTAAATTATTGTAACTATATAGAAATGCAGAAAATGTTTATGGTGTACAGTTAAATGAGAAATGCAAAATACAAAATGCTACATACACTATGATTATAACAGTGTAAAAAATATATATATATATAAAATGATGATTTGGAGAGCAATATATAAAAATGAAAACAGTTGGGCATCAAGGTAATAAAGAACTTTTTTTTTTTTCTTTTAGGGCCTCACCCACAGCATATGGAAGTTCACAGGCTAGGGGTCTAGTCGGAGCTATAGTCACCAGCCTATGACACAGCCACAGCCATGGAGGATCCAAGCCACTTCTGCGAACTACACCGCAGCTCATGCCAACATCAGATGCTCAACCCACTGAGCAAGGCCAGGGATGGAACCCATGTCCTGCAAATATTAGTTGGGTTCATTACCACCAAGCCACAAGAGGAATTGCAGGACTTATTCTTTCTTTGTATAAATCCTATGTTTTAAGACTTCTTAAAAATTAGGAATTTTTACTACCTGAGCTACTGACACACCAGCCATTTGCTGATAAGCCCACATGACTTCTCAGTGATTTGCCACCATCATCTTATTACCTAAGCTCATACGCCCCACTGGGACCTGTACATGACTCATTCATTCCAATGAAAGTAAGTTTACTTTCTTGTAAACTCGCCTTGTCCCTACAAACCTCATAAGCTCTTACATCTTCAACATTGTCCCTACAAACTCGTAAGCTCTTACACCTTCAACATTTTGCTCAAAACTCATCTCCTCCAAGAAGCTCCCCTTCAGTGATTCCCAGAGACTCGTTAATACATCATATTCTAAACATGCCTCACTGTTAGATTATATGTGTTTTTATCTTTCTAAACAAATTTCAAATTCTCAAAAGTCATCTTTTTCTTTAATTTTCTTTCATCGTTTCCAATTAAGACCAAAGCAAAGGTTTTCACACAGGGAATACGCAGCAAATGTGCTCAATGGACTGAATCTTTCAGAATTTCTGGTCAGTTTGCTTGTAAATACAACCACCAATAAATGTTTTCCAATGGGCTAAAAGTGCCTGCATTTGGCTTCTGATTTTTCTTCTCAGTTTTTATTTGCTGTCACTTTGTATTAATTATTGTCATGTCCATGATAATCAGGAGTAATGGTTCAAGTGAATCTATTTTTACTATGCATTACATATATGGTTTCATGCATTGTTCAACTAATACTGTACATAGACTCCACGTATTTTAACTTTATGTTGAGAGTAGCGAATGGGTCTCAACTTCAGGAAAGTGGATTATAATTTTGTCTATGAATTACCTTAAAGGATGCATAATGAATAGGCAAAATTGATAAAGAAGAAAAATTACAAAGACCGTTACCAATTTGAAGGGTAAAAGAACATGGAAACCTAAAATATATAGTCTGGGTAGAGTATGATTTGAGCTCATGGACAATAACAAAGACACATTTGAAAAAACTTAAAAAAATGAGTGAGATAACTCACAGCATGTGTACTAATACAAAATTAAGACTAACTGAAACAAATAATAACATGAGAATCTAAGAAATGTGTTGAAGTTACTAAAGTTACTAATAGAAGGTTTACTCAAAATCCTAAAGGATTACATTTAAATTGGTGAGCCATAAAAAATAATCATAGATTATTTTATCTGCTCTTAGGAAACTATCTGCTAATTTAAAACCCTTTACTTATTCTATTTTCTTATAATTAAAATTTACACACAAAACCATTCTATTTTTACTTGTTAAAACTCTTTCTAGGAGTTCTCATCATGGCGCAGTGGTTAATGGATCCAACTAGGAACCATGAGGTTGAGGGTTCGGTCCCTGGCCTTGCTCGGTGGGTTGAAGATCCGGCGTTGCTGCGAGCTGTGGTGTGGGTTGCAGACACGGCTTGGATCCCGCATTGCTGTGGCTGTGGTGTAGGCCAGCAGCTACAGCTCCAATTCGACCCCTAGCCCGGGAACCTCCATATGCCGTGGGAGCAGCCCTAGAAATAGCAAAAAGACAAAAAAAAAAAAAAACTCTTTCTAAAATCCTAGTAGTATTTACCATCTTAGTAAGTACCATTAATAAGGGCTAGTTTGTGGTTAATGATTTACGATCTTGAAGATATGCAGGACATTATTTTATGTGGTAAGCAGCCATCAGTTTTAAAATTTGCTATCAGGGCCTTCACTGGTCCTTCCAAACTGAATATGGTATGTGCTCCTATGTTCCCATGTATATTTAATTTCTGTACTGAGCACCTTATATTCATTCATTTAATTATCCAAACAATGGTTTACTGAGCACCATTTCATGGGCCTGGATATGTATTGAGGTTACCACAATGAGTAACTCAGCCTCTGTGATTACTCCCATGAAGCTTAGAATCTAAAACGAGAAATAGAAATTAAGTGACAATGACAAAAATAATCAATTGTATTGCAGATACTTGATAGGAATGGAAAACACAGGGAGTGATGAGAAAATATAGCAACAAGTAGAAATCTAAACTCAAAGGACAAAAAAGGCATCCTTGGAGAAGCAAGAAGATAATGAGTGGGGACTAACCAGACCAATGGAGATGGAAGGACATTCCTGGAAACAGAAAGTGCAAACAAGGAAGTTCTGGGACAAAAAGGATCTTGGCATGTGCAAGGCATTGTTAGAACCAAGAGCAGCATGGCTGGTGTGTCTGTTGAGGGGGATGCCAATGTGTCTAAAGAGAGGAGGAAAGAATGTGGCTGGAAACTAGGGAGGAAGAAGGCTTGGGGTCTAAGAGTCCCGATGAAGAATTCAGGCTTTTACCCAGGAACAATGGTAACCATGAGTTAGCCATGTAGATGCCTGCTTCTAAGTATTAGAAATTGCAGGTCTTTGGTTCATAATCCCAGTTCCAACATCTCAGGGAGCACCTGACACAGAGTGGGTGCTTAATGCTTGTTGGATGACTGACTGGAGAGAATGCATGATCCCTTGTCTCTCCAGCCAAAGAATAAAGAGATTCTGAGTTACAGAGGACTCTGATTTAATGGGGAGAGGAGAGGGAAGATTCCAGCCACTACTTTTTTACAACCTATTCTTTTAAGGTGTCATTTAAAAATATAAACATTGCAAGTGATATCCACAGGAGCAGGTTGAGGGGCTCCCAGACAAATGAATTGCTCCAGAATCAAAGCAGCTATCTGGCCAGAGCAAGATTCCTACGAAATCTCCCTGCAAAACTACCAAATCACAAGCAAATGTTCTGAGGTTATGGAGTCAACCAACAGTCCTTCAGAAGAATATGAAACAGGGTGCCAGCTTAACAACACAAAAAATATTGAGAAGAAAAGGACAGTCTTCCAACAGTGCCCTGGGAGTGTAACAAATGTGATGGGGTTTAGGGCTTTGATCAGGACCTGCTCACAGGGTGTTCTGATCAGGGGGTGTTTTGCTTCTATGCTTTAGTTGGCCCTTCGCTCTCTGTTGAATTCAGGCGTGCAAAAGCCTTTTCTTTTCAAGCATGCAAACAAAAATCTCTTGCCATTTCAAAGTGCCCTCTCCTTTGCAGCCTACTTGGTAGTTTGCCTTTCTTTCTTTACTTTTTGAATACGAGCTTTGATCATCTCACCCCCTTGCTCCACCTTCAGTGGCTTACCACTGCCTGAAGAATAAAATAAAACTTCTAAGCTTGCCACATGATGTCCCAAACCTCACAAATGCCCAACATGTTTGCCTAACCTCTTCTGACTTCCTCTCCACATAGTCACCGTCATCAAGCCGTTGTTTTGCTTATTCCATGCAAAGACAAAGGCAACCAGTTTCATATGTTCCTTCTTTCTTCCTTCTGTTCTTCCTCTCCTTTTCTTTTGAATCTTACCATCGATTACCTCCCCAATTAAAATCAAGATACCTAAAGACATAGGAGTCCTAGGACTCAAAAAAAAAAAAAAATCTTCCAGGTCTCTCACTGAAAGCATTACTTTTCTTGCATAAAGTACAATGGTTCAAAAATGGACGCACAACTGAAACCAGAGTCATGGTACTCCATGAAGACAGTGATTTAACTTTATGCAATTAAAGATGTTCTGGGAGAACCAGTTTAAAATGTAGATATCTGATCTTGCTCCCAAATGTTGTGAGAAACAGTCTGGCAAAGCCTAGGAATTGCATTGCATATTTAGCATGATATCTAGCTCTCATTTAAATGGTCCAAAGATGATACTTTGAGAAACACTGGTCTGCAGTGTTGAGTAGACTTCCTGTGTTTCAAACAGACTGGTCTTCTAATGAATTCTGTTTCTCTATGGACATGCCGAAGGCAGAATTCAGCTGCATACGTGTCTCTAGTGACTGGAATATGTTTGAGGAAATTAAGAAGTGACAAGAATTTTAGAGTATAGCTCTTCAGTAGTTTGCTTGGTTTTACACAGTCTGAGGATGCTCATGCTCAGTGTAATGCTTCAATAAGAAATGGGCATGGGGAGGTCACACTGACACTGGAGCAGTGTTCTGAACAATAGACCATTGATTAGTACATCTTTCTTGTGCCAGTACATCTTTCTCTAAGCAACATGTCTGTTCATAAGAATCCAGGTTTACTCCACAAAAATCTTTTAAGTGTCTGCCAATATCCAGGCATGGAACTGGGTGCTAGGTTTAAAACCCCAGCATCGGGAGTTCCCATTTTGGCACAGCGGGTTAGGTACCTGACTAGTATCCATGAGGATACAGGTTTGATCCCTGACCTAACTCAATGGGTTAAGGATCCTGTGTTGCCACGAGCTGTGGTATAGGTCGCAGATGCGACTCAGATCCTGTGTTGCTGTGGCTATGATGTGGGCTGGCAGCCGCAGCTCCAGTTTGACCACTAAGCCAGCAACTTCCACATGTCCTGGGTGTAGCCCTATAAAAACAAAAATAAAACCCCAACGTTGTTTTGGCTTTGTGAAATAGACATCCTATGTCATACTTTTACATGCGAAAATTACATCCAGCATCACTTAAATGAGAAACGGGAAAGAGCATTTTTTGGAAAACATAATGATGTGTTGGTAGTTTCTTGGGACCTGTAATCTAGCATTGAATGGAATTTATCAATAAAAAGCAGACATTAAAGGAAAATTACTCACAAAAAACTTTCTGACCCATAAAATCACGATTGATATATTTAAGCCAAATCTTTTTATCTACTCTTTACTACAAATGTTTTAAGATATCTACTTTTTATCTGGTTAATATTTCACCACAAAATATTTTTGATGGATTTTATCAATATTTAGTTCTTCATTTTATCTTTATTCAACTTAGAAAGGTTAATTGTAACTGTATTAAAGGCAACTAACATAACTGATACAATAGTCAAAGAAAAATACCTGTGCTATTATGAAATAAATAAAAATAAAATGGCATCTATAACCCTTTAAGTAGCTCTAAAAAATAGACCTGACATTTGAGGAAGGGGGAAAAACAACAATGAAATAACATAGACAACCATCAAAAAGCAGAATATCTGCAAAGCTTTAGCTCTACTTTGAAAGAGCAAGACAAAAGCCCCAATTATCAAAAGATGTGTATTGGCTTCTGTACAGAAATAAAGGAACACGAGGAAAGACCACATGATAAGGAAAAAAAAAAAACTGGTAAAAAGTAAGAGAAGCACATGGTTTAGTTAGTTTACAGCAACGACATTAAAATTTATAATGGCTCTTTTACTGAAGATTGTGCCATCTTAAATTGACATCCCCAATAGCTTTAGTGAAATTAAAAACATCAAAGCATATGCATTCTTTGTTAATCACATGTAAGGAAAGTAATACCTGTCGATAAGTAATTGTTACAGCAATAAATAACCAACGTTTAAGCCAGTGTGAAAGAAAAAGATGAGAAGAGAACATTCCCAATGAGAAAGGAGGTTCATTTTGCTATAGTCTTTCTTTTTACACAAGAGCCAACAGAGACCCAAAGACACCCACTGACTTGCCAGGATTGGACATTCCAGAAAGTCTTCCCTCAGATGACTACGGCTGAGTGATACCTTCATTCATAAAGTCTTCAGGAATTAAAGATAATGCTTTCATGAAGTAATCATCAATATGTGCTGCCATGTTTATGCATATGTGATGCTGATTTAGGGCCCAAGATGTTCATTCCTTTCTTCAATCTCTAGTTTATTCTCCACAACATGCTTATCGCTCCTGATGGAGTTGGGCTCTTTCCTCTACCCTCCTCCTCCCTTTATTCTTGTCACTTTTTTTCCCACCTTGCCTTTATTTATCTGTCCCCTCTCACTCCAACTTCTTTCTTTTCCTTTCTCTGTCAATCTAGAACTCCTGACACACATTTAGGCATTGGGAAGTTGAGAAAATCAGCAAGTGTGTTCACTTACACCAAGAATCAGTGAAATTAACACTCTTGATGAAAAAGAGTGGTGACAAACCTTCAAGTTTTGCCAGACATTAAAGGAAAATTACTCAGAGAAAACCTCTCTGCCCCATAAAGTCACCTGATTCATGTTTTTAACCCAAATCTTTTTATCTACTCTTTACTGCAAATATGTTCAGACATCTACTTTTTAATTAGGTTAATATTTTCTCACAAAACATTTTTGATGGATTTTGAGGGATATCTCTAAACGGATGAGCTTCTGTATTAACCCATGACCTTGATGATCTCTTGATTCACCTAAAAATTTTTAAGTGCATCACCAGGACAGGTTCTATCCTTTCCCTGTTAAAATGAAGAGTTTGCTACAAACTAAATGATTGTCTTCCCCTTCCCCGAGATTTGGTAGAACTTAATTCTCGATGTGATGGTATTAGGAGGTGGGACTTCACGGAGATGATGAGGTAGATGATGCGGATAGAGTCCTCATGAGTGGGATTAGCACCCTTCTAAGAGAGACCAGAGAGCAGCTTGTCCCTCCTGCCACCTGAAGACACAGCGAGAAGATGGGCATGCAGGAACCAGGAGCAGGCTCTCACAGACACCAACTCTGTCAGCACCTTGGATTTTACATTCTCAGCTGCCAGGACTGTGAGAGAAATAAATGTACACTGTGTGTACGTTACGCAGTCTACAGCACTTTCTTAGAGCATCCTGTACAGGCGGGTGTACAGTGACATGGAGAAAAAAAAATGCTTCAACATGGTTTTTCTCTATTATTGCCTAGAGTAACCACACTAATCCCAGAGTATATAATGTCATTTCTGGCACCAATCTATACATTTATCGAGAATGGCAGAGACCATATACCTTAGCTCCTAGCTTTGTGCCTGGCTGCCTCTCAGAAAAAGCCCAGAGACTTGAAGGTAACTGGCCAATTACCAGCTCTACTGAGTAGCTGAGTTCTCCTAGAATGTACTCAAGACAGCGTTCCACTCACATAAGACATGGACTGGCAGTAGCTAATGTAATAAAAACATGTAATGACCTAGTACATAAAGAAGTTGAGAAGTAGCAGGTTTCAGGGTGGGTGACGCTGGCTCTAGGATGTCATCAAGGACACTGATCTCTTAATAACTGTGTGAGGTGAGCGAATGCATTACTTCTCCTACTCTCCAGTTTCTTGCATGAACAATAACAGCATTAGAAAGCACTCAACAGGAGTTCCCCTTGGGGCTCAGCAGAAACAAATCCAACAAGTATCTATGAGATGCACGTTCGGTCCCCAGCCTCACTCAGTGGGCTAACAATCACTCAATAGGAGTTCCCTAGTGGCACAGCAGGGTTAAGGATCAGCTGTAGCTAGGGTCATTGCTGTGGTATGGGTTTGATCCCTAGCCCTGAAACTTCTGAATAATGAAATTTTTATCATGCTAATTGCCTTTTTTTTTTTTTAAGGGCTGCACCTGTGGCATATGGAAGTTCCCAGGTTAGGGGTCAAATCAGCTGCAGCTGCCAGCCTATGCCTCAGCCACAGCAACACAGGATCCAAGCCGCACTTGTGACCTGCACCACAGCTCATGCGGAATGCCAGAGGCCTGACCCACTGAGCATGGCCAGGGATTGAACCCACATCCTCATGGATACTAGTTGGATTCATTTCAGCAGCACCACGTGGGAACTTCCTAATTACCATTTTAAACATTACTATATCATGAAAGACTTTAATTTCTCAAGAGTTCCAATAAAATCATAATGTTTGCCCATCGGCTGGATAGTGGCTAATGTTTCTTTCATTTTAAAGTAGATGTCACTGTTTTCATCTGCTTTCTTCAGGTAGGATAAAGTGTCCAGTATCATCCAATCTCCACTGGATTTTCTCGAACAGGAAGAAAAGGCGGGATAGAAGGGTTACTTGGTAGCTACCACAGGAAGAATGCAGACCCCTCCCTGCCCTGAGTGTCCCTGCCTCCTCCTCAGTCTGCCTCCCATCCTTAGTTCTTCTTCTCCACTTACCAACAGCGGTGGGTGCAAAGTTTTAATGAGAACAAAATGCAACCAGATTGACTTACCGTCCCGCACCTGCTTATGCTACACAAGCATCTTTTAAAATAGCATTCTGGTGGGTGTTGTTTTCAATGGTCCGAAATAACAGGATTTAGAAATAAATGAAAAAATTTTAAATGACAAAAACAAGGCAAAAAAAAAAAGCAGAAATCACAGAATCAAGATGCCAACTGTTAGTTTTCGTTCTGAGTGGAAAAAACTGAAGCCCACAGGATATGTGGCCTGATTGTAAACAAGTCAGGAGGATGAAATTATAAAAGTAAGACAGAGCCCTCAGCACCAAAGGCAGGTTCATTTCATCCAAAGATGATTTCTTATCAGGTTGCTGACCTAACAATTTCAACTAACAAACACTCAAAAAGAGCCAACTTATTAATGGCTACTGCTACTGTAAGGTACTATTATTGTCTCTAATAATAAATGTAGCTTCCTTTCCTAATTATTTATCTTTGGCACATGACACCCTCCCTGCTCCACCCCCAAGATAAGCCTAAAAAGAAGAAAGTAAGACTATCATAGTATCGTCTTTCCATAAAAAGGGTCTCTTGGAATGGCATGTGGTATTTTATATGTTTGGAAACATCTTTCACTAGAAACAAAAATCACAAACAAAGAGATAGGAAGTTGTCCCCCCTAAGAATACACCAAATGATTTATATCAGAAACAATGCAAACTTTATTTTGCACAAAAAAATATCTGAAATGACCAAGACATAGTTTATGGACTACACTAGGAAAAAATAAGAGAACTGGAAGGGAGTATTTTATGAGATTGATGGACTTATCTCAAGCAATGGATTATAGCTTTATCATAAGAAACACAATTCCCCACTAGTTTGGCATTTGGAGTTTGTTTTAATTTTTATATATACATCCTAATGGCTGGGCCAGTATTCAAGCACATTATTCACCAACTGGAGCATTCAAATGCAAGTAATCGCATTTTTTTTTTCTGGAAACTCATGTAAGAACATACTGGAGATGACTCCTCCCTTCAAGGAGCTTACTCCCCTATTGTAGAAGTAAAAACCAACTAAAGGAAACAGTGACCCCAAACACAACTTCTTGTGGGCTGATATAAACAGTACATGTTTTACTGATATGAGGAAGTAAATGGATAAGACAGAATAAAATTACAAGAGCTAAATCACCAGAACCAGTGGGCTAGTGATCGGAATTCAGTGGGAAGGCTGCTCTTCATCCCAATAAACCAACCAGTCTAAGGGAAAAAAAAGAAAACAAACACCTCCAGATGCATTTCTTTCCTACCCTTAAAATAACCTAAGAAAACCAACCAGGCATTGTTTTTGCGTACAGAATGTATCTATGTACTATGCATGTGTTATAATTTATCCATCTACTTGCTCTTTCCCTGCTGGAATCCTAGCATAGTCTATACATTTGAGGTCAGTCTAGCCCTGAGTATTCAGTCCTCAATTGATAAACCCTTCTTTGCTCATTATTCTAAGTTTTGAATTAAAAGAACTTGTTTAAATGAACTAATCACACGACCTCTAAGTCACACAACAGTGATATGTTTTCTTTTTTTTTTTAGGTAAAAATATTTATGGTTTATTTTAGGTGAGACGAATAACAATTTTGTTTGTCAAAGGATAAAATTTAAAAGAGGACATATTTGCGGTTTTCATACAAATAATGATTGACCACATCAGAGATTTTATATAACTCAGTATTTAATGTAGAAACCAGTAAGATATTACCATAGGTTCAGACAAAGACAAAGTGTGCCTGCCATGTATTTATAGTCTGTAAGGAGTACTGAAATAAATTTATAAGTGGATGCAAGATTAGCCATATCCCCACAGGGCTATAATCAATTGCATTTCATGGGACACACTTTTGTTTCTCTGGGCAGGCATTATTGACATGGCTATTATTTTATTTCTTTTTTTTAATTTATTTTTTCCCACTGTACAGCATGGGGATCAAGTTATCCTTGCATGTATACATTTTTTTCCATTGTTCTATTGTAATATGAGTGTCTAGACATAGTTCTCAATGCTATTCAGCAGGATCTCCTTGTAAATCTATTGCAAGTTGTATCTGATAACCCCAAGCTCCCGATCCCTCCCACTCCCTCCCTCTCCTGTCGGGTAGCCACAAGTCTATTCTCCAAGTCCATGATTTTCTTTTCTGAGGAGATGTTCATTTGTGCTGGATATTAGATTCCAATTATAAGTGATATCATATAGTATTTGTCTTTGTCTTTCTGACTCTTTTCATTCAGTATGAAAGTCTCTAGTTCCATCCATGTTGTTGCAAATGGCATGATGTCATTCTTTTTTATGGCTGAGTAGTATTCCTTTGTGTATATATACCACATCTTCCGAATCCAATCATCTGTTGATGGACATTTGGGTTGTTTCCATGTCCTGGCTATTGTGAATAGTGCTACAATGAGCATGAGGGTGTATGTGTCTCTTTTAAGTAGAGTTTTGTCCGGATAGATGCCCAAGAGTGGGATTGTGGGGTCATATGGAAGTTCTATGTATAGATTTGTAAGGTATCTCCAAACTGTTCTCCATAGTGGCTGTACCAGTTTATATTCTCACCAACAGTGCAGGAGGGTCCCCTTTTCTCCACAACAGCTCTAGCACTTGTTATTTGTGGACTTATTAATGATGGTGTGAGGTGGTATCTCATGGGAGTTTTGATTTGCATTTCTCTTATAATCAGTGATGTTGAGCATTTTTTCATGTGTTTGCTGGCCATCTGTATATCTTCCTTGGAGAACAGTGTATTCAGGTCTTTTGCCCATTTTTCCATTGATTGATTGGTTTTGCTGTTGAGTTGTATAATTTGCTTATATATTCTAGAGATTAAGCCCTTGTCCGTTGCATCATTTGAAACCATTTTCTCCAATTCTGTAAGTTGTCTTTTCGTTTTCCTTTGGGTGATAAGTTTTCTAAAAGGGGCATTGACCTAACAACCACAGGGTTTCTATTCCTTCATTGTTGTCTTTTCTAATTTAATATGCACGTATCAAGCCATTAGAAGCATTACTCCCCAATAAAGAATCATTACTCCCCAATACTCAAACTGTTCATGAAAAGAGCTAACTTTTTTGTTTTGTTTTGTTTTTGTCTTTTTGCCTTTTCTAGAGCCGCACCCAAAGCATATGGAGGTTCCCAGGCTAGGGATCTAATCGGAGCTGTAGCTGCCAAGCCTACTCCAGAGCCACAGCAACACGGGATCCGAGCCACATCTGCAACCTACACCACAGCTCACAGCAATGCCGAATCCTTAACCCACTGAGCAAGGCCAGGGATCAAACCCGCAACCTCATGGTTCTTAGTCGGCTTTGTTAGCCACTGAGCCACAACGGGAACTCCACAAATCATAACAGATAAATACATATATATTGCACGTGCATATATTCAAATTCACCAGGATGATCTATAATAAATGAAGTTGAAGATAATATTCTTACCTTCCCTGTCTCAATATAGCAATACACATAAAAGGTAGAAAAACAATATTTTCTGGCACCATTGATTTAAATCTACACATAAAAATCTAAAGTCTAGAAAAGAATTACATTTCCGCCTAAAA
Source organism: Phacochoerus africanus (assembly GCF_016906955.1). NCBI lineage: Eukaryota > Metazoa > Chordata > Mammalia > Artiodactyla > Suidae > Phacochoerus > Phacochoerus africanus. Next base: position 12,525,710 of record NC_062544.1, on the reverse strand, counting down.
TAAAGTGAACATGCAAAGTTTTCGGGAAAAAAAAAACACATAAAGGTCTTGAAAGTCTGTCATTCTGAGGATGTTTGTCAGTTTGGTCCAGCCATCAATGGAAAGATGTGATTCATTTAAGTGTCACTGAAGAGGGATGCTGGTCCCCATCCGCGCCATCACCACCTTTGATCAAGCCCCCACACTATCTCCTTCCCCTTTCCCCCCAACATGGTTTGTCTCCCACCTGGCACCATGCATTAGCCAACATCCCACTTCAGGTCTGCTTTCCAAAATAACCAAATCAACCCCATATCTCTCCTCCTGTGAATATCCTACCAGCTTTCTCTCCTTACAGGAGAGAGTTTGCCCTCCACAGACGGGGTTAGAAGGTCTGCGTTATCTGGCCCAAGGCTCATCAGATCATTCTCGCTGGCACTGCACTCCCTGCCCAGGCTCCCACCCTCCGAGACTCATTCCCCCGTGGTTAACAGCTCTGGCTTTCACAGGGAATCCCCTCTCCATCGGATGTTCTCAACCAGAGGCTCTTCTGTCCTCCAGAGATTATTTCACAATGACCAGAGACATTTTTGTTGGTCACCAAGGAGGGCTGTGATGCTATGTATCACATCTAATGGGTGGAGGGCAGGGATGTTGTTAAATATTCTACAGCACAGGGAACTCTATCCTATCTCTTGGGATAGACCATGATGGGATATAGTATTTAAAAAAAAAAAAAAAGAACGTAGGAGTTCCCGTCTTGGCTCAGTGGTTAACAAATCCGACTAGGAACCATGAGGTTGCAGGTTCGATCCCTGGCCTTGCTCAGTGGGTTAAGGATCTGGCATTGCTGTGAGCTGTGGTGTGGGTCGCAGACGTCGCTCGGATCCTGCGTTGCTGCAGCTGTGGTGTAGGCTGGTGGCTACAGCTCCGATTAGACCCCTAGCCTGGGAACCTCCATATGCCATGGGAGCAGCCCTAGACAAGGCAAAAAGACAAAAAATAAAATAAAATAAAATAAAAAAATAAAAAGGCATGATGAGATTAAAAAAAAAAAGAATGTATATGTATTTCTGACTGGGTCACTATGCTGTACAGCAGAAAAATTGGCACACCACCATAAATCAACTCTAATACAAATTAAAAAATAAAAAATTCTGTAAAACATGGGACAGCCCCCACAGTAAAGAATTATTTGACTAAAATATTAACCTGTAGTTAAAATATTATTGAGCCCCAAACAGTTTGCCAAGTTTGAGAAATCTCGCTTTACCAGAAATGCCATCCCTCCCTCTAGCCCACCCCCTACCCCTCAAGCTCCAGCTCAGAGGTCTCCCCAGCCTTAAAACAGGTACTAATTTTCCAGGCTGCCAGACACTCCCCCACTTTATCCCTTCCACATTCTCTTCAGACTGTATTTTAACCTCCACAAATGACAATATCTAAGTGTTTGCCTACTCCCTAGACAATTAACTCCAATATGCCAAGTCATCTTTCTGTCCCTTGATTTGCCCCTTGCAGATACTCCATAAATGATAAATGACTGTACCTCTTTTATCATAATTTTTTCTATGTTTTCCTCTAGACCTGCACAGTTCAATAGTCATCACTGCTCATGTACAGTTTTGAAATTAAATTTTTAATTAATTCAAATGAAACAAAATTGAAAATGCTGTTCTCTAACGGCATTATCATACTGCAAGAGCTCAACAAACAGGTATGGCTAATGGCTATGTGACTGGACAGTGCAGAAAGTTCTACTGGGGAGCAGAGCATCTAGGCTATAAACTCCATGAGAGTTAAGGATCCTGTCTGGGTTTTTACACATTCCTGATACACAGAGGGTGGTCCATAAATATCTGTGTGAATGAATGAAGGTACAGAGATCCTAGTTGTGTTAACTTCCACTTAGTCTCTCTGTATGAAGAATAAAAGCATTGCTTAGACAGGGACTTTCAGAAAAGTCCTGCTTTGTCATTGGTCAGCACAGAGGATGCTCAGTCATAAGTGGCAACATAAGTTCAGAGTGAGTCATGGATAACTGACCAGTGCATCAGGGGAAACAGCAGGGCCATTTGTCAGGAATCGACGTTCAGAGACCAAGTGAGAGTTGCACAGGCTGAGTCCATCCTGAGTGGCTTCCTGGAAGCACTGAGCCCTGAGCACCAGCAACCACAGCAAGAAAGGCACACAGAAGAATACAATTGTATAGCATAACACACATCCCAAGAGGAAGATTCAAAACCTGGAAAGAAAACAGGGACATAGGAAGTGGAACAGAGAAGTGTCAGCACATTCTGGCTATATTGGACACAGGTTTAAGAGTCAGACAGATTTGGGTTTCTGTTCCTCCTATATCACTCTCTAGGATCAACCTGGGCAAGTTGGTTGATCCCTCTGAGTTTCAGTATCCTTACTGGCAAAACGTAAACAATAATATTATCTTCCAAACTTTTTACTGTGGGAAAATAGGTAACGTGTACATATTCAACTGATTCAAAACAGTCACTGAAAAAAAATTGATGTTTTCATAATCACAAAAGGTATTATGAAACCTTAAAAAGAGACCAAGAGGTTAAGTCCACCTTCAATCCTATCTTCTGTTCTCACTCTCTGAGTTCTTTATCCTCCCTGCAATATCTCTGCCAAAAGTTGTCCATCCTCTACCTGGCATCCTTTTATAACCAGGAACCTACTGCTTCTCAAGGCAGCTCTTTCCATTTCAGCTGACTATAACATAAAATCACCATGATTTTCCATGTGGCACTACTGACATTTGGATGTAGCAGTTCTTTATTTTATCGGGCTGCCTCATGCATTTTAAGACATGGAGCATCTGTCTCCACTTCTAGATACCAGGAGCACATACAATCTCCCATCACTGCAGAAACAAATAAACAAAGCCTTCATACAATTTCCTATAAGGACAGAACCATCACCTGCTAAAAGCCATCACCCAAACTACAACCTTCCTCCTGGATTTGAGCTTGAGAAAAAGTAAATAGAGATGTTTAGAGATGAGGGAGATTTCAAGACTCCATAGGCTACATGTCAGGGCTTGCCTACTCACTCTCACAGCCACTTCCCATTCATTCCCTACTCTGCTCTGCATCTCAGAAAACTATATCTCCTTTGCCAACTGCCTTCCAGGTGGGTTCATCCAGTGAGAGGCACTGGAATGTGGGGGAAGAGGGGAAGCCAGAGTATTTATTCCCCTCTTACTCTGCCATGTGTAGTGTCTCCTCGCTGGCAGAGGCATGAGTCCTTCAAGGATCCAAGAGCCCTCTGATCCAAAGTCCCAGCTCCTGCCAACACAGCCCTGCCTCAGTCTCGGGGCTGTCTGATGACTCTGGCCTCTGTGCTTTGATGATACCCCCTCCTCTTGTTGCCTCTCCAAGCTTCCTCTTAATACCTGGGGTGGGGGTGGGGGGTCTCCTGTCCCCAGCTGCTCTGTCAGCTTTTCTCTCCCCCATGCAGTGAATTTCTTATATCTTTAAATCCCCTCTGTTGAAACACACTGAAGAATTTCTGTTTTCCTGATGGGACACTTACAAACACAAATTGGGAGATGCTATTTTCTCCTATCTTCATCTTAGATAAATGCTTGAAAAGAGTAGCTAGAAGAAGAGATTATTTCTGACTTTTTTTTTTTTTTCATGGCTGGCAATGACTTAAGTCACCTAATGTAGTGACTTTTGAGGAAACTAATTTTGCCATGTTTTCTTTCCTAGGGATATAAGTTTATAAGAAACTGTCAAGGCTGAAGCTACTTTTTCCTCCATGGACAAGCTTTCCTTTATGGAAAAATATACCATCCCCCCAAAGGAGACTGATTCCTCAGATAGAAAATATCTCTGAGGAACAGAAGACGGAGGCTGGACTTCAAAGGGCCAGCATGTTGGCTTCTTTCCCCATCTTTGCTGTAAGTCTAGAAATTCAGAGGAAGAAAAGGAGACATTCAAAAAATGTGGCTGAAGTCCATCTCAATTTGTTGATAAAAAATACTTCAACTTTTGACTGGAATGACTTAAATACAGGACTAATAAACCAAGTTCAAAGTGTAGAAGCTGTCAAAATGCAAAATATAATGATACATCTCACACACAGAGATACACCTAAATTACAGATACATAAGCGTATGTGTCAGGGTGATTCTGTTTATTTTCCAAGACTTTTTTTTTTTTTATGGCTGAACCCATGGCACATGGGAGTTCCCAGGCTAGGGGTCAAATCAGAGCTGCAGCTTCCAGCCTACACCACAGCCACAGCAATGCCAGATGGAGCTGCCTCTGTGACCTACACCACAACTCACAGAAACACCATACCCTTAAGCCGCTGGGCAAGGTCCAAGACATTTTTACATTCTCATCTTAGCTAGTTATAATGAGAAGGTCTTAGGGATACTCTGGTGGATAACAAGAGAAACTCATCCAAACTAACTTAGATACACAGCAAACAGGAAGACGTTATGAATCTAGACAAAAACTCGTAAGTTCCAAGGAGAGAAAATCCAGTCAAACCTATGGAGACAGACCGAATCTAGAAACTAGAAGACCACTGGGAACCAAGGAAATCTTCTTTCTATGCCACGTTCTCTAAGCCTCAGACCACCTCCTCTTGTATCTGTCCCAACAAGCTCTGTGGCTTCTCTTCACATAGGGCTGAGACAGCGTGCCACTCACAATCTATGTTAGCCTGCCCTTGGTTCAAGTGGCCTGCTGGGACTTCAAAGAGTCTCTAAGTTCCCAATTCTGGGCAAAGCACTTCCATCTGACCCAGCTTGGGTCAATCGTCTACTCCTGACCTCATCAGCTACATTGGTTAAAACAGTACCAGTTAGAACAAGCAAGTCTGCCTACAGAGTTCTACTGGCAGAGAAATTATAAGAAGTAAGATTGGGGGAGGAGAAAGGAGTAGTGGGCAAGCTTGATGAAGTGGAACAACTCCGAAAGTGCATTGTTATAATTATCCTAATCTTCCACACGAGAAAAAAGCACAGAGGGGTTCAATCACCTGTCCAGTATCTCACAGGTGATGAATGTCAGGACCACTACCTGAATCCAAGTCTCCAGAATTCTTTCTCCACAAATCTAAGTTAGCACCTGTATAATGGACTCCATGGCAAACAATGCGATAAATTACAGCCTATTAAATACTATTATTATTACTATAAAAGGACTAAGAAAATGTTGTAAAAATGTGACCTAGACTATCTGTCTTCCTACATCAGCTCAGCCACCTGCTTCTGTAAGCCAGAAGCTGCCAGCAAATGTCTAGTAGGACTCAGAATGTGGTGAAGTCTGGAGAGAACCTGACACACATTCTGGGCAAGAGTCAGAGAGTCCTATCCAAAGCATGGTGGCTCCAGATCCACACAGTCCAGCAGAGAAGGGTGAGGGGCATTCAACTTCACCCTTCTTGAGAATGCTCAGTCTCCCTGAGTTCAAAGAGTCCAGGACAAGGCTACATGAAGGTGACACATGTTATTGCATGGTGTGGGGCACGGAGGAAGACCAGACTTTAAAATGTCTTCCTACGATTGTGGTAAGAGAAGTTTAAAAGCCTGTCCCTAAATCCCACACCCATAAGGCTAGAAATCTCTCTTCACCACACCTGTGCCAAGAGGATATCTGGCTTCACTGGTTAAGGATATTCCCACAGAAGTTGCCGTCATGGCTCAGTGGTTAACGAATCCGACTAGGAACCATGAGGTTGCGGGTTTGATCCCTGGCCTTGCTCAGTGGGTTAAGGGTCTGGCTTGCTGTGAGCTGTGGTGTAGGTTGCAGACGCGGCTCGGATCCCACGTTGCTGTGGCTCTGGTGTAGGCCGGTGGCTACAGCTCCAATTAGACCCCTAGCCTGGGAACCTCCATATGCCAAGGGAGTGGCCCTAGAAATGGTAAAAAATGACAAAAAAAAAAAAAGAATACTCCCACAAAAAAACCCAAATCCCTGTGAGTCAAGAGAGAAAAACACCTTCCTTCCTAGGAGGCCAAGCAGTTGGGGAAGTGAGCGAGGTACCATGTACCCTGGGAAGAGAGTGGTGAGGTCCTGAGTGGCAAACCAATAATGGCACATATACAGTGCAATTCTCAGAAGACTTATGGAACTTAAACATATGATTTTTGATCAATAAATTCTGTAAAATTATTAAAAATAAGAATGAGCTTCATAGAAGTATTAAAAGTAAGAATAAGCCAGTTAGTGACCTGGCAAATCAAGCATAGGAAATATCTCAAAGCATAAAACAAACAAAAAGCAAAGAGAAAACACTAAGAGGCTAAGATTGTAGACACAATGTAATACAAAAGAGAAAAAAGGAACAGATGAAGTAAAGCAATAACAGAAATTACGGCCTAGAAACCAACACTAGGAAAAAAATTAAATTTCACCGAACTAAGCAAAAATCAAAACCTACACAATGAAAGAGCCCTGGAATTTTTTTACCTACAAAGAAAAAAAAATAAGACAAGCATCAGACTCCTCATCTGCAATATTGAAATCCAAAGCATCTACAGACTATGTTCATATAAAGTCTGCAACTCAAGAACATGCTACCAGCCAAGACAACCAATCAGATGAAAGGCAGAAAATCTACGGTTTTCAGTAAGTGAAAAACATATCATACACATGTTTAATCTAAAAGAAATACTTGATCATATGGTAGTTCTATATTTACTTTTCTGAGGTACCTCTATACTGTTCTCCATAGTGGTTATAAATTTACATTCCCACCAACAGTAGAGGGTACCCTTTTCTCCACAACCTCTCCAGTTCTGTTGACTTGCTAATGACGGCCATTCTGACTGGTGCGAGGTGGTACCTCACTGTAGTTTTGATTTGTATTTCTTTAATAATTAGTGATGCAGAGCATTTTTTCATGTGCCTGTCAGTCATCTATATATATTCTTTGGAGAAATGTTTATTCAACTCTTCTGCGCATTTTTTCAATTTGGCTGTTGAATTTCTTTTGTTGTTGTGGTTGTTGTTGTTTTTTGTTTTGTTTTGCTGTTGAGTTGTATAAATTTGCATACTTTAGAGAATAAGCCATTGTCAGTTGCTTTGTTTGAAACTATTTTTTCCCATTCCATAGGTTGTTTTTTTTTTTTTTTATGGTTTCTTTTGCTGTGCATAGGCTCGTAAGTTTGATTAGGTCCCACTGGTTTATTTCTGTTTTTATTTCTGTTGCTTTGGGAGATTGACCTAAAAAGACATTTGTACAGTTGATGTCAGAGAATTTTTTGCCTATGTTCTTTTCTAGGAATTTTATGGTGTCTTGTTTTATGGTTAAGTATTTAAGCCATTTAGAGTTTACTTTTGTGCCTGGTATGAGGGTGTATTCTAGTTTCACTGATCTACATGCAGCTGTCCAGTTTTCCCAGCACCACTTCCTGAAAAGACTTTTTCCCATTTCATATTATTGCCTCCTTTGTTGAAGATTAATTAACCATAGGTGTCTGGGTTTATTTCTGGGTTCTCTATTCCATACCATTGGTCTGTATTTCTGTTTTTGTACCAGTAGCACACACTGTCTTGATTACTATAGCTTTGTAATACTGTCTGAAGTTTGGGAGAGTTATGCCTCTTGCACATGACCCAGCACTCTCATTCCTGAGCATATATCCAGACACAACTTTCAATGAAAAAGATACATGCACCCCTAGCTTCATTGCAGCACTATTCAAAATAGCCAAGACATGGCAACAATCTAAATGTCCATCGACAGATGAATGGATTAAGATGTGGTATATATACACAATGGAATACTACTCAGCCATAAAAAGAACAAAATAATGTCATTTGCAGCCACATGGATGGCACTAGAGACTTTCATACTAAGTGATGTAAGTCAGAAAGACAAAGACAAATACCACATGATATCACGTATCTGGAATCTAATATATGGCACAAAGGAACCTATCTATAGAAAAGAAAGAAATTCATGGGCTTGGAGAACAGACTTGTGTTTGCCAAGGAGGAGGGGGAAGGAGTGGGATGGACTGGGAGCTTGGGGTCAACAGATGCAAACTATTGAATTTGGAATGGATAAGCAATGCAATCCTGCTGTATAGCACAGGGAACTATATCTAGTCACTTGCAATGGAACATGATGGAAGATAACGTGAGAAAAAAAATGTACACATATTTATCTATGACTGGGTCACTTTCCTACACAGCAGAAAATGATAGAACACTGTAAATGAACTAAAATAGAAAAAATAAAAATCTAAAAAAATAAAAAAGAAATATTTGAAAAAATACTCCAAATGATGAATGAGACCAAACCGAACTTTTCGAAAAACATAAGAAAAGATAAACCAAACAGAATACAGCGTTGAACAATGAAATTTAACACAAAGCTTCCCAGGAAATGTGTCATGAGAGTGCTAAATAAAGACTTATTAAACTCAACAGGCACTTATAAAGGAGATTCATTTTCTTAAACTACTCCCCCCCCCAAAAAAAAAGTAAGGAGAAGATAAAGGCATCTGTCAAGTGTTATGAGTATGAAAGGCAGAAACAGATGAGAAGATAAAATTTGCCTGAAATCATTTTCCTGTGGGGGAAGTAAAAGGAAAATAGATAGGGAGAAATTCTGTGTTTATATTGAAGAAAAATGCATTTTTTTTATGGCCATACCTGCAGCATATGGAAGTTCTCAGGCTAGGGGTCAAATTGGAACTGCAGCTGCAGGCCTACACTTCAGCCATAGCAACATCGGATCTGAGCCACAACTTGTGGCAACACCGAAACCTCAGGTCCTTAACCAGCTGTGCCACAAAGGGAACCCCCCCCAAAATGCATTCTGTGTGGGATTGTATTTTCTACCATATAATAGTAGTCACCAATATTTGATTAAAATAGCATTAAAAGGAATGGTGGTTATTATTAGGATAAAAGAAATAAAGTAGAGCCTCTATATTAATATTTATTCAGATCTCAAGCCTAATCCTTTTAGTAGAAAGATGCTTATCAGGTAGGTCTGTGAGTCATGCATGGCTAATGTGATATATAAAAAGGAGGACACTGACAGATATTTGGACAAAGAGAAAGGACTTTGTCTTCTGGATAATGATGAGTTATAAACTACAGTGAGATTGTCCAGCAAGTGAATACAAGAAGTACCTTAATTTTAGGAAGAAAAGCAACAATATCTAAACGTCACACAGAAAATTATCTGGAAAGCAAAGGAAAAGACAAACTAATGTTTTAATACTTGCATGAATATCCTCCCTAGATTTTCGTTACAAATCAGTTGAGAGGCATCTGGAATGAACATATTTATCACATGTGCATCACAACAATGGTTTATAAACCATGATGAAACAGTTTGTTTCCCCCTAGAAATCCCCAAGCAAGGACTGCAGAACAAAGATAAAGGACACAACTAAAATAATCTCATTTCCTTTATTTTAAATACTTTGCACTAAAAGCATCTGTTTCAGAAACACAGCTGTTTTTGGCATCCCACGTCTATCACCTCCCCCAGACAAAAGCTAAGATCATTGATTAAAACAGCACCAATATGACATGTGTCATTAGAAAAGAACATTTCTCTAAGGAGGGCAATTTAGTAATAAGTATTCTGATTATGAAAGAAGCCTTGGTATAACCTGGTAAAAAATAGCTACAATATACACCATACAATTACTATTTTTTTAAAAGACTGATGTTAAAATTCATGCACATTCTCCCTTATAAGAAGTATGATGGATAGTGTTGGAAAGTCAATCTATTGTGCGCTGAAATTAGAGAAAGCATTCAGTTTAAATAGTCTATCAAATCTTTTTGGTTAGAGGATTCATAAAGGAATATGTGTAACTACATGGTTATGGCATATTTAAAAATGCTTTGTGTTGTTTTGTTCAAAATAAAATATCTTAAATTAGCAGAACTGAGAGAACATTAGTCAGTTATAACAGGTATCTGTTACTGAGTTAGAGACACTGGCATAACAAAAATGAAAAGACTCAACAATTTTGACATTCTCAAGACAACAAGAGAGAAGGAAGAACTGAGTGGAGTTTGGAAAGTGTATGGGCAGAGAAAAATGACTTAGAATAAATGGAGGAGTATTTAAGCAAAAGAAGGTACCTTGAGATTGTGAGACACAGAACACAATGCCTCAGGTGTCTGCTTACGTTTTCCAACAGGCTTAGGAACAACTAGATAAATAAACAAGTTTGTAAGCTCATATCGTTTACCCAGGACTACCTGTCAGCAGCACTGGATGGAGGAAATCAGTTATCTCATTCATAGGATAGCCTTTTGACTTCTCTTGTGTTGCTAATATTTGTGGCCATTCAATTAATCTCTCTTCATCTTGCCACTTGCCTCTCTGGATAAGGCAGAATAGAAAGACAACTCAAATTTTATCAGATTTATCAAAGATCTTAAAGATTTTTCTAGCCCAAACCTCTCAAAGGACAGGTGGGGAAACAAGGGCTCTGAGTTATTACGTTACTTGCGCCTAAGGTAGCAGGTAATTTGAGGCAAATCAGAACTTGAGTTTTCTGAATACCAAACTAGCACACTTTCCTGTTACACATTTGTTATCAAAGGATCTTTGAATAGCAGTCCTCAAATGAAATACTACTCTCTGACCATCTGTCCACTTGAACGAAAATTTACTGAAATCCAATAAACAACTCTCTGAGCCCTTTTTCTTGAAGATGATAGACGACTACAAATCAGCCTTGAATAGTAAGGTTATGTTTTAAAATACGTATAATGAAATAGGTTTCATTATTCTAATGAAGATTGTTGCAAGGGTTAAAACTCCCTTAGAATTCTTTTATAAAGCAGCATAACATCTAAGTTCCTAATGTTATTAAAGATCTTAAAATCTTTGTTTTAAAGAATCATCAAATAAGGAGTATTGCCCCTTCTCCTTTTATCTAGAAAAGAGTGTGAACACTCATTATTTCTATCTTAAATATTTAAGACAGAAATCGTTGGTGAAGCCATATAAGTCTGGAATTTTCCTTGTGGGAAGATTTTTAATAATAGATTGCAATTTTCTATTTCATCTCCTATTAGTGTTTGCACATTTTGTTTTTCAAAGAATTTCTACATTTCATTTTGCTTTTCAAATTGATTGATGTAATATGCTTTTATTAACTTTTTTTTTTTTTTGGTCTTTTTAGGGCTGCACCCGGGAGGTTCCCAGGCTAGGGGTCAAATCAGAGCTGTAGCCGCCTGCCTATGCCACAGCCATAACAATGCCAGATCTGAGGTGCGTCTGTGACCTATACCACAGCGCATGGCAATGCTGGATCATTAACCCAGCGATAGAGGCCAGGGATCGAACCCAGAACCTCATGGTTCCTAGTCAGATCTGTTTGTGCTGCGCCATGACGGGAACTCCATTTATTATCTTTTTAATGTTTAAGATATGTAGTATTGTCTTCCTTTTCATTATTGACATTGGTAATATTTTTCCTTGATCAATCTTCCTATTAATTTTATTAATCTTTGTTAAGAACAAACTTTTGGCTTTGTTGATTTTTTTCTATCATGCATTTGATTTCTGTAATCAATTCCAGATCTTCATTATTCCTTTGTCTACTTTTTAAATTGTATCACTATTTTTATAGTTTCTTGAGATGAAAACCATGATAATTGATTTAGGCTGTTATTTCTTTCTTACACATGAATTTAATTCTATAAATGAAAATGTGTGTACTGCTTTAGCCAGATCCTTATATAAGTTTTGATAAGTCTTAACTTTGTTAAAATCTACATAAAATATTTCTAACTACCACCAAGATGTCTTCTTTGGCACATGGGCTATTTAGAGTATACTATTTAATTTCCAAGCAATTTGTGTTTTTCTACTTATATTTTGAGTTTTGATTGCTACATTAATTTCTCATAATCAGATAACATAACTGAATGATTTAAGACTTTTGATATTTGATGAGACCTGTTCTGTAAATCAACATATGGTCGGTGTAGTAATGATTCATATGTGCTGGGAGAAGTATGACTTTAGCCATGGATGATGCAGTACCTTATGTCTATTAATTTGGTGGTATTGGTTAATTATGTTGTTCAGATATTCAATATCCTTATTGATTTGGGGATATCTGTTCTATGAGGAAAGTAGAAGGTGCATTCAAGTTACTATGATTTTGATTTTGATTTTATATTTTTGGTTTTCGAGTTTATTGCTTGAAAGATTTTAAAAGAATAGTAACAGATCCATTCAAATTTAGGACAGTAAAATCTTCTTTAAAATTATGTATTATTTCTCTTTATTTGAATACACTTCTTGCTTTAGAATCTATTTCCCTGCCTATTAAAAAATTCTAGGAGTTCCCGTCATGGCGCAATGGTTAACGAATCCAACTAGCAACCATGAGGTTGCGGGTTCGATCCCTGCCCTTGCTCAGTGGGTTAAGGGTCTGGTGTTGCCGTGAGCTGTGGTGCATGTCGCAGACGCGGCTTGGATCCCGCATTGCTGTGGCTCTGGTGTAGGCCGGTGGCTACAGCTCTGATTAGACCCCTAGCCTGGGAACCTCCACATGCCTCGGGAGTGGCCCTAGAAAAAGAAAAAAAAAAAATTCTAGAAGCTTTCTTTTGTTTACCAATAGCTTCTTCTTCTTTTATCCTTTTACTTTTGATATTTCTGTGTCTGAATATTAAAATTGTGTCTCATAAGCAGCATCCACTTGGGATTATTTTTAATACAAGCTGACAATTTTAGTTTTTTAATTATCTTTTAAATGGCAGACATGATGAATTTTATTTATGATTATTGATCTATTTTTACCATTTTCTCATTATGTTCAATTGGGATCACCTGCACATATTTTTTCTTCTTCCCTTTAGATTAATAAAATATTTTGTATTACTTTATTCTTCATCCAATAAGCACTTAGGAATAAATTATTTCCTAATTCTTTAGTGGTTATTCTAAAATATGCATCTTAAACTGATGTCAGTTTAAAAACATCACTTTTATCCCTTTTACTACTTTCTGATCGTGTTAGAACATAGAACATTTTAATATGATTTATAAACCTCCAATAATGTGTTCACATTATTGTTGCTATTGCATTATTGATTTTAAATCTACATATATTTTAAGTTAAAACATTGTCATTGTTTTGTACAATGTTAGGTCTATTTAGCCACATATTTCTCGTTCCATTTTTCTTTCTTTCTTCCTGCATCTCTGCTTCCTTCTTGAAGAACCATTTTTACTTTTGGTTTTAGGGCAAATGTGCCAGTGATACTATCTTTTCATTACTGCTTATCTAAAATGTCTTTATTTTCATATAGATCGTAGTATCACCTGCAAATACAAGCATACATACATAAATCTTTATTTTGTTTTCGTTTTCATTGGGTAAAGAATTCCAGGTGGGGTATTGTTTTTCTTCATCACTTTTAAGCTGTAATTCTATTATCTTTGTCTTCTATTGTTCTCATTAGGAAGTCAGCTGTTAGTACTGTTGTTTCTCTTTTGAACATGTCATTTTTTTCCACTTAGTTTTTGCCTCACCTCCAGCTTCTTTTAACATTTTCTTGTCTTAGCTTCTCATCAGTTTTACAATGGTGTACTGAAGTTTCACTTTCTTTCTAATTATTCCAGCTGTGATTTACAGGGCTTCTAGAATCTGTGAGGTGATGTCTTTTTCTTTTTCCTTTGTCTTTTTTTGTTTCTTTTTTGCAGCCTGTGAAGTTCCCAGGCAAGGGGCTGAATCAGAGTTGTAGCCACCGGCCTATGCCATAGCCACAGCAATGCCAGACCAGAGCCATGTCTGTGACCTACACCACAGCTCACTGCAACACTGGATCCTTTAACCAACTGAGCCGAGGCCAGGGATGGAACCCACGTCTTCATGAATACTAGTCAGGTTCATTACCACTGAGCCACAGTGGGAATGCCAGTGAGTTGATATCTTTTGTCATCTTTGGAACAGTTATACCCACTATTTCTTTGAATACTGCTTCTGCCACAAACTCTGTTCTTCTGATACTCCAATTACATGGATGTTAGACACTTGCATTACATTCTATAATTCTTATCCCTCCTTTTTCTATATTACATTCTTTTATTTCCGCTCTGTGCTTCAGCTGGGACAGGTTCTATTGAGCTATCTACAAGTTTATTGTTCCTACTTTCTGTTTTCAAACACATTCACTGAGTAATTAATTTAAGATATTGTATTATTTGATTCTACAATTTCCATTTGACTCTTTTTTTATAGATATTACTTCTATGGTGAAGTTATCCATGTTTTTATCCACTATTATTCTGTTCCTTAATTTTCTTAAATGCAGTAATAGAAGCCATTTTAAAATCTTTGTCTTTGCCTAGCAATTTCCAGGTCACTTATATTCTATTGATAGCTTTTTCTCTTGATTTTTTTTTTGTTAGTAGTATTTAATTGAATGTCAGACACTGTTATCTTCTAAAAAATATTTACTTTTTTTTTTTTTTTTTTTGCTGGGCAGAAAGAGTCAAGAGTTGATTGCCTTTATCCAATCAAGAACGAACCTGCTTTGAGGCTGGCTATAGTTTTGCAAAGCTCCATCAATCTCTAAATGTCTACTCCCCCTGGAGCCCCCTAGAGTGTAGTCTTGTGTAGCTTCCAGTTGAACATCTAGTACGATCACCAGATTCATTTTCTCAACAGTTCGACATTAGCCTTGCTTTTTCAACTCTACTTCCCAAAAGTTTTAACGTTGCTTGCTTTTCTTTTTCTCTTTCTCTTTTTCTCTTTCTTTCAGAATGTAGCAAAGAAATTCTTCACTCATTTCTGCTGAGCCACAACAGGAACTCCAGTGAGATGATATACTTTATCATCTCCATTCACTTTCAGAATTTAGCAAATGCATTGGGGAGTAAACAGGTAAACAGACAATCTGCTGACATTCCTCAAGCTAAGACACCATTTTTTTTTTTTAGTCCACAAAAAGTTCTGTATGTTTCTCCTTCGCTTACTAGCAGCCACTGCCTTGGCAGAGCCCCCATTCTCTGCTTCCTACCAATGACCCAGAAGTAGCAAAATCTCCTGAAGGAAAGAGGAAAGATCAATCATGAACTCAGATTTCTGTGGTTTCCCCATCTCTGAAATTTTAACCATTCTAGTTCTCATTACTTCAAAAACTTTCTGATGCATTTAAGCAGAATTATTTAAATAGTTATCCATATTTTCTAGCTGTTCTCAACAGGAGCACAGTTCTACCACAAGTAGCTCCATCCTATCTAGAACTCTCATTATATTTTTGTTCATTTAAAAAAATGTAAAAAATTCCATCAGTTTCTTCAAGAGTTGTCATGGAAGACAGACAGATAAAGTCTTACATTAAGTAGCTGAGAAGAGCTTTGTGCAGTGCAAAAGAATTTACAAAGCTACTTCTAATACTGTAAAATCATTATGTTGCAGCTGAAGTATAATGCTGCACTGAGTATGCATGTCACAGGCTTTTAAAGTCTATATAAAAGACAGAGAGGAACAAGAAACTATACCTGTTATTTCCAGCAAAAAAAAAAAAATCTTAATGCAATGACCTGAAAGACTTTTACACCAATTCTAAAATATAATGAGGAAATGATACAGGGATGTTCTACGTTGCTCATGTATTTAGGGTATGGAGTTGCCATTTTTCATCTTTTTTAAATCTATGTATTTAGAAGAAAGTGCAATATTTTTACCAAATGTGTAAAATCACTCTGATATAAGTGTGTAATTATATTTACAAAATTCTTCAAAAAATACCAATTTTAGGTGCCTGCTCTTACCTCTTATTACTTAACCTTGCAATAATGAATTTGGTCAGTCTATCTGGCAGTAGCTAAAGGAAAAGCCGAAAATTACTGCAAACCTCTGAAAGCATTAAGTTTTCCAGATCTATTCATTAAAGTAGACAATAAGGAGAAAGAATACAAAGCTACCTGTTCCTTTATGGGATATATTCTTAACAAACAGATGTCATTTTGGGTGACTTTCCAACTGTTTAAGAGATGTAGTCTTCTTTACATAATTAAAGAGTTCCCATCGTGCTAATAATTGAAGAACTAAAATGATAACTTCTAAATGAGAAAAATTTACCTTAATCCCCAAACCACAAGATTAAAGATTTGTTTTCAGCATCATAGTTTGTGGGTCTTTTCAATTTATTGAGACAGTCATGAAGTAAGGTCATATCACACACATTTTTGGAAAAATAATCAAGTTTCCTTGAATCTTAATCCTCCCTGAATTTATGCAAAGTCCAAAAACACATGGCCACCTATACCCTAAATAATAAAAGCAGAAAACACCAAGAATTAATAGAATAAACTGGGATATAGAATAAACTAATAATTAAGGGTCTTTGGTTTAAACAAGCACTAATTTTGTGACCTATGGCAAATCATTTAAGTTCTGTTAATGATGAGGTTGTTGTAAGAAACAAATCAGAAGGTGTTTTTTAAAGAATTACACTTTGAAAAATGAGGCAGTTCTATGCAAATGCAAGAATCAGTTTGTATAACTCTAAGAGGCATTTTTATCTCATTTCAGAAAACAAACTATCTTCGGGCACTTGAAAACCTCGCCAGCCTTCATTTGCATAAAATTATTATTCTAATTACAAATTATTTTCATGTATTCATTAAAGCAGGTTCATCAGGGCATCTATTAGGCAATTCTTTATTAGCTTAATTCGAATTATGTATATGAAAGTAATAAAGCTGCATTTCTCTTTCAATAATAATTTCAGAAAGTCTCCATTAATCCAACTAACAGAAGTATTACTCTAAATTTTATGTTCTCTGAATGTGAGAGAGGAAAGCCTAAAAATTGCAAAAACTAGTTCAATGCAAACGCCAACAAAGAGTTACTAATACCTTCTTTGTTGCAATCTAAATATTGCAGATATGTTTTATGTTCTATTCCAGTACTTCCATTTTACCACCAGAGAAACAAGGCCTATGTTCAAAAAGCAAAGTAAGATAAAAAGACTCTAATACATAACACTAATTAACACGAAGATATCAGAACTTAAAACTCCCTGGTCTCCAGTTCAACTTACATCTTGATAATCACTAGTTGCCCACCTGAATTACCAACACCAGCAGGATCAGGTAAAAGAGATGTTTCTCTCTGTCCCTTTGTATTTAAATATGGCAAATAAAGAAGTGTCTCTTCCTTTATAGCCTGACAACTCTTATTTCTTTTTCTCCTTCCACCCTCCCCTTCAGCCAACCACAGTGGCATTTCTTGAGTACTCCAGGTACTTCTATTCCTCCTTGTCTTTGCTGTTCTCTTGGCCTGGATTGTCCTCTGTTCATTAAAATCCCTCCCCCCCTTCATTTTCACTGGGAAGGCTGTGAATAATGCCTTCCCATTATTCCAAAAGATGCTCTACCTTATAATGGATGAACCAGTCATTGACCCAGCTCTTCAGCTAATGTTTAAGTACCCTGAAAGCAAAGACAATGTCTATCTCCAGCATCATGGTGCTTGGCATTATGCTTAGAAGGCAAGGAGGTGAATGAACAGATGAATAAATGGATGAATGGATGCTAACAGAAGAACTAGTGATTGACTTAGTATTTTAAAGCCATGCAGGCTGGTATCTATAAATAAGCATACATTTGGCAGGAGGGCAAATTTAAATGATAAGAAATCTATTTAATTTAAAATCTATCTTGATGTAGAAATAATATTATCCATCCTGATCTGGTATGAAAAACTTGAATATTATCATATAAAACTTGATTCATTTTGCCACACCTTGGCTATGAAACACTAAAAAGACTTGTTTCCTCAATATTCTGTCATTTTTCATATCTCACCAAATTTTTTTTTTCTTACTTTTAAAAGTTTTTAGGAGTCATTCACAGGGGGGAGAAAAGGGCCAGGAATAAAACGAGAGTGTAATAGTTAAGATATTCAAGAGCCATTTTATTTTTGAAGTAACATAAAATTGTTAAAAATCCTTCTTTTCGGAGTTTCCATTGTGGCTCAGTGGTAATGAACCCAACTAGTATCCATAAGGATGCGGATTCAGTCCCTGGCCTCACTCAGTGGGTTAAGGATCCAGCATTGCCATGAGCTATGGTGTAGGTCACAGAAGCAGCTGGGATCCCACATTCCATGGTTGTGGCATAGGCTGACAGCTGCAGCTCTGATTCCATCCCTAGCCTGGGAACTTCCATACACTGCACATGTGGCCCTCAAAAAATAAAGTGAAATAATTTTTGTCTTTTGTTGTTGTTGTTGTTGTTGTTATTTCTTGGGCCGCTCCCGCGGCATATGGAGGTTCCCAGGCTAGGGGTTGAATCGGAGCTGTAGCCACCGGCCTACGCCAGAGCCACAGCAATGCGGGATCCGAGCCGCGTCTGCAACCTACACCACAGCTCACGGCAACGCCGGATCGTTAACCCACTGAGCAAGGGCAGGGACCAAACCCGCAACCTCATGGTTCCTAGTCGGATTCGTTAACCACTGCGCCACGACGGGAACTCCCTGAAATAATTTTTAAAAATAAAAATAGTACTTTTGAGAAATTGTTTCATCATGTGAAAAAAATCTTCTCAATAAATTTATCAAGTGACTAAAAGAGAATACAGGTTTACCTGCTACCTGAAAGTAGATTGTTCCTATGAAACCTTTCATAAGCAGCAATGGTATAAAGAAAATAAGGAATTACCTTTGGACACATCCTGCTAGGATGCACAAAAGATATCGAGCCAAAGAAGAGATGCTCACAGACAGTTCAAAGTGACGGTGGCCTGATGCTGAGATGCCGAGTGTAGGTCCTTTGGAAGGGGCTCAGTTCTCGAGGTG
Organism: Phacochoerus africanus; assembly: GCF_016906955.1. Classification (NCBI taxonomy): domain Eukaryota; kingdom Metazoa; phylum Chordata; class Mammalia; order Artiodactyla; family Suidae; genus Phacochoerus; species Phacochoerus africanus. The sequence continues at coordinate 12,506,941 of NC_062544.1, read as the reverse complement.
CCTGATGCCTCTGTAAGGCTCACTGCAACCACCTCTGCCCCCTATTTCCACTTTTTTGCCTTTTTTTTGTAAAAGTGAAAAATTCCCTTTGGGTTTCAGTTGAGAAAACAGGTACTAGTGCAGGTCTTGCGTAAAAGCAAAGTGGCATCAAATGAACTTTTGAAAAGAGGGAATACCATTACCCTTTATTTTTCAGAGAAAGTGTTTACACCTCTATTTCTTCATAGGTGTAGACAAAAGGTTGGAAGGATATACAATATAATATTAAAAGCAAAGTTATCTTTGATTGGTGTGAATATAGGTAAATTTTAAAATATCTACCTCAAAATATTTTTGAGTTTTCTGAGTGTTATCAATGAGTATTTTGTAACTATATTCAGAAAAAACACCTATACATTATTGCAATTTTAACAGGAAAAAAAAATTAAATGTTGTAGGCAAAAGGACAGAATTGAGCATGATTCTTCCTGAAGGAGAATCCAGGGTGTCCCTAACTTACTCTGTGAACCTAAGTAGGCCACTTAATGCTTACAACCTCGGCTTCTTTATTTTTAAAAGGAGGTGCTGGAATAGAGGAGTGTTAAAATGCCATGTAGCTATAAAACCCCTGGAACTCTAAGCAAAAAGCAAATCGCTTTCAAGAGCTTTGGAAATCGTTTCTGTTCTTTACAACCAACAGGAGATAAACAGGAACCAAGTAAATAAGGAAACCGAAGTTCAACTGCAAGAACCATGGAACGCCCCCCAAAGACCAAATACTCTCACATTACAATATTTTCACCCAAATTCCTTACATTCACAGAGTGGCCCTAGGTCCCCTGAGCCCATTCCCGTGAAGGGTAATTAACTGTATGTTACATGGGGGTTTTCTCAAGATGCTAAAGAGTCATTTGGGCAGGGAACATAAAAGTTACACTAAACAATAACATGCGATTTATAGTCTGGATGTGGCACATACTGTATTGGCTTACTTTTATTTCACAGTTAATCTCCCAGCTCACAAAAGTTTTATCGGATTGGAGGCATGTGCAGTATTCCCTATATAAAATTTTATAGTCCCTTGCTATTTTCAGGGGTTTGTTTTATAGGCACAATTTGCTGCTTTAATCTCACCCAATTGTCATGTTCTAAATCATAGTGAATAAAAATGTCCTAAAAGGAGAGCTTGTGCTGAGGGTAGTACTTAATTATACTTAGTGCCTGATTTAAATGTTATCTGGGCATTGCCAAGTGCTGGGCATGGAGCAACTTGGCAGTGCCAATCTGCATAAGCCGATACAAGTCATTACTGGTGTTTGAACAGTGGAGCCCACTCACACTGGGATCACGTTCCGGTGGCATTCTGATGAAGGTGGGTCTTCCCATCTTCCATAATTATACGTGAAAATTAAGGCAGCTAATGAACTCATTCCAATAGCTCATGTTCCCAAAGTGGCAAAGCATGGGTTTCCTCTGCAAGCCCATCATGGAACAAGGCCATTTCTGATACATCTCTGAGAGCAGCTCCACTCATTGCCATTCAGCCAAACGCCACTGATGATGAAGTGTGTGAAAGGAGAGTCTTACCTGGGAGTCAGTTATGCTTCCCCAAAACTCAGGGATGTTCAAAACACACATAGCCTATTCATTACCCTCTTTCCTTACATGTGTGAAGGAGAAAGATGATCAGAAGTTTTTACCTACCCCCTTGATCTGGCCCCTGATGATATGACCCTACTTTCCATTAATGAAATACTCCACCGTCATTCGCACAACTGGTGTCCCCAACCTCCTTTGCCTGACCAAAAACCCCAACTAATCTCTGAACAACAGTAATTGTTTCAGGCATGGGCTTGTGACCCAAGGCAAACGGATCCCAAACCTCCCCAAGACTTTCCTGAAGGAGGGATAACCTCTGGCTGCTTGGGTGACAAAGCTGGGAGCAGGCAAGTCCAGGGCTGTTTCTGCCTGGGAGCAATGCCAAACAGGGAGACAGATCTTAGAAAAAGTTTGAGTGTCTGGGTCTAGCCATGCTTAATACAACATCATCCAAGTTTCATGAGCCAGGCCAATAAATCTTCATTTTGTCTTTAGTGGGACTTCACTTTCTGTCATTTGCAACAGAAGTTCAGACTGAAAAGAGACATTATTGTAAATGGAACAATGCATTTTGTTCAGAAAATCGACACTATTTGCACTCCCTTTTCTTTACTGAGCATTTCCCAAGTAGTGCAGTTTTGGAAAAAGAGAGAAAATATGATCACATATTCCAAACAGATGTTGTCATCCATGACAAATATTGCTTTCACATACCCCAAGGTAACATTAGCTAACTCCCCAAGGACCAGTCCAAGCAACAAATGGGAAAACATATGGTAAGCGCTAAGTAAATGGAAACGAGCAGAAGTCATAGTAATATCTGGAACACACAGTTTATTTATACTGAAAAAGGCTTAATTTACAGCTCTATTCATCTACAGCTGTATCGCTCTTCTGGTGGAACTTATCTTGCTTCATACATATAAATATACTGACTACCAGGATATCTTTAAAGAGACTGGTGAAGAAGTTGGTCTGAATTATCCTTGTGCATGTGTGTGTGCTTCTATCATACATGTACATGTACGCATGCATAAGTAATAAAGTATATTGGTTTATGAGTTTTAAATTTACATTCATAGTATCATAGTATAATCTTTTGAAACTTCCTTTTTTGACCTGTATTTATATTTTTGAAATTTTGTCCATATCTATATCTATATGTATAGATATGGATAAATACATAGATTTTATTCATTTCTTTGTCTTTTTAGGGCCACACCTACAGCATATGGAGGTTCCCAGGCTAGGGGTCAAATACCAGAGCCACAGCAACGCCAGATCAGAGCTGCATCTGTGATACACCACAGCTCATGGCAATGCCGGATCCTTAACCCACTGAGTGAGGCCAGGGATCAAACCCACAACCTCATGGTTCCTAGTCAGATTTGTTAACCACTGAGCCATGACGGGAACTCCTCTTTAGTTTTTCATGGTGTGAGTAAATCACAATTTGTTTATCAGTTTCTCCATAACAGCCTATTAAGTGGGTTCCACTAGCCAAGCATCCATTACCACTAGCAGTATAACTATGAATAACCCAGTATTATATATATTTATGTAAGAATTTCTCTGAGGCATAGAACCCAAAGTAAATATAGATATCATGGGATATAGACAACTTCAAATTCACTATGTCAAAATAAATTGGTCTCCAAAGTGGATAGACGCAATTATATTTCCATCAGCAACTAGAATATCTTCAATATTATTGAGAAAAATAGAAACCTATGTTATGAATGAAAAATAAATTGATCTGAAAAATCTCCAAATGGTGACAGCACTAGGAAAGAACCTAACTTTGAAAGTAATATGTCTAACCTGACCCATCTCATCCTGTTCTCTTATTAATGTTTGTAATTATTTTTATAATTTTCAAGGCACTTATAACATAATTCTTTTGTAGGTACTGAAGACAAAGTGTCAGGGAAAAGGATGAAAAACATGGATAAAAATGAGTTCTTACATCTGATTTTATAGCCAGGACAAATTTTGCCCCACCTTCTAAGATCCAGTTAGATCACAATCCTTCCCTGCTTCAAATCCAGAACCTTTTCATGTCATCAATACAGTCAGCCCATCGTGCTTACCCTTCCAGTGTCACCTCTTGCCCCTGACCCTAATACTTTCTATAGGCCAACACTGTTCCATAGCTTTCAGTTCTGCCCTCTTTTTTCCTACCTCAGGTCTTTAGAACACCCTTTCGACACACTTCCAACCCCTGCTCTCCCACTTTCTCTGGCCTAACTCCTATATTTTGTTTCTATTGAAGTATAATCGATTTACAATATTAGTTTCAAGTGTACAGCATAGTGGTTCAGTATTTTTAGAGTCCATTAACTGTTTTACACATTAATGGCTAAAATCTCCTATACTCTACATTATATCCCTGCTGCTCACCTACAGTTTGTATCTCTTAATCCCATACCTCTAATATGTCTCCTCTCTCATTCCCTCTCCCCACTGGTAACCAACAGTTTATTTTCTACATCCGTGCATCTGTTTCTGTTTTGTCACATAATTTACTTGTATTATTTGATTCCACATAGAGTGATATCAAATAGTATGTGTCTTTCTCTTACTTATTTCACCCAGCATAATATTATCTGGCTTCATCCATGTTGGTGTAGGTGGGAGAAACTCATTTTTTTAAGGCTGTTTATGTATATAAACAGCACATCTTCTTTATCCATTCATCTGCTGATGGACACATGCATTGCTTCCACATCTTTCCTAGTGTAAATAGTACTGCTCTGAACATTGGGGTGCATGTATCTTTTCAAAATTAGTGTTTCCATTTTTTTCCAAATATCTATCAAGGAGTGGGATTGCTGGATCATGTGGTAACTCTATTTTTAGTTTTTTGGGGAAATTCCTTACTGCATTCCTTAGTGGCTGCATTAATTTACATTCCCACCAACAGAGTAAAAGGGTTCCCCTTTGTCCACATCATTACTTACATTTGTTATTTGCAGACTTTTTGATGACAGCCATTCTGACAGGTATGAGGTGATAGTTCAGTGCAGTTTGATGTTCATTCCTCTAATAATTAGTGGTGCTGAACATCTTTTCATGCACCTCTTAGCCATCTATATGCCTTCTTTGGAAAATTCTATTTATGTCTCCTGCTCACACTTTGATTGGGCTTTTTATTTTCTTCAATATTGAATTGTATGAGCTATTTAATATTTTAGCAATTAATCCCCTGTCAATCATTTCATTTGCAAATATTTTCTCCAATTCCACACTTTTTTTTAATTTTGTCAATGGTTTACTTTGCTGTGCAAAAGCTTTTAAGTTTAATAAGTTTCCATTTGTTTATTTTTGCTTTTATTTATCTTGCCTTAGGAGAATGATAAAAAAAAAATACTGCTATGATTTATGTCAAAGAGTGTTCTGCCTATGTTCCCTTTGAGGAGTTTTATGGTTTCTGGTCTTACTTTTAGGCCTTTAATCCATTTTGAATTTATTTTTGAATATGATGTGAAGCAATATGCTCATCTCATTCTTTTAAATGTAGCTGTCCTGTTTTCCCAGCATTGCTTATTGAAGAGACTGTCTTTTCTCCATTGTATTTCCTTGCCTCCTTTGTCATAGAATAATTGACCATAAGTACATGGGTTTATTTCTGGACTCTCTATTCTCTTCCATGGATCTATGTGCCTGTTTTTGTGCTAATACCATGCTATCTTGACTACTATAGCTTTGTAGTATAGTTTGAAACCTAGAAGAGTGAATTATTTTTTTCTCAAGATTGCTTTGATAGTTCATATCTTCTATGGTTGCATATGAATTTTAGGAATTTTTGTTCTACCTGTGAGAAAAATTTTGGATAAATATTGCATAAAATCTGTAGGTTTCTTTGGATAGTATGACCATTTTAACAATATTAATTCCATTTCTTTGTATCATCTTCAATTTCTTTGTATCATCTTCAATTTCCTTCATCAGTGTTGTAGTTTACCGAGTATAGGTCCTTAACTTCCTTGGTTAAGTTTGCTTCTAGTTATATTATTCTTTTTAATGAAATTTAAATGTAATTATTTACTTTATCTTTCTGATAGTTCATTATTAGAGTACAGAAAAGCAATAAATTTCTGTAAATTAATATTGTATCCTACAACTTTGCTGAATTTATTAGTTTGAATAATTTTAGGGTGGATACTTTAGGATTTTCTATATAATGTATAACGTCATCTGCAAATAGTGACAGTTTTATTTCTTTCCTTCCCATCTAAATGCCTTTTGTTCATTTTTTTCTTGTCTGACTGATGTTATTAGAACTTCTGATACTATGTTAAAAGGAAGAGGTTAGAGTGGACATTCTTGTCTTATTTCTGAATTTAGAGGAAAGGATTTTAGTATCTCATCATTGAGTGCGATGTTAGTTGTAGTTTTGTCATAAATCAGCCTAAATCCTATTCGTTTGAGGGAATGGCTTAGATGTGACTCCCTCCAGGAAACCTACTGCAACTCCTATGCCCTGGGGATACCAAAGGCTCATGGAGCAGCCTTTTCTCCTGCAAGTATGGAACCCTCTATGGTACACTGGCTCCCCTTTATTTATTATCCCCCACTGAACTGAAAGACTTTCTGGAGTAGTGGAAAGAAAGACTGATTTACCTACTAAAGCGGTTTGTACTCATGAACAGCAAACATCTAAATGATCTAAAGAATATAACAGCATAAGCCTGGAGCCACAGATAGGACATCATGAGGAGGCAAGACCGAAAGATGATGCTACATCAATTCTTTCTATTTTGGGTTCTACTTTTCTTGTTTCTTCTATCATATAAATTACTGTAGATAATTCCTGTAGCTTTCGTACTACAACACATTAAACTCAAAACAATTCATATTCTTCATTTCCACAGAGGGGACAGAATGTTTTTACCATAGATTTCCTGGAATTTGAGGTACGGAGAGAGAGAGAGAATATCCAATATTGCTGCAATTTTATTTTCAGGATGAATTAACTGTAGGATGAACAAGTGTTAGTACTTGTTATTAGTATTAATCTGGGACAATGAACGTATCTTATTCTAGGTTGCTTATTTTCTCATCATTCATCAGTCCCCACTGTAACAAATTCAGGATAGTTTTTTTTTAATGACTATGCTTTCAGAGCCTAATACTTTCTAGGTCCTAACTTTTAAGAATACAGGAATTATTTACCAAGCCAAATTAGTCACAAAGAAGCTAAATTATCTGTCCCTAAAGGTCACCAGAAGTAAGAGTATGACTAGTTAACAGTTTAATATAAGAGTTATCCATGAATTCATGTAAACCTAGCTGTGGCTCCAGGCTTATGCTGTTATAGTCTTTAGATCAACTTGTTTATATTTTAAGTCTATATCACATCAAACTTTTAAAAAAACTTTAAATCTGTTGAAATTTCCTTCATTTGTCTTTTTTGCATCTTCAAGCTTTAACAGGATGAAAAGTGGTACTTTAATTTCCCACCAAGAGGATTCACAATTGTGAGGGTTCTTTCTATACACACAGGCACATCCATATAGAACTTACACATACTATATCATTAACTCTTCAAAATGTCTCAAACAGAACTTCCCATGTGGCTCAGTGGAAGCAAATCTGACTAGCATCCATGGGGACACAGGTTCAATCCCTGGCTTTGCTCAGTGGGTTAAGGATCTGGCGTTGCCATCAGCTGTGGTGTAGACTGCAGATGCAGCTCCAATCCTGTGTTGCTGTTGCTGTGGCTGTGGCATAGGCTGGCAGCTACAGCTCCAATTCAACCTCTAGCCTGGGAACCTCCATATGCCGTGAGTGCAGCCCTAAAAAAAAGACAAAAACAAAACAAAACAACAATAACAAAATGTCTCAAACAAATAAGAATTTCCCAGTTTTCAGATGACAGAAAATAAGCTCAGAGAAGTAATAGGGTCTCTCCCTTTTCCTCCCTCTGTCTGTCTCTCTCTTTCTCTCTACTCATTCCACCTCTGAGATGAATCTTCTGATACTAGACAATTCTTTTTTCTTTTTTCTTTTTTTTTTTTTGTCTTTTTAGGGCAGTACCCATGGCATATGGAGGTTCCCAGGCTAAGGGCAGAATTGGAGCTATAGCTGCTGGCCTATGCCACAGCCACAACAACCACAGCTCACAGTGACGCTGGATTCTTAGCTCACTGAGCAAGGCCAGGGATTGAACCTGCGTCCTCATGGACTCTAGTCAGATTCATTTCCACTGAGCCACGATGGGAACTCCTGATTTTAGAAAATTCTTACTTGTTTAGAGACTGAATCTATCTCCCCGTGCATCATTTTTCTAAAAAGTGAGACTTACACTCTTACTCTATCCCTTAAAACACCTTATAAGAGCTCCCTGGTAGCCCTGTGATTTCAGGTCTGGCACTGCTGTGGTGCAGGTTCATCCCTAGCCCAGGAACTTCCATATGCCACAAGGGCAACCAAACAAAATCATTTAGAGGCAAGATCCCCTTCCATGTAAGAACACTCTCCACATAAGAGATCCGTTACTCATTACTCTGACATAGCCGCTAAAACTACTATTAACAATTAAGTATGCTCTGCTTGCTCAATTTACCTTTTCCCTGAATGAGCTTCACAGCAGTTTTTCAAACTTTTTTTGGACATCAAAAATAAAATCTTTCATGAGATGCAGATACATATTATGGAAAAGAAGTTGAGGCTCTGGTTGAAATGAGTGTAGAAAACGTGGGGTTATTCTCTTAGACCCCCCACTTCTGCAACTACTCAACCCTTCATCTCTATGGGACCTTCATTTCAAGTGACCCATAAGAAATCTCTGGGGTTCATGGTGTGCAGATATAAACCACTAACTATATATATCTTTCTTTATCAAGGATAATGTGCTGGACTGACCTTAATGATCAAGTAGTCTGAAGAATACAAAGATTTAGGATAAAATGTCTGTTAGTTCATAATTTGGTGTAAAAAAATATGGACATATGCAGACTAAGAATCACACCAAAGAGCCTTCCATTACCTTTCACTTCAGGGTTTTTTGGTTTGTGTGGTAGATGGAAATTACCAAAGAACCTGAGATAAGAAGACTCATAGGACTCGATGACCTATTTATTAGGAATGTCTCCAACATAACTGGAGCAAGGAGACATTTGTATTTTGAATGTTCTCTAAAACTTGAGAAAATGATCAGAAATGATTCTCCCCTTTTAGAAAATCTGGTTTCTCTGGGTCTCAGTTTCCTCATCTCTAACAAAATTAAGCTAGATGATATCCAGGGCCATTTAGCTCATCAATTAACTACATTGAAAGTTTTACTTTACCTCTCAAGGAACTGAATATACAATAAAAGCTAAACCCATTACATGATTTTACTTTAAAAACAAAGACAGGAAGATAAGCCAGGATCGTGAACCTTAATACTCAAACTACCGCATGAGGCTGAAGAATGACCAAGTTTGAAGTTTGATAATTATAGGTACTTTTACAAAGTCTGTAAGACATTCTACTGAGTCAAACTGATTATATCTTATAATGTTACCTTGTTCAGAGTCATCTTAGTCTTTTACTGTCTTCAAATAAGAGGTCAACAAAAAAGCTCTATATTCCAAAGTGTCTTAGGAACACAAAAAGTTTGAGAACCACTGTTGCAAACTAATGTTAATGAGTAAACCATTCACACTGAACTGTGCATTTCTAGAAATCATGTTCTTACCTTTGCACTTAATGGAACTACATCATTATGGAATGCCACCTCATCTGAGGTGGCACTGCTCTTATCAATTCAAATGCCACTGCAACTTATTTCCCAAAGAGCAGCAAGACAAGTAGTTTAATTCTCAACAATCATGCAAAGGCACCAGATGGAATTTCAAAGGGTAAATAAGTACATTTATATGGCAGCGGGGGATTTCAAAATTTCCTTTCAAATAGATCCAATTAAGACACAGGAACTCTGACAGGAGTTCCACTACAGAGGAAGAAAAATAATACACAACCCATGTCACTATTTTAATTGGCTCCACAAAGAGAGCATTTTCTAACCATTTGAAATCAAATCCTGCCAGAATCCATAAAACTTACTCAGATGTGTAGACAACACAATATGACTCTGAATACCACAGAGCTTCCCAAGCATCTTTTCAAAAAGTGACAGCATCAAGTCGTTGAGGGGAAAGAACTCAGTGTCATACAATGAACTAATCTTTCATGCTGTAATCAGATGGAGAATTAGGGAATCCAGAATTTGTCTACATTGTTGCTGCATTGGTTTTTAAAAAATGGCATGTGATGACCCAGATATATTGAGATATTTTCTATGTTTATTTTTGTGTCTTACACCCTACAAGTCTAGGAGTAAAATTTTTTTCCAGTAAATTAATATGTGTCCTTTAGGAATCCTTTAAAATTTCCAAACAGTATGTGAATAGCCAATTCAAAAAAAGGGAAAACCTGAGTGTCTACGAATACAGGAGAAATTACTCAGACTTACTCCTAATCAGAAACATATGAGAAATTACTCAGACTTACTCTTAACCATAAAAACCCAAACTAAAATAATAACATGATATCCCTTCTTATCCACATAAAAGCAAATATGGAAAATCACATTATATCACATACTGGCAAGGACGTGAGAGGACAAGCATAGATGAGGGGAATGTAAATTGGAACAGATTTTCTAAAAACCTGGCTGTTTTTAGATAAATTAGGTGTGATTATACATTATGGCTTTGATGTCTCACATTGGATATTGTAGCCCATAGAGTCTCTCACATCAGTCATTAACATGTTTATAAGGATATATAAGGATATTCAATAAAGACAGCATTTATGTGACACTGGTGATTTGGAGACAACTTGGATGTCTATCAGTAAGAGAATAGATAGTTTAAAATGTAGGATATATATTATAGAGTAAAATTTAGAAACAATATATTAGGTTTAAAACAATAATATGGACAGATCTCAAAAACAGTGCTGGTCAAAAGAAAAATACAAGATAAATAATCACACATTGTTTTAAGTAAATTAAACCCCATACCCTCCAAACTAGCAATATAAATTTTATAAGAACTCACAGAGATGTAAGGACACAGAGCATGCATTTTAATGAAAGTGTCTTCAGGAGGAGTGGAATGAGCATTGGATTTAGAGGTAAAAAAGGAAGGAATGAACCAAAACAAGAGGCGAGAATTTCTAGGACAAAGAACGCAAATCTGCTATGTGCTGAGGTGTGTGATAAGCTCATATTTCCACAACTAAGAAAAGGAAATGAAGGACAAAATTTAAAAATCCATCTTATCCCACTAAGGACTGCTTCACTTAAATATAATCCTACTTACTTACAAAATACCATATTCAACAATATTAGTAAATATTAAACAAAAGAACAAAAATAAAATATCATATTTTTATTGAGTAACTTCTAAGCATAAGACACCACTAGGAAGGAACCAAAAAAAAAAAATCAGATATCCAGTCAACTGTTAGCTACTCAATGTACACCAAACACCAAGCAGGACATTGCTAAAAGTAAAAATATTTAAAATATGGAACCACTACTCACGTTCTACTATTTTGGTTTTATCCAGCAGGAAATAAGTCTTAGAAATATATATAAAGGTTCTAAAATGATGAGAGTATACATACATGCCTGTGGGGATCACAGAAGCTTACTCCAGTAAAGACTCCAGACAACTTTTCCCAAAGAAGTTCAACTCATTTTAAGAACTCCTCTTTTCTAAGTGCCTTCAAAGTTTCTGGCATTTTATTTTCCAAATTCTCAATAGTAATAAAACATATTTGAAAGATGTGGTTCGTTTCTGAATGATTACTGCTGAAGTCATAAATAACTTCTATTAGTACAACTCAAAAGAAGTACGGAGTTTATAAAGTATGTTCACAAACTCTAGCTCTTTTGGCAATGTGTTTCAGAATCATTTTAATTTTTAAAAAATGGTCAGGAAGGGATACCTCTTAGAGAATGTGCTATAAAATAGTGAAAGTGATTTTATTAATATACCATAAAATGAATCTACTGGCAAAACGAAAAGGCTTTCAAATGCATTTTAAACAACGGTTTCAAGAATCTAAGAATAAATGTATAGCCTTATAACTTCCTAAGGTGACAAGATTAGACACTTAGGCTCTGGCATTTTTGTGTAAAAAATAAATTTCATCTTATTTAAACACTGTAAATTTCCACACAACTGCCAGCCCTAATTGCACTGTTATGTAAAGTAAAAAAGTGGCAACAACAGAAGGCCTGGGTCTTATTTCCTTTTCTTCCAATTACAGTCAATTCTTCTATAACACTTGTTTTGAAAATGTAGATGTGTTATAATGCACTGATACATTAAGAAACAATCTGAGCATAACACAAATTGGCATTTGCAATATACATAAGTTCATCCATCAAAAACACTACGTAAGTGAACACAAAGTCTGCACCTAGCGGAGTCCCACCATGCATGAGGAGACAAAACAGGCATACCTCAAACATCTATCAGCAACCAGCCTACTGTGTGCACTATGCTACAATGCCATGTCTTGCTGTTCTTACAGTTATAAGCTTGATTACATGAAAAAACATTCAACATCCAATTTATGTTGAAGTGTCCAGATGCAAAAATGCCAAGAAGTCCATGCAAATGGAAAGTTTTAAGTCTTGAGGTAAAGCTTGAAATGAGCATTTTTTAAGAAGCAAGAAAACATATCATGGACAGGTATCCAAGCTGATGCCACAGGAAAACTCTGAACTCACATACTCCCATGAACACATCAAGTCTACACCTACAAATAGAGCAATTCCTCTTAAAGACCTGAAGGTAGACTGAACAGCTTCTGCACATAGATGGGCCACACAGAAATACATAAGAAAGACAAAGTCACAATATGCAAAGGAATCACACCCCCTCATGAAATGACCTGAAATAGAGAGATCACTGATGGAACCAAGGGTAGACTCCCTGGCATTAAGACAGAGCAAAAACACGGTAGGGCATATAGACTATATGGGAAGGAAATTTATATAGGGTATCCACCAAATGGGCAAGGAACTGATCAAAGTCTCTTTGGGGCCAGATATGCCAGGAAAAATGGAGTACTTTTAGAATAACTCTAAATTAAGCAACAATCAATTTAAGATAAGTTGTTATATACGAATAACAATCAATTTAAGATAAGTTGTTATATACGAATCTCATGGTAACCAAAAACCTATAGACAATACATAAAAAATGGAGAAGGGAATATAAGCATAACACTAAAGAAAGTCATCAAATCACAAGGGAAGAGAACAAGAGAAAAAAACAATAGAGAAGAAATACAAAAACAACCAGAAAAAATTTAACAAAATGGCAACAGGTACATTAATTATCAATAATTATTTTACATGTAAATAAACTAAATGCTCAAATCAAAACACAAAGGGTGGAGGAATGGATAAAAAACAAAATATATGCTACCCACAAGAAACTCACTTCATATCTAAAGTCATATGCAGACTGAAAGTGAAGAAATGGAAAAAGATATCCTATACAAATAAAAACAGAAATAAAGCTGAGCTAGTAATACTTACATCAGACAAAACAGAATTTAAAACAATAGACTCTTTAAAACAAGAGACAAAAAATGACATCACATAGTAATGTCATCCAACATCACATATGTCAAACCAACAAGATGATATAACATTTATAAATATTATATTGATAAATAGGTATATATATATGATATAAAAATTCTATCCAAAAGCAGCAGAATAGACATTATTTTCAAGAATACATGGAACAATCTCCAGGATAGATAGCATGCTAGACCACAAAACAAGCTTCATAAGTTAAAAAAGGCCAGAAATCACATAAAGCATCTTTTACTACCACAACAGTATAAAACTAGAAATCAATTACAAGAACAAACTGGAAAAAATACAAATGCATGGAGACTAATAAATAATCAATGACTCAATATAGAAATCAATGGTAAATAAAAATGCTAATGTTGAAAAATGATAAATACTTATATTATTTTGCATAAATATGGTACATAACAAAAGCAATTCTAAGAAGGAAGTACATAGTGATACAGGCCTACCTCAAGAAACAACAAAAATTTCAAATAAAAATCTAAATTTACATTTAAATGAAATATAAAAAAAAAGAACAAGCAAGCCTAAAGTTAGTGGAAGGAAGGAAATAATAAAAATCAGAGAGGAAATATATTAAACAGAACTAAAAATAAAACAGAAAAAAATCAATGAAATTAAGAGTTGGTTCTTTGAAAAAAATAAACAAAATTCACAAACTTTTAGCAAAAACTAGTACCAAGCAAAAAAACAGAGAGAGGGCCCAAATAAAATCAGAAATGAAAGAGGAGGTTATAAGCAACACCAGAGAAATACAAAGAATCATAAAAGAATACTATGCGCAAATGAAGGACAACAAATTAGGCAACTAAGAAGAAATGGATAAATTCCTAGAAACAATAATCTGCCATTTTCTTGTTTTTTTGTTTTTGTTTTTATTTTCATTTTTTAGTTTTGTTGAAGTATAGTTGATTTACAATGCTGTGATAATTTCTGCTGTACAACAAAGTGATTCAGTTATACATGTACACGCATTCATTCTTTTCCAGATTCTTTTCCCATGCAGGTCATCACAGAACATTGGGCAGAGTTCCCTGTTGTACACAGCAGGTCCTTGTTGGCATTGGCCAGTGATTCCATATACCACAGTGTGCATATGCCAATCCCAAATCCCCAGTCGATCCCTCTCTCCTCCCATCTGTCTCCTTTGGTAACCCTAAGTTTATTTTCAAAGTCTATAAATCTATTTCTGTTCTGCAAATAAGTGCATTTGTATCCTTTCTTAGATTCCATATGTAAGCGATATCATATGAGGTTTGTTTTTCATTATCTGACTATATTTAGGATGGTAATCTCTAGGTCCATCCATGTTGCCATAAATGGCATCATTATTTTTGATGGCTGTTTAATATTCCACTGTGTATATATACCATATCTTCTTTATCCATTCCTCTGCTGTTGGACCTTTAGCTTGCTTCCATGTCTTGGCTACTGTAAATAGTGCTGCAATGAACACTGGGGTGCATGAATCTTTTCAAATTATGGTTTTCTCTGGGTAAGTGCCCAGGAGTGAATTACTGGATCATATGGTAGTTCTGTTTAGTATTTTAGGAAGTTCCATACTGTTCTCCTTAAAAAATAATGAGATCTCACCATTAGTGGTAACATGGATGAACCTGAGGCATATTATGCTAAGTGAAATTTTAGAGAAAAACAAATACTCTATGATTCAATTTATATGCAGACTTTAGAAAACAAAACAAACAAAAACAGAAAAGACTCATAAATACTGAGTACATACTGGTGGTTGCCAGAGGGGAGGGAATAGGGAGATGGATGAATAGGTGAAGGTTATTAAGAGGTAAAAAGTCATGGAGCAATAATGTACAGCCTAAGGAATACAGTCAATAATACTTTAACAACTTTGTATGGTGACAGATAGTAACTAGACTTTTTGAGTTGATAATTTCACAATGTATACTAATACCAAATCACTGTGTACCTGATGTATACCTGAAACTAATATATTGTGTGTTAATTATAATTCAATATTTATTAAATAAGAGAACATGTTACTTTTCAGAGCAAGAGGCATAAATAATTCAACACTGCAGACCATCAGAGATGATGTAGGAAAATTAAAGAAATGTCTACATTTGGAAAAACTTTACTGTAAATTAGAAGAGAAAATACAGTTTAAAGAAAGAGAAAAAACAAAAACATGATTGTGTATAGGATTGAATAACAGACAGCAAAAAAAGAAAAATCAGGAATAGTTTTCATAATCCAAGAGAAGGCACCATCTGTATAAGAAGACCTTAAGCAGAAACTGCCAAATCCTACATAAGAGGCACCTGTTAGTCCTAATAGTGGTAGCTAATGGTGGTATAAAACATTGCTATAAATTTCCAAAGCCTTCAGCTGTTTGGTCAAGCCATGAATGAAATAAGAAAGCTCTAAAATAATATCTAGCAGTGCTACCAATAGTAATTGAAGAAGAAGCCTATACCTGGATCACATTTTCAACTTTGATGAAATAACTATTGCATATAAATACATGCTTCAAAAGCAATAAAATTAAAAAAAAACATGCTCCAGAATTCAAGGCTGTGAAATACAGCAAATTTTATACCCCCTCCTTCTACCATTTTGCAGTAACTCGTAAGTTCCCTTGCCCATATCCAAAAGCAAACATCAGTTCTTTTACAAAGTAAAGCTCCACATGTATTGTCGTATTTTTGGATAAAGTTGAGCTACTGTTTTTATTAGGTTCCTATCTTTTGTTTTATGTATCACTGACAAACTTAGACTCTGATGCCCCTAACTCCACTTTCCCATAACCCTTGTGGTTTTTATTGAATGACTTTGCATAGTATGGTGATTTTTAGAAATTCACAGTTCATCTTACATCATAGCATGTTGTACTAACTACATCAACTTGTAGAGAATATTGCTTAACTTGACCTACTTAGTAAATTTGCCTTTCTTACAACCATCTCCCCTAAGCATCAAGCATGAAACCTGCTTCCTCCTCGGAGAGGAGAGGAGCCACATGACCCCATCTAGCCAATCAGAACACCCTGAATCCCTGGCCACCATTATATTGGAACATATGCTCCAAATAGGGCCAAACTGAGTCTTCCTAAGGAATTTTCTGTGTATTTATCAGGAAAGAACTGTCCTCTTTTCTCCTTGATCTCTAACAAAGAGAAAAATAAAAATATCTTGCTACCTAAGAGCCATCTTTATAACCAGGATGTGTAGCCTATCAAGAAAAAAAATCCAATAAAAGATTCTAATACCATCATACAAACTTTTAGATCTAGCCTAGAAGCTAGTTTACATGCATAGATTTTCTTCAGCAATGTGAGCCAATATAGGCCCAAACATTTCAGCTATTTTTAACAGAGTTTCTATTATTAGAAATCAAAAGTGCATGGATTATTACACCCTGGTCAAAGAAGCTTTGTGTGATCCCCAGATTTGATGGTCCCCTGTCACCTGTTCCTATAAAGCATTCTGCCTCTCCTTTGGAACAGTCATGGCACAGGTAATGCTTTGTTCCATATGGTACCATCAGCTTCAGACGAGAAGAGATTTTTCTGTCTGTTAACCATTGTTTCTCAAGTATTAGCCCAGCCTTGATACTTTATGGAGGTTTAGTGGCTAACGTGAATGAAGACTGAAAGAGTGGATAAAGGAGCATACTTCGCCATCTGAGCCTGTTCATACATCTTTAAAACAGAGAAGCAGGTGACAGTTGCCTGCATTTTTCATGGGGATCTAATGAGATAATGTATGTGATAGTGCTCTACTAGCTATAAAGCAATAATTATTATTCATTCAGCACACACTTTACTGCAGTAGTAAAGAAGAGCATAACGGAGTTGAAAAACTCCTGATTGCAGGAGTCAGAGTGGGTTTGAAAATCAGCACAGGATCTTATTATCTGTCTAATTTGGGACACATTATATATCTTCTCCGAGCCTCTGTTTCAGGTTTTGTGAGCATTAAAAAACATTAATCCATGAAGAGCACCTAATTATGTCTCACCTCTGTTATGTGCTCTAGGAGATACACTTTTTTTATCAAAAAAGGGCTCTGTACCCAAGAAGCTTACAGTCTAGTAAGCAGATAAACCTCATACATAAATGGCTTGAATAAAGGCAGAGTTGATGACCAAAAGGAGCTAGCTGTAAAGTGATATAATACATCACAGGAGATCATGAGAGACCAACCACTCTAGGGCTTTTTTTTTTTTTTGGTCTTTTTAGGGCGGCACCCAATGCATATGGAGGTTCTCAGGCTAGGGATCAAATCGGAGCTATAGCTTCCAGCCACAGCCACAGTCACGTGAGATCTGCACCACACCTGTGACCTACACCACAGCTCACAGCAACACCAGATTTTTAACCCACTGAGTGAGGCCAGGGATCAAACCCACATCCTCATGGATACTAGCTGGGTTCATTAACCACTGAGCCATGATGGGGACTCTCAGTTCTTTAAAAATAAATTTTTTTTTCTCTAAAGTTACTAAGGTATCTTCCTGCTGAGCATTACTCTCACTGTAAAGCAAGGCTTAAGAAAGTCTTACAAACAATGATATTAAATTGTGAGCACTCCACTTCTTGTTTGCATCATTCTATATTTTAAATTCAAAAACATTAAGATGCAATTTGAAAAAAAATGTATAAACACCTGCAACCACATAAATGCTCATGATATCAATGGGGTCAAGATATGTGGTACCAGGAGAACTGCTACCATCCAAGGATGCATCACTGGTAGGGGATTAGCGGGCTATCCTGGCCTCCAAAAATGTGCTTTATCTAATCTCCAGAACCTGTGAATGTTACCTTATATGGCTTTGGGGTTTTGCAGATATAGTCAGGTTAAGGATCTTGAATTGGGGTGATTATCCCAGCTTATGTGGGTAGGCTGCATGTAAACACAAGGATCCTTATAGGAAGCAGAGGTCAGGTTGATGTGTCTTGAATGGAAGAAAAGGGCCACCAGCCCAGTAATACAGGTGGCCACTAGAAGCTAAAAAAGGAAACTAGACCAATTCTCCCCTCTGAATGTCCAGAAGTAACCAGCTCTGCTGATACTTTGACTTTAGCTTAATGAAACTGAATTTGGACTTCTCACTTCCAGAACTGCAGGGAAGGGAATCTGTGCTGTTTAGCCTACTTAGTTTGCAGTGAAAAAAGCCATAGGAAACTAAAACAGAGACAGAAGGAAAAATGGCCCCTGTTCTCCAGTTTCTGCTCTGAATGAGAGTTTACTGACTCATAGGTAGAAATGGCCTTAAAATTGTGAAAAGAGCTTTTTCCCACAACAATCATGAAATAAAGATAAAAGGCTAACCTTCCAAAAGCACAAAATATCCTGAAGTGACTCAGGATTTTGAGGAACATTAAAAGCCATCTCAAAGTGAAAATCCTGGAGTTTATTTTAAAAAGTTCCTTGTTGTCACCCCCTCTTACTTGTTAACTTTATGGGAAAATCCACTCCAAACATAGGTTGAGTACTTGACAGGTATGGCATAGTAAGAAAAGAGTGAGTCTAATGTTTACCAAGCATTCCAGAACTCAAACATCCAAATGGATGTTGTAATTCTTAAAGTAGTCTCTAAGATAAGGAGGCAAGAATACACTCATCTTAACAATACATCTGTGCCACCATCACTGTCCCCCCATATCCCACACTCTAGTCACATGACTGCCTTCCGTGCTGCCTGCCTTTGCACTTGTTGGTCCCTTGCTTGCAGCATCCTTCTTCCATCTATCAACTCAAAGACGTAGAAAATGTCATTCAGTATTAAACACTCAAGACAATTCTAATGTTACATCCTTAGGTAAGAGCCCTTTGACTAACCCCTAGACAATCTCCCTGCTTTTTGTACCCCGTGCCATCTTGGAATAGAGTTTCATTAGCCATTACCCTACTGCTATAATTATTTATTTATATATCTGTCTCCACAACCACCTGGAGGAAGGTCTCTCATTAGCAATGACTATGCCCTATTCATCTTTGAGTCCTGATTTTTCAGCACCATGACTAGAACATAAGAGACATTAAAAATGTTTATTAAAGAAATCAATGCATAAAGGCAGCTACTTCAGAAAACCGGTGTCAACAACTTGCTACCTGTCTTGGTTATGCAGGAGACTTGACCCCAAAGACACATTTGTTTCTAAAAATCCAATATACACTTGAAAAGAGGAGTTGGCTACAAAGGTGGACCCATAAGACAATATGTAAATAAAGCATGGATTCAGGACTTAGACTGAGCCCCAAATTCACCTCTGCCACTGCTAACATGGTCCGGCTCTCCCTTGACACGTCTCATTTTGTCTCCTACTAGTCGTTCCCTTATTTATGGGTCTCCAGCCAAATTACTGTCCCTCATGTCCCTCCTGGAAACCCAGTGGATTTTTGTGAAGATAAAAGAGAAAATGTGCATGAAAGAATTCTGAAAATACCCAAGTGTTTCACAGATGTTTGTTATTATCATTGCAATTCTAAATAGCTAGTCTTTACAGGATGGAGTAGTGAAAACTTACCTCTTTTATCTGCCAGTGCCCGAGAAGCAATGCCCTCCTCTTTTCTGGCAGTGAATTGTTCGCCCCCCACTCTCTGTCCACCGGTGCAAACAAACAGCATCTGAAACCAGATCTGTCTCTGATGGCTTAGCTATGTACACGGAGACATTCCCCAGTTTGAATATGGTTTCTGTCGCTTGTAAACAAAAAGACTCCTGGCTAATGCATGTTGTTAACTAAAAAGTAAACATGAACAAATTTCTCAATTATTTCTTCATAAAAATCAAATGAGAAGCTTTTCTGAGCTGTTCTTTAAAAAGCACAAGGCAAATATTTATCAGGCATTCTGCAACAACATTGTGCTGCATTAGAGAAGAATCTAGAGAAAGAGAAACACCTCCATTAAATAAGAGTAGCAACAGAGCAGAGCATGGTAGGGATCCAGAGAACCTGAGTGTTAACTAACTGGATGCCTCTGGATAGGAAGCTATCCCATCAAATTGCCAAGGTCCATCTATATTCTAAGCCACTAAAAAAAAACATAATTTGTGGTTCAGAATAACATAGAACCTCTGTGTTTTTGATGTCAAAAATTCAAACTTCTTTTGGTAAAGAAAAAAATTAAAGCCTTCTCAATGGGATCTAAATAAACGTTCCAATATCCGGAATGCTTAGGTTTTCCAAAGCAAAATCAGAGCCATTATTCGGTATGTGATTAATGAACTGAAAATCAGAGATTACCAGGAAAGTTACCTTTTTATGAACTTATCTAGCTTGCTGGATAAAAGCTGAAACAGAGGACTCAATTCATCCCCTGCTGAAATGTGGCTAATTCCATAATCCATCACAGCCGCAGCACTCTATAATGCAACAAGTACTCCCTGAGCCACCGTTCTATGCAGGGCACTGTGACCAGGGCAGAGACGAGTGCTAGAAGGAATTAACTGGACTTACAATCACACCTCCCTGCTTAAAAGCCTCCCACAGCGTGCACTGCACTTGGAGTAAACCCCAATTCATTGCATGACTTTTAGGGCTTGATTTTGAAGACTCCTGCTTTCCCGGCATCACCTTCTGCCACTCTCTCCCTCAATCGCCTTCCTCTAGCCAAAGTCCTCTTTCAGATCCTTGCACAGCCAAGCATGTTCTTGAATATACTCCTACTCGATGTTGCTTCTGCCTGGAATGTAGTACCCAGACTCAGTAGTACCCTGGCACCTTCGTGTATTTCAGGCCAGTCTGAAATAAATGCAACCTCCTCAGCCATACTTTTCCCAGTCTTACGCTCCTTCCTCCCTCAACCCCATCAGTGTCACTACTATTTTCTTTCTCAGTCTCAGAGCGGTTCCCGTCCCAATGCTCTTCCCAAGTTGTAATTATTTCATTTGCTTGTCCCCTTGGGCTTTGCCTCGGTCGGGGGAAGAGACAGGGATATGGTGGATATTTAGAGCTGTATCCTTAGTACCCAGCACAACACCTAGTACATAGAAGTCATGCTCTGAATATTCAGTGAATGAATGAACGAACAGAAAAAGGAGATTCATGTGACTACAAGAGCTATAACTTAAGGCAGTATACATTGAGTGTTTACACAGCAGGTAAAAAAAAGCATGTCCAAGAGAAAAAGGGCAAAGCATGGTCTGAGGAGTGAAAGCCATCTCCTGTCCTCCCCTCTGCAATATGAAAAGACATAACTGGAGTTCCTGTTGTGGTCCAGTGGTTAACGAACCCGACTAGTAACCATGAGGACACAGGTTCGATCCCTGCCCTTGCTCAGTGGGTTAAGCAGCTGGTGCTGCTGTGAGCTGTGGTGTAGGTCCCAGGCACAGCTTGGATTCTACATTGCTGTGGCTGTGGCATAGGCTAGCAGCTACAGCTCTGATTCAACCCCTAGCCTGGGAACCTCCATATGCCATGAGCGCAGCCCTAAAAAGAAAAAAAAAAAAAAAAGACATAACTGATGAGGCCACATCATCCAGGGTTTTGAGGGCTAAACCAGGGAATCTGCATTTATCCCATGAGCATTGGGGACTCATATAAACTCTAATCAAGAGAGTATAACTAGGAGTTCCCGTCATGGCTCAGTGGTGACAAATCTGACTGGTATCCATGAAGATGCAGGTTCGATGCCTGGCCTCACTCAGTGGGTTAAGGATCTGGCATTGCTGAGAGCTGTGGTGTAGGTCACAGATGAGGCTCAGATCTAGTATTGCTGTGGCTCTGGTGTAGGCCGGCAGCTGCAGCTCCAATTTGACCCCTAGCCTGGGAACTTCCATATGCTGCAGGTATAGCCCTAAAAAGAAAAAAAAGACAGAGAGAGTACAACTATTATCTCTGGGTTTTAAAAAGATCATTCTGCTGCCAGTACAAATGTATAATGAGTAGAGACTGGGAAAAGAGCCATGCCAATAGGCCAGGCCAGTGTGTTACCAAAGAATAAAGGAGCCAAAGGAAAGAATGAGAATAAATGAAAGACCTTTTGCAAATAGTTGCAAGCGGAAGGGGCAAGAATAAGGAAAAGAAGATTCTTAAACCAAGGTTAAAAACTAGAGAAAGTGGAAAGTGTCAAGGTTTTGAATCAGAGGAGAGGAAGGACAGGCTACCACGTAAAGCAAAATAGAAGAACCAAACTCCGTGAGCTTGTTAACTGCAGCCTCGTTCTCCCTCTGCAATGTAAGTCTTCCTTCCCAATTTTCCCTTTGTTTCTTTCTATAATTGCAAATGCCTTTAGTTTTCTTTTCTTTTCTTTTTTTTTTTTGGCTGCTTATAAAAATAATTCAAAATGCAAAAAATACAGATGTGCTTAAAAGAGAAAGTGAAGTTCCCTTCGAGGCACTTCACAAACCCCTTCCTCCACAAGAGCCTCTGTTCAGTTTGGAATACATCCCAACAGAATTTTTATGCATACATTAATTTACATGAAAAAAACCATAATAATTTACACACAGTTCAATACACTTTTTAATTTTTACTTTATGTATCATTAACACTCTTCCTGATTAATCCATATAGATCCTATTCATCTTTTAAAGAACAGCTTGGCATTACATTGCAGCATGTTCTGAACGAATTTAATCAATGCCCTGTGGATGGATATTTAGGATATTTCCTATTGTCTTTATAAGCAACACCTCAGCGAATACCCTTGAACGCTTATCTTTGTGCAGCTATTTGGTTACTTGTGCCAGCACATGGCAAAGGTATCAAACGGGTCACCCTTTCCAGAAAGCACTCTAGAAGGATCAGCGGGACTGAGACAGACGGGCACAGGGACAGACCCGCTGGCTCAGTAACCCAAATCTCTCTTTATAAAAGGACAATATGAAAATCATGGGGAATCTCTGGGGTGATTTGCTTCAAGATCAAACAGGTCTTTCTGCACCAAAGACACTGCATTCATCCCCCCTTGCCCTTCAGGAGATAAAAAAATTTCTGTCAAATAAAGGAATAATTCAAAACGGAGGGTTCTCATAGTTTTTTTGGCTTCTGGGGGTTTTTTTGGTTTTCTAATTTAGGCCCAACACCATGACTAACACAGTTTGACATCGCTGCACACTTTCAGTTACCTATTCCTGGGTGTTCTCATGGCATCTGGTTCACACCTCAGTTTAGTACTTTTTTACCAGAGCATGACAACTGATTTACATACCCACTTCCCAGTCTAGAAGCTGAGCTCCCCAAGGACAGGGGACTCCTCTTCTCCATTCTTGCATCTCAGGACCTAATGCAGCAGGGACTCTCGGTAAAGCTCTCTTTGTGTGAATGAATGCATGGACAAGTGTATAAATAAGTAAATGCTTGGGAGACCAAAGGACAAAACTATTTCCAGTATTACTAGAGAGTTTTTTGGGGAAACTGAGCTGTTGTTGTCGTTGCTGTTTAACGTCTGCCACTATCCAATTCTCCCTGCAGCTCATCAAATTCAAGGAACCGGAGGTCCACATAAAGAGGTAATTGATACGCCCTGCACAGGCGCCTACAGGGAGGATCCTCCATGGCCAGTCTGGGGAAAAGCACAGGAAGAGATGGGATCCTGCAGAAAGTGCATCCAAGAGGCCCTTCCCTACTCCCAGGGCCCCGCGATGGTTAGGCAAGGACACCCCCGCTAAATCACATGCACACATGTGATCGAATGTAATTTTTAGTATCCACACATACACAAGGGCCACACGTGATAAATGGGGGGAAGGTAAGGAGAATGACTGGGATGGAGAAAGACTGAACTCATGCCCTGCAAAAGTGGCTTTAAAATCTGGGCCTGCTTGGCCTGGGGGATGGATACGGAGCTGTGGAGAGTGCGGTCACACCCCACACATACTACAGGGGCTTTTCACCAGGAAAGAAATCAGACCCACTAGGAGCACAGACTCACAGTCAGATGGACTGGATTAAACTTGAATCCCAGCTTTGACATTTATTATTCTGTGACCTTGGGCAATCACTTGACCTCCCTTGCCTTCGATGTGTTCATCCAGAAAATGAGGATAACAGTAATTACCTTACTGTGTTCTTGGGAATGAGGTAACAGCTAGAAAACCCTTAACACAATGCTTTGATGGCTATCTTTAATTTAATAAATGTTAGTTGGACAAGATTCAAAGGGTATAATCATAAAAGCAAATTTATTTCTGATTACCACTGCCCCTAAAACCTGCTCTGTGGTTTAGCTAAGTGCTACCCTGGATAAAAATGTAAGCAGTCCAATGACATTTCTGATAACTCTTAGAGAACTTTATCATCGGACTGAATATCATTTTGAAAAATCAGAAAGTCTAGGAGTTCCATTGTGTCTAGCAGTAACTAACCCAATTGGTATCCATGAGGATATAGGTTCAATTCCTGGATCTGCTCAGTGAGTTAAGGATCCAGTGCTGCCGTGAGCTGTGCTGTAGGTCACAGATGCAGCTCAGATCTGGCATGCTACTCCTTTGTGAAAGACCATTTACTAAAGTTAATTTTTACAGAAAAGTTTAAATAAAAAATGACTTACAATCCTACCAACCAACTGACAATTTAGATAATAATTTTGAATTTATTATTTTCTCTGCTTGAAATGGCTCAAGTCCCTCACTCTCACCCCTAGACCTTACTGTGGTCTTAGCAAATCTGGCTCACAGTTGTGCAGTTTCTACTCAGTGATCAGATAGGCCTTGATCAATAGTGTCAAATATTTTGCAGCATAATATTTACTTCCAAGCACCATCCCCATGAGTGGAGGGTAACTTTCCACTCCATTGTCACTGGACTTGGCCATAGGATTTGATTTGGCCAACGAGGTATCAGTAGACATGATAAAAGCAAAGGCCTGAAATGGCTTGTGCAGTTTCACTTGGTCCTTTTGCACTGTGGTGATTTATCAGGAAAAGAGCCTCTCCAAGTGGCTGCTGGAACTTCCAGCCTGGGCCCTAGACCAGACTAATACAGAGCAGTATTAAGCTCAGCCTTCAGCTCGCAAACCCAGCGCTTCCCAGAAAATCCCAGCTTAGATCAGCTGAGTCACAAATGACTTGCAAAGGTGAGCTTGTTGTGAGGCATTCCATTTGGGAGTATTTTATTTTGTTTTGTTTTGTTTGCTTTATGGAACATTTAAGCGCTGAGTGCTATGCTATCTAAAGTGGTCTTCTGCTGTTACTCTTTAACTAAAGACCTTTTTGATTCTTCTTAACTCTGAGAACTGTCTTGAATTCTCTTTTCTACATTTCCTTATTACCGTCTGTTTCCTCACTAGGCTTAGCTTTCTTCAAGTCAGGGTCATGCCATTCTTTTAGAGAGTAGGGGCACCGCCTGAAACGTGGTAGCCATTCAACAAGTATTTGTAGAATAAATGATGAGAGGGCTGGTTAGATGATTTTAAAACGTAAACAAAAAGTACAAAGTGAAATTTTTACGTTTCCTTCCCCATAGTCTCTCTTCCCAAAGCTAACCCTTCTAACATAATTCTTATGTGTCTTTCCAGGAGAAGAAAAAAGTCATAGCACAGGAGAGAGAAACAGAATGAGAGAGAGGCTGGTAAATGACAGGGAGAGGGATCTTTACAGCTTTTATAGGGTTTGGGACCATTTTTATACTAAAGGGATCATACGATTCATTGTGTCCGCCCTGCTGTTGTGGTTTTAACTTGAAATGTGTGTTGGAGATCTGCCAATATCAGCACATCTGTTCATCCGCATCAATGACCCAAGAATACCCCACTCCATGATATGACCTTATTCAGCTACTCTGCCTTTGATGGATCTTTAGTTTTTTTCCAATTCTTTCCGAGTTTGCTATTACAAATGATGCTTTTGAGAACAACCCTGTACATTTCTCTTGAAGGTAGCCCATCACTTTACAGATATTTGGCAACTCTGACCTGGAGAGAGAGATACTCATCTTGTTGGGAGTTGCTAACTTGTATGCCCATAAAGGAGATTTTATAGGGTTAACTCTCTATGCCTTGGTTAGCAGAACAATATTCATTTGTTTTGATTTAATTAGCTTAGAATACTGAATATGCTTTTTTCATCAATTGGCAGCCCCTCTTCCCTCTTACTTTCTACCTCAAGGTTGTGGTAACACACCCCCCCAAGAAGCCAGCCTCCTTGAATGAGAATCCCTATTCTAAGACATGAGGTTGAATTGTATTCATTCAGCCCTGAGATTAGAAAGTTCAGAACTCTCATATCTTCAAAGAGCAAGATAAGAAAAACTGGGGCAGGTTACAATGATTTTAATCCCAATAACAAGAGAGTTTAATTAAAGAATTAAATGACAACAAAACAAAGAAAAGAAGAACAAGAATCAATTACACTGGTCTGAAACCAACGTGAGGAATCACTCAGTTACAGGAAAGTTCTGCTCCCAGGACACCATCTTTTAGCAGCAGTTGCCCAAGCCCAGGGTGCCAATTCAGCTTCTCTGCCAACAGTGTCTGCAGGAAGGTGCAGAAGCAAGAAAGCACAAATCACTGAATCAAAAGCCTTTTTGCTTTTACTGTGTTCCAGACCATAGGGATCTAATTTACCTACTCAGGGTACTCCTGACTCCTAAGTAAGTACACACTGCTTCAAAGTTGGAAAAACAATAAATGCAAAAACTAAGTATTGGAAGAAATGTTGTAGTACAATGAATTGTATATGATAGGTATGTTTTGATAAGCAATATAGATGAAGACAAGCTTTTAGTGCTGCCATAAGATTACATGAGGCATTCCTGCTGTGACTTAACAGAAAAAAATCTGACGAGTATCCATGAGGATGCAGGTTCAATCCCTAGCCTTGCTCAGTGGGTTAAGGATTTGGCATTGCCACGAGCTGTGGTGTAGATCGCAGACACAGCTTGGATCTGGTGTTGCTGTAGCTGTGGCATAGGCCAGCAGCTACAGCTCCGATTCAGCCTCTAGCCTGGGAATCTCCAAAAGCCACAGGAGCAGTCCTAAAAAGACAAAAAAAAAAGGTTATGTGAGTGCCTGGAACACGGAAAGTGCTAAATAGGTGATAGCTGCTATTGTTATTATTATTAAAATATGCAAAGATACACTGTAAACTGTAATGTATCATAGCTCATACTGTCATTATTACTAGAGAGCAATTTTATGAAAATCAAAGATGTTTTTGTTTGGTAATTAGTAGAGAGGCAGAGACATTTTGACTGGAAGGAACATTAACAACACTGGACACTTAACCCACCGAGCCACCATGGAGCCTGGAAGGAACATAAGGCATCATTTCATTCAGATGTCTTTTTTTCAGATGGGTAACCTAAAATCCAGATGTGACTTGGCCAACATTACCAGCTGGTTAGTGCTTGAGCTGGACAGTATTCTTTCTCAATGTCAGGTCCTGTAATTGTTTTACCTTTCCCCAATAAGCCTGGGTGTGACCAGGAAAGGGAGAGGGGGATTCAGGAAGATGAAAAATAGTGTAATTGTATAGTTATGCTTGGCATAGGCTTTAGAACCAAACAAGAGGCATTCCAATCCAGTTCAGCCATTTAGTGACTGTCTGGACTTATGCAAATAATTTTATTTTCCTGACACTCAGATGTCTCATTTGTAAAGTAAGGATAATGATACCTCATCCCAAATCAATAAAATCAAAAATGAAAAAGGAGAAGGTATGACCAATACCACAAATTGTCAAAGGACCATAAGACACTAACTACTACAAGCAACTATATGCCAATCAAATGGACAACCTAGAAAAAAAAATGGCAAAATTATTTGAAACATATGATCACCCAAAACCAAACCAGGAAGAGATCAAAAATATGAACAGACCAACTACACTACTGAAATTGAATGAGGAATTTAAAAACTCCCAACAAACAAAAGTCCAAGACCAGAAGACTTCACAGGTGAATTCTAGCAAACATTTAGAGAAGAGTTAATACCTATCCTTCTGAAACTATTCCAAAAAACTGCAGTCAAAGGAACACTCCCAAACTCCCTCTATGAGGCCACCATCACCCTGATATAAAAATCAAACAAACATATTACCAAAAAAGGAAAATAACAGGCCAATATCACTGATGAACACACTTGCAAAAATTTCTCAAAAAAATATTAGCAAACCAAATTCAATAATGCATTAAAAGGACTATACACCATGATCAAGTGGAATTTATCCCAGGGATGCAAGGATTTTTCAGTATCTGCAAATCAGTCAGTGTAATAATACACCACATTAACAAACTGACCTTATGGTCATCTCAATAGATGGAGAAAAACTGTTGACAAAATCCAACACCCATTTATGATTAAAAACTCTCTAGGAAGTGGGCAAAGAGGGAACATAATTTAGTTATTAAAGGCCATATATATATATATATATATATATATACATGACAGCCAACAGCTACTATCACACTCAATGGTAAGAAGCTGAAAGCATTTTCTCTAAGATCAGAAAAAAGACAAGGATGTCCACTCTCATTAATTTTAGTAAACATAATTTTGGAAGTCCTAGTCACAGCAATCAGAGAATAAAGAGCAATAAAAGTAATCCAAATTGGAAAAGAAATACTAAAATGGTCACTATTTTCAGATGACATGATAATATACACAAAGTCCTAAAGACACTACCAGAATACTACTACAGTTCATAATGAATTTGGTAAATTTGCAGGATATAAAATTAATACACAAAAATCTGTTGCATTTCTATACACTAACAATAAAATACTAGAGATAAATTAAGGAAACTATCCTGTGTACATAACATCAAAATGAATAAAATACATAGGAATAAACCTATCAATGGAGGCAAGAAAACTGTACTCTGTAAACCATAATGACACTGTTGAAAGAAACTGAAGATGAAAAAAACAGATAGAAAAAAACATCATGTTCTTGGACTGGAAGAATCAATATTGTTAAAATGACCCTACTATTCAAGGCAATCTACAGAGACAATGCAATCCCTATCAAATTACCAGTGGCATTTTTCACAGAACTAAAACAAAAAAAATTTTTAATTTGCATGGAAACACAAAAGACCCTGAATAGCCAAAGCAGTCTTGAGAAAGAAAAATGAAGATGGAGGAATGAGGCACTCTGACTTCAGACTATACTACAAAGCTACAGTAATCAAAGCTATAGTAATCAAGTATGGAACCAACATGAAATAGAAATATAAAGCAATAGAATAGGTTTAAGCCAGAAGTAAACCCATGCATCTATGGTCAAATTAGTGATGACCATATCATTTGCCTCTATGACAAAGGAGGCGAGAATATGCAATGGGAAAAGGCAGTCTCTTTCATAAGTGATGTTGGGAAATCTGAACAGCTATGTGTAAAAGAATAAAATTGGAACATTATCTAATACCATATTCAAAAATAAACTCAAATGGATTAAAAACCTAAATATAAAACTGGATATTATAAACCTCCTAGAGGAAAACATGGGTGGAATATTCTTTGACATAAATCACAGCAATATTTTTTTTGGATTCATCCCCTATAACAATAAAAATAAATAAATAAAAGAAACCTAAATAAACTTAAAAGCTTTTGCACAGCAAAGGAAACTATAAGCAAAGCGAAAAGACAACCTATGGAATGGTAGAATATATTTGCAAATAATTCAACTGACAAGACCCAATCAGCTTATACAGCTCAATATCAAAAAATAGCTTAATTAAAAATGGGCAGAAGATCCAAATAGACAAAGAAGACAAACAGATGGCCAATAGACATATGAAAAAAAGCTCAACATCCCTAGTTATTAGAGAAATGCAAATCAAAACTACAATGAGGTGTCATTTCACAAGATCAGAATGGCTATTATCAAAAAAACTACAAATAATAAATGATGGAGACAGTGAAGAGAAAAAAGAACACTCCTACACTGTTGATAGGAATGTAAATTAGTGTAGTCACTACGGAAAACAGTATTTTGATTCATTTAAAAACTAAAAATAGAGTTACCATGTGATCCAGCAATCCAACTCCTGGGCATATATCTGGACAAAACCATAATTCAAAAAGATACATGCACCCCAATGTTCATTGCAGCACTATTTATAATAGCGAAAAAACAGGGAAGCAACCTAAATACTCATTGACAAATCAGTGGATAAAGAAGATGTGCTATGTATATCACATGTGATATATATACACAGTGGAATATTACTCAGCCATAAAAAAGAATGAAATAATGTCATCTGTAACAACATGAATGAAACCAGAGATTATCACACTAAGTGAAATAAACCAGATTGAGAAAGGCAAATGTCATATGACATTACTTGTTTGTGCAATCTTTAAAAAATGATACAAATGAACTTATTTACAAAACAAAAATAGACTGCTACCAAAGAGGAAAGGGTGGAGAGATAAATTAGGACTTTGGGATTAACATATACACACTACTGTACATAAAGTAGATAACCAACAAGGTCCAACAAGGACCTACTCTGTATCACAGTTAACTATGCTCAATATCTTGCAATAACCTACAAGAGAAAAAATTGGAAACAGGATATGTGTGTGTGTATGTATATTATAAATATATATATATTAAATATATATTATATATATATTTATGTATGTATGAATCACTTTGCTTTACATCTGAAACTAACACAACATTGTAAATCACTATACCTCAATTAAACAGTGGTAAAATAATAATAATAATACCTTATAGAATGACATAAAATAGTTAGGCAAGGTACTTAGGAGAACATGTGGCACATAGCAAGGGCTCAATAGTTGTCAGGCATCATGATGATAATAACGATGATGGGGGGGTGAAAATGATAAAAACGTGAGGTGAGGTTCCCAGAAGGTTCTTTGACATAAGGCAGACTGATGAAATGTGCATGTAGAGAGCTGACAGCAGTTACCTTACGGAAAATCCCTGCATCCTGGCAGCAGAGCCAATTGCTTAAAAGCTTTATGACCCAATGGGTTTGATAACAGCTGAGGAGTAATTGGTGGCAACTAAGATTTAAGGGTCATAGAGAAGGAGAAGTTGAAACCAGATGGTCTCTCCATTGGGTTCAAGAGAGGATAAGAAAGGAAAGGATGCTTTTTAAAATACAGCCCTTCACTAATCAATCTGGTTATTCACTTCCTGATGGAAAACATCTCTCTACAATTACTCTTATCAATGAAATAGATACACCACTAGCTTCTGGATTCAAAGAGATGGCACCCTTGTCTACATACCCTCAGTACACAAGTCCTAAGCACTATGGATTTCCAGAAAGCTTTAACTAGTTAACAAATAAAAATGATTACTCTGCATCAATACAATCTAGGAAGAATGTGTTACATTTTGGAAGGAGGAAGATAAAGAGAGGAATGCAGTACATAAGCAGTAGAGAGGAAAAGGGACAGGAGATAGAAGAGAGACGGGTGATGTGATTCACTTGTAACACAGTCATGTTCTGTATTACACAAAACTAAAGCATTAATTTCAACCCCTTGACTATGGTACTGAAAGTACTTTCTCAACCAAGGTTCATGTCTAAATCATATAATGCAAATTGAGTACCAGAAAGTTTTGAACAAATTGGAGGCTTCATCAAGTCTTGAAGTTTTTCAACCACAGGTTAATACATTAGGCCCATGGCCAAATACCTCATTCAACTGACCACCAGCTCCCCTAAAGACAAGGAAGGCATAAAGTAGAAGGCTCTTAGCCTTTCAGAACTGATCTTATCCATAACAAAAGTGGTTGGGGGCGGGCTGGGGGGGGAGCCACAATTCAGTCTGGACCATGGGAAATGAGAAACTCCCCTTGCCAACCGTCTTTTTGCACATTTCACTCATGTAACATGAGAACATTCTGGAAGACTTCCATTATCAACCACATGCATATAGTGATGGTCCTTCTCCAAGTACTCTGAGGAAATTAGTAGGAGGAGGCATAAATCTGGAGAGGTGATTAACCATCAGGGAAGTTGTTCTATCAAGGTTATGTCCTGGTTCAGCCCATAACTCAGAGCAAACCTAACCATTATGGGCACCTTGGATTCAAGTGTTCACTTAAGATACTGGATGAGCTGAATTAGGAGCAGGATACTGGATGAGCTGAATTAGGAGCAGATGTTCAACAGGCCAGAGCTGATGGACTTGGAGGCCATGCAAGTCCACACAACATGTTTGAGAGCATCAAAAGAGCTCTTATCCTGAAGAAGATCCATCCCACATCCTGGAGCGTCTTCCTTACAGCTGCTTGTCTCAAGCATAGTAAGGGAGAGATGAGGCAGGAGAGGGTAATGGTTGGATATTCATGTTTTTCTCTCAGAGACACTTGGATTCACTGCCCAGCTCTGCCATTTAGTAACTATTTGTGGCTGAACAAATCACATTAAGCTCTTTAAGGTTCAGCCTTTCTACTTCCAAACCGCATATCACCAGCCCCAAGTGAAAGTTATAAAAATTGAATGAGGTGATAGATGCAAAACCTTTAGCATGTATCTGGTGCAAATGAAAATGGGCAAAATATTGCTTAATTTGCAGGGCTACTCTAAGAATTAAATAAGTGATAATATATGAAAATCACTTTGCCTGCCATATAGCATGGACTCAAGAAATACCAGCTCTATGTTATTATAGACAAGCCATGAGCCCTCTGTGCTCTGAGACTTCCATGATACTATATTCTCTGTCTCTTGTAACTTAAACATCAACCCAGGTTTCCTGCCTCCCAGCCCAGCATGTCTGCTACCACCCTGCTCAGAAACTGAGTCAGAATATACAATTCCAAGGCAGAAGCCCCCGCAGACAGTCTTCCATACCAGCCTGTAGTCCACATCTGACAGACAGCCAGGTGTCAAGTACCACTTACTGTGGAGAATGACTGACAAAGACACACATCTGACTTTGGCACTTACTCCAGGAACATAAGTGAGGTCTGAGATCTTTTGAGGAGGGGTCAGTTAGATGCCCACCTATGTCATCTCTGCAGCTGACACCTCCTCCACACCACTGTGTACAACTCATGCCAATCTCAGCACAAGCTCTCAGAGTTCTGTTTGAGGTGAAGGTGAATGCGGTTCCTTGGACAGCTGCTTAAGGAAGTGGTTAATATTAATGAGCCATTGCTTAAAAATGCTCTGCATTGCTCATAAACCAGTAACGTCTTTATCCCAATTCTAGTCACATACAATTGCAACTATGGCTGGGCAACAATGATAAAAATAAAAGCCAGTGCTTACTGATGGTTAGCTATGTGCCAGGGACCATGCTAAGCACTTCAGGAACATAATCGCACTCAATCCCTACACAACTCTAGTGGTTGAAGGGAACCAGGCTGCATGTGACATTCAGAGCACATCACTCTTATTGGCCAAGATAATTTTTGCTGTGTGGAAATCGTGAGGGGACAAGAGAAGAGGAGGAATCTTTATAAACTATTGTCTAGCAACAAGACAGATTCCTACACGAAAAAAAAGTTTCATTAGAAGTAGAACTTAACAGCATGGCCATTATTTATAACTCCACAAATAACAAATGCTGGAGAGGGTGTGGAGCAAAGGGAACCCTCCTACACTCTTGGTGGGAATGTAAACTGGTACAACCACCATGGAAAACTGTATGGAGATACCTCAGAAAACTAAACATAGAACCACCAAATGACCCAGCAATCCCACTCTTGGGCATATATGCAGACAAAACTTTCCTTGAAAAAACACTTGCATCTGCACATTCACTGCAGCACTACTCACAATAGCCAAGACATGGAAATAACCTAAATGTCCTTTGACAAATGAATGGATTAAGAAGATGTATATATACACAATGGAATATTACTCAGCCATAAAAAAGAACAAAATAATGCCATTTGAAGCAACATGGATGGAACTAGAGACTCTCATACTAAGTGAAGTAAGTCAGAAAGAGAAAGACAAATACGATATGATATTATTACATATCTGGAATCTAATATATGGCTAAATGAACCTTTCCACAGAAAAGGAACTCATGGACTTGAAGAATAGACTTGTGGTTGCCAAGGGGGAAGGGGAAGGAGTGGGATGGACTGGGAATCTGGGGTTAACGGATGCAAACTATTGCATTTGGAATGGATAATCAGTGAGATCCTGCTGTAAAGCACTAGGAACTATATCTAGTCACTTGTGATGGAGCATGATGGAGGATAACTTGAGAAAAAGAATGTACATATGTATTGTGTGACTGGGTCATTTGCTATACAACAGAATATTGACAGAACACTGTAAGCTAACTATAATGGAAAAAATAAAAATCATTTTAAAAATACTATATGCCAAAAAAGAAAAAAAGAAGAAGTAGAACTTAAATGTTCTCCCCGCCTCTGGAGTTCCAAGTAACTGTGACATGTGTCTGGAACACTGTCCTGTGGTTAAGCCCCTACATTTCTCAGGGAAGTCCCTCAATGCACACACACTTTTATGTGCCCATCTAAGACTGACCAGGATGGTTTTACATAAATGAGATTAGCTTTCTCTTTTACTCCTTCCCCCATTTTATAGAAGGGAAAACTGAGGCAGTTATGTTAAGGACGTCATACAGCTGGTAAGTGCCAGAGGGAGTATTTGAACCCAGGAGTGACTGACCCAGAGCCCTAGCTCTTAACCATTAAATACATATTTTGTAATTTAACAAATGACACGATACCAAAGCCAGCCGGGTAATGAAAGTTATCCCTAACTTGAAATCAAGAAATTGCAGTTCTATTGTGTGCTTTTTTCCTATGACTTTGAAGAGGAAAAAGACAAAAAAATTCATGTATTCAACTTCCGTGAACTGCGCACCCACTACACAGTCAGCGCCCTGCTCACACTGGGACCACAAGCATTAACAAATTGAGGGTCGGTTCCTGAAGAATGCACAATTGGAGGAGGAGGGATCTCTGTAAAAGAGGAGCTTCATAAAAGGAAACAAGGATGTTTTCAGAACAAGGATGCCAGGGTTCTAAGAACACAGAAGGATCCAGCCTTATCCCATGGGCACACCCAAAAATTCATGAAGAAAGTATAATGCAATTTTTTTTTCCTTTTTAGGGCCACAGCAATGGCATATGGAAATTCCTGGGCTAGGGGCTGAATAGGAGCTGCAGGTGTCAGCCAAGGTATGCCACAGCCACAGCAGCAAGGAATCTGAGCTGTGACTGTGACATGCAGCACAGCTTATGGCAACACTGGATTCTTAACCCACCAAGTAAGGCCAGGGATCAAATCTGCATCCTCACAGAAACAACACCAGGTCCTTAAACCCACTGAGCCACAATGCAAACTCCAGTTACAGTGCAATTCTTACCATAAAAGGAATAACCCTAAGAAACAGTCCTTTGTAATTTACCCATCACTATGCATGAGAGGGCAAATCCTCAGCTAGGAAAACATGCTGGATGATCCCCTGATTTACGGTGAAGGGCCAAGTGTATGTTTTCCCCACAAAGTAGAAGACTCCCTGATAAATTGTTTTACGATGTTCGATTTGAGAGTCCTGATAGTTCTATTAGTCTTATAGCATTGGTCTCAGAACAGTACCAACAAACAGAAGTAAAATAAAACATTGCGCCCTAGGTTATGAGAATGTGATTTTCATGGTTTATGTGAACCAGCTCAGGTAGGGCACAGTAAAGTTACTGATCTTTTTGTTCTAATAAATGTGTTTACCAGCTAGGAGAAAGCAGCTTGGTTCAAAGTCTCATAGAACACTCAATTTTGGTAAATTAAAGTTAATAATGTTTCTCTGCAAGCTAGGATAACATCACATGGTGACTCACCAAAAAAGGCACCAAGTTGTGCCAAAATGTAGCGACAGGGTCCTCTTGCACCCTGGCAGACAAAGGGTAATGTGCATTCTCATCACAGTTCGGAGGTAGGCAGCTGGATGTCACCCGCTTTCTTGGATTCTGTCCAGCTTTCATGGCTGCAAAACTGGGCAGACTTTAAGCTAAAAACTGCATGGAGAGAGCCATCAAATATAGGAGTTCCCTTTGTGGTGCACAGAAACAAACCCAACTAGTATCCATGAGGACGTGGGTTTGATCCCTGGCTTATCCAGTGGGTCAAGGTTCTGGCGTTGCCACGAGCTATGGTGTAGGTGGCAGATGCAGCTCAGATCCCCTGTTGGTGTGGCCATGTAGTAGGCCAACAGCCGCAGCTCCCATTTGACCCCTAGCCTGGGAATTTCCTATGCTGCCAGCGGCCCTAAAAAGGAAAAAAAAAAAAAAAAAGCCAGCAATTCAGAAAGTTGACAGAGAATTATAAATAGAGGTCAGAAAGAATTACAAATGCATAACTCGTCACCAGACAACTCCACAGCTACTACTAAGCATGAAATTAAGCCATATGAAATGAAATACATTATCAATAAACTTTCTGTTATAAATTAAGGTGAGAAAAACTACTATCTATTGAAAAAAACAGAGTTCACGACTGAGCAAAGTTTTTGAACACTACAAAGTGGTTTAAAAATAGGGTGGTTCATGTTCCACTTCATAACTGATACCATAGCCTGTTGCTGCAGAGCAACGCAATACAAAGTTATTTAATTATTTGTGTAACTGTTGCATCCGTTCTCTCAGACTGTTATTTCAATTTTCCTACTCCCCCATGCTGGTGACTGGAAGCAGAGACCTTCTCCCTTTGCGCCTGTGTGCTGTGGCTCTGTCACTCTCTTGCCTTTTTAATTAGTCCTCTCTTTTTGACAGAAAGTGTCAGAAATTATAGGGCAGCCTATTCGTGGCCAGTATGCTCTCTGTCTGAAGCCACACTCACTCTTAATTATAGTACCTTACACTTAAACCACATCTTTTCATTTACTAAATATTCTCTTGTGTATTATCTCATGTGATTTTCACAGTCCCTCTGCGATGGAGTCAGAGCAGGATTACTCTTCTCAGTTAACAGATAAGGAAAGATAGAGAAGCACTCAAGATCCCAGGCAAACTCGGGACGCCCAATGCCAGCTCAGCTCTCTTTCCAGAATATGATGCTGGCTTCCCAATGCAAGAAGTATGTTCCCCTGGTACTCCAAACATGGTTGGCAAATGCAACAGGGGTCAAGCAAGATCAGTGAGGGAGTCAAGTCACGGCAAGAAATAACAAGGCGTGAAGACTATGGCAACATGGTGGTCATTTGAGGGGACCTCTGCCTAAAACACCTCAAGTCAAACCAACTTTAAAGGTGACATGGGCCAAAAAGCACACACTTGGGGATGGGTGGGGAGGCAGTAGATGTGGACATGTCGCTAACAAAGGTGATTCTGCATTTTACATATGTGTCAATGACCTGTAAGGAATAAGAGAGCCCCTGTACGCAGACACACACCTGGGAACCATATCCCTCCACGATGGAGACATGAGTTCACAAAGGGGAATGGGGTCCTTGGCCTTGAGGGCCTCACAGTCTACTGGGAAATGACCTCCTCCATGAACCTCTGGATCAGAATAAGACAGCCTTTCTGGTAGGTTCCCACAGCCCTTTGCATGCACCGTGATGAGAAAGAATTGTGTGTGCAATGCCAGAGAAATTATTTGTTTGTGTAGCTCTTTCACTCCTAAACTTCGACTTCCTTACAGCAGCATAATGCCTGATCCTTCTTAGCACTCAATAAACAGCTGACCATGAACTACTGAACGTTTCAATACAACTATGTACTTTGATGGCAAACAAACAAACAAAATGAATGGAGCTAGTTCAGAAGAGCCAGTCTCTAACCATGAGGAAAGCACACACCTTGCACACTTATACTTGGTTCTTCAAGAGGCAGCAAAGACTCGCCGTCCAGCAGAAATTGGTACAATACTGTAAATCAACTATGCTTGAAAATAAAAAAAAGAGGCAGCAAAGGCTAGAGGTTAAGTGCACAGGATTTAGATGTGAGGTAACCTGAATGCAATTTAAAACACCACTACCACTGTGCTATGTAGTCTTTTAATTATTTATTTCTATTTTTTGCTTCTTTAGGGCCAAACTCACAGCACATGGAAGTTCCCAGACTAGGAGATGAATTGGACCTACAACAGCCAATCTATGCCACAGCCATGGCAACATGGGATCTGAGCCACGTCTGCGACCTACACCACAGCTCACAGCAACACTGGATCCTTGACCCACTGGGCAAGGCCAGGGATAGAACCCATGTCCTCATGGATGCTAGTCAGATTCAATTCTGCCTCACCACTATGGAATGCCTATGCTATGTAATCTTCAGCAAAGACTCATTAAAAACACTCTGAGCCTTATCTTCTTCTTCCACTGGAAAGGGGCAATAATATCCCTGTCACAGTGTCAGTGTAAGGATTTGATGGAAAGAACATAAGTACTCCTTGATTATCACAAGTTAATTCACACAACAATATTAATGGAGGGTCTGGTATTTCAGGGCACCTACTAGATGCTGGGGATACAGACCTAGTCCTTGACCTCATGGAGCTTTTATTCTAGCCAATAAGGTAAATACTGATTAAATAATCATACCAACAAATACAAAATTATGACTGCATTGCATCCTGAAGGAGACATGTATGGGACTCTGGTACATGAGCTGGGGACTGGGGGAATCAGACCCGGCTGGA
The DNA here is from genome assembly GCF_016906955.1 of Phacochoerus africanus. Classification (NCBI taxonomy): domain Eukaryota; kingdom Metazoa; phylum Chordata; class Mammalia; order Artiodactyla; family Suidae; genus Phacochoerus; species Phacochoerus africanus. Next base: position 12,468,254 of record NC_062544.1, on the reverse strand, counting down.
GAAGTTATTCCTGGGGAGCTTCAGAAATAAAGGAAAACAGCTCTAGAGTAAGTGTTGAGTAAGTAAGTAAGTGTTAACCAGCTGGGGACAGGAGAAAAACCCTTGAGCAAAGAGACGGGCTTGTGTAAGGGTCCCACTGGAAAGAATTCATGAAGCAGAGAAGGGCACATGCAAGAAACCACAGCATAGTCCATGATGGCTTGATTGATGAGCGCTATGGGGAACATGATCAAGATGAGGCTAACGTGGCAACAGGGGGCCACACCAGGCAGAAACTCGTAGACCATGTCCTAGGAGCAATGGAGAGCCTCTGAAGGGCTTTAGTGTAGACTCATGAGGTCCTATTTGCTTTCTGAAAATACCATTCCAGCTCCATGCCATGTGAGAATGTGCAATGCTGGAGGGTAGGGAGGAAGCGTACGGTTAAAGGGATACTACGTTCCACCAGCTAAGACCCAAATGGTCACTGAGACCATAGTCTTGGCAATGAGACAGAGGGAAGTGGGAGAAGTGCGTAGTAAAGGTTAAAGAACTTTATTTCTGTTATTACTATTATTACTACCACAGATATTACATATATTATTAACTTACTTTTTGGCCATGCCCACAGCATGTAGGAGTTCCTGGGCCAGGGATCAAACCTGGGTCCCAGCAGTGACCTAAGCCACGGCAGTGATGCCAGATCCTTAACCTGCTGCACCACAATGGAATTGCCTTTCCAGAATTTTTTTTATTTGTCTTTTTAGGGCCACACTGGTGGCATGCAGAAGTTTCCAGGCTAGGGGTCAAATCAGAACTATAGCTGATGATCTACACCACAGCCACAGCAACATGGAATTCAAGCCGTGCGTATAACCTACACTGCAGCCCGCAGCATCACTGGATCCTAAACCCATTGAGTGAGGCGAGAGATTGAACCCACATCTTCATGGATACCACTCAGTTCTTAACCCACTAAGCCACCATAGGAACTCGCATTATTTCATTTAATCCTCATAAAATCCCAGTAGGGAAGGCCACTAGTCTCATTAAGCAGATATAAAACGAAGTCTTAGAGACCTAGCAGATTTGCCCAGGATCAAAAGGCTGGCCATAGACTTGACTTCAAAGTACTCTGTATTATTGCAGACTGCTTGTGGACAATCAGGCTACGAAATAAAAAGTCAAGTTAGTATTGCCTTAAATGATGGCACCAACTGAGCTATAAATGTAACATGATAAAGGGTGGAAATTTGGCTCTTGTTTGAGCAAAAAAATAAATAAATGTTTTCCTTTTTTTTTTAATTTTGGCGCTTTGATATAAAATCTGTACTACAAACAGTCATTTCAAAGTCTCCTGGTAACCTAGAGACAGAAGCTGTTAAGATGCTCAAATACATGAACTGAAGACTGTAAAAAAAACACATGCATTCATAACCATTGATAATTTGTCAAGCTCAAAAATGTAATACACCTCTTGGCAAATATTTTTAGTAATCCAGCCCCTAAAACTATGCCCTATGATAGTTTCTTATCATCATCAATACCAATAAGTATATATACTTTTTAATTTTGTGCACTATTTCATCAAAACATTTTGTACTTCTACTTACACACATTAGGTACCAAGCAGATCTAAAATAATCAAAGAATCACATTTGGCTAAAGAAAAATAAAGAAAATAAGGAGCTCCCATTGTGGCACAGTGGAAACGAATCTGATTAGTATCCATGACGACGTGAGTTCAACTACTGGCCCTGCTCAGTGGGTTAAGGATCCAGTGTTGCCGTAAGCTGTGGTCTAGATCACAGACACTCCTCGGATCCCACTGTGCTGTGATTGCGGCTGTAGCTCTGTTTCGACCCCTAGCCTGGGAATTTCCTTATGCTCTAAGTGCAGCCCTAAAAAAGCAAAAAAAAATTAAAAGAGGAAAGAAAGAAAGTGAGTAAACCCTAAGTACAGAACCTAAGAGGTTTTTAGTTATTCCATGAAGGTGCAAGTGTCTCACCAAATTTTTTGACACCATGTTCTAGACCACCACCGTTATTCCTTCTACTTCGTGGAGAACAACTCCAAATGCCTACAGAAGCCAGTTGGGGAAGTGAATATACACAGCCAGCCTGGAAGAAGGGCTGATATGAACTAGTGAGCACACATCTCGCCTAAAGGGCAGTCAAGCTGTGTTCAAACACACCTCCACTCACACAGGAGCTCCAACTCACATGTCACTTTGGCCAAGGGCCAAAATTAGCCCATCAACCCCCCAATGTCTGCTATTGCGTGGAGAAAGAGTCCCTTAACTGTTCACAAACTATTAAGTGCAAAGTCTTTTTAAACTCTATTTTGTAATGTGAAGTAGGAAGAATTTTTTAAGTTCTGATTCCTCGAGGAAACTGTCATTTTAAGACATTGTTCTGTAAATATAGGCTGGAAAGAGAATTTTTAGAGAGATGTGGTTCTTTACACACTAATTAAAAGGGACACAAACCAGTTTTTTTTTTTTTTCCTCCCAAATTAAATGCAATCTTTCATGTATTTCTCCAGGGTGGTTTCCTTTTACCAACTAGCAGATATAGGAAAATTATATGTGGAATACACCAGATTTGGTCTCTGTTTAAATAACGCTCTGTCCTTTGAGGGGTGTATGTGGGGGGGGGTCAAAATGCAAAGGAATGAGTAATGTATTAACTTTCTGCGCATTCTTCAAATGACCCTCCCACACCATAACTATTATTTATACAAATCATGTAAAAATACCTTTTCCATTTGCAGTACATCTGTACATCCATTTCAAAGGCATTTGATTATACAGAATTGCTACAAGTGCCCAGTTTCTAATTGTAACAATTATGATTTCCTTTATTACTTGCTTTTTAGCTTCCCAGGACTCTTCTTCCCAAAGTTAGTTTAAAAGCCAAAATCATTTTAGAAACTTTAAGTGAAAAAAAATATTGTTTTTTTTTCAAACCAACAAGAATGAGTCATTATCAGAAACCAGTGATAACTAAAGTCATTATGGGTTTAACAAACAGTTTATGACAAATTCACCTAAATTTAAATAATCTAACTAGTCTTGAAGAGTGACAGAATTCCATAATCATGGAACATATAGTTTCGGTAAAGAATCTGCTAAAATATTTCCTGATAAACTTATGAACAAGATGGAAAAAAAGTGGGATAGATTACGATAAAATGAGAATAGTAGATGCACACCATGCCAACCCACCATTTGCAAAGATTTCAATTCATGATTGATATAAAATTAGTAAGGTTAAAGGAATGAAAGCATCTCTCAGAGTGTGTCCAAGGCTGTTTGGTTGCCTTCCCTGTTTTGTGCTCCTTTTAAATATATTTTAATCAAAAACTAGGCAACTGTCCTACAAGTCAGTTATGCTTGTCAAATATCTGAATGTCACATGTTTAATACATTGAATTAAGATCTTTTTTTTTCCTTTTGTGGAAACGCTCATGACATATGTAAGTTCCTCGGCCAGGGATTGAATCCAAGCCACAGCTGTGACCCTACACCACAGCTGCAGCAATGTTGGGTCCTTTAATCCACTGCACTGGGCCAGGGATCAAATCCACCACTCGTCCGTGACCTGAGCCACTGCAGTTGGATTCTTAACCCACCTGCACCATGGTGGGAACTCCCGGAATGAAATTCTTGAGTTTAGAAATTATTTATATAGACCAGGGCCAGTGACACAACTAAAAGCTTGACAAGGATAAAGAGATATGTCTGCATCTGAGTTCAATATTAAACCCACTGCCTAATCATAGGACAGAGAATTAATGTGACAGTTTTTCAGAAGGAATAAAGAGTTATACTTTGATTCCAGGTTCCTCTTAGGCTGCCAGGGGTTTTAAGGTAGTTTGGAGATGAAGGAGCAGCATATGTTTCAGTATTCGACCAGGGTCCAGGCTCTGATGCTTACAAGCTTTGTGATCCCAAAACTCAACCTAAGTCTTACTCCCCTCTTTTATAAAATGGCAATAATTACCTCTTAAGGAATCATAGGACTAAATTACATATTAAATGTAATTGCAGTTTAATAACAATGATAATCTACCACTTATTTCAAGCACTACCTGCTAGACATTGTGCTAAATATTCGGCATGCATTATTACACTCATCTGTATTCCATTACAGTGTTTGGTACACAGGAGGTTTCTAATAAACCATGGATCTAACTTTTAACTGGTGCCCTTCCAGCATTATCTAGGGGGATCACTCACAGAATGTAATTAAATCATCCCACAGTTCCTTACTCTAGATCCTGGAGTCTAGAACCTATAGCTCCCACATAAACTTTTGCTCTTGTGACCAGTTCTACCACACGTCACACCTGTATTTCACAAACCTTTTAAAGTAGGGCTCTGCTTTAGAAATGCTATTTCTCTTTTCTGTCCAAGAGGTCTCAAGAAGCATAGCAAGTCTTTCTCCAAGGATGGTCACTCATGCCTCTTGACCTTCATCAGTCTGAGCCACTTTGAACAATAAATTTAACAGGCATGGATGGGCTCCATCTTATATCAGATTATTCCATTTTACAGCAAATTATTCCAGAGTCCCCCAAATGTATGGAAACTTGAGTGATGTAATAGTACATCAGATTTTAATCTGACTTACTGGATGAGAGATGCTACCATGCAATGTGATGGAATACTCTCATGAGGAGACATTAAACAGATTTAGAGATTCTAGAAGAAGGCAGCTAGGATTACCAAGGGTCTAGAACCATGCCTTCAGATGAATAGTTGAAAGACTATGAATGTTCAGTCTGTATAGAAGATTAGGGGGTGGAGGTTTGAGGGGAAAGAAGGAAGCTCTGTTCAAAAGTGTGTAAGGAGGAGTTCCCGTCATGGCTCAGTGGTTAACCGAACCCAGCTAGTATCCATGAGGATGGATGGTTCAACACCTGGCCTCGCTCAGTGGGTTAAGGATCCGGTGTTGCTGGAAGCTGTGGTGTCCGTCACGGACATGGCTCAGAACCCACATTGCTGTGGCTATGGCTGTGGCTGTGGTGAACTCCAGCAGCTACAGCTCTGATTAGACCCCTAGCTGGGGAACGTCCATATGCCACAGGTGCGGCCCTAAAAAGACAGACACACACAAAAAAAAGCATAAGGATTCCCTGTGGAATCATGAATAAATATAGGATGATGGGGCTCGGGAGAAGTAACCTAGGAAAAATGAGATGACCAACAACAGAACCAGCCATATTAAGTTACTCAAAGCTCTACATCACTGGAACTGTTTAAGCAAAGGCCTAAGACTCTGGGATTTTACAGAAGAAATGCCTCCTGCTTGCAAAATACTCTTAGATCACAGTTCTCAACCTAACACTCCAGAGGCAAACCAGATGACACATTAACGCTGGCCCTACTGCATGTGTTCCTTCTAATCTGAGTTAAGCGTATGTTCCAATTGGAAGGTATTGTTAAAACTCCCCATTTTCAGCTTCCCTTGAAAAACAGAAGATAGGGGAATACTCATGGCCATGCAATGGCAATCAGCTGAAGTCTGATCTAGACAGCTTCTGCCATACTCTATGGCCAGCACCACTTGTTTCCAGATCTCCTCGGGACTCATGACCTCAGGGATCTCTGGAGTATCTTCAACCATCCAGATGCTCTAACGCAAATGGAAAGAATGCTGGTTGTTGAGGCAGAAGGCCCGTGTATGAGTCCAACTTGACTGAGTTTGTGTCCTTGGACAAGGTTCTTGACTTCACTCATTCTCTTTTTTTCCAATCATTTCATAGGGTTGCACTTGAGGATGATGTGAAATCTTTTCTGCATGCAATGTTGGAGCACTTGCCAAGGCAAAATATTACCACCAAACATACAGGATGGTTTCTTTATTCATTTCAACGATAGAATGATATGGCTTCAAATATTTTCTTAAAATAAAGAGATTGGATGAATATTTGAAATACTTATATTGTCAAAGAACATATGAAATTATATAAGGCTTGATGAGAATATTAAAAATCTAGCAGTGAACTCTAAGTATAGGGTGTGTGTTTAATACCTTTATCCCTGAGATAAATCAAGCTTATTAATTTAATAAAGTTTATATGTACTTTATAACACTTCACCTCCAAGAGTTTAACAACTTCACTTTTCTTTAAAGTCAGACTAATATACAAAGTTAGACTAATATACTTGGAAAAAGAAAAGTAGGATCCTATGGCAATTTCCAAAAATTCTAAATTTCAGGACACAGAGAAACTGACACCCCTCCTGTATGATGCATCCTAACGGATGCATAAATCCACCCTTTGGAGAATGCAAAACTCTCCATTTTCTTATACATGATTAGAGATTGGGGTAGACAAAGAATCACTGGAGTGAGGGTAGTATTGGAAGTAAAGGCTTGAACTAAAGAGGTAGGAGACAGTAGCTAGAGAGTGAGATACTTGAAATTCAGATCACAGAGGTAGTGCAGTTGTCACAGAGGACAAGACGTAGGGCTGTGGTTCTCAAAGTGTGGTCCTCAGCTCAGCAGCTCAGCAACATTCTGAACTTGTTAGAAAAACAAATTCTCCAGCTCCCACCTAGATTTAGAGAGTCAGAACTCTGGGGTGGGATCCAGGACTCTGTATTTACATGGCCCGTAAGGTGATCTTGATACACACCAAAATCTGAGAACTGCAGCATAAGTTATACCAAGGGTTGGAGTCAGATAAAGTAAGATGGAAAACAAGATTCACTGAAGGAGGAGAATTCAAGGAATTGACGGGATTATTGGGGAAATTATCTACAAGGAGATTGTAATCATAATCAGAATTATGACCAGAGTAGTTGTGAGAAAAGAGAGAGCCAGCCCAGGAGCGAAAATCTTCCAGGATGTTGGAGACATGACCTTGGAGATAGTGGATGACCAAAACATGGGAGGGTTGCTGGGAATATAGTTGGGTGGTTTGAATTCACACCAAATAGCACATGCAAAGGCCCTGCAATAAGAAGGCACGAAAGATTGAAAAAAAAAAAAGTCAACATGATCAGTGAAGGCTGGAGGGTGGTGTGGGATCAGATGGGGAGGTGAGAAAAGCATATGATTCTTATCCTAAGATCAAATGAAAACAACAGAATAATTCTGAGGAAGCCAAAAGTACCAGAATGAGATTTTCCTTTTCTTAAAGGTTCTTCTGGCAACCAAGTGGAGAAAAGACTAGTGGTCAGGTTATTACATTGTATAGGAATGTAAGACTGATCAGAAATGGGGGTGATATAGTTTTAAAATGTAAAGGATAATTCTGGGTTCCAGTTTTCACAACTGGTGCCATTTTATCAAGATAGGGAAGTAGGGAGTAACTAGTAAGCTAGGGAAAAACTCTAAGTCTTCTGATAAAAATTACCTTACTTTAATCTTGTAACCTTATAATACATCATATGATAAGTGCTATCGCTCAGCAATAACTGCCTTATATTAACGGTAGACTGTGAGTCCAGAAGGCGAGATTCAAATTCCAGCTCTAGCACACTGTTGTTGGCACCTCATGAGCAAGTAGTGAACCATCTCCTCTTCAAAATGGAAATAAAAGACTAAGAAGACTGTTGCGAGACATGTTTCTACAGTATTTTCTTAGCCTCTTTGCTTCTACTTTCTATCCTGAAAACTCCATCTTGTCCTGCTTTACTTTACCCCATCTTCCTGCTTGAAAAACAGTTGCAGTGCTGGTAAATGACTTAAGCTTAAGAACAAAGACCTAAAGGCATAAGTTATTCATGTGGTCAGCTGAATGAGGACATAATGCATTGGTCTAGGCACGCCAGACCTGTGCAGATAGGCATGCTGTTTGCACAGCATGATATGTCCTCTAAAGAATAAGAGGAAGATGAGCCTCATGGCCCCAAGGAGTTTATGAGGGGTCGTTAGCAAGATATGCATTAGCAAGGAGAACCTAGGTGCAAACCTAGGCACAGGCACACAGGGTTGTTGCAGATAGGCATGCTGTCTGCATAAGCACAATGGTGATTCTCTAGATGCTATGCATGGATTGCTGACGCCAAGATTCCTCAATGCTAATGATTGTTAAATGCCTAAAGGTCAGAATAAAAGCTTAATCAGCAACCAGCTATGTGACTTTTAAAATAATTAAAAAAAAAAAAACCCTATATCCTGCACCTACAACCCCCTCTTCACTTGATGTAATCCTCAAGAACACAATAAAAGCAGTGTGGTTTCTTGAGGCAGTGCTCTTGGTCTCTGAGACCTTGAGTCCCCCGGTCCCTACCTTTACTTAACGATAAATGTCTCTGTGTCTTGTTTTATGTTAACTTTTTTCCTTAAGTTTCACATCATCTGTTCTTCAGCCCCAACCTGCAGAGCTGGTCTTGGCATAAGACTTACTTCATAAGTGATAATAAAAGGTCCTGCACCACAATAGGAACTCTACCCAAGGAAAAATCTGTTCTGCAGCCACCATCACAAGCAACTATTTTTTGTTGTTGTTGGATTTTTAGGGCCACAGTTGTAGCATATGAAAGTTCCCAGGGTCGAACTGGAGCTACAGCAGCTGGCCTACACCACAGCCACAGCAACATGGGGTCGCAGCCACATCTGAGACCTATACCACGACTCACAGCAAGGCTGGATCCCTGACTAAGCAGGGTTGGGGATCTAGCCCACATCCTCATGGATACTACTCAGGTTTATTTCCACTGCACCACAATAGGAACGCCAAGCAACTGGTTTAAAACCCATACAAACAGATCAATGGCAGTTGTGCATCAGTACATAAGCTTCTAAAAGTCTACCAACAATAAATGATAGAGAGGGTGTGGAGAAAAGGGAACCCTCTTACACTGTTGTTGGGAATGGAAGTTGGTGCAACCACTGTGGAGAACAGTATGGAGATTTCTTTAAAAACTAAATGTAAAACTACCATATGATCCAGCAATCCCACTCCGGCACATCTATTCAGAGAAAAATCATAATTTGAAAAGATCTGTGCACTCCTTTGTTCATTGCAGCACTATTTACAATAGTCAAGACATGGAAACAACCTAAGTGTCCACTAGCAGAGGAATGGATAAGGAAGATGTGGTGCATACACATAGTGAAACATTAGCCATTTAAAAAAAAAATGACATAATGTCATGGATGGACCTAGAGATCATCATATTAGTGTGAAGTTAGACAGACAAATATCATATGATATCAATTCTATGTAGAACCTAATAAAAATGATATAAAAGAACTTATTTATAAAACAGAAACAAACTCACAGATTCCAAAAGCAAACTTTTGGATACCACAGGGGAAACTGTGGGTGGGGGGGTGGGAGATTAACTGGGAAGATGGGTAAAACATACACATACTACTGTATATAAGTAGATAATTAACAAGGACCTACTACAGAGCACAAAGAAATCTACTCAGTATTCTGTAGTAAGCTATATGGGAAAGAAGAATGGATATGAGTATATGTATGTGTCTATGTATATATGTATATGTGTGTGTATATATAATGAATTACTTTGCTGTATACCTGAAGCTAATACAACGTTGTAATTATACAAATATATACTCCAGTAATTTTTTTAAATAAATAAATTAAATTAAATTAAAGTCAGCTCATCAGTGAGATTACCTCCTTCTGCAAGTCAGCCAGTCAGTTCCAGTAACAACACTTCCACAGGTAAAGGGCAGCTAAATCCCTAACCCCTCTGCTTCCAAAAGGCAGGCAATCCCGGAAACCCCCATTTACCAAGCCCCTTCCTATTTCAACTTGCTGCCTCCCCCTCAAGAAAAAAACACTATCATGTGTACCTTGAACTCTGTTTACATTTCTTTCCTTTAAAAAATACGCTTGTGTTGCTTGTTTTGAAGCAAACTACACAATGTTTGCCATTAATAACATATTGTAAGTAATCTAATTTTATTCCATATTTTGATGCTCATCTCTAGGTTAGTGTGTATAGTCATAATTCACTCATTTTCTCTCCTGTATAATCTATTGGAATATTCTACAACTTATGTATTCACTCAGCCATTGATGGAAAATTTGTTATCACCATTTTCTTGCTATTATAAATAATGCTTTTATGAATATTCTGGTATGTGTCAGTTATGATACAGGTACAAAATATCTGGAGGATATATATATATAGAAGTGGAAGTGCTGGGTCACAAAGTAGGCCAATGTGTAACATCACAAGAAGATGCTGAAGTATATCCTAAATGATTGTATTCCCCAAAGCAAGGTATTAACATTCTCTCCAGCACTTTGTGTTATCAGATTTCTCGATCTGTTGTAATCTAACAACTATAAATGAGATCTCAAGGATGTCTCACTTTGAATTTCCTCAATTACTAATGAGGTTATGTCACTTTTCATATCTGTACTAGTTATATATTTTTTTTCTTTTCAGGGTAATCCTATTGAAGTCCTTGGCTCATTTTTCCACATGGGTTTGTTTATCATATTCTTTTATACTAGCTTTTTATGTATTCTAGTCATGACTTTTTAGTCATTTACCTGTTTTTTGGGAAAAAAAAACTTTTTGGTTAATGGTTTATCTCTGTGTCTTTTGAAGATTAAAATTTGGAGAAAGTATCTGTAAAATCAATGATCTCCACTGAAATGTCTAAGAAAACTGACAAACTTCTAATTAAATTGAATGAAAAAAAAAAAGAGAAAAACAAAGAAGGCAAGAGAGTAAGATGAAAGACATAGATGATAAAGCTGTTTAGGAGTTCAGGATTCAAGGACGGATAGTACCTGCTCTGACTTCCAATATTTTGGGGTTTTTTTTCCTTCAAAAAATACAAGTTAGAAAATTATCATTATATCACATAATACAGACAATATTCAAGCTCATTTACATTATACCAATTTATTTTACCCTCCAGGCCTTTTCCCATGTGATACCTCCCTTCCCAGCATTACTTTTCTTTTTTAAGCTTTATCTGTATAAGTGTCTATTTTGCTCTTATTATTAAAAAGATAAAAAGTGTAATTTTCTCAGAACTTTGAAGATTCTCTTTCAGGTCTTCTACCCCCACTGCTGTCACTGAACCGCCTCTTGTCGATGTTAACTGCGGTCCCTCTGTGGGTAACCGGACCTCGCTCTCCGCATCCTTCCAGACCTCATCTTAGGTTCGCCGCTTCATACAACACGTCTAGGTGTCGATTCCCTTTTTATCCGTCTTGTTTGTACTTTTCACCACTGTGGATTTACATCATTCAATACTTTTAGAAAGTTCTCAGATGTTATCTCTTCAAATGTTCTGTCTCCTCCATGTGCTCCCTTTCTGGGCGTCTGATTAAAGCTATGACAAACTTTTCAACTTATCCTATTGCTTAACTTCTCTCTCAGGTTGTCCATCTCCTTGTCTCTTCTGTGCTGAATTCTGGGGTAATATTTTCCAATCTATTTTCCTATGATGCTGTTTATCTACTCATTAAGTTTATTCTATCAACTCTTTTTTTTTTCTTTTGAAAAGTTCCATATCGCTTTTTATAAAATCTTCCTAATCATTTTTATAGTCTTTTGTTGCATGTGCATATTTTAAATAATTTCCTTTTACTCCTTAAAGAGTCATACCAAATTTATTTTACATGCCAAATTTGATAATTCCCATACCTGAAAATCTCCAAGGTCTAAGTCCACTTTCAGCTGTGTTTTCCTTCTGATATCTCTGACTGATAATGGTTGGTTTCTTGGTATATTTTTTCCATCTTTGATTGTGGGATCAGTTTTTAAACTTTACCTGTCCAGAGGAATGATGGTTGCTTTCTCTGAAAACCAAGGCAGGCTACCAACCCAGGACAACCTGGTCCCCTCCCAGGTCCTGATTATTCAGGAGCCAGGTTCACCTTCCTTACCTTCTAGTTTACAACTGGCTCACTGGAGGCCGATCCTCAGATACAGAACTACATGAGTATCACACTCAGAACACTTTTTGTCTTTTCTACTTACTCCTTGCTCAGTACTTCTCACTTGGGTTTCAGTTCAAGGTTTGTTGTTTCCTTTGGGGGCAGTGGTTGTTTACACGGGAGGGTTGGAAATTTCCCTTACTTGCTCCAAGCCTAGCCATACATTGAAGCCTTGGTTTGTTTATCCATGATCTGGCTGTTTTGTAGCCTGTGAAGTAGTCCATATCAAGTTCAGTGTTTGTAATTACAGTCAGATAAAACTATCTACTTTCCCATTATTACCCAGTGGTTGTCTGATGACATGTTAGAAATATCACCCAAATTATGTTGCTCCTAGATGATCACTTCCTTCTTCGAATCCTAGTGAAGTCACTGTCTCCAGCACCCAATTTAACTCTTAATGATGTGCAATAGTTTACCACTCTAGATCTGCTCGGCATAAATACATGCTGTCTCTAGGTTTTCCAAGGACAGAAAACACTGTCTTTGCTTATTTTTTATTCTCCCAAGAATAAAAGGCCCTTGACCAAAAATTAATTGCTGTTAATTTCACTGTGTAAAAAAGTTCCTCAATTGAATTAAAAATAGAATTCTAGACAACAAGCCCAAAAGAGATACAATTATAGATCTACTCTTCTCAAGACAGTTCATCCATTTATCACAATTAAAATCAAATATGAGAAATATAAATATGCAATACCCTTTCTAAAACTTCAATTTCAGCTTCTCTGTAAAACTTCCAGGAGGAAGTGGGAAGAGAAATGCTATCATCACTGCCTTGGGAAAAAAATAAAACTCTTAATTTCATAGAATAAATTGCATTTGTTTCCGTATGAATATCCCCTCTCCTTCTCCCTCTTCCTCTCCCTCTTCCTCTCATTCTTAAACAAGAGAGGGTAACCAGGAGTGTATTTCTTCCTCCAGCTTTCAAACCTAAAACAGACCTAATGATACAAGCACAATCCCTTAGTGAATAAAATTACAAACAGTCTAGCTACTCAGGACCAATTTGTAATCAGAGCATCAAGCCATACTGTACAAAAATGTCAATTCTGGTGCAGCCTTGATGAGCTAAGATTGAACACTCGGGCCAGTTTATCACATTATCCTGACTGCCCTCTTTTAAAGCTGGCAGGCCCAATTTGAGTACAAAAAGGATTTCAGTTTGAGTGATCTTGCATCTGAAAGAGAACCATCCAGACTGACAATGTTTTTTCACTGCTATTTTTTCCTAAAAGAAATAAATGCACAGAAAACATCCAATATCAATATTTTCTCAAAATCAAAAGGTCCTGTTTAACACTCTTCACTGCTAGGTAGACAAATAAAAAGCTAGAAGTTAAGAGATGCTTTTGCTGCTAAAAATATGAAATAAAAATTTTGAAATAATGTACTAATATATTTCAAGCATTTTGATACAATGTCCCTTTACTTATCTCTGAACCAGTGGGGGTAATACTGGGAAAATCAGATGAAAGCTTCATTAAGGTAGGATTGGGGTGGGTGTGGGGGTGAAAAATTGGCTGCTACTAATTCTCCATGCTGATTAGTTTCTTTCTACTTCCATGCAAACAACTGATATTAAAAAAAATGTTTTAAAAACCTATAACTTTGAGTACAAAGTAAAATTTCCTCCCTACTTTGGCTGGCATCAAATTTGCCAGCTGGTAACTTAATACTTACATCTTTTAGAAATTTCACTGAGTTCCCTGCCGACCAATCAGGATGGCGCTGTCTCAATCTCTTCTGCTGTTTTTCTAGAGCCTATCTAGTTACTGCAGGTTCTAATTAGTTCATTTATTCAACTATGTGCTCCTTCATCTACATTTGTTTCCTGAGTACACTCCTCTGCTTCCTTCAAACTCACTAGGATTAGAGGCAAGAGAATTTCACTACAAAGTCCTGGATTCTGTAAAGAAAACTATTTTCTCGTACTTTAGAAATCACACACCTTTCTTCAAACCTTCTCCCGAAGCCTCACTGAGATAGCTTAGAGGGGATATTTTGCTTTTATTACACAGTGATACAATTTGCCTTAAAGCATCTTCTTCCTAGGAATCAACATGTGTGACTATTCCTCTGCTTCCAGAATCACTAGCCTCTGTGCTGGTCCTCAAGTGATTGGAACTCACAGTCCCACCTCAGGGCCTTTGGACCTGCTCTCTCTCCTGCGTGGAATCAGCTTAGAGCAGGTACCCTCTAGATAGCATCAGGCTTAAGGCTGAAAACAGAAAACGTTATCATTCTCAACCTGTCTGGGGAAAATAAACGCTGTCTCCATATTCTTCAAGAATGGAAGCAATGTCTTTACTTGCCTCCTGTTGTCTCAGGATCCCAAGACAAAAAGCCCTCAACAAATACTTGCTGGTAGTTCCATGGTATGAAAAAAAGCCACAACACAGAGGCAGGTTCTCTGCAGAATTTAAATTCTTAATCACTACTCATTACCACAGCTAAAGAAAGCCCAGCCCGTCCACGGCATGGCACATTACGCAGTTCAGAAAAATAAAGAGGTGGCTCAATATAAACTTAACTATCCCTAAGATAGGACATTAAAATCAGGAATATAAGATATAACATATTTCTCTCATACATGAAAGAAAAAAAAATGGGTGCTTTTTGTCCTCATATGCAGTGGGGAAGAAGTAGAAGATGTAGGGCAACCTAGTCTTCTGGAATTGGGGCCTCGGCGTCAGGGATGGAAGAATGCTTATTTTTTACCAATTTGTACTGCTTGGATTTTTACCATTTATATGTTAAATAAATTAAAGTGTTAAATAATTTAAAATTTATCATTTAAAAAAAAAATTCTGCCCCCCTACCCTAACAGTTATCGGAGTTTCCAGAAAGAGTACTTTGTACACCAATTATGGAAAAAACAGGCTCTCATTAGTGCTTGCATTAATGCCTATAAACATAAAAGTAATGCCCTCTGGGCTGTGAAAGGGGAAGCAGTCCAGAGAGAAACAGGTATAGGAATAAAGGACACCCAAGTTGGCATCAATGCTTCTTCCATCTCCAGGACCTTATTCCCCGCAATGTGAGCAAAAAGTCTGCTGTGGTCCACAAAGGAGTCACAGGGCCCTCATCACTGTTCCTCCCTCTCCACAGACCCTTTCAACCATGAACACCTGCCACCAAACCCGCACATCTCAAATCAACCCCGGCACACATATATGACCAAAAAAAAAAAAAAAAACATTTTACATGAAGGGACTGGATGTCAAGACCAAGTAAAAGGCAAAGATGCTAAGTGGTCAGTGACAACAATCTGCTGTCAGGCTGAAGTTAAGGAATGGTCCAGAGTCCATAATCAGAGATGCTTATACTCATAGGTATGGATGGGCATCTGGACCTGGATCCAATGCTGGCTCTGCCACTAGCTTGCCAGGGGATGTCAGATAAGTGGAAGTGGCTTCACCTCCCCAAGCATATTAGGTAAGCATTCTTTAGACTCTGGGTTTCACCCTGTTACAATCATGAAGCAAATATTATGGGTCAGGGCATAATTTGTACAAATGAAGTAGAATTGAGTGGAAATTATCACCCCAAGTTAAAGAAATGAAATATTTTTTTGAAACTTCTGCTTTGATTATATGTGTGACTCTGTTGTATCTGTATGTATACATGTATACAGTGGGTAACAAGATACAGAATAGGAAATGTCAGTAAATAATCCATACTAAGAGGAAATATTATTTTTAAAGCCTTTGTCTCATCTGTGTGTGAATAGATACTAGATAAGGATGTAAGATATGTCTCTTAGTGTACATTAGAGTCATTTGAAAGCCACAGGCCAAGGTATTCCCTATGCCTCTTTCAAGCTCAGAGTTTTATAAGTCAATTGGAGGCAGTATTACCTAGTGAAATTTGAACATGATAAAAGCTAGATTCAAAGCCCTTTTCTGCCACTTACAGCGCTAAGGATTTGGTACAGGTTAACATACCAAGCCTCTATTTCCTTGACTTTCGCTAAAGATCCTACTGAAGCCTTGGATGTCTGGGAACAGGAAGGACATGTCCTCTTTCCATCCACCCTTCTGCATTGCTCCTCTACATTTTTCCAGCTCAGAATATCTTTTTTTTTTTTTTACTCTTCTGAGTTTACCCTACCCCTCTTTTTCAGCATATTTGTCATCTCTATGGCAACATTGTAATTCCTCTACCTATTGTGTTACTGGGCATACAAGAAGAGAAAAAAAACATGTGAAAATTTAGAACCATGTTGGTGCCTAGGAGGTCCTCAATAAATGCAAACATTAATAGTAGCAGGAGAAGTAGTTGTAGGCTGTGTCCTGGCAGTGCCAAGAGTCTTGGTAGTATCTATCCTTAATGCTTGTCAAAATGCCTCCATAAAATGAAAAGTATAAGGGTGAGATGTTAGATCAAGACGGTCAAAGTAGCTAAATGATATTACACGGGAAGTTTTGCATTTTAATAGAGGATCATAGAAAATTCCAAATGAATTCAATGCTGAAGGAATTACCCCTTGCAACCCAGACAATCTAAAAAAGGGAGCAATTCGTTCTGGTGGAAAGGGTCCAAAGAGAGGTGCCTCTCCCTTGTACCCAACCTTTGAACACCAAACCAAAAATAGCACCAATAATCTCAGGCTGATTATGGTTGTGAGACAAAGAGAATTCTTAACTGTGCCTTCTCTCCTTGAATAATCACAATCTTGTTGCTTTGGGTTGCTTTGGCAAGCCTTCTGGGAGGCAGGAAAGGTGCTGTGTTAAGATATTTCTCCTGCCTTGTCAGCACTGATTATAATGTTGCCAAAGGATCATCCACAATGTATCGCACCAATGATCTGTGTCTTCCTGTCTCCATAATATTGACACCATGTGATAAAGATCTGTGTGTTAACAATGTCAGAGCACGCTGCACACGTTTCTGTGTCTGAGGATGTACTTAGGCTGGTCTATTTAGTCAGACTCCAAAGCACCCCAGAGATAGAGAGAAGGCTCCAATGTGGCTGCTTCCCATCTTGAAAAAAAAAAGCATTAGAAAGGAAGGGGAGCATGATCTGAACCCCTGTTCTGCCAAAAAACGTTATTGTCAGGCGCTTGGCAATGAACTTCCATACATCTCTAAATCTTGAAAACCACACTCAAGAATATAAGAGCTCTGTCAGGTCACATTGCCTTGTTTGAAAAGCAGACCAGGAATATCAGAAGCCCCCAGGACCCTGCCAACACAGATCCCGCCAAGATGCTATCCCAGAAACTTCTCTGACACTTGTGGTTTGCTCCAGCAGCAAATCATGGAGTCCCACTTCCCTCCTTCCCAGCATGAGCTGTATTTTGGTATTTTGCAGAACCGGGATATATGCCCAGAAGACTTGCAAGTATGCCTTCAAAGCAAACAAGTAGCTCACTACTGATGTGTTCACCACTTCAGCTGTGCATTAAGGGTCCTGGGCTTGCAGCCAGAAACCTCTGGCTCTTAACTAACGTGCTGGATGACCTCAGTCAAGTCCCTTTCCTTCTCTGAGGCCCAGTTTTCCCATCTCTTACACAAGCTGGTAAAAGGAGATTATCTCTAACCTTGGTTCTAATTCCAGGAGCCTACTAATTTTTAAAACTTTTGGGCTGAGAAACAAAAGTGCCTTTCTGAGCAATTAATTAAATGTACAGATAAAATCACATTAACTTATAAATCAGAATGTCCCTTCTAATTACATCGTAAGCAACATCACAATGAAAGTTGCCCAAAGCTACCAACGTAGTTAATCAACAGCTACTGAAACCCTTACATTCCTCTTCTATCTAAAGAACTAAAGCCTCTGGGAACACACCATACAGCAAGGTTTTCAATTTCAATATTTGGATGTTTTCCTTTTAGGAAATGCCCTCCGTTTAAGGACAATGACCACCTTTTCTGAGACATCTAGTATTAGCTCAAAATTTCAGTTGGTCATTCAAAAGTATTTTGTGAGCTTTCTAATGTCACACACTGTCCTGGGGCCTGTGATTAGAACTTTAATTTCAAGACCAGGGCCATGATCTTACATATAGGCTGAGTAGCAGATATAAAGAAGGGACAAAACACTACAGTGTAACTGAAGGAACACATTATAAAGACACCTAATTCAGCCCCTGAAGAGTCAAGGGAGATTTTCCTAAAGAAGCAATATCTATGCTGAGACTGTAAATACAAGTATAAGTTAGCCAAGCAAAAGTAGAAGGGGGTAGAAGAGTGGAAACTTTCCCAGTTACTGGAAGAGCAAAATCAAATATTTGGAGGTACACTAACCACCTAAAAATTGCCCTCCTCCAAATCCAAAGTATCCCCTCCCCACCTAGAGTTCTATTTGACACACTAGTAATGGGTTTAACTACAATCCAAACCAGAATATGTTTCATATGCAATATTCTTATCTTAACATGTAAGGAAGGAACAGTGACATAGCCATGTAGGGTTAGGAGGCAGGAGAATTTAAAAGGACAGACCTGGATCACAAGTCTGGGTCTGTTGCTCAGGATCTGGTTGACCTGGACAAGTTGCTTAACCTCTGTAATGTCAGTGGTTTTGTTTGTTTGTTTGGGCTGCACCCTCAGCATGTGGAGGTTCCTAGTTGTAAACTGTGAGACAGATTTGGCAACACCAGATCCTTAATCCACTGGCCTCATGGGAATTTCCTCTGTGATGTCACTTTCATTTTTAGTTAAACTGAAGGCTGATGCATAACATCTATTTAACAAATACTAGGTAACAGATAAGTCCTTGCCACACAACAGACACTGTGCAAAGCCCTTCAGTCACTGACCAAGGTTAAGTCCTGGCAGCACACGTAGAAGGGGCATCCTGTTACTGTCTGTCTTCAACATCTAGGTGAAGAAATGGACACTTGGACAAGTTCAATTACCAGACCAAGGTAACAACAGCTAGCAAGGTGGAGACAGGCTTTGACCTCTAGTGGTTTGTATTCAGAGTCCAAGTCTTTCCACCTTCTACTTCTCCACTGCAAGCCATGCCAGAAAAGTAGGTTTTCCCCCACTGAAGTGGCAAAAATTAAACAAAACAACAACAGCAGCAGCAGCAAAACAGTATATTACAGATGCAGACATTGTAAATACAAGCTAGTTCTTGGTGCTCATTTCAATCACAAATGGCTGTGGTTATTTAAAACACGTGTTTCGCACAGCTGCCTATCAAAGCTACCTGAGCTCAATTACCATCTGTGAATAAGAGGTCAGGGTTAAAAGCAACTGATTCAGAAAATAATTTGGACCTGAAAAGGGAAAGATGACAAAACAGTTTGCTGGACAAGAGGTCTGGCACCTCTGGCCACTTTTCAATGAAATAGAAGGTAAAAGATGTTGAGGTCACTGAGAAAACAATTTAAGTGGGCTAGAAAGAACATGGGCATGATGGCAACTTGTTATTGGCAGAAGGAAGCCCTGACATATTCCGAGGGTGTCAAAAACATAGTAATGAAGGGGAAGAGAGGGGTTTTTCTTACCTCACAGCTAGGTTCACTAAATTGGGAGACAGAGCTTGACACTTTGACAGAGCAGCACATTGGCCTGGCTCACGGTGTCATTTTGTGTCAAGTATTGGTACAAATACCGACACTGATGTACTGAAGGACCATTTGAAGCTTCCTCAAACGCTTTCCAACTTGGCACAGAAAAAAACAAGTGTAACAAACATCTCTGTGATGACTACACCTCTCAAAGAGCTTTCAAAGTTGCCTCCAGGTTGAGCAGCTTGTTTCTTTACCCGTGGACATCAGCACAGGCTGCAGTAGAGACTATACCATTGTGTGTGTGTGTGTGTGTGTGTGTGTGTGTGTGTGTGTGTGTGTGTGTGTGTGTGTGTGTGTGTGTGTGTGTTGCTGGAAGTGGAAGGGGCTTGGAGTTCTCCTCTTGAAGCTGTTTGAAAGGAATCCAAAAGCTAGAGAATAACTGGGGCAAACAGTAATATGCAGATACAGACTTGAGGCCAGGACTAAAAATACAGATTCCTGGGTTCTCAGCCCCCAAGGTTTTGATTCAGTAAGCCTCCAGTCCAGTCCAGAAACTTGCATCTTAAGATGCTCATGTCAACTTCAGGTTCAGCTGGATGGCACATCCACTGGTGTAGAGACTCAAGAGAGCAGGGCACTGGTCCCCATTCTGACACCTACTGGTGGTAGGACCTCTGGCAAGTCACTTCTAAGTATCTTCAGCTGTTTCTCTTTCCTCAGTTGATAAAGTAGGGAGAGAGTCCTTCGGAAAGACTTCCAAGGACCTCTGGCTCCATCAGTCTAGAAGGGGGTGTTGGGACTAGTAGCCAGCATAATATGTAATGAGGACCTTGGGGCCAGGAGTCAACCAAACCCAGGTTGAATTTCAGCACTGCTGCTTTCCAGGTGCTGGGCCACAGACAACTAAGGTCACTTCTCTGGGACAAGTAACATAATTTCTCTAAGGCTCAGTTCCTTCCAATATAAAATGCCGCTGATGGTAATAGTGCCTATGGCATAGATTCCTGTGGGTGTTAAATAGGCAGTGCACAGAGAAAGTGCAGGATAGTGCCCTGCCAAGTGCCCACTGTCTGTTGGTTGTGAATACCCACGACAAGGTCAAGCAGAAGAGCTGTCTGCCGTCCCCTGGAGCTACTGTGATTAATGAGGTTCAGGGAAAGGTAACCCCAGCTGAGCAATCCTTGGGCTTGTCCTTTTATCAAGAGAAATTCACAAGAAATGCACTTTTCTGGGGAGAACAGGATACCAGAGCGTAGCATTAAACTATGTCTCTTAGGAGGAAATATGGTAACCAGTTAGAGAAGGGTGTTATACTGTCTATACTACATGCAGCTCAGGAATGCCTTGCTTTAGAATCAATGGGGCACTCATTAAAGTGGCATATTCTTGTCTCTACTGGATCAGACACCCCCCCCCCCAGGGAATGGGTCCAATAATGTGCTTTTCTCAGAACTTACCCAGGAGATTCTTCCATGAAAACAGAATCTGCTAGAGAATCACTGGCAAATACTGCTAATGAAACAACACCCCCCCCGCCCCACCCCTCCCAATTTTTTGGTCCTGTGTTTACCCTTGAAAAAACAAAACAAAACAAAAAACAGCGAAGGCAAATGAACTTGTGCATCTGTGCATTTACCAAGAATCTAAACTTCTCATACTCTTGCCATCTCCAATGCAGCTGGGTTCCAAGCGGGTGTCTAATTTCTGCATAATTCACGACTCCCCAGGGAAATGAACACTAACCAAGGGCTGGCTACTTAAGGGTGTGATTATGTCAACTTCCTTGGACGGGCAGTATGGTTTGTACAATTAAATACAAAAAGTGATTGCCCCTGCTTCCTCTGCCTTTTCTATTCAACATCATTCCTCTTCCTTCCTCTCCCCACTGGACTTCTTTACCCTTTTCTCATTTATTTCACTTTATGCTTTCTCTTCTTTATGCTCTTCTCCAGATTTCTTTTCCCTCCCTTCCCTTCCTTCCACTTCTCTCTCCCCCACCTGATTCCTCATAGTCTTTGCCCCATCTACCCTACAGCTTTCCTTCTCTCTTTCCCTTTCTCTCTTTGCCTCTGTGAATGTGTGTCTCTGATTCATCCTTTATGCTGCCTCTGTGTTAGCTATCTTTATCTCTCTCTGTTCCCCTACCTCTCTTTTCTTCTTTTTCTGACTCTGTACTTCCATCTAGGTGTCTTTTTCTTTCTGTCCTCTGTTACGCACAATACCTTGCTGTCCATTCCTTTTCTTGATGCCCCCATCTCCTGGCTCCCCTCCCAGTAAGAAACCTCCCAGAGGCAGGCTTCTGGCCAAGCATGCATGTGTCCCATGAGAAATCGGCCAGCGCCCTCTACAAGTCAAGGGACTCACTCAACTCACAAGTTTTCAGTGATCTGCTGCCAGAGGCCCCAATTGAAGTGGATAACGCCTGGGAGGGAAGAATATGGGTGCTGGAAAAATGCAGCAGCAACTACAGAGTGGGAATAGCAAGGCTACAGAGCTCTAGTAACCAGAGCCTCCCCTGAAGGAGAGGCTGCTGGGCTAGGTGCTAGCAGTGGAGGGTTCTTTTGCCTTTTGAGTGTTCATCGCTTCATTTCCATGGTACAAACAGCTCCCTACTGGCAGACATTGGAGGAGCAGTGCCAAGGGGGGTGGTGGGAAAGCTTTAGCATCTCAAAATCTCCACCAATCTTTTCAAAGCCAAACAACTTCCTCAAAACACAAAATCTGAGTAAAAAATGAGTGTCTACTATGCAAGCTGCCTACAAAGAACTACCCTCCCCCACCATACCGCCTCTCAAATGCTCCAACATCTTCCAACCAGCCACACATCTCTAAGTATCTCCTTTACAGGCAAGGGGGCTTTTGTCATGAGCAGGGATAACTGTCCCCAATCTATGGATGGGCAAACCGAGGGGTGGAGAAGTTACTCAGCAGACTCTGGATGATACCGCTTTAGAGTGACTAAACTTGCAAGATCCAGAGTATTCTGCACACTCAAAATCAATTAAGGAAGGATGGTGCATTCAGAACAAACTTTTTCAAAGCGCTGCCACACCTTCTCCCAATTGCAGTCTCCTTAGACAGGTGCAGAACTTTGTCTTTAGTCTCTTTCTGTCCAGCTGTCATATTGACCTGTCCCCACACTCACCTGGGCACAGCACTGGTACGCACCCTCCCCACCCAGTCCCTCCCCTCCCTGTGAGTCTCAGAATAAAAGTGCAGGAGGGAGGTAAAGAGAATAAACTTACGCATGGTCCCTGTGCTCCTGCAAGTTGCCCTCCCCTTAAAAGAGTATAGAAAAGCAAAACGCTGAGTTTTGGCTAGCTGCCCAGCCCAGGGAGCTGGAATACCCGCCTCCAGGGACCACGAAGAAGGCTGGGGCTCGCGTCCGAGGACCAGCCAAGTTCGTGTCGCTCCAGCTGAATGGCCCCTCAGTTGCCTGCAAGTTGAATCCTCAGGCACACAATGAGGCCGCTGTTTTCCGACAGGAGGCATTTGGATGCCCCATACACTCAGCCCAAATCGGGCCTGAGAGCAGAGAGCGCATTTCCTTACCCATGTTCTGTCGCACCCCTAGAAGCAGCAGCCTGGGCCGCCGTGGAGGGAGCGCCTCCCCTCCCCCGCTCCCGGCCACAGGAAGCCCGCGCAGGCCACCTGTTGGACTCTGTCCGGCTGCCCCAGATCTTGCGCCCTCAAACCCGCACCCAGAAGCGGGACACCGAGGGTACCCTACTCGTCAGCGACAGAGAAATTTCACCCGCGCCTCCTCCTGTGGCTACCTTTCCTGCTCCTACTCCCCCCTCCCCCTACACAAACACTTCCTTAATATTCCAGCATTCTTTTCTTTAATGATGCGCACTTGGCCTCCCCTAGGGGCCCGAGCTGCCCAAGATCTCTGAGAGCGCCCAGGTGGCTGCGGATCTCCAAGCGCTTACGCTGGGTGCCTGCTTAATGCACGGGCGGCTGAAAACCCCTAAATGGCACATAGGTTGGGGAACAGTCAGTGGCCTGCTCTAGGGAGCCCCCTTTCTCCTTGGGAAGTGTAAGAGGTCTCCCTCCTCGGTTTAGAAATGAAGGTATTCGGGGAAGCCCAGAAGGCAATCGTATTGGGAGAACCAATGTTGCGTTTTGCTGCCAAATCCCAGGATAGGTGCAAGGCGACTCAACTTTCTCTCGTGTCTCGCTGCCATCCCTGGCAGCAACTAGCTAGGGGTAAAGGGCGCCGCCTCCACCGGGCTACTCACCCCTGGGTACGGACGCTGCTCCCGCAGGAGACCTCAGCAGACTGGCGAGCGCGGAATCCGCGAAATGCCTTAGTGTCTCGCTCCTCTCCCGGGCCACGCGGCGAAGGCTACGCGCTCCGAGCAGGGCAGCCGAGGGCAG
Source organism: Phacochoerus africanus (assembly GCF_016906955.1). Taxonomy (NCBI): domain Eukaryota; kingdom Metazoa; phylum Chordata; class Mammalia; order Artiodactyla; family Suidae; genus Phacochoerus; species Phacochoerus africanus. The sequence goes on along the minus strand of NC_062544.1, from coordinate 12,444,529 downwards.
TGGATCCCATGGGTGGCGAGTTGACAGAGGGCGCGCCGCCCAGCTGGGGGCGCATCGTTTCCAGGGCTGGCGCAGGCTGCAGCGGAGAGAGGGGCTTCCGAGGAAGTTGGCGGCGCTGGGGGCTGACTTCGGACTTAGCGCTCGCTTCGGCTAGAGCTGCCGGGCGCGTCCTCGGGGATAAACGAGGGACTCGCCCGCGGAATGGGGGCCGGCTGCAGGAAGCCTCCGCTGGCCGCCGCCTAGAAAGAGTGCCGCGGCGTCGCGCTGCCTGAAACCCCCAGCAGCGGCTGGAGCAAAGAGCGAATGAGAGCGCCCGGCTGCCTCCCCTCGGCTGCCGGCGCCCCTAGCTCAGAGCCCGACTCGCCCCAGCCCGCCGCGCCCCTCCTCCTGTCCGTGTCCCCTCCCCTCCTCTGCTTCACCGGCTCGCGGGGCTCGCAGGGCTGGGCTCCGGCCAGAGGCTGAGCGGAAGGCGTCCGCAGAGCACGCAGCATGGAGGGCGATCTCGCCGGCTCGGGCTCGGGCTTGGGCTCCGGCAGCGGCAGCAGCGGCCGCCGCCTCCCGCGCGCCCACGTGCCGGAGCCCGGGTGTGCGCGCTCCGGCCGCGGGGCTGGAGGGAGGGAGCGAGGGCGAGCCGCGGGTGGGGGTGGCGGGGAGAGCCTGAACACCCGCGCAGCGGAGGGGAAGCCGAGGAGAGGCTCCCGAGGGCACAGGGCTCCTCGTCTGCAGCTCCCTGAGGACTGACGTGTAAGGCTCCCCCAGCTCCCCCCTCCCTTTGCAGAGCGAAGGGAGCCCGAGCGAAACCCGGGGCTGGGGGTGCTCGGCGCTCCACTCCAAAGGATCAGCGGTTAGCAGCGGCGGAGGCGGCTACGTGTCACCGCCCAAGGGACAGGTTCCAAGCATCCTTCAACCCCTTCGCTTTTCCCCTCGAGGAACGGGGTTCAGAAAGCCCGGGTGAGGGAGTATGCCTGTTCCGGCTCGCCCCGCCTTCCTCCCAGAGTAAAAGCACTTTTCCCGTTAACCAGCAGACTCCAAGGGGCTCCTCCTTCCTGAGAGAAAGGAGTTGCCTTGCAAGATGGGCCTGATGGCCTCCAATCAATTGGCAGATAATTAGTAAGCACTCACTTTGAGCGATGCCAGGCAGTGTCCTGGATCACAGGGCCCTCCCTGGGTGTAAGTTGTGTTGTATTCTCTGCTCTGCAGGCCCTTTCCGGTCCTCATGGCTCCAACCAAAAAGGAGGCTCCTTCCTGATACGGGTAAAAAAGACAAAACAAACACATGTGAGAATTTTAATATTAGGAAACACTTCGAAATGTGGTGATGGTTAAATACTAACAAGAAGCACGATTAAAATACAACATCGCAGAAAAACAGAAAAAGATCTCTTAAGGAAACTTAGAAACTAGCAAAAATGTGCATAAAATTGGGTACATGTGCAGTCACCTAAAGCTCTTAGTCTCCAATCTCCTCATTATCTTAATGGGGAAATAGAGGCTCAGAGAAGACAAATGGCTTGTCCAAGGTCACACACATCCAATTTGGTTAAACATCCGTTTTGGGTTGGTCTCCTCTCCTACTGCCAGATCTGTGCTTTTGCTTCCACACACCAGTACACGAATTATGCTCACTTTGTGCTGAGACACAGCAACAGGGAAGAGGGATTCGCTCCCTCTGAGGTTTCCAAAAAAAAAAAAAAAGGCGGGGGGGGGAGGGGCTTCATGAAAGAAGAGGAATTTAAGTTAAATCCTAAAGAGCAGGCAGAATTCACATATCTGGAAAAGTGAGATCATTCAAGGGGAGAAAGTTCAATAAAAAATGAAGAAGGACATGTTAGAGCAGCAGCAAACGTGTTTGGCAGGAGCAAAGAGCTTGCCTAGGTGATGGGGAGCCACTGAAGTGTTTTAAGCAGTAAAAGAAAGCAACGAAAGCTTCATTTTAGAGTGATCAATATGTCTCTGTACAGGATGGATTCGAAGGGAAAGAGAGGAAAGAGGCAGAGGAAAGAAAGGAAAAGAACTGGAGGCAGAGAAAACCATCAGGAGGTCAAGGCAGCTATCCTGGTGCAAGTGATGGAAGACTGATGAAAAGCAGTGGCATATAAAGGTGAAATAAATGAAACTCTTCCTGTCCTTACTCTTAAAATCCTGTTTTATAGAAAGTACTCTGTTGTTAATTGCAGGGGACACTGTATGGAAAGACACATATTCTTGAGACATAAGGGGAAATTGGGGGCTAACCCACAAAGGCAACTTTTCACAATAACTGATCTGAAGCATATCTGGTCCCTTGGTTTCAACATTCAGCACCTGGGAGCTGGACAGCAATAGACTTTGGAGAAAAATGGGCTAAGTTGCGATTTCTATCAATCTACCAAAAGCGAAAACCAGAAAGGGAAGGGGAAATCTTGTTGTTTTTTTTTTAATTCCTTGGAGGCTCTTGAAGTCACAAATGAATGGCTTCAGAGGCTTCCTCGGATTCCTACTCTGGATATAGTCTTTCTGTCTAATACTCTCTCTCTTTATGTGGACCAGCAGCAACAGCATCACATGGAAGCTTGCCAGAAAGAGAATCTGAGGTCCCAGGATATAGCACCTGAATCAATCAGAGTCTTCATCTTAACAAGATTCCTAGGTGATTCATATGCACATTAAGTTTGAGAAGCATTTCTCTACCTGCTCTTGTCCTAAACTACTGTTCTTCAAACTTTTGACTGTAGCACTTAGTAAACACAAAACAAAACAAAGGACATATATTACACCATGGCTAGATACACACTGACTTATAATTTTTTATAAAGTTTCACAAAATAATACATATACTTAATGTGTTATTTATCTAATATTTTCTATTCAATTTATTTTATTTTTAAAAATACTGATCATGTCCAATTAATTATTTCCATGATCCACTGATGGACTGCAATTTGTGGCCTGAAATATATTGAGCTATGTTATTAATTCTTTTTGTCTTGAGTTTTGATTTTATGTTTGTGTATCTTATCTCTTCCTCTAGACTGTGGGTTCCTTGAGGGCAAAGTTCAGATATTTTTTATCATTGAAATATAGGTCAGATGTTAACAGAAGGTTTTGTATATAGTAGCAACTCAATAAATAAGGAATGCAACAAGCAATGCATGCATAAAAGGACTGGAGCCAAGGACGGGGAAAGGCTGGGGGAAGAAGGGAAGAGAAGCTTGGAGCTTAGGAAGGGATTAAGCCAAGAAAATATCCAAAACTCCAACTTCCTGAAGCAATATCAATGGACCATGAGCAGAAAATATAATTTCTAAAATAATTATGCATTCCTAATGTTTCACTGTCAGCCGGAATCTTGCCTTCCAAGAGAGTTCACCTTTATCACTTCCCAAAATTCCAAACTCCAGGGAACTTGGAATGATGGAAAACAGCTGAATAGCTAAAACAGATTATTAGAGGAGGAAAAGGAATGGAGGGAGAGATGGCAAAAACCAGTTAGTGCAAATCTGACAGGAGAAGAGGAAAGCTTCTCAAAATCTTCTCATCCTGGGACCAGGGCCACCAACCAAGGGGAGGGAAGTGCTAGGACTAATTATTTGGATTGAAGCAGATTTCAGTCTCACTACATAGGGATATTTGGCAATTAGAGCTTTACAAAATCCAAAATGGCTTTTGATGGCAGTAATTCCCTTGCCATAGGATTATATATACTACAGACAATGAAAAGTACTTATTGTTCACCAACCAACAGAACTTTAGAGTGGAGAGTATTATGATTTATTTCAGATAAATAAAAAAAGCATAACCTAAAGTGTAAACATTAGAGTCAGAGAATTTTATATTATAAAGAGACCTTAAGGGTCCACCAGTTCAACTCCTCATTTTAAAGGAATTGGTGGGAGTTATCACAGATTATCTTATCACAGGGTATACAAGCAAGCTATAGATCAATGATTTTATCTCAGGCTTTCAAACTTAGTCACCATGACTGCCTGTTACATTTTACATAGGAATGCTACAGACTACACAGTTAGGAATCCCTATTTTACTGTAAAGAATGATAGATGAATACATTTATTGAGTGGATACATTTATTGAGTATCTACTATGAGGCAGTCACTGTAGCAGGTATTATACGTGTTTTACTTCATAAAATCCCCATTAAAAATCCATAAAGTAGAAGTTTTTAATCTCTATTTTGCAAATGAGGAAAGGAAGTCTCAGAGAGTATAAATAGTTTTCTCAAGATTTTAAGGCTAGAAAGCTCCATAAGAGGTTTTGAACAAAGTCTTATATTACTCCTAAGTCCATATACTCTCTCTTTTCCTCATACTTTGCTCCCAAATCATGGAAGAGTTCAAGCAAAAGCTGGAAGATGGAAGGACAGATTTCTGAGGGGTGCAGAGAATTGAAATAGTCGGCTTGATAAGTAGTACATCCTTGTGCTGAGATCCTGGAACACTTTGAAGGGTTATTCACTTTAAGGTGGAAATACTATTAAGTACTTTGAGTACCCCCTCCTGTGAAGAATCCACAAACTGACTCAGTGGTGGCCCATTATACTTGAAAGTTAATGCTGCTGTTGAAAGCTGCATTGGCTGTAGCTCAAAAGGAAGTTTTGCATCCAAAGAATTTCACTCTCTCTATAAATTAGTGTTCTTTTGTTTGTCAGAATAACGGACAGTAATGTAAGCTAGCCTAAGGGGTGGAGCAGGAAACTGATTTTAAAAAACAAAGAGAAGCAAGAAAAAGGGGAAAAGTAATGAAGCAAGGTTTGGGGAAGTGTCTGGAAGTGGAGAACAGAATCCTGTTAGCTGTCTTTCTCTCTTTCTCTCTCTCCCTCCTTCCCCTCTCCCCCTCTCTCATTCTCTCATCTTATTGCTGCTATGCTTCTATTTCTTGCCTCTCTTGTTGCAAAAGACCTCTTTGCTTCCCTGCTCCTATGGCAGAAAACATGAATCCCACACATGTCACAGCTTGCTATCTCTGGGCCTCCAGTCTTTTTATCAGGAGAGGATATCTCATTGGTCAAATGTCCACCTTGGACCATTAGACAGAACCAGGAGGGTGTAGTCACAGTAGCCACAAACCTCCTAGGAGCTCAGCCCTACAAATTAGATTTAAAGCAGGCAAGGTATGGGGTGAGTTCCAGGAAAAGTGCACGAATGTGGCTACTACTCTCTTTAACATGCGTACTGTAATGCTTTAGAAGTGGTAACAGGGATCCTAGACTCTTCTGTAGGAGATCACCAGGGGGACATGAGGCCTGGTGATGTGACAGCTGGTTTAAAGCCCTAAAGGGCAGTGGATCCCCATTTAGAGATCCCCACCTCCAGGAACCTGTGCAGATGGACCAGAACTAATGGAAAGTAATGAATGTCCCAGGCACTTGTATCCTGTGCCTGGTTTCCTGGAAAGAACACCAATTCGGGACTCAGAAAACCTGGATGCAAACCCTGGCTCTGCCCTCACTTTTTATGTGATTTTGGACAACTTACCTCACCTCACCAAAATTAGGGTTAATAAGCATGCCTTGCCTACCTCAGAAAACTGTTTCAAGAAGCAAATGGGTAATATCTCTGAAGCTAGCACTTTGTAAAATCTAAATCACTGAGCAAATGTAAGAGATTATTAATAATACAAGAAATAACAGGAAGCCAAAGAGTTGTAACACTTAGGTTACCCTAGCAAATATCTATTCCACCATGCTCTTCGGAGTAGAAAAAAAAAATCATGCTGCAAGAAATGTAATGAATGTGAAGTGTGTTTATCCTATTTTTATGAGGCATGGTTGGGTGAAAAAGATCAGCACAGCTTAAAAGTGAAGAATTGAAAGTGTATAGTTTTCAAGAAATAACTAGAGCCTTCAGTAGTAGTAGTTAGTAGTAATACTACTACTGGTAGTAGTAGTAGTAATAGTTAGTAGTAATAGCAGCAATACAACAGTAACAATAATAACCATCTGGTTGCCATGTCCAGGCATTGTGCTAAGTGCTTTCCATGCAGTTGCTCATTAACTTTGTATACCCTCTCAGCTAGGCTCCATTCTTGTCTCTGTTTTAAAGATGAGGAAACTGAAGCAGGGCATGTTGATAATTTACTCAGTCTCAAATACGATAGGTGGGAGAGTCCAGACTAAAATTCAATTTACTTCAATACAAACTTAAATCAAATAACCAAGACACTATTCTGTTTTTTTATACCCTTAGAAGAAAATGTGATAAATGTCAGGTTTTGGTGGTGACAAAAGTAGTATATGAAGGAGAGCATCTAACAGTCGAAACTATTCAGTCATGAGTCTACATGTTTTTGATGCATGATATTTTCCCCATTGAATATGGATGATCATAAATAAGACTAATTTAATCATTACACACCCAGTTAAATTATTCAAAAATGACAATACCAGTTATTGATGAAAATGTGAGTAACAGGAATGCTCATTCATTGCTAGGGCAAAATGATACACCCACGTGGAAGACAGTTTGGTAGTTTCTTAAAAGCTAAGCACAGTCTTACCATGTAACTGAGAAGCTTCACTCTTAGCTATTTATCCAATTGATTCGAACACATCTCTATACAAAAACCTGCAGACAAATGTTTCTCACAGATTTATTCATCACCAAAAACTAGAAGAACCTAGATGTCCTTCAATAGGTGAATGGCTAAACAAACTGTACTATATCCATATGATACTACAATACAACAGTACAGTGTACCTAAAACTATCAAAAAGCAATAAAAAATAAACTTGGAGGAATTATTATAGCCAAGACACACATAAGGATTTACAATTAAATGTAATGGGGTATCCTAGTGGGATCTTGGGGTGGGGGAAAGGACATTTGATTAAAAACTAAGATACTTGGGAGTTCCCATTGTGGCTCAGGAAGCTAAGGATCCAACACAGTGAGGATGTAGATTCTATCCCTGGTCTTGCTCAGTGGGTTAAGGATCTGATGTTGCTGCAAGCTGTCGTGCAATTTGCAGATACAGCTCAGATTTTGTGTTGTGGTGGCTCTGGCATAGGCCTGCAGCTGCAGATCTGATTTAGCTCCTGGCCCAGGAACTTCCATATGCCACAGGTGCAGCTGTAAACAGAAAAGAAAAAAAAAACCAAAAACTCGTAAGATATCTGAATAACATGGACTTTTAGTTAACAACAATGCATTATTTGTTCATTAATTGTGACAAATCTACCATACTGATTTAAGATGTTAATTGTATGATAAAATGGGTATGAGGTATGTGTATATAAAGCTCTCTACACTAGCTTGGTAATTTTTTTTGTAAATCTAAAGCCATTCTAAAGTTAAAAGTTAAGGAGTTCCCTTGTAGTAGAGCAGGTTAAGGAGCCAGTGTTGTCACTGCAGCTGCTCAGGTCACTCCTGTGGGGTAGGTTCGATCCCTGGCCTAGGAATGTCTACATGCTGTGGGCATGGCCAAAAATAGTAATAATAAAGTTAAAAGTTTATTTTATGGAGTTCACATCATGGCTCGGAGGTAATGATCCCAACTAGTATCCATGAGGATGTGAGTTCGATCCCTAGCCTTGCTCTATGGGTTAAGGATCCAGCTTTGCCATGGGCTGTGATGTAGGTCTCAGAAACAGCTTGGGTCTGGCTTTGCTGTGGCTGTGGTGTAGGCCAGCAGCTATAGCTCTGATTCAACCTCTAGCCTGGGGATTTGCACATGCCGTGCGTGTGGCCCTAAAAAGACCAAAAAAAAAGTTGTTGCTGTTTTTTAAATGTAAAAACAAAAACAAAAACAAAAAAGAAAACTAATGAACTGTAAAGTCCCAAGAGACATGCTACAGGGAATACACAGCGTTCTTTCCTCAAATAATAAAATACTGAAACCGAAAAAAAATCAAAACAAAATTTTAAAAACTTAACTAATTTAAACTCATCAATGAGAAAAAAATGAGTTAATTTTTCAGACAGGTCAATGGCCCCATTTGAAATCATTAGAAGCCTCATGCTGTGGTCAAGAACAATTTTCTTCCTCATTTTTCTGCTTGTGAGACCTGTCCTGTTCATATTTAATGGCTATTTAGATATCTCAAAGATAATATTGATCTGTGTCTTAAAGTGGAATTGATTATTCAGCATGCCACTATTAAAATGTCCCTTCCTTGCCTAGGTATTTGCCTCAGCACACATTAATGCTATTTTGTCAACAGCATGTATTCAGTGGCTAATAGATTCAATCTCAACTAAGCATATAAAATCAAACTCCATGACGCAAGTTTGATTTAGGTGCAGACGCCAGTAACAAAACGCAAGGGTGGATGTAGAAGATCATGTGCTGATTTATTTCTGGAAAGAAAAAATAGAGGGAATCCTTTTAAAAGATGACTGTTTTCTATCATCTGGAGATTACTTAGTAGAGAAAAATGTGTGTATGCTAACTACAGCCATTTGAACAGAGCAAAACAATTAGGAGGTGATTCAAATCCTAATTTCCATCTATTTTGCTCATCTATTCATTGGCTTGTTGGAGGAGAGAACAGCAAAATGAAGATTGTCAACCCAGTTCAGAATTACTAAAGGAAAGGATTGTGTATTCTATTATTTGCATACGCTACGACAAACCAGGCAGAACTGAACTGTTCCTTCCGACTTCTAGAAGCTGTATAATTTTTCCACCAATGCTTTCTCGGTACAGTATTTTCTTTGGAAAGCGTATTTTATGTGAGTTCTTCCCGTTGTGGTGGTAGTTTGGACTAACACAAATATTACTTCAATGAAAGATACTTGTTTTCCCAGAAAATATTTCTAGAATGAAAATTTAAGGTACAGCCTACCAGTGGGACCAGTTTTGTTTTTAGCACTCTGGAAACTCATGAGATTAAATTACATATGTAAGATTTGAATTTTGTGAATATAGCAAACCTAATTTATTGTTGGAAAATAGTGAGGTAAGATATCATGCAGTGTGACCCAGCAATTCCATCCCTAACTATATACACCCGACTGGTGCTCAAACAGAAATCTGCACTCACATGTTCGTAGCAGCACTATTCACAAGAGTCAGAAGGTAGAAACAACTCACATGTTCATCAGGTGATGAACAGATAAACAAAATGTGGTATATCTCTACAATGGAATTTTTTGGTTTTTTTTTTTTTTTGTCTTTTTGCCTTTTCTAGGGCCGCTCCCTTGGCATATGGAGGTTCCCAGGCTCGGGGTCCAATCGGAGCTGTAGCCGCCAGCCTATGCCACAGCCACAGCCACAGCCACGCGGGATCCGAGCTGCATCTGCGACCTACACCACAGCTCACGGCAATGCCAGATCGTTAACCCCCTGAGCATGGCCAGGGATCGAACCTGCAACCTCATGGTTCCTAGTCAGATTCGTTAACCACTGAGCCACGACGGGAACTCCTACAATGGAATATTTCACAGCCGTAAAACAAAGGGTACCTGCCCCGACATGAATGAATCTTGAAAATGTAATGCTAAGGGAAAGAAGTCAGAAACAGAAGGGCACATATTGCATGAGACTATTTATACAAAATACTCAGAATAGGCAAATTCAGAGAGACAAAAAAGCAGACTGATGGTTTTGATGGGATGGAGAAAGTAAGGCATGGGAAGTGACTTCTTCCTGCGGAGCGAGGAAAGTATTAAAGAAGGAGACAGTGATGATGCTACACCTTGCGAATGAACTAAAAGCCCCTGAAGTGTGTGTGTGTGTGTGTGCATATAATTATAACATATATAATTATATATATATTATTTTAAAATCATTAAAAGTGGGACTAAAATATACACAATACTATATATAAAATATAAAACCAACAAGGACCTACTGTATAGCACAAGTATCGAGACTCAATATTCTGTTCTAACCTATAAGAGAAGATAATCTGAAGAAGATACATACATACATGTATATGTGTGTGTATATACAACACAACTGAATTACCTTACTAACATGATATTATAAATCAGCTATTTCAGTTAAAAGGAAAAGAACATGAGCAAGGCGTGCATACACACACAGACACACACAGGCAAAAGAACATGGAGGAAAGAGCTGCTTTTTTTCCCAGAGAAATCAGCTCCCTACCGTAACAGCACTCAGCTCTTCTTTGCTACCTAAAACATCGCAGGAAGAAATACATAAACACCCTCCCACCAGGCAGAGGAGCAGATGGAATTTAGATGGCTTGTCAGGCTGGCCAGAGGCTGTGATGGGTATGACACTAGTCATGAACCACGTGCGGCGTCTGAGAAGCGCAGTCAGAGCATCCGGCAGGGGCTCCGAAAAGCCATCACAGACCTGGCCAGACTGAAGGTGGGGCCACTTAGCAGACCCAGAGACCTCAAACTCTGATGGGAGGGCTGGTGGACAGGGAGCAGATCAGTGAAGAAGCATAAACCTGAATCAGGAGGCAGGGTAGAAACAGGAAATCACAAAGAAGTCAAGGTGAAGCAGCATTTGCCAAATACGTGTGCTCTCAGCTTCCTTTGAGAAATGGCAGGACCTCTCATGTTATCTCAAAACTCATTTCATGAGTCATAGTATCCTCAGATGAGGTGAAGCCAATCAACACTGGTTACAAAAGTGGTTTCCATTTGCTTAGGGCTGGCTAAGCACCAGGCCTGAGCTGAGAGCAGCACAAGGATTATTCCTTTTAAAACGGAATGCCCTTCAAGGTTTGCATTGTTCCAGTCAATGAAGACCTGAGGAAACTGAGGCTTGGAGAGGTGAGAGAACTCTCTCCAGGGCTCCCAAACCAGAGTTTGAAGGCTGGGGATCTGACTGTAATGCTCTTGTAATCACAGAGGTGCTTTAAATAGCTGCTATCCTCACAGAAAAGTTTCCAGGGAAAGGCTCGTGAGCTCCTGACCTATAGTAATCTGACTCAGAAGAAATATGCAAAGGGATTTAAAAGACTCAGCAGCAAACTAATGAAGACAGCGTGAAAACCAGGATGTTAGGAAGTGTGAAGTAGGAAGGAGCTACCAAAAATACACTTAACATGCTTCATGGCCATCATCTATTTACAGAACAGTCACCCCCACTAAACTGAGAGCCCCTGGTAGGTTGGAATCCTGAGTTTTTCACCTGGATATTTGGAACAGTGCCTGTATCCAATAAGCCTTTAATAAATATTTTTTGAATTAATAAACTATCTTCTGGTAATAGTGAATGATAAGAATAGTTGCTACCATTTATTGAGCATTTAACTTATGCTTAGAAATATGCACCTTATAAAGTTTGTCTCATTTTCACATCCCCCAAATAAAATAAATACAATTACCTCCTGTTACAAAGAAACTGAAGCTCAAATAACTTCACCAAATTCAACTATCTCGTAAGAAAAAAAAAAAAAAAAAACGAACTGGTTTCAAACCCTAATCTCTGACTCCAAATTCCAGGCGTTTCACCTTCTTCTATTTCCTATAATAGTCAATCTATCCTTCAGGGAGGATGGATTAGTGATTATGCACATTTTAGAAAAGGGAAAATGAAAATTATAATGTAATGTCAGCTTTTAAAAAAACAGAATGCAAAATTATACATGTGCTTTGATTACAACTGTGTAAAAATTCACAACATATAAAGGAAACAGCAGGAAGCCTGGAAAATAAAACGGTTGTACAAGGATGGTGAGACTATGGATAATTTTTTAACATTTGGCTTAATTTTGCTATAATGTTATTTTAAGAATAAATAAGATCTGAAGGCAAATACCAGTGTAATAAAACAAGTTATTATATGCGCACAAACTGATTGCTTTAGGCAGAATCATTGCTTTGGAGCCCTGCGTTGTAGATCCAGGATAATTATATGACATTTTGGGTACCATATTTTCCTAAAGATAGGGCAAAACTCTTTGAAACAGGAATTTCGAGTCTTTCTGAATTCTCTAGTTAAGACTAAAAACCTGAAAATATGGTCTACTATTATCCTCAGTGGCACATTCAAAAATATCACTTGCTGTAAATGTAACTTCGAACCAGTTTCTCCTTTCGTATAATGTAAGAAATATTCTCTGTCTCTATGTATATTAAGTTTTATTACTCTGTAACACATCAACTCCACCATCAGTCTTTCATCCTGGGACCAGTTATCTTTTGAAAAGCCAGGTCAGTAGATGACATGTCCCTCCTCCAAAACCCTCCAGCATTTCCCATTACATAAGGAATATACAGAGCTCCAAACCACATTTGGAAAATGGAGATAATAACCTTCATAACTCCACCAAGGAAAACTGCTATATACAGCATATAGTAATTGTTCAATAAACATTAACTCTTATTTTTTCATTTACTACTAGTATATACTAGGTGCTAGGTTACGCATTAGGAATACAGGCTAGGAGCTCCCACTGTGGTGCAGTGGGTTAATAACCCAGCATTTTCTCTGAAGCAGCATCAGTTCAATCCCTGACATTGTTCCAGCTGTGGCATAGGTTGCAGCTGTGGCTCAGATTTGACCACTGGCCCAGGAACTTCCATATGCCATTAGTGCAGTTAAAAAATAAAATAAAAAGGAATACAGGCTAGACCAGGCATACTACCCATGATTGTTAAATTAATCTATACTCATTGAGCATCTGCTGGAAATTGTAGGAAAAGAGAAATAACATGTAAATCCCTGTTTTTAAGATGTTAGTCTAGAAATTACATTCAACTGAGAGAAGATGTACATACTGGCCACAATCTATACTAGTAATGATAGCTTGGTGAAGTCATTTCAACCTCCACTTTCATTTTTATTTTTATTGTTTTTATTTTATTTTATTTTTTTGTCTTTTTGCCTTTTCTAGAGCTGCACCAGGGGCACATGGAAGTTCCCAGGCTAGGGGTCTAATTGTAGCTGTAGCCGCTGGCCTACACCAGAGCCACAGCAAAGCGGGATCCAAACTGCGTCTGCAACCCACACCACAGCTCACGGCAATGCCAGATCCTTAACCTACTGAGCAAGGCCAGGGGTCGAACCTGCAACCTCGTGTCTCTTAGTGGGATTTAACCACTGAACCACGACGGGAACTCCAACCTCCACTTTTAAAACTGGGTTGTTCAGAGTATTAGGTGAAATAACCTTCATCTGTTTTTCAGTTTACATACTCTGGGAAACACTTAAATGGCAGAATGAGAAACACAGATATTTATTGGGGAAATGCCTGTGAATGTATTATGGAATGAATTGTGTTCTCCTAAAATTCAAATGTTGAAGTCCTAAACCCTAGTATCTCAGAATGTAACAGCATTTGGAGACAAGATCTTTAATGAGATAATTAAATTAAAATGAGTGGGCTCTAATTCACTATGACTGATACTCTTATAAGAAGAGATTAGGGACTACAGGGGGCTTGGCCAAGATGGAAGTAGGCCAAGTAGGAAGACCCTGAGCTCACTTTCTCTCATGGGCATAACAAAATTACAACTATTTACAGAGAAACTATTGAAGAGAAGGACAGAATCTGCCATAAAAGATCTTCTGCAATGAAAGATATTAAAAAGGAACCACAAGGAGATGGGTAGGAGGGACCAATTCACAGTATAGTCAAGACCCATACATCCAGGTGGGCAAATCACAAACATGAGGATAATTATAATTGCAGAAGTTCTCTCTAAGAAGCGGAGGGTCTGAGGACCACACTAGAATCCCTAGCTTCCTGCACCAGGAAAGTAAGCCCCCAGAATGTCTGGCTTTGGAGGGCAGCAGGACTTACTTTTGGGAGACCCAGAGGGCTGTAGTAAATAGAGACCACACTTTTAAAGTGTGTACACAAAATGTCATGTGCTTTGAGACCCAGGCAGAAGCAGCAATGTGAAAGAAGCCTGGGTCAGACCTAACTATTCATCTTGAAGAAGTTTCCCAGGGAGGAAGGAGGCAACTGTAATTCATCCTGGGCACATGAACAATGGCAGCAGCTACTGGAGGAGCTCATTCTACCACCTGGAGCCCGGGTGCTGGAAAGCACCATATGGGAGTACTCTCTTGAGCTTACTAGACTTTGGACCCAGCCGCACCCTCAGTGCCCAGCTGTAGGCACCAGTTCTGAGATACCTATGGCCAACCAACTAGGTGAATGGGGACACAAACTCACCCTTAAGATGGCAGGCTGCTTTACAATCCCCTGAGCCAACAAAGGGCCCAAGACACAGTCCCAAGCACCAGTGAGCAGACACCAGACTTAGGACCCCAAAGCCCTGCATGCAGAGACCACAGAGCAAAGCTCCAGCCACCACTGGGCAGGCACCATCCCCAGGACATCCTGGGCTCCAGCCCCACACACCAGCAGGTGGATACCAGCCCCTGAACAGCCTCAGCCCTGAAGCCTGGCAAGGCAGGACACTGCTAACACACTCACATGGCAGCACCAGCCCTGGGATCCACCGAGCCCTGGTGGTGACCACTAGATGGATGACAATGGCTCTAAGACACACTTGGGCCCTCAGCCAGTGGCCCTGGGATCCAGCCCCATGCACCAGGGGGGGCAATACTAGTTTTGGGGTACCATGGACCTTATAGTTAACTGTGTCAGAAATTGGCTCCACCTACCAGTAGTCTTCCACCAGCTCTGGGACCCCTGAGCCCTGCAATAGAGACCACAGGATATATATCTGCATGCCAGTAGGCTGGCACTACCCCCAAAGACCTAGCTTTACTCACCAGTGGACAAGATACCGGCCCTGGGATATCCTGGACACTGAACCCACCCTCTAGCAGTCAGACACCATCTCAGGACAACAGCAGACTCAGAGTCTGCTTTGTCAGGACCAAGACAACATACCAACATGACAGCATCAGCCTTGGGACCCCACAGTCTCCATTCCTGTCCACCACCAGGCCAACTCCAGCTCTGAGACAAATTGGGCCCTTCAAACAGTGGCCCCAGGAATCAGCCCCACTTACTGGTTGGCTGATGCCATCTTTGGGACCCCCAATCCTGGCAGCCAGAGACCCAGCAAGTGAAACACCACTACCACTAGGAAACCCTGGGCACCAGTGCCACCCACCCCAGCAGGCCAACACCGGCACTAAGGGACACCTTGGATTTCACAGCCAGCCAATCTACAATCCAGCCCCACTCACTAGCAGGCCAAGTCCACATTTGAGACAACTCAGAACCCAAAGCTAGCTATATCAGGAATAGGCCATATCCACTAGGAACACTAGTCTTGCAACCACCCATCCTAGAACCCTGCTCTGCCTACCAGTGATCCAGTACTAGGCCCAGGACCATGCAGTGTTCAGCAGCCAGCTACCCTGTTGACCTCACCCAGTCAATCAGCTGCTGGCAGCCTCTATACAATGCAGGGCTTGGCAACCAACCAGACCAGGGCCAGCCTCACCTACAAGACCACCTACAGTAGTGAGCCCACCACAACAGAAGTACAATGCAGCCCACATGGGGGCACCCCTAGAATATGTAGTTCTGGTGACTAAAGGAGAATATGCTGCTGGGGTGCATAGGACAACTCCTACAAAAAGCCACTTCTCCTTTTTTCCTGTCTAAGGACAGGAAACATAACAGACCTTCTGGATGCCTAGAAATAAAAACAGAAAATTTGGCAAAATGAGGCAACAAAAGAACATGTTCCAAACGAAGGAACAAGATAAAACCTCAGAAACGGAACTAAGTGAAGTGGAGACAGGTAATCTACCCCATAGAGAGTTCAAGGTAATGATTGCCAAGATGACCAAAGAACTTTGGAGAAGAATGGATGAAGAAAGAAATAATTTAGAAGTATTTATCAAAGAGTTAGAAAATACAAAGAAGTGCCAAACAGAGATGAAGGATATAATAACTGAAATGAAAACTATACTAGAAGGAAATCAGTGGTAGTTTAAATGATACAGAGGAATGGATCAGTAAGCTGGAAGACACAATAGCATATATCGCTGAAGCTAGAAGAAAAAAAAAGAGTAAAAAGAAATGAGTGAAGTTTAAGACAGCTCTAGAACAACATCAAGAATACTAACATTCACATTGTGGGGGATCCAGAAGGAGAAGAGAGAAAAATGAATAGAGAATTTATTTGAGGACATAGTAGCTGAAAACTTCTCTAGCCTGACAAAGGAAACAGTCATCAGAGCTAGGAAGTACAGAGAGTCCCAAATGGGATCAATCCAAAGAGGACCACACAAAGACACACTGTAAGTAAAATGGCAAAAATTAAAGATAAGGAGAAAATATTAAAATCCAGAAGGAAAAATAAGGTGGTTAGAAAGGAACACCCATTAGATTATCAGCTCACTTTTCAATAGAAACTCTGGACTAGAGGAATGGCACAATATATATAAAGTGATAAAAGGGAAAAACCTACAACTAAGAATATCCTACCCAGCAAGAGTTTTCATTCAGGTTTGATGGAGAGATCAAAAGTTTTACAAGCAAAGCTAAAGGAGCTCATCAGCACTGAACCAGCTTTATAAGGCACTAGAAAGGAGGAAGTAAAATTGTCAGTGTTAGCAGGTGACATGATACTATACATAGAAAATTCGAAAGATACCACCAAGAAACTGAAAAGCTCGTCAATGAATTTGGTAAAGTTGCAGCATATGAAATTAATATACAAATAATTGTTGCGTTTCTATTCACTAAAAACAAACTATCAGAAAGAGACATTAATGAAATAATCCCATTTACAATAACATTAAAAAGACAATTAAGCCCAGGAATAAATAACTAAGGAGGTAAAAGACCTGTACTCAGCGACCGTAAGACACTGATGAAAGAAATCAAATACAACACAGATGGAAAGATATACTGTGTTCACAGATTGGAATGATTAATAATGTTAAAATGACCATACTAGCCCAAGCAATCTATAGACAAAGCAATCCCTATCAAAATATCAATGACATTTTTTACAGAAATAGGTAAAATAATTTTAAAATTTGTATGGGACACAAACTATCCTAAAGATCCCAAATGATAGCTAGAAAAAAAGAAGAAAGGTGGAGGTATCACACTCCCTGACTTTAGACAATACTACAAAGTTACAGTAATCAAAGTAGTATGGTAATGGCAAAAAAACAGACTCATAGATCAATGGAACACAATGCAGGGCCCAGATTAATTTATCAATTAATCTCTGACAAAGGGGGTAAAAATATTAAATGGGGAAATGACAGTTTCTCCAAAATGTAGTGCTAGGGAAACTGACCCGGTACATGTAAAAGAATGGAATTAAAATATTTCCCTTACCACATACAAAAATAAACTCAAAATGTATTAAAGACCTAAATGTAAGACTAGAAACAATAAACCTTCTAGTAGAGAACACAGGCAGAACACTCTTTGACATAATCATAGCAATATTTTACAGATCTGCCTCCTAAAGCAAAGGAAACAAAAGCAAAAGTAAACAAATGGGAACTAGTTAAGCTTAAAAGTTTTTGCACAGCAAAGGAAATTATTGACAAGATGAAAAGACAATATGTAAAATTGCAGAAAATATTTGTAAATGACATGACTGATAAGGTGTGGTTATCCAAAATATGCAAAGAGTTCATACAACTCAATATCCAGAAACATTCAACTTGATTAAAAAATGGACAGAAGGCCTGAATAGACATTTTTCCAAAGAAGATATACAGATGGTGAACAGGCACAAGAATGATGCTCAATATTGCTAATTATCAGAGAAATGCAAACTCTAACCACAACGAGATTTCACCTTACATCTGTCAGAATGACTGTCATCAAAATGACCACAAATAACAAACATTGGCAAGGATGTGGAAAAGGGAATCCTTGTACATTGCTGATGGGAATGAAAATTGGTACAGCCTGTGGAAAACAGTATAGAGGTTTCTCACAAACAATTAAAAATAGAACTACCATGTTATCTAGCAATTCCATTCCTGGTTATCTATCTGAAGAAAATAAAAAGAATTTGAAAAGATACATACATCCCAATATTTACAGCAGCATTATTTATCATTCCCAAGACCTGGAAGCAACCCTAGATGTCCATAAACAGATGAATGAATTAAAAAGATTTTATATGTGTGTGTATGAGAAATGAAAAATTGCCATTTGCAACAACATGGATGGACCTAGAGAGCATTATGCTTACTGAAATAAGTCAGACAGAGAATAACAAACATTGTATACTATTACTTACATATGAAATCTAAGACATAGAACAAATGAATATAACAAAACAAAAACAGACTCACAGATACAAAGAACAAACTCATGGTTACCAGTGGGGAGAAGGAAGGTAGGAAGGGGCAGTATAGGGGTAGGGATTTAAGAGATACAAACTTATATGTAAAAGCTACAATAAATATAAATAAATAAGCTACAAGGATATATTGTACAGCCCAGGGAATATGTCCAATATTTTATAATAACTTTAGAGTATAATCTATACAAATTTAAACTACTATGTTATACACATGGAATTAAAACAATATTGAAAATTAAATATATCTCAATAAAAAAAGAGGAGATTTGGACAAAAACACATACAGAGGAAAGACCACATGAGGACCCAGCTATCTACAAAACAAGAAGAGACATCTCAGAAAAATCTGTTCATGCTGACACTTTAATTTCAGCCTTCTTGCCTCTAGAATTGTTGAAAAACAAATTCCTGTTGTTTAATTTACTCAGTCTGCGGAACTTGGTTACAGCAGCCCTGCTATATACTACATAACAGTATTCAAGTAACAATACAGGTGTGACACCTATAAAAGAAGAAAGAGAAGAAAGGAGATGAAGGTAGGAAGAAACTCACTTGGCAGTGCAGCTCTGAGGAAGCCTCAGATAGACAAATGGGGATCCAGGAGTGCAAGGTGCCTTTTAGAGAAGTACCCCCTTGGGCAGGACTATTCTGGTTCTGCTGCTGTGTACAGATCCTGAAGGAATGGCAGCTGACAGCCATCAGCTTATTACACTTCTCGCAGGAAGCTCTCTCTTAAAGTGAGATCTGAGGGGCATGCCTCCATGTCAGCCTCATGGAACATGTTATCAAAATGCTCAAGAAAACTGCCGTTGTTATAGTTATTCTTACTCTCCTTGATCCTACTGCTCCTGCTGCTACCACTACTGGAGCCCAAATTTGTACATGCATTAAACAGAAAACAAGAAAGAGGAAGCTTTTGCCAGGTTAGACACCAGTGGACTCCAGATCTCCAATCCCCACAACGCTGCTACAAGATAGCCCTTTGCTATATATACAAAGATACAATGTAAAGGTCTTCTCCATATAAATTACATTCATGAACGACCTCCACAGTGCCCACTACTTCACCATTATCAAACTATCCATGTAGTTTAAGGTATATATACTTCCAATAATCTCTAATTAATCCAGATACATTAATATCAAACCTGTGTTACAAACCACTATATTATACTGGCTTTAGGGCAAACTATACAGTTCTTTTTTTCCAGTTATTTTTTTATCAAAGAATAATCGATTTACAGAGTTTTAAATAATCGATTTACCAGTTTCTGCTGCATAACACAATTCTTCATGAGAGAAATAGGGAAAGCACAGATGAATGGGAGCATAAGTATCTATTGTTTTTGTAATGTATTCAGTTAAGTTTATAGTCAGTAAAAGTCAACAAACTTTTCTTGGATGGTAATAATATATACCAGAAGATAAAATGAGGGAAAATAGTAGAGTCTATCAATTTTGATAGGCTAAGAAATATCAGTACAGTATAACCCTGTTCAGAATTTCTAATTCCTCCAAGTTTGAAATTAGGCAGTTTGTCAGTTGTCTTCCTTTGAAGCCCTTCAGTTACAGAGAACTTGTTGTAGCACTGTTCTTTCCTTAACTCTAAAGGATAGTCTAGTTAGGTAAATATATGTGTGTGTTACTTTTTAGAGCCGCATCCATGGCACATGGAAGTTCCCAGGCTAGGGATCAAATCAGAGCTACAGCTGCTGGCCTACACCACAGCCACAGCAATGTGGGATCCCCTACCCACTGAGCAAGGCCAGGGATGGAACCCACATCCTCATGGATACTAGTTGGATTCATTTCCACTGTGTCACAATGGGAACTCCAGTAAATATATTTTGATTATTAGGGAGATTAAATGTATCCTTATTTGGGTCAATTAATTTTCAAATATTTTAAGAAAAACAAAATAAGTTGTTTGAAAAGGCTCTGCAATATACAATGTTATTTTTGTCTTAAGATTCAGGAGACCCTAGGGAAAAACCGTATTTCCTCCAAAGTCACCACTCTGAACAACCGTAAACAGAAAGTAGGAAGGAATTAACACTCAGTGCGAACTTTGTGCAAAAATCTGTGCAAGGTATTTCCTACATTTTATTTCATTGACATCTCAGAAAAACACCCCAATTTTTTACGGAATGAAACTGAATGTCAGAGGTGTAAATGATAAACTTGGAGTGTCATAGTTAGACAAGGATAGAACCAAGAGATTTGAATGAATTGAGTATGATTTTTATTGGTTACGAAATGTGTTTGGCTGATAGTAATAATTTTTTATAGAGTAGGATTTTACTCTCAAGGAAAAACAAAAGTCTAAAGTAAGCTTCACAGTGCTGGTATAGCAGCTCCATAATGTCCTCATGGGTCCAGGACACTTCTGTCTTTCTGTCTAGCTATCCAGAGCATGGGTTTCATCTTCAAGGATGGAGATGGATGCAAGAGTGCTAGCCATCACATCCATATTCCATGGAGGAAAAAAAAAATGAGGCTATCAAGGTACCAAAAGGGTAAACCTCTCAGGTGAAGCAGCACCTTTGAAGACATTTCAGAAGCACCATTTAGCACCGTGAACTTCTGTTTGCTCTGTCTCCATCCAGCTACAAAGGAGGCTGAGCACTTTGTTATCAGAATCAAATTGGAGGAATAAAGGGAAAATGAAAATCATGTATGCTTCCCTAGATGCACAGTCCACCCTATATACACTGTGCCCTGCTGCTAAGGGATGAAGAATGTAGGATGGGCTAAAATAAGGATTTTCAACAGTTGGGCATGTCTCCTCCCAGCTGAGAACTGGGCTCTTAGTAAAGGTCTGTTGCTTATATATATAAATTGTAATCTTGAGGTGTTCTGATGGGGAGACAAGAGTTATCTGACCAGATATTTTGAGCTGAAATTCTAGTGACCTTGATGTGCAAAAAGGATCCTTGAACCATTCTCCAAATCTTTTAATTGACTAGGTAGCCAAGGAGGTTTGGAGAATATGTCTAGAAAAATAACTGAGACTAGAACTGTTTCACTTTATCAATTAAAACATTTAAATATTCTCACTTGTGGTAACTTGAAGTCTCTTCTTAGGAACAGGAAATGAGATTTATTCTTTAGCTTTAAAATCAGATAACTGGAGTTCCCCTCCTGGCTCAGTGGTTAACAAATCTGACTAGGAACCATGAGGTTGCGGGTTCGACCCCTGGCCTTGCTCAGTGGGTTAAGGATCCAGCATTGTCATGACCTGTGGTGTAGGTCACAGATGCGGCTTGGATCCTGTTTTGCTGTGGCTGTGGTATAGGCCAGCGGCTACAGCTCTCATTAGACCCCTAACCTGGGAACCTCCATATGCCGTGGGTGTGGCCATAGAAAAGATAAATAAAATAAAATAAAATAAAATAAAATCAGATAACCAAGTTAGTCACATAAATGTAAAGTTTTACAAATATAGTAATTTCTGTGTGTTTAAAATGCAAAGAAAAATTCTTACTAGGATCGCAGAGGCAAAGAATGCTGGAGCTGGGAGGGTGTCTAAAGATTACCTTGACCTCTGACCCTATTTATGTATTAGGTTTCACTGTTAATAGCGCTACTTCTCTGGTATATTTTTGTCATAAGTGTGGCCATGCAGCTGCATTTAAACAGCCTTCCAATTGGTGGACTTCCCTACATTATGAATTTTGCCTTCCTAAGATAGAAGCCAGAACTTTTTTTTCCAGACTTCCTGGCAGCTAGGACATAGGCATTTGATCCAGGCTTTCTCAATCAGTCACACTCTGTTGGGCTTCTATTTTGAAGGGGGCAGGGTGCGGGAATAGGCCTAGTGTAGAATCCACTTCCTGGTAAGCATGAAGCAGAAACAGACAAGTGCTAGAGACAGTGGTCCATGAATACTATCACATACGCTGTCTATGACGCCAGATTTAATGTCTACGTTAGCCATTGTGGCAGCAGGAGGGTATCTATCGGAAGACAGATTAATTGGAGCATTTTTCTCAGGTGTATGGCCTGCAAGGTTTGTTCCCTATAAAGATTCTGACTTTTAACAGATCCCTTTTCTGACAAAAATAAAGTTCTGTTATCATGAAGGATACACCTTATTTTATAGATGAGAAAGCTGAGTCTTGGAGAAAGCAAGGGAAATATGGTTTATAACATCTGGTGATGTGATATGTAGTAGAATAAAATAGGTTATGAATTTAAGGATCAAAACCAATCTGCTAGACAACATGTGCCAGCAGGACTTGGGAGGATATAGCTGGAGATGGAATCTGGGGCTGCTGACAAAGAGGATGGCATATAAAGTTGGAAAAGGGGAATTTATTGTTAGAGAAACCCTATTCTATGATAGAGGACTGAAAACACTGACAAAGACCCAAGGAGACGATGACAACACAGAGGTAGAACGGCCCTTAGAAGTCTGGAGAAAGCCCAAACCAAGCGAATTAGAAATGCCAAACCATCATGATCAAACTGGAAATCGGGGAACAATCAAAAGGAAAATCAAAAGGCTCAAAAGAGCAGACACACTTACGATGTATAGACTATGTTAGCCTGAAAAGGCAACAGTCAATCATGTCCTACAGGAGGACAGAGAGGACAGGGAGCATACTGTGTTTTACGAAGCAGTGGGGAATAGGCTGATGAGCTGGGCAAAAGAATCCTTGAGAAGTTCAGCAGTGATTGTCTTTTCTTAGACCAAGGAAACTAGACTCCGTGATAGCAGTAGGGATGATAGAATGTTGACAGTAGTTCCAAGTAACTATTAGAATCAAAACACAATTTTCTTACTGCTATTACAAGTATAGTGGTAGCCAGGGAGAGGTGACATGCAGAAAGCGATAGAAAATGTGAAAAGAACACAATATCACACAATGCGATACAACATCATACAACTCAACAGCAAAAAAAAAAAAAAGATCCAGTTTAAAAAATGGGCAGAAGATCCAAACAGATCTTTTTTCAAAGAAGATATGCAGGTGGCCAACAGGTACATGAAAGGTGCTCGACATCACTCATCACCAGGGAAATGCAAATCAAAACCGCAGTGAGACGCCATCTCATACCTGTCAGAGCGGCTGTGATCAAAAAGGCGAGAAATAACAAGTTCTGGCAAGGAGGTAGAGAAAAGAGAACCCCCGAGAACTATTATAAATTAGTGTAACCCGAATGAAAAAGAGTATGTAGATTATTTTAAAAATCAAAAATAAAACTACCACATGACCCAGCAATTTCTCTTCTGGGTATTTATCAGAAGAACATGAAAACACTAACACAAGTCTTACACTCCTCTCTCAATGTTCAGTGCAGATTTTTTTACAATAGCTATGATGTAGAAACATCTGTGTCCAAAGTAGAGGAATGGTTAAAGAAAACGTGGTGTATACACATAATAGAATATTAGTTAGCCGTAAAAAGAAGGAAGTCTTGCCATTTGAAGAAACATGGATGAACCTAGAGGGTATATGCTAAGTGAAATAAGTCCGACAGAGAAAGACAAATACCATATGATTTTACTTACATGTAGAATCTAAAATAAATAAATAAAACATTTTAAAAAGCTCATTTGGTATTTGTCTTTAATAACAATAAAAAAATTAAAGATAAATTAATTAATTTTAAAGAAACCTCATAGATACAGAGAGCAGACTGCTGGTTACCAGGACAGTGTGGAATGGGTAAAGAGGGTTAAAAAGTACAAACTTCCAGTTATAAAATAAGTAAGTAGCAGGTACAAAATGCACAGCATTTACATTATATAAAATACCATATTACATATTTGAAAATTGCTAAGAGAACAAATATTAACAGTTTTCATCACAAGAAAAAACATTTTAACTACACACAGTGATAGATATTAACTAGACTTAGTGAGGTGATCATTTCACGATAAACACAAATATCAAGCTGTTATGTCACATACCTGAAACTAATATTATTTTATATGTCGATTATATCTCAGTTTAAAAGGAACACACACAACACTGTAAATCAACCAGACTTAAATTAAAAAAAAAAAAAGAATTGGCAATAAATAAATAAATAAACAAGGTCCTGCCACATTAGGAAAGTTTTAGGGGCCCAGTGGACAACAATATTCCAGAATATCCCCTCCATAGGGACAAATTCTTTCATCTTGCACCTTCTACTGAGGAGGAAACCCAGGTTCTGGAGGCAGTAAATTCTAAATCTGATCTATCAGCTAGGGTTCAGCCAGGATATTTTAATACTATAATTATTAACTACTAGCAGGGGATTGGCTACTAAGGGCTAAAGAGAACTTGGAAGAATACATGAGTCACAGATTCAGAAGCAGCCGCTATTCCACTAGGGCTGAGCCAAGTACCAGACGACTTGGAAGAGGATCTTTTGAATATTCAGTTTCTTTATACATCCTGTTACACACATTTAAACTTTCATGAAATGATCCAAATGTGTTTTCACATTGCAAGATGTAGCTATTCGTACAAGCGAAGGGGTTTTCACTCTTTCCTCAAACAAAGAGACACAAAATCTTACAGTCTTTATATCCATGTAAAACTATACTAATTACTCTTCAGAGTCCTGTACCTAACAGTCCTCCGGAATCTAAAGATAGTAAATTTACCACAAACACTTGTATGAACAATAGTAATGAGGAAAAGAAGGAAGAAAAATGGTTAGCATATACATATAAACACATACATATAACAAGGAAAGAGAAAATAGCCCTTAAGTAGGTGGTCTCGAGGTGGGAATTGATGTCTGATTTTGTACTTCTGCTATTTATTCAGTAATTACTTGGAGCTCAGTTAGAAACTTAGCCAGATAGAGTTTTTTAGCTAGTGGAATGAATTAGCTCTTATTTCTGAAGGGTTTGAAACCTCAACAATCCTGTTTTCATTTGGTTGCTCTCGCTTTTCATTAATTTTTACACGTAGGCAGGGAAATATTAGAGGCCCTGCGAGATCATCTACACACATAGGCTTCTTTGTCCCAATTGCATAGCAGCCCAGTTACTCTTTTATGATCAAGATCAGTCATTTCAACCATATAGTAACCCCCTTTTCTCTCACTGATACAATGCCATAAGGTGCCACAAAGGCCAGGTGGCAGTTTCATTTTTCAAGTTAATGGAGCAATTGTTAGGTTCCATGGTGAAGAATATCCTCTTGAGGAGTTGGACCTCTAAATCCTCTGGGCAACAGAAGCCAACGTGGGAATCAAAAATGCTGCAGATGGAAAGAAAACCTCACAGCAAACATCAGACTCAAATGCGAAAGACTGAAACCTTTCTCTGAAAGATCAGGAGCAAAAGAGGAAGCCCACCTTCATCACTTCTATCCAATATATTACTGGAAGTTCTGGCCAGAGAAATCAAGCATGAAAAGGAAATAAAATGTATCCAAGTTGGAAAGTTGGAAAGGAAAAAGTAAAATTATCTCTTTGCAGATGATATGATCTTATACATAGAAAACCCTAAGGATATCTCTCTCTCTCTCCCCTCCCTACCCCCACACACACCTGTTAGAACTAACAAATGAATGTGGCAAATTAATAGTGTTCAAAATTATCACAAATACCAATTGGTTTTCTATCTTCTGTCAATGAACAATCTAAATATATATATATATATATATATATATATATATATATATATATAATTCTGCTTACGATAACATCAAAAAGAATAAAATACTTAGGAATTTACCAAGGAATTGGAAGACATATACAATGAAAATAATAAAACATATTACTGAAATAAATTAAAGAAAACATAAATGAATGGAAACACACTGCATATTCATGGATTGGAAGACAATATTATTAAAATGGCAATAGTGCAAAAAACGAAGTGCAGAATCAATGCAATCCCTTTCAAAAATTCCAGTAAAACACTGTAGAAAATTTTTATGGCATCTTAAGCAAACCTGAACAGTCAAAACAATCTTCGTGTTTGTGTGTCTTTTTTAAGACTGCACTCACTCCATATGGAAGTTCCCAGGCGAGGGGTCAAATCAGAGCTATAGCAATGTGGGATCAGAGTCATGTCTGCAACCTACACCACAGCTCATGGCAACACCAGATCCTTAACCCACTAAGTGAGGCCAGGGATCAAACTCATGTCTTCATGTATACTAGTCAGATTTGTTTCTGCTGAGCCATGATAGGAACTCCCAAAACAATCTTGAAAAAGAACAAACTTGGAGAATTCACACTTCCTGATCTAAAAAAAATAATAATAGTACTATAATCAAAACAGTGTGATACTGGCATAAAGACAGACTTATACACCAATGAAATAGAGAACCCAGAAATAAATACCCACATGTATGGTCAAATGATATTTGACAAGGGTGCCAAGACCATTTAATAGGAAAAAGTCTTCTCAACAAATTATGCTGGGAAAACTGAATACCCACATGCAAAAGAATAAAGTTGGACCCTTACCTAACACTATATAAAAAATTAATTCAAGACAGATAAAAGATTTTAATATATGATGTAAAACAATAAAAGTTACCATTGTGGCTCAGCAGAAAAGAATCTGACCAGCAACCATGAGGACACAGGTTTGATCCCTGGCCTCAGTCAGTGGGTTAAGGATCTGGCATAGCTGTGAACTATGGTGTAGGTCACAGATGTGGCTCAGATCTAGTGTTGTTGTGGCTGTGGTGTAGGCCAGCAGCTACAGCTCTGATTCGACCCCTATCCTGGGAACCTCCATATGCCACAAATGCAGCCATAAAGACAAAAGACTAAATAAATAAATAAATAAATAAATAAATAAATAAATAAATAAAACTCTTAGATGACAAAAGAGGACAAAATCTTCCTGATATTGTATTTGACAATCTCTTGGACATAACCCTTTAAATGGTTGGTAAATTTTATGTATATTTTGCCACAAAACAAAAAAAAAATTTTAAATGCTACCAGTGGGTTATTGGGTATCATAATGACTAAAGCCACTCCCGCTTCTGCCCTATGAGTCACAAACTCATGTATCCTGGCTATGGGGCAGACAGCACCATATAATGGAATCTGATTCAAAGCAAATACATAAGGCAGAACCCCATCTTTCAAACTATTATCTCTAACTAGTGTTCTAACTAAATCTTTAGTGAGCCCACCTATCATTCAGGCAAGCCTCTTCCAGGTTATGGACCAAGTGGTGATACTGATGAATCCTATGTGCATAACCTTGTTTAGTCAATCCTTTTTTTTTTTTGCTACAAAATGAGTACCTTGATCAGAAAAAAATGCTGTGTGAAATGCCATAATAATGAACAAGTCACTCTGTGTATCTGTGGATGGTGATTATGGTGGAAACGTTACAGTAGGGAGGGAAAATCCCTGTCTAGAAGATGTGTCTATTCCAGTGGAGACAGATCTTTGTCTATGATGGAAGTGGCCCAATAACCAACACATCACCTGGTATCTTGCTGATCCCTCCAGACAACGGTTCCATACCAGGGACTTAATGTTGATGTTCATTATTATCAAGCACTCAGCAGGAGGATTATATAGGACAGCCTCCTCTTTCCAGATAAGAGGCAGTCTATGCTCTTGAGGTTATGTGTAGCTCCCATTCTTGCCGCTCTTTTCCCAGCCCAAGTGATGAGCAATTACTTGGTTGGCAGGAGAAAGGCTGACTTTCGCAGAGCATGCCACTTTGTTTTCCTTGTTATTAAGAGCCTTCTCTCATTGGATATATTTTATCAGAGCACTTACAGGAGATGCAAGTATCTTCAAAGTCTATGTACATTATGAAAGTTTTATCCATATTCTCCATGACCAGACTAAGTTGTCATGAATCTTCTAATGCCATTTTTTGAGGCCTAACCATCCATCCTAACTGCTCACAACTGCCTATAAATTAGTCTTGATTCATATTACTCATCTACATCTCACTCCCATGTGCCACCCGAAGTTTCAGCCAACAGGAGGATTTTCCTGTGACCACTGTCCTTCGGGGTCACATTTTGTGGGGCTGAAGTGCTGCAATTATCCATTTTGGGGTGGTTCCAGCATATCATGATACTCATTTGTAAACCTAGCCTGAGATTTTTTTTAAGTCCTCAGCCAATTGATCATAAAGAACTCCCCCAAAAGGACTTAGTCATAGACTGTGGGAGAGGAAGCAACACAATAGGAGTCATCACTGCAAGAACAAGAGCTATCTGGTCTTGACTTACTTCTGTACCTGTCTGACTTCAGTCTCTTTTATACCATCCTACTTGACAATAGAATAACGAAGTGCACACCCAAATTTATGTCTGTGTATATCAGATATACACAGTTCATGGCAAGAAGCTCAGGCCACATGGTCATCTGATGTGCCATAATTAGGCATCTGTTTCCACAAAGGTCCAGCAGCAAATGAAACACTATTCTTCAAAATGATAGCAGCTATAGTTAAACGAGGGCATAAGTTTGCTCCAACATCCTAGAGGTCTATGCTATGATCTATTGGGGCCTGTCAAAGGCTCTACTGAGTGTTTCAATTAGCCACAAAGACTTAAAATATCATTGATCTGCAGAATCATAAGGCCCAAGTGATAGAGTAGCTTGTAATACTGCCTGGAAATTGCTGCAGAGCAATTTTTCCCTATGTTCTCTGAGTGAAATTGGCAAGCCTACAAGATGACTTTGTAGATATGTCAAAGTAGCACATTCAAATGTGGTGTGCTGTATTGACTCCCAAATCCAAAATGCTTTACCAGGCATTGTTCTTCTTTTTTCATGATGTGTGGCACAAGGTTCAACAACTCACATCTCTCCTTGGAGGGGATATCCTGACATGATTCAAATAAGTCAATTCCCTGAAACTATAAGCGGATCCCTGAAACTCTATATGTGTTATTTCTTATCCTCTTGTTCATATATATGTTTTGCCAGGGCAGCAAAGTACATGCTACTTCCTGATCATCAGATTAAAAACAGCATGACATCATCAATGCAGTAGACCAGAGTATTAATTTGTAGAAGGTCAAGATGATCAAGATAATTGCAGACTATGTTATGGCAGATACAGAATGGATATAGCCCTGCAGCAAGATGTAAAGTATCCTGTAGGCTCTGTCAGGTAGAAATGAACTGCTTTTGGTGGTCCTTGGAAATTGGTATGGAGAAACATCAATACTCAGGTCAATAGCAGCATACAAAATGCCAAGGGCCATGTCAATTTGCTCTTGTAAAAAAAGTGTGTCTGAGATACTAGTTGCAAGTGGATTTAACATCTGATTAAATTCATGATAGTCTACAGTCCTTCTCTAAGATCCACTCACCTTTCAAATCTTTGATGGTGGTACCAATCACTACAATTCCTATGGATACGGTATTGCTTCTGACTACCTATCTTGGTAGTGAAGAGAAGTTCCAGGGGCCTCCCCTTGGCCCTTCCTACTATAATGGCTCTCACTCATTCTATTGAAGAGATATATGGATATTCTTCTACTTGCCCAGTATGTCTCTTCAAATTATAGATTTCACTGGATCAAATAATCACAGAATCAGTCTAGGGGGTGAACTGGACCTACTCTGATTAGGACTTGAACTAATACTGCTTGTATTAGTTATTACTTTGTGTCCCCAGGAATTAGCACCAATTCAAAGCCATTGTCTATTAATCTCTGAAAGATCTGTGCCTTTCCTTTTCCTTCAATGCTTCTAGTATGGACAAAGATCCCTTGCAGCAGGCTTGGAGAAAGATTTATAGCAGGTACTTGCAACAATGTTACAGGGTCCTTCCTCAAGGGGACCCAGACTTCTCTTACCTTAAAGGACTATGCATGGGTCTGTGAACTGGCTTATGTCTAGAAATGAAGCTGTAACTCATCATTGTGGTGATACAAGTCATATTTTTCTATTACCAGAGCTATAGGGCTTTTATATAGATCAAGCAATATTCTAGTAAGTTGTCCAAAACTTTTCTTACTGGGACAACACCATCAGTTAATCACTGCCAAAGGTCTTTGCAAGCCAAGGCCTGCTGATTATCAGTATATCCCCACTGCTCTACATAGCAGCAAGGTGTGGCCACCCTGTTTTAGAAGTTAAATGCTACCTCTTGGCCTCTGCTGCTCCATAATACTATCATCTCCATTGAAGTCAAATTGTGACTTGGATGTCTCACACGCCGGCTGGCAGCCACAAGAGTAAAGAACAAGAAAGGCACATCAGAAATGGGAAGAAAAACCCCTTCCAATACCCTCTACTGGCAAAGCTTAACTACATGTAAGCTGGCAAAGAAAAACCTTTATAAGATACAATGTTGGAGGGAACTGCCACAACAGGTTGGGTCCAAAGGGAACCAGGGAACTGTGTGTGATTGGGTCACTTTTCTGTACAACATAAATTGAAGCAACATTGTAAATCAACTATACTTTAATTTAAAAGGGGGAGGGTGGATAACCAGGCTGCTTGTCCACTCAGCGCTCCACCAGAAAAGGCAGGGAAGGCTGGGCTGGGTGCCACCATGACAACTGATACTGGAAAAGGCAGGGCATGCCTCCTTGATTGATTCTCCTCGGACCTCAGCCTCAAGATACAGGTGGCCCTAGAGGTCACTACTCGCTATTGCTGAGAGAGCTGGAGCAGTTTGGCCAATGTGTGACAGCCAAGTCTCAGTCATGGCAACAGGAAGGTCACTACCTCAAGATGAGCACTGCTTAGTGCAAGTCCTCCCACCCAGTCATCTGTCCAATTGACCAGGCTGTGCAGAGCTTTTTGATGCCTTTAAGGACTGTCTTTGACAGACCAGGCAGCAATGGGCAACTGTGCAGAGCATGGCACTTCCTCTTGCAGTGTGCCAAGCAGGTGCAGCCGACACATTTGTCCCTGTGAAGGTAGAGACACTTCCAGCCTCCTGGGACTCTTTGGACTGTAGGAAAACTGGACAGGATTGACTAGCCACTTGAGGTCCCCAGCCATTAAGGATGGTCACATGGGGTTCTAAGGGCGTTGGACATAGGACTGGTTTTGCTGGATGCCAAGTCTCACAATAAATAAAGTTTGCATTAAAAAAAAATGATACAGTGTTAGTATCACAAGCAGGGAGATAACTGGTAAGTGTGGAACTAAAAGGAAATGCAATGATAACTGTCACAATTAAGAATGTTGCTTTGAGTCATTTATCAAGTAACATGGAATCCTGACTCCACTGAGTAGGGCCCAGAGCAGTAAAGGGCACTAGAGCAGGTCTAAGATGTGGTGCAAACAGCCCTGGAGGATAGGCCACATAGACAGCAGTGTTTCAAGTTTATACATATTTGGGTGGGAAAAGATACTGTACTGGGTTATAATAAACCTCAAAGTATCACATCATTAAAACTAGGGTCATAGAGCAAGGGCATAACACCTGCAGCAGAGAACTATATACCATTAGAAAAGCGTCTCCTGGCATGCAACTAAACTCTGGTAGAGACAGAGCACCTAATCATGGGATACCAAGTAGCCATGGGGAGAGAACTACCCATTATGAGCTGGCTGGTTTCAAACCCAGCAAGTTGAAAGTTCAGGAAGGTCCTGAAATAGTCCACCATCAGATGAAAGCAGTATATGGGATCAAGCATGCACAGGGGCAGAGGGGATAAATGAGAAACATTAGCTAGTGACCCAGATTCCCATGAAATCCTCCCTCTCGTCTCATGACCACACTGCAGGGAGGTCCCTTGTGACCAGCCAGCAGAGGAGAAAAGCCCAAGCTTTTTTCAGGAGCTGGATAGTTTACTGTGGGGGTACAAACAAAATGAATTGCAAGTGCACTCACTGCCTCACTCAGGAATGCCCCAGAAAGGCAGAGGCAAAAACAATTCCCTCAATGGGCAGAGCTTTGCCTATAGTCATCCACTTTGTGTGAGAAGAAAGTGGCCCAGAAAGACAAAGATTGAGAAGTCAGGAACAAGGAAGTTTGAGGAAGAAGTATATGAATGAACTGTGAAAGTAGCAACAAATGGTAAAGCTCTTTGATTCATGTGTTAATAACCACCAGAGAACATCAGAAACAGAGAAAGCATTATCAACCAAACGGACCTCATGACTTGTCAAATAGACATCTTCCAAAGTCAACAGTGGCTACCCCAGGGCTGGCATAATGTGACCACAAACGGAATAGCCAAGGTGGCTGGACATGAGCCCAAGATTAAGGGAAGCCACTCAGGAAGGCAGATCTAGCCACTTCCAATGCCAAATATACAATCAAAAGAGATCATGCTGAGCTCCCAATCCGGCCATCACTCAAGCCAACTATTTGGCTGTAAATTAATTATCTTGGATTCCCCTCACCCTAGAATGAGCAGCAAT
Organism: Phacochoerus africanus; assembly: GCF_016906955.1. NCBI lineage: Eukaryota > Metazoa > Chordata > Mammalia > Artiodactyla > Suidae > Phacochoerus > Phacochoerus africanus. The sequence continues at coordinate 12,412,109 of NC_062544.1, read as the reverse complement.
CCATCTTGATGCAAATTTAAATACACCCCTGGTATGGATTTGTCTTTCCTTTCCACTGAGCTTCAACCAGCACCACCACAATGAGATTTCACCTAGTGTTTGGTCCATCAGCAGCTGAATCCCATGTAACACTGCCTGGGACCAAGGAAGAAAGGCAGTAGGCAATTGACCACGGTCTTGTCACATACCTTATACTTAAAGCTGATCACCTGACAGAGCAATAAAGTAGCCTTTTGAAAGTATGCCTGAAGGGACCAAACTGGAGATGATATACTGTGAATGTGGGAAATACATCCTCAACCAGTGATCATGGTGCGATGCTCTGTCCACAATAGATAGCAAACATGGGTCTAGAAAATACAGAATGGAAAAGGAGTTGCCATGTTTACTATCACTCCCAGAGACTTACATTGGAAACCTGTGCTTACCATTTTCCAAACCCTGCACTCTGCAGATCTAGGAGTCCTGGTTCTAAGAGTGCAAGGTTTCCACAGAACGCACAGCAAATGTTCTATGAGGTTTGAAGTTCTGACTTCCATCCTGTCACTTCAGGCTTCTTGTACCAATAAACCAGCAGGCAAGAAACTGTCATCATGATCTGGAGGTGATCATTAGCAAAAGGTATTTTTGGTACCCAGGTGATGCTCTATAGCATGTCTTGGTACTCCCTTTCCAAATTGGAAGACAAATGCACAAGCCTTGCTGTCAGAGCTTGAAAATGGCCAGCAGAGGCTCAGACTAATCAAAGAGCACCTGAGTTATCTCACTGGGTAAACACCTGAGGAAAAGAGGTATTACCTGTGACTGCAGGGAAGGAAGGAAAAAATGAATACCAGTTATCACTTTGAGATCAGCAACAGTAACAGAGACTACAGCCCACCATGATAATCTTGTTCTTGTAAATTACTCCAGGAAAATTAACAAAGAATTCTAAAGGAACTGATGCTAGATATGACAAACTTACTGTTGGAAGCAAGAAAGTCTGAATACTATATGCAATTAACTATGGTGAATGCTTGATGTACTACCCAGCTTCATTCTTTTATATCAAGTTGCCCATTCCTCTAGCATCCAGGACTGTTGCCTACTGATGGCTCAGAACTAAATCCATTCCTCCTTCCTAGGAACTGCCCTTAGCTCAGTGGATGCTCCTCTTCTTGAGGACAGCCTGATAGATGCAGGATCACAGGGTTAGATACCCTTAACCCAGTTTGGAATATCTCTGAAAGGTCATCCCAGCTGTATGATATCTTTGCAACTAAACAGCAGATCTCTTTCTAATCCAAGTTATACTTAATAATACAAAATAATTTTAATATAAAAAATAAAAATCTAAAAATGTACACATTAGAGAAATAAAATTAGAACTATATTAATAATAGATACATTATTACTATATTAATAACAATGCTAATAATATTAATAGACAAGATAGACTTTAGACAAAAAGCATTAAAAATAATTCAGGGGGGTCACCTCACCGTGACATGCACGCAGTAGGAAAACTTTTAAAGAACCTTCTGCATAATCCTGGACACTCTCCTTATTTTAAAGTCATTGGGAAATGGGATTAAGATGGCAGAATAGAAGGACTGGAGCTCAACCTCTTTCCTAAAAACAACAAAATTCACAACTAAAGCCTGAATAATCTTCACCCAAATGGACTGGAAACCTTAAAAAAGATAACCTACTCCAGAAGAAAAAGAGGAGGCAACATCAAGAGATAGGAGGGGTGATTTCACAATATAAACAACCCCATACCTCCCAGGCAGGAAGCCCCACAGACTGGAAACTAACTGGTTAAGAGACTCACCTACAGGAGTGAGAGTTCTGAGCCCCACATCAAATTCTCACATGTGGGGATCTGGCACAGGGAGAAAGAGCCCCTGGAGCATCTGGCATTGAAGGCCAGTGGGGCTTGTGCGCAGGAGGCTCCATGGGACTGGGGGAAACAGAGACCCCTTTCTTAAAAGGTGCACACAGAATTTCACGTGCACTGGGTCCCAGGGCAAAGCAAAGTCTCCATAGGAATATGGGTCAAACCTCACTGCAGTTCTTGGAGGACATCCTGGGAAAACAGGGGTGAATGTGGCTTTTGTGAGGGAAGGACATTGAAAGCAAAGCTCTCAGGAATATTCAGCAGTGCGCCTTTTTCTAGAAGTGGCCATTTTGGGAAAATCTGGCCCCACCTGCTAGTCAGCACTGAGAAGCCCCAGGGCAAACAACAATCTAGGTGGGATCACAGCCCTGCCCCTCAGTAAACAGGCTACCCAAAGACCCCTCAGGCACACAGCTGCCTCTAATCCCATCCAGAGACTAAGCCCCACCCACCAGAGGGAGTAGAATCAGTTCCACCTACTAGTGGGCAGGCATCAGCCCCTCCCATCAAGAAGCCTACAGCAAGCCCCCATTCCAACTTCAGCCACAAGGGGGGCAAACACCAGAAGTAAGAGAAGCTAAAACTCTATTAACTGTAAAAAGGTCACCACACCAAAAAGCTATAAACATGGAAAGACAGAGAACTATAACTCAGATTAGGGAGAAAGAAAATACCCCAGAAAATCAGCTAAGTGATCAGGAGATTCTCGGCCTCCAGGAAAAAGACTTTAGATTGTTGATGCTGAAGATGATGCAAGACATTGGAAATAAACTGGAGGCAAAGATGGATAACTGACAGGAAATACTGACCAAAGAGATACAAGATATAAAACTTAAACAAGAAGAGATGCAAAATACAATAACTGAAATTAAAAAACTCACTAGAAGCAGCTAACAGCAGAATACAGGAGGCAGAAGAATGAATAAGTGAGGTGGAGAACAGATTAGTAGAAATTATGGGTGTGGAACAGAAAAGAGAAAAAAGATTGAAAACAAATGAAGAGAGTCTCAGAGAACTCTGGGACAACGTTAAACACACCAACATCCATATTATAGGGGTGCCAGAAGGAGAAGAGAGAGAGAAGGGGACAGAAAAAATATTCTAAAAATAATAGCCGAAAAATTCCCTAACATGGGAAAGGAACCACTCACTCAAATCCAGGAAGCACAACAAGTACCATATAAAATAAACCCCAGGAGGAACATCCTGAGACACATATTAATCAAACTGACCAAAATTAAAGACAAAGAGAAAATCTTCAAAGCAGCTAGGGAAAAGAAACAAGTAATATACAAGGGAACCCCGATAAGGCTATCAGCATATTTTTCAGCAGAAACTCTTCAGGCCAGAAGGGAGTGGCATGATATACTTAACGTGATGAAAGAAAAAAACCTCCAACCAAGATTACTCTACCCAGCAAGGCTCTCATTCAGATTTGAAGGAGAAATCAAAAGCTTCACAGATAAGCAAAAGCTGAGAGAATTCAGCAACACTAAACCAGCCTTACAACAAATACTGAAGGAATTTCTCTAGGCAGAAAAGAAAAGATAGTAACATGAAACAAAAATTCCACAAATGACAAGGCTCACCAGTAAAGGAATATATACAGTAAAGATATGAAATCATTCATGCACAATTATACCACCAAAATAAGAAATCATGAGAAGAGGCGGGTACAAATGCAGGAGATAAACTTACAATTAAGAGAACATCAACTTAAAATAATCTCATATACATATGCACTCTTACATCAAAACTTCAGAATTACCATAAACCAAAAATCTACAGTTGATACACAAACAAAGAAATATCAACTCAAATACAACACTAAAGATAGCCATCAAACCAGAAGAGGAGAGAACAAAGAAGAAGGGAAGAAAAAAGAGCAACAAAACCAAATCCAAAGCAATTAATAAAATGGCAATAAGAACATACATATCAATAATTACCTTAAATGTTAATGGACTAAACACCCCAACCAAAAGACATAGACTGGCTGAATGGATACAAAAACAAGACCCATATATATGCTATCTTCAAGAGACCCACTTCACTTCTAGGGACACATACAAATTGAAAGTGAGAGGATGGAAGAAAATATTTCATGCAAGTGGGGATCAAAAGAAAGCTGGAGTAGCAATACTCATATCAGACAAAATAGACTTTAAAATGAAGAATATTTTAAGGGACAAAGAAGGTCACTACATAATGATCAAAAGATTAATCCAAAAAGAAGACATAACAATTTAAATATCTAACACCCAACATAGGTTCACCACTACATATAAGGCAACTGCTAACAACATTGAAAGGACAAATCAACAATAACACAATAATAGTGAGGGACTTTAACAACCCACTTACAGCAATGGACAGATCAACCAGACACAAAATCAATAAGGAAAAACAGGCCCTGAATGATGCATTAAACCAGATGGACTTAATACATATTTATAGGACATTCTATCCAAAAGCAACAGAATACACATTCTTCTCAGGTGCACATGGAACATTCTATAAGATTGATCACATCCTGGGCTAAAAATCAAACCTTGGTAACTTTAAGAAAATTGAAATCATATCAAGCATCTTTTCTGACCACAACGCTATATGACTGGAAATCAACAACAAGAAATAAAACTGCAAAAAACACAAACACGTGGAGACTAAACAACATGCTACTAAACAAAAAATGGATCACTGAATAAATCAAAGAGGAAATTAAAAAATACCTAGAAGCAAATGACAATGAAGATATGACTCTCCAAAACCTATGGGATGCAGCCAAAGCTGTTCTAAGAGGAAAGTTTATAGCAATACAAGCCCACCTCAGGAAACAAGAAAAAGCTCAAATAAACAAGCAGCTCGAGAGAGAACAACAAACAAGACCTAAAGAGAGTAGAGGGAAAGAAATCATAATGATCAGAGCAGAAATCGATGAAATAGAAACAAAACCATAGAAAAGATCAATGGAACAAAAAGCTGGTTCTTTGAAAAGATCAACAAAATTGATAAACCCACAGCCAGACTTATTGAGAAAAAAAGAGAGAGGACTCAAATAAATAAAATTAGAAATGAAAAAGGAGAAGTAACAACAGACATCACAGAAATACAAAGGATCATAAGAGACTACTATATGCAACTATATACCAATAAAACAGAAAACCTAGAGGAAATGGACAAATTTTTAGAAAAGTGCAATCTTCCAAGACTAAATCAAGATGAAATAGAAAAGATGACTGGACCAATCACAAGTACTGAAATTGAAGCTGTGATTAAAAAACTTCCAACAAACAAAAGTCCAGGACCAGATGGCTTCACAGGCAAATTCTATCAAACATTTAAGGAAGAGCTAACACCTCTCCTTCTGAAACTATTTCAAAAAAAATTCAGAGGAAGGGACACTCCCAAACTCATTCTATTTGGCCACCATCACACTGATACCAAAACCAGACAAAGACACCACAAAAAAAGAAAACTACAGGCCAATTTCACTGATGTACATCAATGCAAAAATCCTCAACAAAATCCTAGCAAACTGCATCCAACAATATATTCAAAGGATTGTACATCATGATCAAGTGGGATTTATCCCAGAGATGCAAGGGTTCTTCAATATCTGCAAATCCATCAGTGTGATACACCACATTAACACACGGAAGAATAAAAACCATATGATCCTCTCAATAGAAGCGGGAAAAGCCTTTGACGAAATCCAACACCCATTCCTGATAAAAACCCTTCAGAAAGTGGGCGTAGCAGGAACCTACCTCAACATAATAAAGGCCATCTATGACAAACCCACAGCGAACATCATTCTCAATGGTGAAAAGCTGAAAGAATTCCCGCTGAGATCAGGAACAAGACAAGGATGTCCTCTCTTGCCACTACTCTTCAACATAGTTTTGGAAGTCCTAGCCCCAGCAATCAGAGAAGTAAAAGAAATAAAAGGAATCCAAATGGGAAAGGAAGAAGTAAAACTATCACTATTTGCAGATGACATGATACTATACCTAGACAATCCTAAAGAATCTACCTGAAAACTGTTAGACCTCAGCCATGAATTTGGCAAAGTCGCAGGATACACAATCAATACACAGAAATCGACGGCACTTCTATACAGTAACAATGAAAGAGCAGAAAAAGAAATTAGGGAAGCAATCCCGTTTACCATTGCATCCAAAGGAATCAAATACCTAGGAGTAAACCTACCTAAAGAGACAAAAGACCTGTACTCTGAAAACTATAAGACACTGATGAAGGAAATCAAAGAAGACACAAATAGATGGAAAGACATACCATGCTCTTGGATTGGAAGAGTTAATATTATCCAAATGACTATACTACCTAAGGCAATCTACAGATTCAAGGCAATCCCTATCAAATTACCAAGGATATTTTTCACAGAACTCTAACAAAATATTTTAAAGTTTGGAAGCACAAAAGACCCAGAATAGCCAAAGACATCCTGAAAAAGAAAAATGGAGCTGGAGGAATCAGGCTCCCAGACTTCAGACTATACATCAAAGCAACAATCATCAAAACTGTATGGTACTGGCACAAAGACAGAAATATAGATCAGTGGAACAGGATAGAAAGCCCAGAATTAAATCCTGCACCTAGAGCCAACTCATCTATGACAAAGGAGGCAAGATATACAATGGAGAAGGGACAGCTTGTTCAATAAGTGGTGCTGGGAAAACTGGACAGCCACATGGAAAGGAATGAAATTAGAACACTCCTGAACATCATACACAAAAATAAACTCAAAATGGATTAAAGACCTAGATATAAGACCAGACACTATGAAACTCTTAGCGGAAAACATAGGCCAAACCCTCTCTGACATAAACGATAGCTACATCTTCTCAGATCCATCTCTTAGAATATTGACAATAAAAAGAAAAATAAACAAATGGGACCTAATTAAATGTAAAAGTTTCTGCACAGCAAAGGAAACCCTAAACAAAATGAAAAGACAACCCACAGAATGGGAGAAAATCTTTGCAAGTGAATCAACTGACAAGGGATTAATATCCAAAATTAATAAACACCTTCTGCAGCTCCATACCAAAAAAACAAAAAAACCCATAAATAAATGGGGAGAAGATCTAAAAGACAGTTCTCCAAAGAAGACATACAGATGGCCAAAAAAACACTTTAAAAGATGTTCAACATCACTCATTGTTAGAGAAATGCAAATCAAAACCACTATGAGGTACACCTTACACAGGCCAGAATGGCCATCATCAAAAAGTCTACAAACAATAAGTGCTGGAGAGGGTGTGGAGAAAAAGGAACCCTGTCACACTGTTGGTGGGAATGTAAATTGGTGCAACCACTGTGGAAAACAGTATGGAGATTTCTCAGAGAACTGCAAATAGAACTACCATTTGATCCAGTGATCCCACTCCTGGGCATCTATCCAGAGAAAACCACAACTTGCAAAGATACATGTACTCCGATATTCATTTCAGCACTATTTGAAATAGCCAAGACATGTAAACAACCTAAATGTCCATTGACAGAGGAGTGGATCCAGAAGATGTGGTACATATACATAATAGAATATTACTCAGCCATTAAAAGGAAAGAAATACTGGGATTTTTAGCAACATGGATGGACCTAGAAATTATCATGCTAAGTGAAGTCAGCCATACAATGAAACACCAACATCAAATGCTTTCACTGACATGTGGAATCTGAAAAAAGGACAGACTGAAGTTCTTTGCAGAACAGATGCTGACTCACAGACATTGAAAAACTTATGGTCTCTGGAGGAGACCAGTTTAGGCGGTGGGGGGATGTGCTTGGGATATAGGATGGAAATCCTGTGAAATTGGATTGTTATGATCATTATACAACTACAGATGTGACAAATTCATTTGAGTAATAAAAAAATTTTTAAAAATACAGGAGGAGTTCCTGTTGTGGCTCAGTGGGTTAAGGACCCAATGTTGCCTCTGTGAGAATGCAGGTTTTGATCTCTGTCCTCCCTCAGTGGGCTAAGCAATCACCGCATTGTCACAAGCTATAGCGTAGGTCACAGATACGGCTCTGATCTGACATTGCTGTGGATGTGGCATAAGCCTTAGCTACAGCTCTGATTCAACTACTAGCCTGGGAACTTCTACATGCTTGAGGTACAGGTGTAAAAAGAAAAAAAAAAGGATAAAAGAGGGTCACTAAGGATAAGCAGTTCAACTCACCAAAAAGACGTACATTTTTAAACCAATATGAGCCTAATTAATAACTTGAAAATGTATAAAGTAAAAATGGGCAGAATTCCAAAATAATTTCATAAATCTACCATGATAGTGAGGGACATTCTCACCAACTGGCAGACCAAGCATTCCAAAATAATTAAGCTGTAGAAGATTTAAACAACTCAATTAACAAGCAACTCTGAATAAATTAAAAGGATTACTTTGGTACCAAAAAAGCTCTGTGACCCCAACACAATTAAGTCAGAATTTTTAAATACTATTAAAAAACTGAAAATATTAAAGTCCCATACATTTGAAAATTCAAAAGCAACTAATGGCACTTATGAAATCATAATATAACTTAGAAAACATTTAAAACTGAATGTCAACTAAAATAGTACCCATCAAAACGTAGTATGCATCAAAACAGTGAGAACAACCTATATAGGAAAATATATAACTAGCCTTGAAAGCACATTTTAGAAATCAAGGCTAAAAGCAAATGAGTTATGCATTCCATTAATTAAGAACCATCACTAAGTTGGGAAACTCCTGGGAAGTCAAGTTTAACTTAACATTAAAACTTTGATTAATGTAGCTGCTTACATTAACTGATGAAAAGAGAAAAATCATGTGATGCATCTTAGATACAGGGAAAAAGCATTGATAAAACTCAACATACACTCATATTAAACTTTTAGCATACAGAAATAAAGGGAAACCAGCTACAATGGAAAAAATAAAAATCATTATAAAATTAAAAAAAGAAATAAAGGGAACTTCCTTAACTTGAAATATGTATCAAAAACAAACAAACAAAAAAACAAATCAAAACCCAAACAAAACATCACAACAAAGATTTAAGATACATTGTGAAGATTTAAAATACATCATGAAGATTTAAGATATGCCAGGGAGATTTAAGATACGTCATGAAGATTTAAGATACGTCCTGAAGTAGTCCATTTAAGATCAGCTCTTGACCATCACCATGTCCATTCAGTACAGTACTAGAAATTTGATACCAAATACTAAGTTGATTTAAAAAATTGTAAAAGGTATACAAAAATATGAAATAGAAAATGAAAAAAAAATTAACAATTGTTAAAGATATTATTGTCTACAGGGTAAATCACCCATCATCTACAGAAAATTATTTTCATCAACTAGGGGGTGATCCATTTCAGCCAAATACTGTCATGGATGGCCAACTCATTTTTTAGCCAACTAGATAAAAAGCAAGCTTGGACACAGGGAATTCTATTTTGATAATTCAACTGAAGATGATCACATAAAGCTGATGGTTAATGAAAGCCTCTATGCCCTTATCCATCCTGAGGGCAAGTCGGGTCAAGGTAGGAGCCCTGAAACTGTAACTTTTATTACAATGAAATCTAAAGCCATTTTTTTTAAATGAGTTTTTTTTTTTTTGGTCTTTTTGCTATTTCTTTGGGCCGCTCCTGCAGCATATGGAGGTTCCCAGGTCAGGGGTCGAATCGGAACTGTAGCCACTGGCCCACGCCAGAGCCACAGCAACGCGGGATCCGAGCTGCGCCTGCAACCTACACCACAGCTCACGGCAACGCCGGATCGTTAGCCCACTGAGCAAGGGCAGGGACCGAACCCGCAACCCCATGGTTCCTAGTCGGATTCGCCAACCACTGCGCCACGACGGGAACTCCTAAAGCCATTTTTCATTATTCATTTTCTCTGCATGGAGCCATGAGTGGGGCCAAGGTGGGGCCAAGAACACCCAGGCTTTTGTAGGTGGGATAGAACTTTGCCCATGTGAACTCAGGAATTTGTTCTTTTCTTCTTGGGTGCCTAAGGAGCTCTTTGCTGCAAGTCTTTGTAGAATGGAATACAGGAGGAAGTGATTCCTTTAGAATATCATCGTCAGATTATATAGGAGGCAAAGAGGTCAAAGGAAAATAAAACTGCGTTAAAAGTGATGTCAAGGTTCTGATTTAACCCCACTAAGCCCAGAGATTTCCAAGTGCTTAAACAGCTCTATGTGTAAATAACTACCCATTTAACTTGGTGTAAATTCTCATGCAGAGAGAGAGACTGCAGTTTTTGCAGGCATCTGTGATTTATCATGATCTTTCTCCCAGGAGTAAAAGCAGACTATCAGCCACATAAGAACACAAACTGAAAGAAGGAAAAATACATAATCTAGGCTTTTATGGTCCTTCTATTGCTTAGTCAATTCTAAATCAGTATTTTAGTTAGTATTGCTACAGAATACTAGATCTTAAGAGGTGAATGGGTACGTAAGCAGTTCAATTTACATCTAATCCCCCCTCTCCCATTTCCAGATGAGGAAACTGATCACAAAGCGGAAAACCTAAATGAGGAAAATGGCACAAGCAAATTCTAAGGCAAACTGGAGAATATCGGAGCCTTCTAAAGGAAGTGGTGGCTAGCTGGCTCCTGCTGACTGCTGCAAAAAGGAACCAGAGATCCAGTGGGACCACATTTTGTGATGTTTTCACAGGAAGCCAAAAATCCAATTTTTTTTTATTTTTTCTTTTAGAGCCACACCCTCTGGCACTTGGAGGTTACCAGGCTAGGGGTTGAATCAGAGCTGTAGATGCTGGCCTATGCCACAGCAACAGCAAGTCCAGATCTGAGACTTGCTCGGATTAATAATAGTGTGTGATAGTTAATAATAGGGTGTGACATGTTTGAAAACCACCAAGGGAGTAGATCTTACAAGTTCTCATCACAAGAAAAAAACGTGTAACTCTATGTGGTGATAAACATTAACTAAACTTAATGTGGTGATCATTTCTCAATATATACGCTATTGAATGACAATGTTGTATACCAAAACTAACACAATATTATGTCAGTTATATCTCAATTTTTAAAAATTCTGTTTCCTGTATTCTAGGCCAGGGCTCTCTTCACTCCAGATTGCTTCTCTGGGATGTAACGATTGTTTTTTCTTTTTAAGGCCATACCAGCAGCATATGGAAATTCCCAGGCTAGGGATTGAATCAGAGCTGCAGCTGCTGGCCTACGCCACAGCAATGTGGGATCCAAGCCTCATCTGCAACCTATACCACAGCTCAGGGCGATACGGGATCCCGGACCCACTGAGTTAGGCCAGGGATGGAACCCAAGTCCTCATGGGTACTAGTTGGATTCATTGCTGCTGCACCACAATGGGAACTCCCAAACATAACAAATTCAGATTCATCATTGTTTCCTTTATTGTATTTCCTACGTGAGATATGACTCTCTTAATCAAACATGTTAAAATGGAAAATCTATAGCTAGGCAGGAAAGGGAAAAAAAAATCATGTGGAGGAAAATAAAGGGAGTAATACCACACTGAATTATAATTAGCAAAGTGTCTGACAATTTTCCATGTATTTAGAAATCCAGAGCATATATTTCCAGAGAATGTTTTGTATTTACAGCATGTCTGTCTAGTTATATGGCTGCAATATAATTGTTTTCCTGCTGAGAATTATGGCAGTGAAGTTACTCTGGGTCCTATTACAGCTAATTATAGTCTTGCTCTGGAATTTAAGAGCTCCCCTACAAAGCTCCCTCTTCTCCAGTTATACACAGTGGACCTGGAGAGCATTTTGATTCTACATGTGATTTTGGTTCTCAGGCTCCTGCTATATGACATTTGGATATTTAAGAGTATAAATTACCAGAAATGAGCCCAAGCTGATTGGAATAATTCTGACTTTCAATTATAGGAAAATGGAACATTATTGTGTTAGAGAAACAAAAACCTCTCTCTCTCTCTCTGTGTATGTGTGTGTGTGTTTGTGTGTGTGTGTGTGTGTGTGTGTGTGTGTGTGTACATATAATTTATATAACTAGATCCACAGAACTTGTAAAGATATAGATTCTCCCTGGTCTGAGTCTGGAAAGGATGGAAGAGTACGAATGTGACCTGGGTACACAGCTTCTCTGGGCTCATCGTAATTTGAACAGAAGAGCATAAAACTCACCATAACAAAGGTAAAGCTATCTCCTTCCTTAATAAATGTCCTCTGGGTTGGGAGTCAAAAGAACCAATGCTCTTGCCAGCAATATCACTCACTACCCTGGGTATGTCATAGGTCCTTCAATTTATTTAAGCTTCAGTTTTCTTGTTTGTAAAATGAAGAAACTAAAGCCTGTCCTGCATGCATTCCAAAGTTGCTAGGAGGATCAGATTAAATAGGAGATCTAATTAGATTAAGGGAGTATGCCTCCTTTGGCTCCTAGAACCACAGGAACTGAGAGGCCACAGTATTCTGAAGAGTAAGGGAGGTGGAATTAGACCCTGCTGGCCTTGCAAAGCCCTCACAAGGATGGTCACTATACCTACCCCTGGAGTTGTGAGGCTTAAAAGAGACGATGCAAGAAAAGTGCTGGGTTTACTCCCTGCTTCCTAGAGACCTTAATGGCCTTTCTCTCCTGCGTTCGTATTTTATTGAATTACTGAATCTCTTTTCGGTGTTTTACCAAAGGGTTTTTTGCATATTCAGGACATTGACTAAAATCAGTACTTTTATTTCTTATGATTGTGATCATTGATTTTTACCAAAAACTGAAAGATTTCTGTTAAAAAAAAATCAAACAGTGCACAAAAAGTTGCATGGGTTAAGAAACAAAGCAAAGAAGCTAAATTCAGAACTTTGGATCTTGAAAGCGCCTGTTTTAGTGTCTTCCCCAAAGCACATCAGAAGATGAATGAAGGGGATACAGAAGTTGGAAAAAAATTTACCCTGAAAAGTCCTTTGTGGCAGGAAGGGATATTTGTCTCATTTTTCTAATCCATGCCTTCTGTAAATTTTATTTTTTTTAACTTTTATCAAAGTAGCATTCGAAATGGTTTAGAAAGTAAAAATTATGACATGGCTTATACATAAAAAGAGCTGTCTCCTGCAGGACCTTTGCTATCTTCAAATTCTAACCCCTTACAGGGAGCCACTTTCAACTCTCTTAGATGTTTCTTCTGTTTTACCTTCCATATTTATAACGAGCAGGCTTATACTGCCAGTCTTGATTTATTTCTCATTTACGCTGTTATTTATTGATTCCCTACTAGAGAAGACAATGATTTCACTCTCTGAAATCCTCTTCTCTCCCGTACCAATTTCCCTTTCTCCGACCCTCCCACTAGTATCATAGAATATCTCTCGGTCTAATCAATAGCCACGTTCACATTATTATAATTCTGGGTATTTGTTAACAGCTCTACTACACCTTGTTTCATAGTTAAAATTCTTCCCTGATACAAAATGTGTTTTTCCAGGAGTTAATCTCTGCCGCTTTGATTTGTTTGCTCAGCTTTCCACATATGGATTTACAACTCTTCCCCCAAATTTCTGACCCTCAATAGGCTCAAACACATCTGCAAATCTACCAAATTTATGTTTTTTTTCTCTTGGAGACAAACCTTCCTGAAAACCCCCATGGCCCAGTTTTAATCTCAGCTGGCATCTCCAAGCCTACTGTATAGCATTTGCCCTGAGAGTTTTCTTCTCCATCATCTGGGAATATTCTTCACCCTTTGGTTGAGTCTCCTGCCTTGTTTCTTCTATCTTTTTCTTGATTTACTCTCTCATTTGGGGAGCACCCTCCCATTGCTTCTTGATTAAGGATGTTTGGTAGATACATTTTTTGAGACCTTGCTTTGCTAAAAGTATTGTTAGTTCACACTCACTTGTAGCCTCAATGGCTATGCAATTCTAGACGGTCAACCACTGTTTTAATTAACTGCATTTTCTTTCTCTTTCATTTTTTACAGTTTTATTGAGGTATAGTTGATTTACAAGGCTGTGATCATTTCTGCTGTACAACAAAATGATTCAGTTATACATGTATACATATCCATTCTCTTTCAGATTCTTTCCCCATGTAGATTATCACAGAATATTGGGTAGAGTTCCCTGTGCTAGACAGCAGGTCCCCATTGGCCAATAATCCCATTAACCTCAGTGTGCATATGCCAATCCTAAACCTCCAGTCCATCCCTCCCCAATTCTGACCCATCCCCTATGGTAAACATACGTTTTTCAAAGTCTGTGAGTCTGTTTCTGTTCTGCAAAGAATTTTTGTATCCTTTTTCAGATTCCACATACAAATGATATTAAATGATGTTTGTCTTTCACTGCCTAACTTCACTTAGTATGATAATCTCTAGTCCATCCATGTTGTTGTAAATGGCATTATTTCATTCTTTTTTATGGCTGAGTAATATTGAATCACATACATATATGACTACTTGATCCACAGAAGACATATAGATGGCCAAAAAACACATGAAAAGATGCTCAACAATGCTAATTATTAAAGGAATTCAAATCAAAACTTCTATGAGGTACCACCTTACACTAGCCAGAATGGTCATCATCAAAAAGTCTACAAACAATAAATGCTGGAAGGGGTGTGGAGAAAAGGGAACCCTCTTACACTCTTGGTGGGAATGTCAACTGGTGCAGCCACTGTGGAAAACAGTATGGAGGTTTCTCAAAACACTAAAAATGGAACTACCATATGATCCAGCCATCCCACTCCTGGGCATATATCCAGAGAAAACCATAATTTGAAAAGATACATGCACCCCAATGTTCATTATAGCACTACTTACAATAGCCAAGACATGGAAGCAACCGCAGAGGAATGGATCAGGAAGATGTGATCAATCACTTTTGATGAGAACTTTAAATATTATCCCATTGTCATCTAACCTCCAATTATGTTGGTGAATGGCTTCAACCCAAATCATTTCCACTTTCTCTCTAGTAGCTGTCATCTTTTCCCAGGTGCTCAAAAGCTTTCAATGTGGGTCTTGCATTGTTATGTGCAGCCCTCAGGGAAATAGTTTGTAAAACTTTTCTCACATTTTCTCTCTCTGTATTTTTGTTCTATTTTATTTTAAGTTTTATTGAAATACAGTTGATTTACAAGGTTGTGATAATTTCTGCTCTACAGCAAACTGATTCAATTATACATGTACACACATCCATTCTTTTCAGATTCTTTTTCCACATAGATTACCAAAGAATATTGGGTAGAATTCTCTGTATTCTATTTTATGGGGAAAAATGCCTTATATTCATGTCCACACACCTGCTATAAAATATATTTTTTGCTATTATATTTTTAATTTCCAATACCTCTTTCTTCTAAAAATTTTTTTTAAAATTTTTGTTTCATGGCTCCTATTCCTTCTGTTATCTAAAAATTTTAGTCATGATTGGGTTTATTTAGGTTTTATTTTATTTTTCCCTCTTTTTTATTGTTATTATTTTTTAATAGTTATTTCCCCAATACAATTATTTTTTCTACTGTACAGCATGGTGACCCAGTTACACATACATGTGTACATTCTACTTTCACACATTATCATGCTCCATCATAAATGACTAGACATAGTTCCCAGGGCTACACAGCAGGATCTCATTGCTAATTCATTACAAAGGCAATAGTTTGTATCTATTAACCCCAAGCTCCCAACCACCCCCACTTTGCAACCAAAAATCTATTCTGCAAGTCCATGATTTTCTTTTCTGTGGAAAGGTTCATTTGTGCCATATTTTAGATTCCAGATGTAAGTGATATCATACGGTATTTGTCTTTCTCTTTCTGACTTACTTCACTCAGTATGAGAGTCTCTAGTTCCATCCATGTTGCTGCAAATAGCATTCTTTTGTTCTTTTTATGGCTGAGTAGTATTCCGTTGTGTATATATACCACATCTTCCTAATTCAATCATCTGTCGATGGACATTTGGGTTGTTTCCATGTCTTGACTATTGTGAATAGAACTGCAATGAACATGCAGGTGCACGTGTCTTTTTTAAGGAAAGTTTTGTCTGGATATATGCCCAAGAGTGGGACTGCTGGGTCATATAGTAGTTCTATGCATAGTTTTCTAAGGTACCTCCATACTGTTCTCCATAGTGGTTGTACAAGCTTACATTCCCACCAACAGTGCAGGAGGGTTTCCTTTCTCCACACCCCCTTCAGCATTTGTTATTTGTGGACTTATTAATGATGGCCATTCTGACTGGCATGAGGTGGTATCTTGTTGTAGTTTTGATTTGCATTTCTCTAATAATCAGGGATGTTGAGCATTGTTTCATGTGCTTGTTGGCCATCTGTACATCTTCCTTGGAAAAATGTCTGTTCAGGTCTTTTGCCCATTGTTCAATTGTGTTGTTGGCTTTTTTGCTGTTGAGTTGTATAAGTTGCTTGTATATCCTAGAGATTAAGCCCTTGTCAGTTGAATCATTTGAAACTATTTTCTCCCATTCTGTAAATTGTCTTTTTGGTTTCCTTTGCTGTGCAAAAGCTTGTCAGATTGATTAGGTCCCATTGGGTTTTTTTTTTTTGCTTTTATTTCTGTGGCTTTTGGAGACTGACCTGAGAAAATGTTCATAAGGTTGATGTCAGAGAATGTTTTGCCTATGTTCTCTTCCAGGAGTTTGATGGTGTCCTATCTTATATTTAAGTCTTTCAGCCATTTTGAGTTTATTTTGGTGCATGGTATTAAGGTGTGTTGTAGTTTCACTGATTTATATACAGCTGTCCAGGTTTCCCAGAAACGCTTGCTGAAAAGACTGTCTTTTTCCCATTGTATGTTCTTGCCTCCTTTGTCAAAGGTTAATTGACCATAGGTGTCTGGGTTTATTTCTGGGTTCTCTGTTTTGTTGCATTGGTCTATATGTCTGTTTTTGTACCAGTACCACACTGTCTTCATGACAGTTGCTTTGTAATATTGCCTGAAGTCTGGGAGAGTTATGCCTCCTGCTTGGTTTTTGTTCTTCAGAATTGCTTTGACAATTCTGGGTCTTCTGTGGTTCCAGATAAATTTTTGGATTGTTTGCTCTAGTTCTGTGAAAAATGTCATGGGTCGTTTGATAGGGATTGCATTGAATCTGTAGATTGCTTTGGGTAGTATGGCCATTTTTACAATATTAATGTTTCCAACCCAGGATCATGGAATATCTTTCCATTTCTTTACATCTTCTTTAATTTCCTTGATGAATGTTTTATAGTTCTCAGCATATAAGTCCTTTACCTCCTTGGTCAGGTGTTTTCCGAGGTATTTGATTTTTTTGGGGTGCAATTTTAAAAGGCATTGTATTTTTGTATTCCTTTTCTAATATTTCATTGTTGTATACAGAAATGTGACTGATTTCTGAATGTTAATCTTATATCCTGCTACTTTGCTGAATTTGTTGATCAGTTCAAGTAGTTTTTGGGTTGACTCCTTAGGGTTTTCTATATATAGTATCATGTCATCTGCATAGAGTGACAATTTTACCTCTTCTCTTCCTATTTGGATGCCTTTTCTTTCTTTTGTTTGTCTGATTGCTGTGGCCAGGACTTCCGGTACTATGTTGAATAACAGCAGTGAGAGTGGACATCCTTGTCTTATTCCAGATTTTAGTGGGAGGGCTTTCAGCTTTTCTCCATTGAGTATTATATTTGCTGTGGGTTTGTCATAAATGGCTTTGATTATGTTAAGGAATGTTCCCTCTATACCCACTTTGGTAAGAGTTTTTATCATGAATGGATGTTGGACTTTGTCAAATGCTTTTTCTGCATCTATTGAGATGATCATGCGGTTTTTGAGATGATCATGTGGTACTTTTCTTTTGTTAATGTGGTGTATGACATTGATTGATACGCATATGTTGAACCATCCTTGTGCACCTGGGGTGAATCCCACCTGGTCATTGTGTATGATCTTTTTGATATGTTGTTGGATTCGAATGGCTAAATTTTTGCATCTATATTCATCAAAGATATTTGCCTATAATTTTCTTTTTTGGTGGTATATTTGTCTGGTTTTGGAATTAGGGTGATCGTGGAGTCATAGAATGTCTTTGGGAGTATTCCTTCTTCTTCAACCTTTTGAAAAAGTTTAAGGAGGATGGGTAAAATTTCCTCTTTGTATGTTTGGTAGAATTTACCTGTGAAGCCATCTGGTCCTGGACTTTTAACTGTAGGGAGTGTTCTTATGACATATTCAGTTGCATTTCTAGTGGTCGGTCTGTTGATATATTTCTTCTTGATTCAGTTTTGGCAGGCTGTAGGTCTCTAGAAAGTTGTCCATTACTTCCAGGTTGTCAAATTTGTTGGCATACAATTGTTCATAGTATTCTCTCATGGTTTTTGTATTTCTGTAGTATCCATTGCGATTTCTCCTTTTTCTTTTCTGATTTTGTTTATTTGGATATTTTCTCTCCTCTTCTTGGTGAGTCTAGCCAGAGGTTTGTCAATTTTGTTTAACTTTTTAAAGAACCAGCTTGCTTTTATTGATTTCTTCAACTGTTTTTATAATCTCTATTTTATTGATTTCCTCTTTGATCTTTATGATTTCCTTCCTTCTGCTGACTTTAGGTTTTGTTTGTTCTTTTTCTTATTCATTTAGGTGTTGGGTTATGTTGTCAATTTGAGACTTTTTTTTTGAGGAATGCCTGTATTGCTATGAATTTCCCTCTGAGCATGCTTTTGCAGCATCCCACAGATTTTGAGTGGATATGTCTTCATTATCATTTGTGTTGAGGTATTTTTTTAATTTCATTCTTGATTTTCTCATTGAGCCATTGATTTTTTTAGTTGCATGTTGTTTTGTCTCCATGTAGTAAGTTTTTTCTCATTTCTTTCCTGTAATTGATTTCCAGTTTCATGCCATTGTGGTCAGAGAAGATATTTGAAATAATTTCTATATTCTTAAATTAGTTGAGGTTAGCTTTGTGCCCTAGTATGTGATTGATTCTTGAGAATGTTCCATGTGCACTTGAGAAGAATATATATTCTGATTTTTTTGGATGTAATGTTCTGAAAATGTCAATTAAGTCTAACTTTTCCATTATGTCCTTTAGGATACCTGTTGCCTTATTTATTTTCTGTCTAGAGGATCCTTCCATTGTTGTGAGTGGGGTGTTAAAGTCTCCTACTATGATTATATTCCCATATATTTCTCCTTTTATGTATGATAGTATTTGTTATAGATATATGGGTGCTCCTATATTAGGGGCATATATATTGACAATTATAATATCCTCTTCTTGAATGGATCCTTTAACCATTAAATAGTGTCCTTCTTTGTCTTTCTTTATGGCCTTTGTTTTAAAGTCTATTTTGTCTGATATGTGTTGCAACTCCTGCCTTCTTGTCTTGTCAATTGGCATGAAATATCTTTTCCCATTCCCTAGTTTTCAATCTATGTGAGTCCTCTGCTCTAAGGTGAGTTTCTTATAGGCAGCAGATTGAAGGTTTTTGCTTTTTTATCCAATCTGCCACTCTGTGTCTTTCGATTGGAACATTTAGTCCCTTAATATTTAAGGTGATTATTGATAGATACTAGGTTTTATTTTGTTCTTTGCCATGTATCTGTTTTCTCTCATATTCTTTTCCTTCTATTTCCTTGTTTCATGCTTTCATGTCTGATTAACTTTGGTGGATCAGCAGTACTAAAAAGATAGGCATTATAAAGCTGATAGACAACTCTGTGACTGAGTGGGATATTAAAGAGTGAATAAGCAAGGGTCTTAAATTTCTTAGGAAAGGGTGTGGAGAAAAGAGAACCCTCTTACTCCAGTTTCATTCCAATTAATAGTGTAAGAGGGTTCCCTTTTCTCCACACCCTTTCCAGCATTTATTGTTTGTAGGCTTTTTTATGATGACTATTCTGGCTGGTGTAAGGTGATACTTCATAGTAGTTTGATTTGAGTTTCTCTAATAATTAATGACGTCGAACATATTTTCTTTTTTTTTTTTGCTATCTGTATGTTTTCTGTGGATCAAGAAGATGTGGTATATATATGTGATGGAATATTACTCAACCATAAAAAAGAATGAAATAATGCCATTTACAGCAACACAGATGGACCTCACCCATGCATCCATCCTCTTTTGTCTTAGTGGTTTCTTATATCCTAGGGGTGGAGAATATTTCTGCTGTAAATTCTCCAGAGATTAAACCTCTCTCTTTCCTGGCTGGGAGGAAAGAGGGACTATGGGATCTATTATAATTGTTCCTTATTCAGACTTCCCATCAATCCCCTGATGTTAGCCACTTTCTGAATCATACACTTGAGATTCCATGGTGCTCCCAGTTCTAGACTTTCTAGAGTTCTTCAGCTTGAATCACATGCTTTCCACTCCATTGTCCTTGGCAGAGAGTTTAGAGTTTCTCCACTTTGCACTTACCACTCAATTACCTCCTTCTTTTCTTCCTAACTGTGACTGATGTCTGCTGAAATCTCCCTTTGTTGTATGGAGTGATATCTTATTTATACCTTGTGTCCATTCAGGTCCTCTAAAAAGCAAATGAAAGGTTGGAATAAGAATTGCAAGACTGGAGTTCCCATCATGGCTCAGTGATTAACGAATCCGACTAGGAACCATGAGGTTGTGGGTTCGATCCCTGGCCTTGCTCAGTGGGTTAAGGATCAGGCGTTGCTGTGAGCTGTGGTGTAGGCTGCAGATGCAGCTTGGATCCTGCATTTCTGTGGCTCTGGCATAGGCCAGCGGCTATAGCTCCGATTGGACCCCAGCCTGGGAACTTCCATATGCCACAGGTGCAGCCCTAGAAAAGGCAAAAAGACAAAAAAAAAGAATTGCAAGATTGGAGGAAAAGTCTGTAAACAATAAGGGAGACAGAGGAAGAAGAGGTGAGCCTTTAGACTGTGATGGGGTTGGAAAGGAGAGAGGGAGGAAGGAGGATTTGGGAAGAAGAACATTAGAAAACAGGTAGTTCTAACAAAGCCGTGGTCAGGCCATGGGGGGTTTCCCAAGCAAAGAAAGTCCATTAGAGGAACCCCACTTGGGACATACATAGACTGGCTCTAGCTCCCTGTTTATGCTTAGTTATTGCCTGGGAGTACCCTGGTGGGAACACAGTTTTGGTGTGCATGACATGGCCAATCTGATGATACAATAGCTGGTGCTATCAGCCAATGGCACTATTCAAACCTGGTCCTCTTGAAGGGAGACCTGAATGGTATACCTCCACTGCTGCTAAATTCACTTGTGTTTTAATTTATTTACCTTAATTAGTCATTTTAATGTGATATTGAGCAGAGATAAATCTCTATATTGGAACTATCATATTTCACTGAAAGTCACTTACCTTTCCAAAAAGCCACTGGAGTTGGCTAAGTACATATTTCCCCTTGAAATCACAATATGGTTTCAATAACAGCATCATTATCACAGCCCAGCTAACATCATATACCCCCCAACCAGCTTTGGCACAAAGCCAAAGCAAAAGCTTAGGATTTAAATGGGGAAAAAATTTTATCAGAACAATAACCAATACATTATTAGGGATTTTCATTTTCTTATGGATATTTCAGTGTAAGAAAGTAAAGAAAGGAGGCTACTACTGAGGCACAGGTTGGATCCCTGGTCCACTGCAGTGGGTTAAGGATCTGGCATTGCCACGGCTGTGGTGTAGGTCACAACTACAGCTCAGATTTGATCCCTGACCTGAGAACTTCTATATGCTCCAGGTGCAGCCAAAAAAATAGAAAGTAGAGGTTTGAAGGTAAACAGGTCAAAGGGCACAACCCCCATGAATGGGATTAGTGCCTTTATAAAAGGAAACCCAGAGAACTCTCTTGCCCTCTTTCTGCCATATAAAGATACGATAAGAATTCAGAAGTCTCAACAAATAAATAAAAGCTATTCCATCTCATGCATTCTTTGCTTTAATATATGAGATGAATTAGCTTTTATTTTTAGCTCTATGAGTGAAAAATTCAAAAAGTACAGATAAAGCAGAACTTCTACCTGTTACTTTTATCTTAACCCTCCAAACCTTCCCCTCACCAACCATGAGTAACCATTTTTATGAAGTGTAATTTTCCAGACCATTTTAGTGTGTGTGTGTGTGTGTGTGTGTGTGTGTATTTTGACACTCTGTATGTTTATATATATCTTGTGATTGATAAATAGCTAGAGATTATTATTTCCCTTATTTAAAAAAACATTAATTATATCCACCATAAGTATTTCTCTTTTCATTCAACATAACCTTTGGAAATCTTGATATGTCACTGCATACATATTTACCTCATTTTAAAATTGATTGTATTCTTTCACTTGTATTTATTCTAAAAGATTATTTAGCCATACTCTTTTTTCTAGTTTTACTGAAAAATTTTAAAATATAGCTGATTTATAATGTTGTATTAGTTTTAGATATGTACCAAAATGACCCAGTTATTCATATATATATTCAAGTATATTCATATATATTCATATATATATTCTTTTTCAGATTCTTTTACATTATAGATTATTACAAGATATTGAATTTAGTTTCTTGTGCCATAGTGTAGGTCTTTGTTTAGCTATTTTATATATACTAGTATATATATGTTAATATCAAACTCCTAATTTATCCCTCCTCCCTCTTTCACCTTTCATAATGATAAGTTGGTTTACTATGTCTGTGAGTCTGTTTCTATTTTTTAAATAGGTTCATTTGTATTATATTTTAGATTCAACATATAAGTCATATCATATAATATGTCCTCTCTGTCTGATTTACTTCATTTGGTATGGTGATCTCTAGGTCCATCCATGTTGCTACAAATGGGATTATTTCATTCTTTTCTATGGATGAGTAACATTCCATTGTGTATATGTACCACATCTTCTTTATCCATTCATCTGTTGATGGACACTTAGTTTACTTCCAAGTCTTGGATGTTGTAAATAATGTTGTAATTAACACTGGAGTGCTTCTATCTTTTCAAATTAAATGTTTCACCTTTTCCAGATATATACCCAAGAGTGGAATTGCTGGATATATGGTAACTCTTAGTTCCTTAGAGAACCTCCAACTTACATTCCCACCAACAGTGTAGGAAGGTTCCTTTTTCTGCATACCCTCTTCAGCATTTGTTATTTGTAGACTTTTTGATGATAGCCATTCTGATCAGTGTGAGGTGATACCTCATTTTAGTTTTGATTTGTATTTCTCTAATAAATAGCTATGTTGAGTACATTTTCATGTTCTTATTGGCCATCTCTATGTATTCTTTGGAGAAATATCTATTTAGAGCTGTCCATTTTTTGATTGGGTTGTTTGTTCTTGTTGTTTTTAATATTGAGCCGTATGAGTTGTTTGTGTATTTGGCAATTAAGACCTTGTTCTTCACACCCTTTGAAAATACTTACTCCCATTCTATACATTGCCTTTTTTTTTGTATATGGTTTCCTTTGCTATGCAAAATCTTTTAAGTTTTATTAGGTCTCATTTGTTTATTTTTGCTTTTATTTCTTTTGCCTTGGGAGGTTGACCTAAGAAAACACTGCTATGATTTATGTCAGAGAATGTTTTGCCTATACTCTCTTCTGAGAGTTTTATGGTGTCATGTCTTATTTTTAAGTCTTTAAGCCATTTTGAGTTTGTGTCTATGGTGTGAAGGAGTGTCCTAACTTAATTGATTTACATGGGGCTGTCCTACTTTCTCAACATCCCTTGCTGAAGAGACTGCCTTTGTTTGTCCTTTCCTCCTTTGTCAAAGATTAATTGATTGTAGGTCTGTGGGTTTATTTCTGGGCTCTCTATTCTCTTCCACTGATCTATGCATCAACTTTTATGCCAATACCACCCGTTTTGATTACTGTAGCTTTGTAGCATTGTCTGAAGTCTAGGAACATTTTACCTCCAGCTGTGTCCTTACATCTTAGGATTGCTTTGGCAATTCTGGGTCTTTTGTGGTTCCATATAAATATTAGGATTACTTGTTCTAGTTCTGTGAAAACTGTTGTGGGTAATTTGATAGGGATCACATGAAATCTGTAGACTGCTTTGGGTAGTATGGCCATTTTAACAACATTATGTCTTCCAATCTAAGAACATGAAATATCTTTCTATTTCTTTAAATCATCTTTAATTTCCTTTATCAATGTTTTATAGCTCTCAGCATATAAGTTTTTCCCCTTCTTAGTCAGGTTTATTCCTAGGTATTTTTATTTTACAGATTTTTCAAAGGGATTTTTTGTTTTTACTCCCTCTTTCTGATATTTCAACCATACTCCTAATGGCACATTTAGGTTGCTTTGTTTTTTGCTATAATAAATAAAATTGTAATGTATACTAGTGAACACATCTCTCTGCGCTAACATCCAACTCCGTGTGTACATGCCAATGTTTTTTCTGTGATGGACAGCAGGAAGTGACCTTTTTTTGGCTTAAGGATTTGTGCATTCAAAATTCTACGATACTTTCAGATTGCCCTCCAAAAAACTATATACCAGTTTACACTGGATAGTGCTACTTTATTTTTATTAATTATCTTGATTATAGTATAGCAACTAATGTTTAACAAGCCATTCAGCCCATGTTAGATATCACATAAACACTGGTAGAGCATATAAATTAATGAATAAATGAATGCCAAGGGTATTAAATATCATGCTGGAAAGACAAACTACACTATTTTTGTTAGCTGAGGTGATATTAAAACCACTAGCAATATCAATATCATTGGACTCACAGGCCAAATCTTTTCTTTCTATTCCCTGTCATGGCCTGAGACAAAATAGTAATCATAAAGAGAACATAAACTATAATATGACAGACAAAACCCCTCAATCTTCCAGAACCTAATGTTTTTCCTACATGTCTACTTCTTTATTTGAAAAGGGGATTATAAACTCCAAGATCAAGTGAAAGAACATCTGCAAAAGCCTATGGAAACTATAGTAAGTTATGCAAATTTTACTTTTTAGTCCCTCCTAAGGTATCATGTTTATAAGTAAAGAGTTCAGTTCTGAAATCTTTGATGCAGCCTGGCTGAAACCAAATTAGTGCTTTCAGCCACCCTACCCACTACTCCTCTTTACCCACCATCTTCACATTCTCTTGTCCTTAAGTGGCCATACTGCAACATGTCACCCCATGTATTTCCAACACGAAATGTCAGTGAGTTTCCCAGATTAAAACATTAAAAATGTATGAGAAACTACTGTCATGCAAAGAAGCTAATAATACTCATGATTTTTTTTTTTTGGTAAGCAAGGCTGTTCATTTCAATAGCAACATGTATTACTATAATCGGTAAAAAATGACTCTGATATATCCTATTGGTACACACAACAGGACGCAGGCATTTTAATATCTATGTCAATTTTTATGTGCTCAAATATAACTGTGTTTATTCTACCAGCATATTGTTCTAGCTTTTAAAAAGATGTGAAACATATAGCACCAGTTGTAAGCCAATTTATTATATAGAAATTGCATAGTTATATAATTATCTTTAAATGCCAGCTAATGTTCGTCAAGAGAGGAAGGCATTTGCTCTATGAAATTTTCAGATGGTTTAACCTTCATTTTTTTCTCTCCTTCTGCCTTGTCTCTGCCAGCCCTGCCAACCTGGGAGCAATATTCTATCATCCTATCAGCCCCCTGCCAGGGGAAAACACATCTGTTACAAGATGCTTACTGCAACCCAGAGCAGGCCAAACAGGTTTAGTTCCTGCTCTTGGCTACAGGTTTAGCTCCAATAGGCAAGCACCATTTCTACATTGTTCAGCACTCATAACAGTGACAATCGCTGACATTCTTCATAGCGTTTTCACATGCATTCATAGTGGTTAAGAGCGCAGATTTTGGAATCAGGCTGCTTGGGTTCTAAATATGATTCTAACATGGTGTGGACAAGATATCAAGTGCCTCTGTGCCTCAGTGTCCTCACCTTTAAAAGGGGGGCTGATCATTCGAGTTACTTCATGGGGCTTTGAGGAATACTAAGTGTGTTATGGGCTTAGAATGGCCAGGCAAGTGAGGTGAAGTCACATTAGCTATGGCTGCTCCTACTAGCCCTGTGGAACCAGACCTGGGGGAAAAGTTGGCATTTCCCCCCAACTTTCAAGAAGGAAAGCAGTCTTTGAAAAGCTATATGACCACCTGAGGCCTTAACCCTAGCAGCTGGCAGAGACAAAGAAGGCTCAAAGCTAGATCAGTTCTTGCTAGATTTATACTCTTCCCCTCAAAAGTGTGTCTTCTTAGGAAAGAGCAAGAGTGAGACACCATAAAGATGAAGTGGAAACAATGTAGAGGTTACTTTGGATTGGGGGCTACCATGCACCTCCATCAGATTTCACCCCACAGAGTTGCTACACTGGACCTCTAATTCAATCATTCATTCAACAAATGCACTAGAAATGTGGTAGGAAATAGGGGAAATGCACGTACTGCCCTTCTGGAATATACACTCTAAGAAGTGGGCCAGCAACCAACAAATTACCAAACAGCAAATTCAGACAATGATCAGCAACGTGGAGACTATGAAACATGTGACTTTCAGCTCAGACCTTAAAGTCACGAAGGGGAGTCAACATGGTGTCAGAGTTGAGAGCATGGCCTCTGGAACACAACTACCCGGGTTCACATCCTGGCTTTATCACTTACCAGCTGTTTGACCCTCCTTGGGCAAGTGACTTAACCTCTCTGTGCCTCAGTTTCCTGCAATGGTTGGGACGATTGAATGAGTTAATATATGGAAAGGGTTAAGGAAAGTGCCTGGCACCTAGCAAGTATTCTCTAAGTGACTGCCCAAGAAACGGAGTCCAAATGGGAGGATATAGACCAACAGTATTCCAGATACAAGGAATGGCAAGTGCAAAGGGTAGAAGGAGGGCCCAAGCTTGGGACATTTGAGAAAGAGACGGAAGGGGCTAGTGTGTTGAAAAGTAGTAAGCAAGAGAGAGGGTGAGGGTTGATGAGATCTATAAAACATCCATAAGAAATCATTAATCATAGATGACATCTCTGAAATTAAGGGGCTGTACAAATCATGCCTTAATGTCCCCTCAGCTCTGAGACCCTTGGAAGATGACATTGTTGACAAACCAAGAATAAGCATGTGAACTCAGATTCACTTTTATCTGATGAGCAAGGGTCAGTGTGTGCCAGTCCCCATCTTTACCTCCTGTGTGACCATTTGGGGATTGGCTGGAGGGGGCCAGGAGTGGAGTCTCTGATTTGGAGCACTGTGGTTCTCAGGGTGTTGCCAATTTGGGCATAAGCAGAAACCCACCCAGGAGCCACTAAAGTCAGCCCCTCACTAGGAGCCGGCTTAGACCTGCAGGGCTCACATACAGCTGATTATGCAAGGAAATCATGGACTCATTTCTCTCTCGAGTCTTTCAGAACAGGATCCATGCGGGTCCAATACCAGCTCCCTATGAGCCAGTGAGAGGATCCTGGACCTAATCTGTAAAAGGTAGAGCAATAACAGTACCTCTCCCATAGGTCATGGTGGGGATTGAAAGAGAGAAAGCAGAGCATGTTGGACAGCACCATAAATGCTGGTGATGCCTATCACAGATGATGACATCTTGTTCTCAACAAATAATCCAAGTGAAGATCTGACAGATCATTCGTGTTTTTGAACACTGAAGGATAATATGTCCTTCTGTACTTGCATAGGAATGGAATTTGGGCAGTTCTCAACTCAAAATAAGGAAGTAGCCCTGTGGAAATCAATACCTCATGTACCAGGCCCAGCCCTCAGGAAATTGGGGCCAGTGGGGGTGGATGGTGTCCTGGAAAGACTATGTATTCTGGTCTCATACACACATGGATTCAAACCTAAAATCTTTCTGAATTGCTTGCTCCTTCTGGGAATTAATTCCTTCATTTGTATACCTAGAGTAATGACACCTAAGTTTTGGAGTTAAAATAAAAATTAAATAAGGCCTAGTGGCTGGTACACAGTGGGTAAGTGACAAATGCTAATTCCTCTAGTGATTTACACCTGTGTTACAAACTACACCCATTATATATTATGACGTCGTAGAACAGAAATTTGAGCAAGGCTCAGCTCCCGTGCTCTAGGTGACATCACCTGAGTTACTCAGGGGTCTTTAGCTAGCAGCTGCACTGGTGTAGAGGAAGCCCATGCTTCACTCTTAGTCATGTTGGGGACCACACTCTGTGCAGTCACGGGATGTGTACACTTAGACACTCTGGCAGGGTAGTTGGATTTGTTACAGGGTGGCCCAGGGCACCCCAAGGTCAAGGCAAACACTATCAAACCTCTTCAAGACTAGACTTGTCTTGGTGTCACTCACCACACTTCAGTGGTTGATGTGATCACATGCCAGCCCAAGTTCACATGAAGGGGAAACAGACTTGAATTCTTGCTAGGAAGAGAATCAAAGAGTCAGCAGTCATCCTCAATCTACCACAGTAGCTAGGGAAAATAAGAAATTAGAAGTATGGTCAATTGATGCAACTAGAGATTCTCATACTAACTGAAGTAAGTCCAAAAGAGGAAGATAAATACCGTATTGTATTACTTATATGTGGAATCTAACCTATGGCAAAAATGATCCTATCTATAAAACAGGGACAGATAATTGCAATGGAGAACAATCTTGCTGCTGGTGGGGGCAGGGGGGGATGGAGGAGAGAGTGGGATGGACGGGCAGTTTGGGGTTTTCAGATGCAAACTGTTATATCTGGAATGGGGGCAATGGAGTCCTACTGTGCAGCACAGGGAACTGTGTGTGATTGGGTCACTTTGCTGTACAACAGAAATTGAAGAAATATTGTAAATCAACTATAATTTGAAAACAAAAAAATAAATAAGAAAAATAGAAATAAAGAAAAGAAGTGTGGTCAAGTGGACTGGAAAACCGTTAGCTCCATGGCATTGCCATTCTCCAGCCTCACTTTTCTTCCTCCCTCTCAACAGCAAGTCCTCGATTAAGACTCACCCAATACGCTGTGGCAGGTGTCAGCCATCTTGCTAACTGACATGAAAAATGATAAAAATTTTGCATAGCACCTGATTGTGCCATTTACCCAAGAATGTCCAGGTCCTCTGCAAACAGTAATTAAGCCTCTGCACCCCTACCATGCTCCCTTATCTTCTCTTTATAAATGGGGAAGCACTAAGCCCAGAAAGAAGAACTTGCCAAGGTCACAAGAGTAGGTGACAGAGCTGAGAAGGAATCCAGAGCATCCCAGCTCAGGAGTATCTACTTTCTCCGATGCCAACCCTAGAAATCCATGCGAAGTCCTCTCTGTCCATTTTCCCGGTGGCTCCTCCTCACCTTGCCCTTTAATAGCTTTCCTGTCCCTGTTTACAACATCTCTGAATCCAAACCTCTCTAAAGCCAGATGGAGACCATCAAGAGAGCTGGAGACTTTGCACATTCCTCACTTTACACCCTATGCCTTCTCCACTTGCTTGGGAATTCATGCACGATTCAGTGGAGGCAATGAGAGAGAAAGGTACAGGAGCTGTGCTTTCATTCTTCACTGGGCATAGCTCATTTGCTTTGCTGTCAGAAAGCAAGAAATTTCTCAAGGAAGGGAGGTAAAAAATATGGGTGTGGGGAGAAAGGGAGTGAGAGAGGGTGGCTGTAAATGATATGTCACATTCAGAATGTATCATTTTGCTTTTGGCGTACTATTGACTGCGGCCTGATCTTTGTCAAACCTTGTAAAGCAAGTGCTATGCCAGCTGCTCAAGCTTGCTGGATTCATTTAACCCGTTGGATAAACTGGAACAAGAACAAGGTCGCCTTGTATCAGTGGACCTTCTTCTTTCCTGCCCCCTGTCTCTCATGCCCATAGATCTGGATTGTTAGGATCACTTTTAATCTGCTTTTTTGATAGCCATTCCTACCCCCAGTCTCTCTGTCCCCCTGGTGACAGTTTAATACTAGAATTGCAAACTTCTGAAAAAAAACAGGGCTTAGGAGGGATCTCAGGAATTTCCCAGCTTCATGCCTTCACGTTATCGGTGAGCAAACAGAAGCATCACTACAGCGTGGTGATTTGAATATTGTGTAAACTTGGACCCAATATTTCACCTCTCTGAGTCTTGGTTTTCTCATCTAAGAGATGTAAATAACAAATAATATTTATCTCCTCTTGGGATGGAGTGAAGACTAAATAGAATCATGCAAATAAAATGTTTTGGAGCTGTGAACTATTTTACAGAAGAATACATTTGCTCAAGTTCAATGACACATTTGGACTTAAACCCAAGCCTTAACTTTGACTTCACTGATCCACTCAGTTCATTTTTATTGGGAGACTGCCATGTTCCAGGCACTGTTGCATGTCTGTTCCAGGCACTCAAGAGAAAACTGAGTGATCAACAGGACAGTCTTGGTTACAGCTCTTACTGGAGTTTACCAGGTAGGGAGGGGAATGGGGTTTACACTTATTACAACTGTGATAAGCATGAGGGAGGCTCAGTGGAAGGTGCTATGGAATGGAATGAGAGGAAAACAGCCTGGTCAAAGGCAGGCAGGGAAGATTTCTCCGAGGAAGGGGTGTTCAAGTTGTGACTAAAAGGTGAGCAAGTTTGAACAGAAGGGCGAGGGTCAGGAAATGGGTGGAAGATCCCAAAGGAAGAAGAGGAGAGAGATGGTCAAAACTAAAACAAAAAGCTGATGCAGTTGGAGCATACATAGTCCACCGACAGAGACCTTTGCTTCTCTCCAGCAGTCCCTCTAGATTCTGCATCTGCCTGTCAAAGAAAAAGCTCATTCCTCCCTGATGGCTCCTGGAAGCCCTGTGTTAGGGTGAGGAAGGGGGGACTCACAGTTCTCTGCTTCTATCTGGAGCTCTGTAAGTCTCTCCTGATATATGGGTGGTCTCTGGCTTAAAATCTTGACTTACTTAAAAGATAAACTAGATGACAGGAGTTTGCTGGTAGTTCAGTGGGTTAAGGATCCAGCATCATCACTGCTGTGGCTCTGGTTACTGCAGTGGCACCGGTTCAATCCTTGGCCCAGGAAATTCCACGTGCCCAAGGCCAAAGAAAAAAAAATTAGGTGATGGTGAAGTAATGCGTAACTGTTTACAGAGATGTCTTAGACTCCGCGTGTCTTATCTGCTCTGATCTCTAGATTGTAAGTTAGAAAATCAGCAAGTTATTCAGAAGGAAAGCTGGGAAAGACACATATTCAACCAAGAGCCCAGTGAAATTTATGCCAGTGGACTATTTATTTAAAAGGAGGGGGGCGTACAGGACTACGCCTCTAAATGAACAGCTTTCACTCTGCCCTCAGACTATTTATCACTCTTCTTTCCTGCATCGTCTATAAATGCCCCATACAATCCTGCTTTTTATCAGGTTCAGCCTGTGCTGAATTTCTATTCTGACTGTTTCTTTTTCTATCCTTCTTATCTTAACACAGAAAAGAGGAAAGCTAGCCCAGGAAACTCAGGTGCAGCCCTAATGATAGATTTATCCTGGATCAAGAATGAGTATTTGGTAAGCTGGAAGAGTTTATTCACTGACTTAAGTGAGCAGTTTATTTTCTCCAAAGGAGAAGCACTTACCCTGTGCCCTCAGTTTTGAAGTCCACTATTTGGGAAGATACTGAACACTTACTCATAGCTCACAATTGCCCAGAAAATTCTGGTAAACAACTTTAATTCACCTGGCCCTGAAGATACAAAAGTATGAGGGCTATAACTCTAACATATAATTCCTGATTGTGGGGGTCATGCAAACCAGTTAAGGGAATTAAATAATAATTACCATGATAATAACAAATGTCTGTCAGACCCTGCACCAGGCACAGGGTTAACAAACATTAACTCATTTAATTCTCCCAATAATGTATTTGTCTTGTTTTACAGATAAGGAAAATATACATGGGAGAAGTTTTAATGGTCCTAAGATCACAGAGACGGATAGAACTGAGGATGAAATCCATACTATATAATTCCAAAACTTGTTTATGTAATCAAGTTAGAATAGATACAATGATGCAAAGAAGTATGGAAGGGCCACACAATTCAAAGAAATAATTCTGTAGGATTGGGGTAAGGGGCTTCTGAAAGATGCACAAAAGAGGCCCCGACTTTGAAGAATGAGGAAGACTTAGAGCAGGGTCTCTTAGTCTCACTGTTACTGACGTGTTGGCCCAAATCCTTCATTGCTG
The DNA here is from genome assembly GCF_016906955.1 of Phacochoerus africanus. Taxonomy (NCBI): domain Eukaryota; kingdom Metazoa; phylum Chordata; class Mammalia; order Artiodactyla; family Suidae; genus Phacochoerus; species Phacochoerus africanus. The sequence continues at coordinate 12,380,108 of NC_062544.1, read as the reverse complement.
CAGGGGCTGCCCTGTGCCTTGTAGGATATTTAGCATTATCCCTGGCCTCTACCCCCTAACATCCAGTAGAACTTTCCAACTATGACAACAAAAAAAGTCTGGAGACATTGCTAAATACACCTTGGGGACAAAATTACCCATAGCTGAGGATCACTGCTTTAGAGGGAGTCAGAGAGCACCAAAGACAGGGGAGGCCCAGAGGGAGGGAGGCCATGCAAAGCCAGGGAAGGTCTACTGAAAAATCCATGTGAAAGAGAAAAGTTGAGAAAATATCCAAATGGAGATTGGAGACAGACTGAAGAGGGCTCTTAACTTGAATGCCAAGTCAAGAAATGGGGAGCTAGGAACAGATGTAGATTTCTGTTTTTGAGAATAAGGATGGCATCAACCTGTGTCCTCCATCTTGTTCTCCAAATATGACAAGATGCACTTGGGTCTCAGAACTTTCCTGTCCCCCAGCTTATCCTCATTACCTGCAGAGCCCCTCTCACTTCCTTCACGTTTTAAAGATCACTTTAGGAGGAAGGCTGGCTTCAGCTGTAACTCTCTCTATCCCTTTCTCTTGCTTAATTTCCTTCATACATCATTTTTTCCTGCATGCCAGGCCCACCAAGTTATTTATTACATTGCATATCACTTTACCATCCGTCTTCCCCTGCTAGAGTGTCAGTTCCACCAGGGCAAGTATGGGCATTGCTGTATTCACAGCACCAGGAACCCTTCTTGGCACATACCAAGTACTCAATAAATATTTATTGAACACATGAATTCATTTCCAAGGGAGCATTGTAGGAAGGGTGTTTCCTAGAAGCCAGGCATCCCCATGTCCAGTCCAGTAACGATTATGTCTTGAACAAGATGGAAGAGTCACCAAATGTGGTTTGAGATTTCCTGATTCAGAATTAATTTAGGCAGGGGTGTATGTTAAAGTGTAGACTCCTATGACCCAATCTAGAGCCAACAAGCCAGAGTATCTGGATGGTAGGACCTGGAAGCTACCACTGAACACATTCCCAAGTTGGCCATGCTAATGTTCCATGAGACAACTACGCCATGGCTCTTTCTATTTAACTTCACTTCTTTGGAAGTCAAGATTCAGATGCTCAGAATTAATAAACATAGGGTTATAAGATAGAACATCTTGAGATAGTCTACTTCACATGAGTGTCCTTCTTCCCTATTAAAATGTAAATGTTCACACTATGTTGATAAAGAGCTTAAATTCTCATGGCTCTTTTTATCATGCACAATAGTTCATGTTTCCAACTTTTTCTAATCCTTACAACAGTCTCCAAGAAAGACAGGGTGGCCATAGTTTCCTCTCTTTTGTCACTGGATGCAATGAAGACTCAAAGTGCTGTAGTGACTTGCCTGTGCTACACAATTTATTAAGCACAGAGCAGGGGAATATCCAGCCTTAGTTGACCTTATCTAGTAATCGAACATATTTAGTGGCACATAATAGTTTACTAAAAACTTTCCACGAAACCTCATGAAATACATTTTCTTAAGTAGCATCATCTACATTTTCATATTAGCAAATCAAGAGGGACAGTGAAGCACTATTGCTAACTTTTGAGGCTCGAGACTTATTGTCCTATGACCTTGAATAAGTTACCTACACCATGTGAGCCTCAGTTTCTTTATCTGAAAAATGAGGATAATAATAATGACTCTGTTAGGAGTATTGTGAGAATTAAGTATCAATTTATGTAACATATGGCCTGACACAGAGATCAGACTCAACAAATGCCAACTATCATTAGCAGTAATTAAAGTTCTGAGGTTAAAAAACAAGAAGAATGGAATTCCTATTGCAGCTAAGCAGGTTAGGGACCTGGCATTGTTTCTGTGAGGATGCACGTTAGATCCCTGGCCTTGGCCAGTGGGTTAAGGATCCAATATTGCAGTGGCTGTGGCATAGGCCTCAGCTGCAGCTCCAATAAATTTGAACTTTAGCCCAGGAACTTCCATATGCTGCAGGCACGCAGCCATTTAAAAAAAAAAAAAAAAGGATGTCTCATTGTAATTCTGGTGTTTAGCCCAATGTATGGTGTAGAAGGAATTCAATATATATTTTCTCAACCAAATAATAAAAGAATGAAAAATAGAGGTTAAAATTGCTTCCTCTGGGTGATATAATTAGTAAGTAACAGAATCAAGATCCAACCTTCCATCATCCAACCCCAAATCTGGTGTCCCTTATACTGTGCTGATCCTTCAGCTACCCCAACAAGCAGTGAGGTGAAGGCAAAGATTTATCTCAGTGTTATACAAGCACTGTCTGAGAAGACTCTACATTTGTGGATGTGGAATTTTAAACCATTGGCTCTGAAGAAAAGGCACTGGACCCAGCTGGTCCATCAAGTATTTGTCCTTATTATCACATCTCCCTCCTTGATGCCCTGGTACCAGGAGCTGTATATGTATGTATTTGTATTCTCCTGAAGGCCAGTTAGCTGCTGCCTTCTAATTTAAAGATGCTGTCTGTGTCTGCACATCCTTCTGGTCCAGGAGTGGATTTGGAAGGTGAATAGCTAGCAAGTTCCAGTGAAGCGTGAAGGAAAAAAGGGTTGAATAATTGTAATTGTGCTGTCACATGAGGGTAGTAAATCCCCATCCTTCTCTCCCAACCCTTCAATCTCCATCACTACTTCCTCCTCCTTCCCTACCTCCCAGGAGAGAATACATACGCTTGAACTAATCTAATGTCTTTTCAATCACTTCCTGATATGAAACATGCTGTTCTCCAAGCTCTTCATTCATGTTTGCATCAACTCTGCATGGAGCAGTAACTGCTCGTCGATGTTAATTTATTGGTAATTCAGACCTAATTTCTGTGTAGCCACACAGAATCACACAACAAAGATGATAGCATTCCTAACTCAATTTCAATGTGGTCATTATTTCGAATATGAAAAAGTGAAGTATGTAGAACCGGTGTGTGTAGATTGCAAGGATCTTTTTAAAAAGCAACAACAACAACAAGGAAACATTTTTGTGAAGTAGAATCCTGAAATGAGACCTTATAAACCATCTGGCCCACCCTTCTTTCTTTACAGCTGTGAAAACTGAGGCCAGAGAGAAATGAGAGACGTATCCAGAGTCGGGCACCTTCCTTCTCTTCCTTCTCATTGCATCTTCCAGCCGGCCCATCACAGGATTTGTCTCTAAACAAATCTTAACATACACACCAGGAAGCTCTATTTAATACAATTCTCAAGTGGCGAGCATGGAGAGCTATTAGAGTTGATTAGAAGATAACAAGATGGCCCAGGAGCTGATCTGCTGCCTCTTGGAAAGATGCTCCAGCCCAGAAGATTGCAGGTGGAGGATAGCTTGCCAGCCCAGAGAGTCTGGGGAGAGCAGGACTGAAAGTCCAATAGCAAAGATCAGAGGCACAAGATAAAGCTTCTCTATTAACTGAAGCAATTGGACATGCTCAATCAGGCATCCCGGCCCTATCAGTTATAGATTATCAGTGACATCAGGCACTTACATATGAAGCTGTCCTGGGCTCTCAATGCCAATTGCTGGAAGATAAGAATTGGAATTCCAAATGCTTAAAGCCTAGTCTTCTGTGGCTGTGAAATACTGGCAGAGGAGTTTGGAAGACTGCCATTCTTACACACACACACACACACACACAGAGTAGCAATGGTATCACATATTAGCTTTTGGAAGCCACCCTCAGAGTAAAGATTCACAGGACCTCTCAAAAGGCTTTATCTTAATCTATTTTGTTGAACTTTCCTCCAAGGTTAAACAGCAAGGGAACAGTAAGATCAGGGACTCTAGATGGAGCTAAATGAGTTACATTGGGGTATTGTAGAACAGTGGCCTCTGATTGCTGAGGGCTCTGAGGAGGGAGTAATCTGAGGCTGCCTAGACCTGGGATGCAGTTTCAGATGAAATACCACAGAGATGCCAGCCATGTTGTTAATAATCAAAAACGTCCTGAAATTAAAATTTTAGTAGTTAAAATACAAGGCTAACTTTTTCCATTGGCACTGTTCTCCTCAATAAGACAGATAGAAGGCACAGAAGGAATAATAGAGCCATCAGCTGAATTTTATGGAGTTTTTACCACACATCGAGGGCTGGGCTGACTTGTTTTGCAGGTGCCATCTCATTTGGCTTTCCCCGCCATGTGACAGACCCTGGTAGTGTCCCCACCTTATTGATGAGAAAACTGCGATTAAGTGTTAACTCCCTGTTTACCCAGGTTATGGGTAGCAGAGCTAGATCAAATGCCAGGTCTCTGTCTCCCAAGCTTTTGAGAGTCCAGAAAGTTGTTTTATTTTTGTATTTTTAAAATTAATTTAAGTAAAATTGACTTTTTTGGGGGTAAAATTTTAGGAATTTTAACACATGTAAATACTTGTAACCACAACAGTAAAATTAAAGAGCAGTTTTGTCACCTTCAAAACTCCTTTTTTTCGTCAAGTTGTTTTCAGCCACACCTTGTGCGTAATGCTAACCCCTGGCAACCAATATTCTGTTCTACACCGTGGTAGTTTTTCTTCTTCAAGACTGTCCTGTAAATGGAGTCAAGCAGTGGGTAATCTTGGGAGATTGGCTTCTTTCTCTTAGCATAACATAATGTCTTTGTGAGTCACCCAAACTGTTGCATTCATCAATACTTGGTTTCTTTTACTGTTGCATTGTATTCCACTGGGTGGATATATGACTCTGTGTGTGTGTGTGTGTGTGTGTGTGTGTGTGTGTGTGTGTGTGTGTATGTTATATTATGACATTCTATTATTCATTTATTAGAGTCTTTTTTTTTTTCTCTGTCTTCACCTGCAGCATTAGAAGTGGAAATTCCCAGGACAGGACTGAATCCAGACCACAGCAACAACCCAAGCTGCTGCAGTGACAACACCAGATCCTTAACCCACAACACCACAAAGGAACTTCTATTACAGTTTGTTTACCCATTCACTCACTGAAGGGCTTAGGACTGTGTACAACTTGGAGCAATTATGAATAAATCTGCCATATCTATTCATGGACAGGTTTTTGTGTAAATGTAATTTTTTACGTCTCTAAATACTCAGGAGAGGGACTGATAGGTCACATAATTAACTTTGTAAGAAGCTGCCAAACTGTTTTCCAAAGTAGCTGATCATTTTTTGTTCCCATAGGCAAAAAAGGAGAGTTCCAGTTGCTCTACACCCGCATCAGCATTTGATACTTTCAGTATTTTAATTTTAGTTATTCTGACAGGTGTGTAATTCTATGTCGGGTTGAGTGTTAATTTCTATTTCCTCAGTTAACAAATAATGGCGATCATCTTTTCATGTGTTTACTCACCATGTGTATAATCCCTTCAGTAAAGTTTAAGTCTTTTGTCCATTATAAAAATGTCATTCTTTCATTAGCTTTGTTTTGTTTACTGTTGAGTTATGAAGTTTTCTTTATATAGTCTAAATACAAGTCTTTGGTCAGATTTGTGTTTTGCAAATACTTTCTCCCAATCCTCCTAATAATGTTTGACAGCAAAATGTTTTGATTTTTGATAAGGCACATCTTATGTTTTCTTTTACGCACCATACTTTTGGTGTCAGAGCTAAAATCTCTTTGATGAATTCCAAGTCCTGAAGACATTTTTCGGTCTTTATGCCAACATATTTTGTTTTTGTTTACACTTTCTATTTATATTGATGCTGCATGTTGATTTAATTATTGTATAAGGTATATGATGGAGCTTCAATTTTATGATATAAGAAGGCCCAATCATTCCAACATCATTTGTTGAAATGAGTATCATTTCTGTGTTGAAGTGCTTTTGCAGCTTTGTAAAAAAACTACTGACCAGGGCATAAAGGGTATGACTATTGCTGCTAATGGTATGAGGTTTCATTTTGGGCGATAAAAAATCCTCAAAACTCAGATTAGGATGATGGTTGCCCTACTCTGTAAACATTCAAAAAACCATTGAGTTAAACACTTTAAATGAGTGAGTTTTATAATATGTGAATTATATCACGTTAAATCTGTTCATTAAATAAAATTTGTTATCCACAAGTAGCATGGGGTCAATTTCAGAACTCTATTCCATCAATCTCCACATATCCCTTCTCCAATACCACATCATCTCAATTTCTGAAGCATTATATGAGGTCTCTAATTCAGGTAGTATGATCTCCTCAACTTTGTCTTTTTCAAAATTGTTTTTGTTTTTCTAGTGCTTGGCCTTTCCATATAAATTTTATTTTATTTCATTCTTTATATAATGATTTTATTTTTTCCATATAAATTTTAGAATTAGCTTATCTGTATCTGTTTGGAAAAAACTGGGATTTTCATTAGGATTGCATTAAATCTATAGATAAGTTTGGAAAGAATTGACATCTTCATGATGTCGGGTCCTCCAAAACATGAACATGGTATGTCCATTTTAAGATCTTTCATGTACATTGTTTAGGGTAGTTTTCAGCATTGAGATCCTATACATGTTTTCTTTTCTTTCTTTCTTTTTCCTTTTTTTTTGGTTTTTTTTTGGGGGGGGGGTTGTTTTGTTTTGTTTTTTGCATTTTAGGGCTGCACCTGTGGCATATGGAGGTTCCCAGGCTAAAGGTCGAGTTGGAGCTACAGCTGCCAGCCTACATCACAGCCATAGCAACACAGGATCGAAGCCTCAACTGCAACCTACACCACAGCTCACAGCAACACTGGATCCTGAATCCACTGAGCAAAGCCAGGGATCGAACCCACATCCTCATGGATCCTAGTCGGGGTCATTAACCACCGAGCCATGAAGGGAACTCCTATACGTGTTTTCTTATATTTATACATATGTATTCTATTTTTGAGTATATTGTAACTGGTGTTACTTTAAACTTTTGATTTCCAACTGTACATGGCTAGCATACAGAAATGCAATTGTGTACATTCACTTCACATTCTATGATCTCATTAAATTCACTTAATAGTTCTAAAAGTTGTTTTTATAAATTCCTTGGGATTTTCTACCTAGACAGTCATGGTGTCTGCAAATAAGGACAGTTTTCTTTCTTTCACTTCTTTCTACTCTTTCATTTCTGATAACTAAGACTTTCTTTTTGTGTGTTATTTTCTCCTTCAGGTAAACTCTCTGAACTCAGTTCTAGACAAAGATGAGGATGAGAGAAAAAGAGAGTGCTGGATACAATTTTAATTGCACTCAGGTTTATACCTCCTAGAGACATCTGACACATCTCTAATGCCATCAAGTGCTGGCTCAGATCAGCTCACTTCACATTTATTCAGTTCATACTGTATACAGACACTGCAGTACAGAGAACTGTACATGACATAAGAGCAAAGTCATTCATGGCAACTTTACCATTTAATAAAGGAGAGAGACAGCTGTGCAGATCATGCCATTGCAGTGTGAAAGTATTGATGACATAAGTAGACACAAGAGAATAAATGAAAAGAATATTTACTTTGGCCTGACCCGACAGTAAAGGATGGGATGACCAGATTATTATTGTTCAAGCCACTGTCATCTCCACTTAAACAACAGCAACAGCATCCTAATTTTGGCTCTAATCTTGCCTTCCTGACACTGTATTTAAAAAAAAATAGTTTCATTGACATATAATTCACACATTACACAATTCATCTATTTAAAGCTCACAATTCAATGACTTTATTACGTTCACAGAGTGATGCTCCATCACCACAATCAATTTTAGAACATTTTTATTATGTCGAAAAGAAAATGCACTCTCTTTAACCATAATCCCCCAAACTCCTAACCCCTCAGCCCTAGGCAACCATTAATCCACCCTCTGTCTCTACAGATTTGCCTGTGCTGAACATTTCATATACATATCATTAAACAAAATACGGTCCTTTGTAACTGGTTCCTTGCACTGAATGTTTTCAAAGTTCATATACGAACTATGCATCAGCACTATATTTATTTTATTGTCAAGTAAAATGTCATTGTATACATAAGTCACATTCTATGTATCTATTCATTGGATAAGGGATATTTGGGTTGTTTCCACTTTTTAAATACTGAGAAAAATATTGTATAAGCATTTCTGTGGGTATATGTTTTCATTTATTCGGGGCACATACTTAGAAATGGGAGTGTTAAAGCATACAGTAATTTATGTCTAACATTTGAGGAGTTGCCAGACTCTTTTCCAAAGTAACTACACAATCTTACGTTCTTTCCAGCAGTACTTGAGAGTTCCGGTTTCTCCAAATCCCAGCCAACACTAGCTATACCTAACTTTTAAAAGCTATAACTATTCTAGTTGGTGTGACGCAGAATTTCATTGCAGTTTGTGGTTGCCTTTCCCAAGTGATTAATGATGATGAGCATCTTTTAAATTTCTTATTAGCCAATTGTTTATCTTCTCTGGAGAAATGTTTGTTCAAGTCTATTGCGTATTTTTAAATTGGGTTATTCGTCTTTATATAATAGAATTGTAAGACCTCTTCATATATTTTGGATACCATTCATATTAGAGCTATGATATACAAATGCTTTCTCCCATTCTATGCTTTATCCTTTCACTTCCTTGACTATATCCTTTCATGTACAGTTTTTTTTAATTTGATGAAGTCAAATTTATCCAACTTGCAGTTTATTATACATGCTTTAGGTGTCCTAAGAAGAAACTGTATCAAGTTCAAGATCAGAATTTAACCATTTTATTTCTTCAAAGAGTTTTATAGATTGAGCTGTTATATTTAGGCTTTGATCCATTTTAATTTTTGTATGTGATATAAGATCCTCCTGCATTCATTTGTATATGGATAGTCAGGTGTCTCAGTGCCACTTGTGGAAAAAATGTTCATTCCCCCATTTAAGTCTTGGCACTGTTGCTGAAGATTGACTATAAATATGAGAATTATTCTTGGACCCTCAATTCCATTTCATTGATTGCTATGTCTACAATGATGTATTTATTCATTCTACAGAGTCCTCTTCAGAATATAAAGAAAAATATTAGGTCATGCCATCTCCAAAATCTGAGTCCTGAGGACTGACCACTCCACCTAGAATGAAATCCCAGACCCACAAGCTCCGAGATGATGTGGTCCGTCACTCCCTCTGGCCTCATTTCCATTCCCCACCTCCACTCTCTGAGATCTAGGCACAAAGACCTCCCTTATTACCTTTAGGACTCTTGAACTATCCTTTCCCTCTGCCCACAATGTTTCTTCACCTATCTCTATTCATGGCCATTCCTTCTCAACATGCAGGCTTCAGCACAAAGGCAACCTCAGAGAGGCATGCAACATATCCTACCTCTTCACAGAAATGATCACCATCAGCAATTTTTTTTTAAATTATGATTTTTATTTCTTTTTCCATTATAGCTGGCTTACAGTGTTCTGTCAATTTTCTACTGTACCGCATGGTGACCCAGTTACACAGACATACACACATTCTTTTCTCTCACATTATCATGCTCCATTATAAGTGACCAAACATAATTCCCAGTGCTACACAGCACAATCTCATTGCTAATCCATTCCAAAGGCAATATTCTGCATCTATTAACCCCAAGCACCCCATCCATCCCACACTCTACCCCTCACCCTTGGCAACCACAAGTCTGTTCTCCAAGTTCATGATTTTCTTTTCTGTGGAGAGGTTCATTTGTGCCATGTTTTAGATTCCAGATATAAGTGATATCACATGGTATTTGTCTTTCTCTTTCTGACTTACTTCACTTAATACGAGAGTCTCTAGTTCCATCCATGTTGCTGCACATGGCATTTTTTGTTCTTTTTTATGGCAGAGTAGTATTCCATTGTGTATATATACCACATCTTCCTAATCCAATCGTCTGTCAATGGACATTTGGGTTGATTCCATGTCTTGGCTATTGTGAATAGTGCTGCATTGAATATGTGGGTTCATGTGTCTTTTTTAAGGAAAGTTTTGTCTGGATATATGCCCAAGAGTGGGACTGCTGGGTCATATGGTAGTTCTATGCATACTTTCCTAAGGTACCTCCATACTGTTCTCCATAGTGGTTGTACAAGCTTACATTCCCACCAACAGTGCAGGAGGGTTTCCTTTCTCCACACCCCCTTCAGCATTTGTTATTTGTGGACTTATTAATGATGGCCATTCTGACTAGCGTGAGGTAGTATCTTGTAGTTTTGATTTGCATTTCTCTAATAATCAGGGATGTTGAGCATTGTTTCATGTGCTTGTTGGCCATCTATATATCTTTCTTGGAGAAATGTCTATTCAGGTCTTTTGCCCATTTTTCCATTGGGTTGTTGGCTTTTTTCTGTTGAGTTGTATAAGTTGTTTGTATATCCTAGAGATTAAGCCCTTGTCCATTGCATTGTTTGAAACTATTTTCTCCCATTCTGTAAGTTGTCTTTTTGTTTTCTTTTTGGTTTCCTTTGCTGTGCAAAAGCTTGTCAGATTGATTAGGTCCCATTGGTTTATTTTTGCTCTTATTTCTGTTGCCTTGGGAAGACTGACCTGAGAAAATATTCATAAGGTTGATGTCAGAGAATGTTTTGCCTATGTTCTCTTCCAGGAGTTTGATGGTGTCTTGTCTCATATTTAAGTCTTTAAGCCATTTTGAGTTTATTTTCATGCGTGGTGTGAGGGTATGTTCTAGTTTCATTGATTTGCATGCAGCTGTCCAGGTTTCCCAGCAATGCTTGCTGAAAAGAGTGTCTTTTTCCCATTTTATGTATTTGATTTAATTCTCTTGTTGGTTTGCTTCTGTATTATACGTCTCCCTAAGTGAATTCAAATCCCACAAGAACAAACACTTTGCCAAGCTCTATACCAAAGTCTTTTATATGGTAGGTATTCAGTAAATATATTTTCTTTATTTATTCTTTTAGGGCCACACCCATGGCATATGGAGGTTCCCAGGCTAGGGGTCAAATAAGAGCTACAGCTGCCAGCCTATGCCACAGCCACAGCAACATCAGAGCCAAGCTGTGTCTGCCACCTACAGCACAGCTCACGGAAATGCTGGATCCTTAATCCACTGAGCTAGGCCAGGAATTGAACCCACAACCACATGGTTTCTAGTCGGATTCCTTTCTGCTGTGCCATGACGGGAACTCCATGTAAATATATTTTAAATTGTATAAATACATGAATGAATGAGTGAGTGAATGCAAGACTCAATGAAGTCATCCAAGAAGAAGTGACACTGGAGATGAGTCTAAAAAACCTAAACAAGACTCCCTGTAACCTCTATATTAACTATACCCTGAAGGAGACTTTTTTACAACTCCTGCAAGAACAAGATCTCTAGTTGATCAAAACACTACATCAATAGAGAAGTAAATACATACTCCATTTAATAATGTGTTTGGAAACATAGATTACTAAATTGGAGATATGTAGCTAAGTGCAGTTTCTTTAACTATGGAAAGAGAATAATAAAGAATCATTTCTGTTTTGCCTGCCTTTCAGATACAATTCTGATGTCAACACCTCTTTGGTTGTAGTTTTTCAGCTGCATATTTGTGAATCAAGTCAAATGGTTTCTGGGCCGAATTGTGGTGCCAGCTTCAAGGCATTCCTTGCAACCAAGACCAGCTGTCACATGAAGAAAATGCAGCCCACTTCCAACTGGCGCACAACAGCATGTAACAGCTAGACTTGGTAATACTCCCACATCAGCATCTGAATCCCGGTGGAGTTTTGCAATACATTTTTTTTAACCTTACTTGCCCCACTCTTATTGGGAATCAACATGCCAGTTGCCCTCCTGCCTGAGTTCCTCTCAGGAATTTATCCTATGTATTTATGCCACTTGCCAACATGCACAGTTAATAGGAACACAGCAGTAGCAGTAGTGGGGAAATGGAATGAACTTGGATACAAACTACACCCCTGCTTCTTACCAGATGAGTGACCTTGGGCAAAAGAATCAAGCTCTCTCTGGTGCAGATTCCTTGTTTATTAAATAGAGAATATACCTTCTATCTGAGTTGAGGATGAAATTATACATTCATTCCATTAATTCTTACAGAATGGCTATAATAAAAATAATATTTGCCATGATCTGAGAACATATCATGAGCCAAACAGTGTTCTTTTATCTTCAAGACACTCTAGGACCGAGGCACTATTATCACCATGTCCATTTTACAGATGAGAAAACCAAGTCCCAGAGACATGAAGGAACTGCCTGAAGTCACATGGTCGGTGAGTGGCAGAGATAGAATTTACACCTGAATACAGTCTTTATTCTTAAAGGCCACTTTCCATGAGGGCTGGGATTGTGTGCATTTTGCACATTGCTAAATCCCGGATACTGGGAATTAGCATCCAGTGCCAATTCGCCAGTTTGCTCTAGGACAAAGAAGATGCTCCATAAATCTATACTGAAGTAATTCACAGACACTCTCTACTGCTATACACCAGCCACTGCCATACACCAGCCACTGTGTTAAACACTGATCCCTCAACATATCGCGAGGGCCTGGTCTTTGCCCTCATGCAGTTTATAGTCTAATGGAGGTTAAATGAGATCATGTTTATAAATCACCTACCACAGTATCTAGTACATAATAAGTGCATATATATATGTGCATATATATATATATATATATAATAAGTGCATATATATATATCTACAATTTTTATGACATTATTGTTTTTATAACCCAACTCAAACTCAAGTACCTGTATTATCAATGCATAGTGAGAGAACAATTGTTTCATAATTAAAAATATTAGAGCATTCGTCTTTAGGAGCTGTTATAATTTCTTTTCACTCATTCTTTTCGAAGACATTTACCGAACACATACTCTGGGTTAAAAAAAAATTACCAGTTCTATAAAATCCACAGAAATCTGTCCTAGAACCTGGCCTTGTTCACCTGGCTACTTGCTTCCATGATTCGTTTAGTTCCAGCTGGAGGAGAGGAAGGAAAGGTGCAGCTCAGTATCTAGCAACCTGGCCCTCGCACACAGCACCTTCTAGAAAACCCAAAATCACATCCGATATGCTTGTAGTCATTTTCTTCTAAAGTAGGAGGTGAGGTCGCACGAAGGATGTGGGTAGAAATGAAAAGAAGTGTAGGACTGGGTGGCACTGAGCCTCCAGAGCTTGGGAAGAAGACAGGATGGGTTCAAAAGCATGCTTTGTTTGTTTCTGACATTTCTCCAACCCCATTTCCATGTTATCAAACATCTAGGGGCTGACCTGGAGAAGCAGGTTTGGACTTGCCCTGGGGGCTCCAAAGAATGGAGGCAGGCATTTTCAAGACAAGAAAAACTTTCTGGAGTTCTGTTGTGGCTCAGCAGGTTAAGAACCCAACTAGAATCAGTAAGGGTGCAGGTTCAATCCTTGGCATTGCTCAGTGGGTTAAGGATCCAGCATTGCTGCAAGCTGCAGTGTAGGTCATAGATACAGCTCAGATTTGACTTGGCTGTGGCTGCGGCTGTGGCTGTGGCGGGAAGCTGCAACTCTGATTTGATCCCTAGCCTAAGGACTCTCATATGCTGCAAGTGTGGCCCTAAAAAGAAAAGGAAAAAAAAACCTTCTAATAACCAGAAATAAATACAAGCAAGGCAGTGAGGAACCTTTGTAGGGACTGTAGTACCCTGTGGTTACCTAGACTCAGGGCCTTTCTAGAAGTGAGATTCTATTAGTCTTTCTATCTCATATTTTTTCTCAGGAAGTGAATGTTTTCATGACTTTCTCCATCTCTTTGTGTGTGTAAGCGTTGGTAGTTCATTGGGGCATCTCGTTCTTTTACATCCCACATCAAACTTTGCCCTCTATCTACCTTTCCCTCAAGCTCCCATTACAAAACTTCCCAACTAACACAAGCCGTGCCTAACTACCAGGCATGATTTCTCTTTCTAGACAATATCTGCATTTTAACAAGGTCTCGCAGCTACGGAGAAGCACAACACACTTTTCTTGACTGGAGATGGAAGCAGAGCATCAAGAAAAGGATTTGGAGAGCCAGAGGGGTGCTTAGCTACTTAATTTTGCTGCAGGCTAGCACAGCACAGAGCTTGGAAATAAACAGGCTCCTAGCTGTTGACTAGAAAAACAGAAAGATAATGAGAAAGAGATTTGAAGCTTTTCCTTACCGTCAAACTATTTTCTTCCTAGCTAGTTTTTTTTTGTGTGTGTGTGTGTGGGATTTTTAATTTTATTTTGTGTTTTCTGATACTGATCCTGAAAACCAGACTTCATGCCAAATTAACAATAAAATATTACTACACTTAAAAGAGGGAGGAATTTTATGATTGCCCTTTGAGACAATTGTTGTTCTTATTACTATTATTCTCCCATCTTAAAGTAACTTGAACTCAGAGAGGTTAACTTGCCCAAAGCCTGTTGATCAATCAGAGGAAGAATTAAAAGCCACGAAGTCTGTCCCCAAAGCTTCACCTACGAACCCATGCTATGGTAGGCAGAATTCTAAGATGGCCCCCGAGATTTCTCCCAGTTATTGAATCAATCCCTAATCGAAGTACTGCTATAAAGGGATTGGGCAGGTATAATTAAGTTCCCACATCAGCCGACTTTGCTCTAGGGAGATTATCCAGGTGGACTGGACCTAATCAATGAGCCTTTTAAGAGCCAAGATGTTTCTCTAGCTGGCCACAGAAGAGGACACTCAGGCACTCTGGCTCCTCTGGAAGAAAGCAAAACTCTATATTGTGAACTGCCTATGGGGCCACGTGGGAAAGACCTGTGGACAGCCTCCAGGAGAAAAGAGTGGTCCCTAGTCAACAGCTAGCAAGAAAGCAGGGATCTCAGCACTACAATCACAATAACTGAGTTCTGCCCGCAATCTGGGTGAGCTTGGGGGTAAAGCGTATGCTCCGGATAACAATTCATCTCAGCTCACCACCCTTTTCAGCCTTGTGTCCTAGAGCCAGAATCCAGCTAAATCAACCTCCACCTTTTTTTTTTTTTAAAGGGCTACACCCATGGCATATGGAGGTTCTCAATCTAGGGGTCGAATCAGAGCTGCAGCTGCTGGGCCTATGCCACAGCCACAGCAATTGGAGCCGCATCTATGACCTATACCATGCTGGATCCTTAACCTACTGAGCGAGTCCAGGGATCGAACACGTGTCCTCATGGATACTAGTTGGGTTCTTAACCCACCCAGCCACAACACGAACTCCCCAACCTCAGCCTTCTCACCTGCAGAAACTAGGAGGTAACACATGGTCTCTTTTAAGAGACTAAATATGTGGTAACCTGTGCAGCCACAGAAAAGGAATTCAGTGTTCGCCGTAGAGAGGGAGGACGTCGCGAAGAGTTCAACAGAAGAAAATAAATATCACCCAATGTCAGCGAGAAACTGTGCTCACATTTTTATCACATTTGTCGCTAGTGTTTACAAATACACATTCAAAACTGGTAACAAACTGTTAGTGGATTTTTTTATTCTCTATTTTGTTCATTAGCACTCTAACAAGAGTATTTTCCATGTCACCAAAAATTCTTTAAAAATTTAACTTTTAGAAAATGCTATATATTAGGCATATAGGAAAATTTACTTAGCCATGCCTGTTTGTAGTCATTTAGACTCTTTTCATATTATCTTTATAATAAACCTCATTTTAATCATCATTCTTCGTTTTGGCATATGGAAGATCCCAGGCCAGGAACTGAATCTGAACCACAGCTGCTACATACATCACAGCCACATCAATGCTGGATCTTTAACCAGGATGCAGTGGGCCAGGGATTGAGCCCACACCTCCACAGCGACCAGAGCCACAGCATTCAGGTTCTTAACCCACCGTGCCACAGTGGAAACTCTGATAATTATTCTCTACATAAATCTTTGAGTTCATCTCTTTTTTCTTTAGGATAGACCTTTAGAGGTGCTGTTGCTGAATTGAAAAGCTTTTGAATTCTTTTAGTGTCTGGACACAGATTGTCAATTTATTTAGAGAAATGTTGCAGTAATACGGTTCCTGCCAGCAGTGAGGGAAACTGCTCACCTTACCATGCTTCCGCACCAGTACATTTACTGCCTTCAACAAAGCTTGTTCATGTTCTTTACTTGTTTTTTTTTTTTAGCTGATGGTTAAGACTTCATATAGTTAGGATGGTAACCAAATATTTCTTGTACATATTTTCCTAAGATGCTCATTTCCATATTGATTTAGATTATGTGTCACCTACAGTAGCTTTTGTTCACCTGTATACAAACTTTCATCTCTTATTCCTGGGAATTTTTCCATTGCTTTTTAGAGAAAACTGCCTGCCTCACCATGGTATTAAACAGTGCCATGCATTTTATTCTCTAGTTCAACTATTCTCCTTTCTGCTTTGTATGTAGTTGTAGTCCAGCCACTGTGAGGTAAGGTGTCCCATCTGGTGATGAGGCACCTGACTAATGACAGGCTGGAAAATGACTGTCATGAGGGCATGAACTACACCTCACTCATATTTCCTTCATGGTCCCAATATAGACATACACACATCTAAAGCACAGAGGCTATATAAATGTTTCTTGAATTGAAGTTGATTGGACAGATTCAAACTGAATCTCAGAAACACCACTGAGTTGTGGACAGATGATTCCAAGATCCTAATATTAATAGGCCTGCTTGGGTCCAATCTTAGGTCCACAGTAAGCTCACTGGATAGCAACGGAAGGAAAGAGCTTTCATAAAAGCATCTATCAGCTCTCCCAACTCAGTGGCAGATGCATCTGGTTCCAGACCTCTTTCTTCCTGCCAAATTTGTCAAATGAAGCTACAGACGTGAGGGTCTGTTGCCATTTCAGGATCAAAAGGCATACTTCCACCTGCTGTCATACGTCTGATCCTAAACAGGCGCCAGATGATTGGATGTGACAGACATCACATCCAATGCAGAAATCATTTCCAATCACCTGAGAACTATTCCCTCCCCTTCACCTCATGTTCAAACCAGATAGAATGTAGAGTTTAACTCAGGCAGAATCTCTACAGTAATATGTCTCTTTTCAGGTCACATGCATTTCTAACCAAATGTATGTAGATTGCTAATGATAAAGCACCAGAAAATAACTTTAAAATGGGAACGCTATTGAAAACATATTAGCTAGTGGCCCCTTGGTAGTTCTTTTGTAATTTATTGCACTAATTCAGATCATTTAACTTCCTTCAGCCAGTGTTCTCAGAGACCATCAGCTGAGGCTGGCCCTGTTGTGGGAGAAATGGTGTAAACAGCACACATACTTCTTTTTTAGGTAAAATACATCATCTCTACATGGTAGAAAATGATTAAGCTGCACCCTTTCCCCTGATGAGGTAATTCATACTCCTATTTTCAACTCCCTCACGAATGCTCATGATGCTTCCTCTATGAAAGTACTACCTTAAGTCAATATTCTGGTTATGACCCCAAAACCCAGTAGTGTTAAGCAACCATTTTATTATGTTAATGAATTCTGTGGACTAGGAATTTAGGCAGGGCACAGAAAAATCTGTCTCTGATTCATGATGCCTGGGAATTCAGCTAAGAAGATGGGAATGGCTGGGGATGACTCAAATACTGGGGCCTGAGGGCAACTGAAAACTTCCTCAATCATGTGCCTTGCACCTGGGCTGCAATGACATCACTGGCTAAAGCTCGCTGGGCATCATGCTACATATAAATAGAATCTTAGGACTCTCCATGTGGTCTCTCAATGTACCATCTCCAGCATCAGGCCTAAGCAAACTGCCCTCCTCACAGAGTCACTCAGAGCTCCAGAAGCAGAAGTTCCAGTGAACAAGAGACAAGCTTCATCTAGGCTCCAAGGCCGCATTTCATTACTTCGACCACATTTCGTAGGTCAAAACTCATCCAGGCTCAATGGGTGAGGACCTAGATTCCACCACTTGATGGGAGGTATGTTAAGGAATTTGTGTGCACATTTAAAAGCTACTCCAGAAGCAGCCCTTGAGCCAAGGAGTCAAATGCAAATACATAGTTCACTGGGGCGGTGGGTTTCAGGAAGCACCAGGAGAGGATTGAAGAAGGAAACCAAGTCTGTTCAGAGGGACTTAACCCGCAGGTTAGGGCTGTGGACAAGCAGGGCTCAGCCCCAATGGCAGCTCTGTGATGCAGAGTAGCTTATGCCTCATCACTACACCAAATGAGAGGCAAGGTTGCTGATCTACTTATCTACCAACTTCTCACAGTAACTGGTCAAGCGTTTCTTGTGGGGAAAGTGGTGGTAATTCCAAGGCCCTTTTAGAGGGTTCCCAGTGCCAGAGAATGTCCTCAAGAAGAGACAGGTGCCTGGAGTTGGAAGGTGGAGGGTTCGCATGCCCAGTAACGATGAGAGTTAAGTAGGCATGTTGGGGCATGAACAGGGTCTTCCATGGGACCTTCATCATACCTTAATTATCGTGCTGCTCATCTAGACATGGAGTTTAAGCGAGTTGATGTAGCCCCTCTTCTAAAGATTGACTTCTTTGTGAGCAGGAGCTGTATCTTTTTCATCTTTGTATCATTGGCACCTAGACTGAAAGCCTGCACATAAGAGATCCCCCAAGATTAAGAATGACAAAAAAAATGAATAAGTAAATAAATAAATAACAGATCTTTATCTTTAGTTCAAAGATAAATTCCTAGAATTTCTTACTAATTATTTTCGATCTTGGACAGCTACAAGTTTGCATACATATAGTCTACCTCTCTCTTTTTCATAGGATGCTGTAAGACATTAAACCTGCTTCTCTTCCTGTATTCACTGTCTCAGAAAAGGACTATACCATCTACTGAGCCCCCAAGGTGGAAACTCTTCATTCATTTTTTTTTACTTCTTCCCCTTCCCCAAACCTCTTAGGTGCATGTTTTTGTTATACCTATCTTGGGAAGGTCACTATGTTCCCCCTTTTGCTATTTCTCTCTGTTACTGTTTCCAGATCAAACACTCATCATCTAGCAATCCAGACCATTGCTCCAACTACCTGGTTTGTCTTATTGCTTCAAATGTCTCCTAAAAATTCAATATATTAAGACTTAAATTCTTCAGTTGTTCCACTATCAGATGAAAATAAATGCTCTTAGCTTCAGTTCTCAGCCAATACAGAAGACAGACAAATAGATTTTCAAATTTATCCCCCATCCCACCTGTAAAACCCATGTGTTGATCTAAACATATTACAAAACCTCAGAACCCTGAAACTCACCCTCTCTGTTTGAGTCTTCTTATGCCATTCTCCCTTCCCAGAATACCCTTCTTTATCAGCCTCTATCTGACAAAGTTTCATCCATCCTTCAGGGTCCAGTCGTTACCACTTTCTCTATTAGCATAACCACCACCACTAATCCTGGTTGACTAACCACCCCAGCCCTAGTTAAAACTACCATATTTCCTCAATTCTAAGATGTCATGAATTATTTAATGCCTCACTGATTTATTACCATATTTTGATAGAATTGAAAGAAACTAAATGGTCTATGTATGTGAAATGTGAAAAAAAAATGCATGAAATGGTGGAAATTGTAAGGGTTCAGAGCACGTCATTCTAAAATATGCCACCTTGACATATGGATCATTTTGAATTAAAGGCACTTGAGAAAGGGCAGACAGAAAATGGGTGTTCTAACCTTCCCTTTTCTTCCTGAAAGCAGGAGATAAAACCCCCATGGTAAAGGCGCCCTCCCTGTACCAGGAGGAAGGAAGACATTTGTGTCCCTGGAGACGAGAAGTGGAAGCCAGAAGAAATCTGTACAAACACATTCTGTTTAACAAACCCTCATCTTCCTAGGTACTTCTCTACAATTAACTGCTGTAGCCCAAACCCCTTTGTTTTGCAGCATTTTCACCACTTACTATTCTTTATCCAATCTAGTATATAAGCTTTGGGTTCTACCTGCTTCTTTGGATATTTATTTTTCTTGTGAAAGCCCCCATGTATGTGTGAAAATTATGAAATAGAATTTGTATCCTTTTCTCTTGTTCATTTGTCATATGTCAGTCCCAAGTGGAGACCCTATGAGAGGAGAGGAGAAACTTTACCTCCCCTACAAAATATAGTGTTTGGTTTCTCATCTGTGTTCCCGGAATACTTTTGGGACAGGCATCCATCTCACCGGAGGTCCCCTGCATGCTCCCAAATGAAATTTTGTGAAACATCTCTCTAAGTCTCACCATCACAGAGTATCCTGGGTTAATTGTAAACAGATACCTAGCCACATCCCTCAATTATCTGAGGACAAACAAGGATTGGGGTAAGAACTTGAAACTAGACTACAATCAGCTTGATGGACAGGGATTTCCTGGGAGAGGCCAGCCTGAGAGAAGGAACAATAAAGACCCTGAGAGAAAAGAACCCTGAAGAAGTATCAGACAGAGTGATGGTTTTATATTCCTTGATGAGATGGTCAGTCAGATGCTGCCGCAAGAGGAGGTGGAGGAAGATGGAGGAGAGGCTCAAGGAAAATAAAAATATATATATAAGGTTTATTATACTCACAAGTCCTAATCATGTGAGCAACGGCATACACCCAGAGCTGTATGGGAAAGACACCAGAGTGGTCAGGAGGCAGGAGATGGGAGCCAGGAGAACTCTTAGGCTACATCCTTTACTGGTGTTCCCTCGGGAAAGGCAAGGCATGGCCAGAAAATAGCTTAGGACTGGCTAGTTTGAATAATTTTAACTGTAGGCTGTAGGCTTAGACACATCTCTGGATCCTGGTACCTAATCCTGGCAGAGAAGTATTACCTCCTAGGATATACGAGCCAGAGAGAGGAGGGAAGGCTCTGGACTGGCTAGTTTGTAGGTCAAAGGCATAATCCTGACTGGTCCTTTTCAATTTCTAAGAATTGGCTAGCCCAGGGAGGGGCAGCCTCTCCCCAGCTAGAAAAGTTTTTAAGGACATCAAAATATCATAATATACAGAAAAGTTAAATATATATACAGTACAGGGATCGAGACAGAACAGCAGGTCCTCCATCTTAGAGTCTGGCTCTCGCTAGCCCATTCATTGCTCCATTGCTCACCTTAACTAGATCATTAGCAATTCAACAGCTATGCTATGGGAACTTCCTCTAGAGGAGTGGTCATAATAATTATTTCCTATTAAGCAAAGAAGGACCAAAGTAGGTGTAGCCTGTGGCCTGGGAAAATTAGATTATTATGAGGCAGTGGTGGCCTCGGGGGTCAATGAGTTAATATAAGTTGATAGTATGGAGTTCCCGTTGTGGCGCAGTGGTTAACGAATCCGACTAGGAACCATGAGGTTGCGGGTTCGATCCCTGCCCTTGCTCAGTGGGTTAACGATCCGGTGTTGCCATGAGCTGTGGTGTAGGTTGCAGACGTGGCTCGGATCCCGCGTTGCTGTGGCTCTGGTGTAGGCCGGTGGCTACAGCTCTGATTCGACCCCTAGCCTGGGAACCTCCATATGCCGCGGGAGTGGCCCAAGAAATAGCAAAAAAAAAAAAAAGCCAAAAAAAAAAAGTTGATAGTAGCCTAGGCAGTGGAAAGACAAAAAAATCAGGCAGCTGAATAGATAATGATCAATGGAAAAGAAGGATGTTGGAGATCCCACTGTGGCATGGTAAATTAAGAATGTAACTGCAGCATTTCAGGTCAATGCAAAGGATTGGGTTCAATCCTGGCTCAATGCAGTGGGTTAAAGGATCTCGCATTGCTGAGCCTGCAGTAGAGGTTGCAACTGTGTCTTGGATTCGATTCCTGGCTTGGAAACATCCATATACCACAGATACAGCCATACAAATTAAAAAAAAAAAAAAAAAAGGATGTGAAAAGTACACACTAGAAAACAAGGTGTGCCTATAAATGTAATACATGCTTTCAAGTATATAAGGCTATGGATACACCATTTCCACTTTACTGCATGATGTTTAGGAACAAATAAATACATGAGTGGTCACTATATAGCATCTTAGCCCCACTCCTCTTTCTTCAAAGGAAAAACACTATTACCTACTGGCTCACAGTTTGTCCCCATTCTTGTGGAGCTCCCAAACAACGGGAAAAAACAGAACCCAGAGAGGCTCAGAGGTAGGAGGAAAGGGGAAGAGAAAGGAGAAAAGAGAAAGGAAAAGGAATAAAGAAAAGTTTTTCAAGTAGGATATTGGTGGAAATCTGTGGAGACGGGAAGTTAAAAATATGGTAGAGAAAAGAAGGTTAGGAGGCTCTTGTCAACAATGTGGAGAACTGAGAGAGGCATCAAAGAAAAGGCTGGAAAATGTTTTCTGTGATTTAGGAATACCTGTACACATAGAGTAAAATATTTATGTTAAAATGTGAATTATTTTTATTTATATATTTTATTTCAGATATTGTGTTATTTTAGTTTTAAAATTTCCATTTGTCTCTTTCTTATATTTTTTATCTATTGAAATATTCTATCTTTTAATTCATGAACATATTTTCCTATATCTCATAATAATATTTATAATAGCTACTTTAAAATCCTTGTCTGGTAATTCTGATATCTGAGATATCTTGAGGTTGGCCTCTGTTGATTGTTATTTCTCTGGAGAATGGGTCACATATTTCTATTCTTGTATGTCAAGTAATTGTGGATTGTATTCTGGGCATTGTAATGGTACATTGTGGAGATTGAATTCTCTTCTGTTCCTCCAAAAATTGTTGACATTTTTGGTTGGTTTGTTTTAGGAGGCAATTACTTAATTTGGATGGAATCCAACTTCAAACTTTGCCTGCTGGGCAGCAGCTCAAATTGGTTTGGTTTCTTTTACTCCTTAGCTGAGTAGTTTGCAGATTCATGTGGTTCAGGAGTCATCCAGAGATATGATGAGTATATACATAAAAATTAGGTCCCCTGCCCCCTCTGATTCTCTCCTTTCCAAGAAATTCTCCTTTCTGCCTAATGATTATGGTTTCTCTGAACTATGTCCTCTGTTCTTCAGGCCGGAAAGGCTGTAGGTGTTTCATCTAGGTTTAGATGCCACAGGGTGCCATCCTTGCATGCCTTGGGCTAGAATTCATATTAATAGAAAACTCATCCTATGCTAGTCCCTTTTTCCAAGTTTCTATCACTCTCTCGAATCGGTCTGTTTCATTCTTAAATCCTTCAAGTAGGCTTTTTTAAAAATATTTTTCCCAGAGTTTATAGTTATTATCTACAGCAGAATAGATGTACTAGGCTCATACTTCACCATACTTGAACTTAATTATTTCTGATTATTGGATTTTGTTTCTTTGCATATGAAACTACACTTGGACTAATCTTCATGGACTGGAAGTTTGTTTATTTTTCCTAGCAAGTACCCAGAAATGTCCTTCAATGTACTGCAGATGAGAATTCAAACCTTAGTGATTAATTTGAACCAACTGATGTTCACAAATATTTTTTGGAAAAAAATGAGATTTTCTAATTATAATGGAAATATGTACATAATTCCAATTAATGAATTTATTGATCAAATTTATTAAAAGGAAAATAGCTATAATATTATTAGAGTACCAAGTGTTAGACTCCAACCTAGACCCCTAGGAAGGCAATTTATTATGTCATTATGTTATGAACAACAGTTCATTTTGTCCTTAAAGCCTCCCTCTACAGTTAATGTTTCCCAATAGAATGACTCTTGGTTTTTTTAGTGCTACTCAAACTCAGAATACTTATCTATTTCTCAAAAGAATAATTTTCATCATTCTTTATACATGAAAAAGTTATATTTAATCCTTAAAGACTGACTACAACATTTTCTAACAAAACAGTGTGTAGAGACAACTCTCAGACAACTGTGATGTTCTGAGAGGAACATCGGAATCACATTTTTTTAGAGTATGCTGATTATTATCAAAGGGAATTGCTAGCACAAGGAGACCTTAGAATATCATGCTCTGTTCCCAGACTGACTGTTTGCTAAAAAATCATGTTGATAATTTGGTTATCAGAAAGCAATGTTTTAAGCATTTTACACCCTAAATGACAATTTGTTATGTGTGTGTGCTTAAATTGTGTTTTAGGAAATTAGTTGCAGAGTTGGGATTGATGAATGATGCATTATAATTTTTTCCCATTTAAAATAATAGGAAATATGCTTCTTGGTTAATGTTTTTATATAGAATATCTGATTTTTCAAGAATAGATTACTGAGCTGATGTTAAGCAGAAATGCCTGTAATTACACTTTTCTATGGATACCCAGGCTTACTAAATATTACAGAAAAATGTTTTCCAAATATATTTTATAAGGCTTGTGCAGAATGTTAATAAGTATCCCTAGATCTCTCTACATTGTTCTTGAAGAAGCCCTAAACTAAATATTAATACAAATGCAAATATCTCTGACAAAGCAGCTAAGGATTCTGTTTAATAACACAAAATACTTCCCTGAATAAGCTGATATCAAGGTTGAAAACTTAAGGAAACACACACACAGACATACACCCTAGGTTGAGTAAATATATGAAACATACATACTTGTGCATATATAAGTATATCGACTTGCATCTGCATCATATACAGGCTGCACTTAGCTTGCAGACACGTTTTGTCCTGCACAGTGGTTTTAAAATGTCCCTCCAGTCTCTTCTGTCCCAAACTAGCTGACTCCATTTATGCCATCTTTCTGTCTGGACCATGTAGGTGTTTGAGTTCAGAACTTGAAATGTAGGATTTGGAAGCAGAAAGGGGAGGCTGAGAGCACTCCTTCAGATTGCCCAGTGGCTAGGACTTCAGTTTCTCTTTTGGTCCTGAATCATCAGTTGTGTTTTCTCACTAATGTTTCAGAGGCTGCCCTTCCTTCACATATTTCCTACCTTTTATAAGGATGTTCTTCACTTCTATTTTTGTAAGCATTTTCCAAAACAGAATGAATATAAAATGCAATGATAAGCTGTGTATTCAAGTTGCAAGGGAATAGGATTAAAAAAAAAATACAACTAAAAAAAAGCAACTAGTTCTTTTTTGCCTTCCCATCCTCTCCTGACCCTATCAAATGTAAACAAACTCCCACAAAGCCTCCTGTTAGAAATATAAAAAGGAGAAAAATACAGGTTTCTCTCGAGGCATCAGTTGAAGTCTAATTTATTTTAATAACACCTTTCTCCTGAGACTGTTGATGACACACTTGAAAGTGTGCTCCTGGGACTTTTGCCCCAAGAAGACTTCCTCCACTGAGCTGGTGTTGACAGCCTCTAATCAAAAGAAAGGAGGAACCACATGTATCTCCCTCAGAGGGTATGGACACAGGCCATGAAAAGAACAATATTGGTACAGCAAACTGTGAACCAATACCATCTGCAATCATAAACTGCAGGACTGGGGGGCAGACTGGTTAGAGGGCTTGATTTCAGGAGTACTGTGAGGTAGCCACTTTATTGCTCAAATCAGCGCTGGAATAAATTGAATCTGAAGGTGGAATAATTTACATTCATTATGATAATACCCATCTAAGTGCAGTTAATTGTTTGCAGTTAATTGTTTTCATCCATTATCTCATTTAAATGACCTGCTCAGTCTCCTAATTGCCACAGAGTCTCTGCAAATCTAAAAATGCCAGTGAATATTTATGCACAAAGATGTTCCTCCTGGTACTCTTTATTTAAAAAAAACATGAAAAGAACCTATTCAACTTTAAAGTAATTCAACTTTAGGAAAATGGGTATGTTATGGTATATACACATAATGTAGTAAAGTTAGAACAATGATGTTTTCAAGCTTTGTTTTGTTTTTTGAGTAGAATGGTAAAGTTCTTGTGCAGTGGTACCATAACAATATAAAAGTACATTAAAAATGTAATAAAACATACCAATGTGCAGAACCTTGTAAGTAAGAAGGAATTTGGAGTTTATTCTAAGTAAGAGTAGAAATCATCAAAGTGTTTTCAGCAGCAGAGGGACATGGCTGGATTTGCATTTTAAAACAATTACTCTGTTTTCTCTATAAATTTTTGTTCCTTCCAAAGTTTCTATGATAAAGATGGGATGTTTTTAATTTGTAAAAGTTAAAACCAAAACAGGATGAGTAATAAACTTCTAATCCTTGCTTTGCCGTCTATTGGTCATTTCCATAAAATAAGCCCAAACCTGGGAATGAATATGAACATCCAACTCTAAGACCATGAAAGACAGGCCCAGCAGAGGGGCTTGGACACTGCATGGCTTGTGCCCTACAACTCTGAAGGTACAGTGATTTTTGTGGTGCAGACAAAGGAGCCCACCACAATATCTCTTGCACACTTATAAGTTACAACTCAGGAACATGGTAAATAAATTCCTATCTATGGAAGTGCTGCTCTAATGAGATGAGAGGGTACAACTGATATCCACCATCTGTTTCCTTCTTATAGTGTCACTGATGCCACACAGTGACCCTTGTGTTTCTAGACTAAGTCCCAGTGTCTGCCACATCCATTCAAAGGTGAGAGCTATGGGGCATGACGTACAGGGGGAAACCCTTGGCAACTTCCCAGGACCATCCAATTCTACACATAGAGCAGGTGAGGGTTGCCTGTATGGTGGTGTCTGGGCATGGGCAATACCACACACCCCTGAATCCTCGACCTTCTTGACACTATTGCACACTTTGTCCTCAGAAACCGGCTGTGTTGTTCTGTAGGACGGCTTCCAAAATGTGACTTCACTCAGATTAGAGTTAGCTGATACTGGGTCCTGTTACGTGGGGTCAGTTTTTAGAATCACCAAAGCAGGGCAAGCCCAAGTCAGAATCATAGGGGCCAGTGGGAAGAGAAGGCAAAGCCGCAAGAAATCACTGAAATTTGACAACACAGGGTCCAAAAGCAAGAAGGACAGGGGAAAAGCTGAGGATTTGCTGCTGGCTTTCTTTCCTGCTCACTTTATGATGTTATGCTAGATATACAGCCTCCCTAGCCCTAGTTTCTACTTGTACAAAAGGAGAATGATAACAGCCACCTTCTAGGATTGGTTCAATGAGTTGAAACCACTATTTTAAAACATTGCAGCCTGTGAGTGATACATAGGAGGCTGGGGGGTCTACACAATGTCATCCAAAAACCATAAACACAGGTCTGTTTTCCCCTTTTTCAGTAAGAATCCTGATGGCTGGGGTCCTTTTTGCCTCAGTAAAACTCCACTGCTATTATACCCTTAAAGAAAGAAATGCATTTTCTAAATGATCTCTAAATCTTCAGATCCTGAATCATGAAGACTAACACAATTATATTCCCTAGAATCATGAAGACAGGGAAGCATATTCACACATTTTGGAATTTTTTTCAACAAAATCTGAAGAAGGAGAGTCTATTTAAACCCTCAATCAAGAAGGAATATAACTGGAACACTATTCTCAGAGCCCATTAGTTAAGTGAAATTTAACTGTATTTAGCAGTTAAGCACATTGGATTGTCAATGTATTAGACTCTATAAATTTTCTATACTAAACTGATCCTTTTCCTTAACTGTGGAGAGGGGGAAAGTAAGAGAGGGTGGGTTACCTCAGGTATAGAAAGGTGAGTCAACCAAATTCCTTAGCTTATAATATACATTTATAGCTTATAACATATATTTAGAATGGCACCCGTGGCATATGGAAGTTCCCAGGCTAGGGAGGAAATTGGAGCTGCAGCTGCCAGCCTATACCACAGCCACAGAAAGAATGGATCTGAGCCATGTCTGCGACCGACACCACAGCTCAAGGCCACACTGTATTGTATTCTTAATCCACTGAGTGAGGCCAGGGATTGAACCCACAACCTCATGGATACTAGTGGGGTTCATTACCACTGAGCCACAGTGAGAACTCCCATAATATATTTCTAACTAACATATGACCCTTTCCTTGTTTTCTCCATCTAGGTTTGCTAATTATGACTTTTTAAATCTTGTCAATTAAATGCAGTTTTTGATACCCCATCCACCTCTACCAACCACACATACATGTAGACGTACTTACACACATGCCCACTTCACTAGAGCACACAATTCTCAATCAGTACTGTAGTTGTGTTTTGGGGGAGATAACACTAAATTTACATTTAAAGAAGCACCAAATTTCAGTGGCAGTGGAATCTGGATGAAACATGGTTAAGGCATTTGTTTCAAGCAATACTTATTTCTCAGCTAGAGCCTACATTTCAGTGAAGGTTGTTCTGGGATTCTCTTTCTATGTCTGGATTCCTGTCCTCCACATGGCCAACATTCCAGATCCTAACAAGGAAAGCCCTGAGGTCTCTGTAAATCCTTGTGGCCAAAGCAGTAATTCCAGAGTGGAGGGAATGCTTAAGAGAGAACACCTACCTGGGAATCCTTTATCTGTGTACTTGTCAGATGTCCCGAATTTCATGTTTGCTGACTACAAAAAGGAAGTTTAATGAAAGAAACAGGCTTGTGTGACTGTTTTCTCCATATTGTACCAACCATCTGTTACTATCAGAGAAGTTCTGATTAAGGAGGGAAGCCAAAGAAAACCCCCTACGTGTGACTCTGGAGAGTCTATCGGCCAGCCCACCTTATGGCACTGCTGGCTTGTGTCCTCATGGCACAATAATCATTTCTGATTTGCATCAGCCCATTCCACTCAATTGAGGTACATGCCGGAGGTCTATGGGTGATAGGTGGTACTCATTTTCAGAGAGTATCAAGTTTACTTGGTTTTGAGGAGAGGAGGATGAGAAAGGAGGTGGAGGAAAATAATCTGTTTCCTATTAAATGCAACAGTATGTGATTGAGTCCGACATAAAAATCTCATGAATTTTTAACATAAAAATATGCCACTGCATTTTCACCCTTCTCTGCTGCAGGGAAACTGAGTGAAGGTAGGAGTTCAGGAGCAAACAGCACATGAAGCAGTGTAAGGGGAAGGGGAAGAGCACTGGGTTGGAGGTTAAGCATAAATCGGTGCTAGTCCTGGACTGGAAGTTCTTCTGCTGTGTGATCTGGAGCAAGTACCTTTCCTTTATTGGGGGGATCACCTTACCATAAAGATACAATAATCAAGATAGCATAACATTTGGTATAAAGACAGACATACAGATTAATGGAATAGAAGAGGTATTCCAGAAATAGGCTCACACATGGTCAATTGATTTGCAACAAAGTTACTAAGGAATTCAGTGGGGAAGAGATAATCTTTTCAACTATTGGAACTATTGAACATGTAAAATAATGAAACTTAACCCTTAGCTCAGGCCAGAAATGCAAGAAATTAACTTGAAATGGATGATCTATTTAAACGTGAAAGTTAAACTACAGCATTTCTAGAAGAAAACATAGAAGAAAATATAAGCAGCTTTGGGTTAGGCAAATATTTTAAAAATAGGTAACAAAAACACAAAGAGATTAGACATGAAAATATCGACAAGTTGGATGTCATCAAACTTAAATGTTTTCCTCTTTAAAAGATACTGTAAAGAAACTGAAAAGGCATGCCATAGACTGGGAAGAAACAATTTCAAAACCAATATCTCCAAAACGACCTATTTCCAGAATATTTAAAAATGCTTTTACAATTCAGTAAGAAAAAACAAGAAAGCTTTTTAAAAATGTGCTAAATATTTGAACAAAGCCTCAACAAAGAAGATCTGCAGGTAGCAAATGAGGTTATAAAATATGTTTAACATCATTAGTCATTAGGAAAGTGCTAATTAAAATCACAAACTACTACTATATACCCTCTAAGAATGGCTAGAGTTGAAAAGACTGATTATACCAGTGTTGGTGAGGATATAAAACAGCTGAAATACTCATATATTTCTCCTTCCCTCTCTTTTTTTAGCTTTTTAAGGCTGCACTTGGGGCATATGGAAGCTCCCAGGCTAGGGTTCAAATCAGAGCTGCAGTTGCTGGCCTACGCTATAGCCATAGCAATGCCAGATCCAAGCCGCACCTGCAATGTACACCACAGCTCAGGCCAATGCTAGATCTTTAACCCACTGAGCAAGGCAAGGGATTGAACTCGTATCCTCATGGACACTAGTCGGGCTCATTACCACTGCACTGCAACAGGAACTCTTGGAATACTCATATACTTCTAATGAGAGTGCATATATAGTTCAGCCACTGGAACACAGTTTGGCCATTTTAAAATAAAGGTAAACATACTTACCATATAAACCAGAAATCCTACTCCAAATTTACCCAAGAGAAATGAAAAAGACGTATGTATAGAAAAATTTGTACATTTATATTGAGCATCTTTATGGCCAAAAACTGGAAATAGTCTGGATCTTCCTCAATTGGTGAGTGGATAGACAAGTTGATGCATGTACACATACGTCTGCTCAGTGAGAAAAAGGAACAAACTCCTGATCCACACCACACATGAGCAAAACTCAAACACATCGTGTTAAGTTAAAGAGATGGTGTAGGAGAACATGTCCCAGTAAAAATGTAGAAAGGTGACACCCCGGCCATGATGACTAAGCAAAGTCTAGCCAACTGCCCCAACCACCCCTCCCCCACACATCTGCTTCTGTAAACTTGTTTCCGCATCTATAACCTTGCCTGACGTCACTCCGGTCCCACCCGGAAGAGGTAGCCCATAAAAGCTTTGCCAAACCCTGCTTCGGGGCTCAGACTTCGGAAAGCGATCTCCTCTGAGCCCGCTGGCGTAATAAAACTGAATTCTCCAACTCTCCCAGTGCTCGCTTGGTTTCTCGCAGGGTAAAAGAGCTGATACACTGCAGCCACAGAGCTGCTGGAGCTGGTACACTACAGCCACAGGGCTGTCGCCAGCGCTGATACGCTACGGCGCAGGGCTGCTGGGCAGCTGCCGTAACAATGGGACATAAAAGACAATATACTGTATCATTCCATCTCCATGGAATCCTAAAAAATGTAAAACTCTAGGGTTGGAAAACTAAAGTGATGGAAGTCTGTGGTTGCCAGGGGCAAGAGACTGGGAGAGGAAGTTACTGGCAGAAGGAACTTTTTGTCTTTTTGCCATTTCTTGAGCAGCTCCCTTGGCATATGGAGGTTCCCAGGCTAGGGGTCTAACTGGAGCTGTAGCTGCCAGTCCATGCCAGAGCCACAGCAACGTGGGATCCGAGCTGTGTCTGCAACCTACACCACAGCTCAGGGCAACGCCCGATCCTCAACCCACTGAGCAAGGCCAGGGATCGAACCTGCAACCTCATGATTCCTGGACAGATTCGCTAACCACTGAGCCACGACGGGAACTCCCAGAGGGACTTTTAAGGATGAGGAAATGCTATATCCCAGACCTTGATTATGCTGACAGTTGCAGAATTATATAGATGTGTTGAAATCATCAAATTGTACATTTAAATTCGGTAAATTTTAATGTGTTTAAGTTACTTTCTTAATAAAGCTGATTTTAAAAAAGGGCGGTTGGATTGTAGAGCTTCTAATACCCCTTCAACCCATAAAGTATGATTCTTAGGAACATGAATCTTTTCTAACGGGTCTGACCTTTTGCCCAGGAGAAAGACATCATCTTTACTGGGCTGGACAGTAAACAAACCTGCCTTCTGCTCCTGAGAGGAACAGAGGTGCTACCTTTCAAGGCTCTTTGTGCTGCAAAACATCTTTTAAAAGATGATCTGGAACAAACAGGTCTCCTGTTGGCAAGACACCAAAAACATTGACAGGGTGGAGAATAATCTTTCAATACCAATCACTGAGGCCTTTCTTGAGCTTCCAAGGTTAGAATTTGAAGTCAAAACATCTGAGTTCAAAACAGGCCAAGTTCCTGACTAGCTGGAAAAATATTTTACTGCCATTCAGGCCTCAGTTTCCTTACCTATTAGAAGATCAAGATCATTGTCTAAAAGAAATTAGGCACACCATGTAAGACACCGTAATTTAAAGTGCTTTTTAAGCACTAAAAACTAGATAAATAATGACTATTTATCCACTATGTACTTCTAATACTATTGCATTCTCCTGTCAGGTTTTTTGCCAGCTCCTTCTTCATATTCCTTCAATGCACTTAACACAAAACTGAACAGATAATTGGTATTCAATTAACCCTTGATGGTTGCCTAATCCTTTGAATACCTAGGTAGGATTGAATTTTCTCTCCAGTTTCCTCTTCAAGATTCCATAGCTCCATATTTTTTATTTTTACTTTTTCTTTTCTAGCCCCCCCTTCTCAGTTGCCCTTAAAAAAAGAAAGAAAAAAGACCTAATCTGCTTTCTTAAAGAAGGCACTTTGAATTCCATTCCAGAAACTAATGGGTGGTTCCTTCTCTCTGTGACAGGCCCTTTCCAAATGGATCCTCAGCATGCTCACCAGGCAGGAAATGTGTTCCTCTAAGTGGTGAGCACTTAGCATGGTGTTCATGTTCAATGGGGAATAAAAATGGAATACGAGAAAGTAGAAGGAAAAAATTATCCTTCATATAATCATCTCCTTTTTAAATGGTCTAACGTATCAACCCAAGCAAGCAGTTTCTTCAGGAATTTTCACAACCTGAGTTGAGTGACAGCAGCATAGGGTCCAGAGAGAAGTGGGTTATGCCATCTGCTGTGGCTGGAGTAATGGTGGAGCTTACGGTAAGGATGGGGATGCCTGAGAATGACTGAGTATCTTACAGATAATATTTCACTCAGAGGATAGGTTCTAAAATCCGGATATAAAGTGATAAATGTAAAAAATCAAGTCCAGGGTGTTCCCTTGTGGAGCAGTGGGTGAAGGATCTGGTGTCATCATTGCAGCGGCTCAGGTTGCTGCTGTGGTGCAGGTGTGAGACCTGGCCCAGAAACTTCCACATGCCACTTCATTTAGTGGCCTAAATGACTGAATGAATAAATGAATGAATAAATAAATAAATAACTGATCAGGTCTATCCTTAAAGAAATATCTCAGCAAGGTACAACATGAGGTATCAAAGTATTATCTCTTAATAAGGCTTATATAACAAGCCTCTTAATAAGACTTAATATACTTATGTAGTAGCGTATGCAATATGTAATTTCCTCAGTTGAGTACCAAGCGCTGAGACTGGCTTGCAATTATGGGTCATATTGTTTTATAAATATACAATTTTATTTTATTTTATTTTATTTGCAGCATATGGAAGTTCTCAGGTTAGGGGTCAAATCAGAGCTGTAGCTGCTGGCTTGTGCCACAGCCACAGCAGTGCCAGATTTGAACCGCGTCTGCAAGCTACACCAGAGCTCACGGCAACGCCGGATCCTTAACCCACTAAGCAAAGCCAGGGATTGAACCCTACATCCTCATAGATGCTGGCCAGATTTGTTTCTGCTGAGCCACAATGGGAGCACCTAAATATACACATTTAAACTCCATGTGCTCTATAAGATGCTCACATTGGGAGCACATGGGCTCAGAAACTAACTGAACAAAAGCAGGTTCCTGTCTGTCTCCCATCACTTCTTCCTCAAAGAGATCAAAATGACAGGCAGAATGCTCTCCCTCACTCCCTTCTCTTCCTCTTTCCACAAAGACTAAATCCATATAATTTAAATAAGACTATGATGACACTCGGCCATCCTTAAAAGGCTTTCATTTCCTCCTTCAACTTTCCATGTCCACTTTTTGTTTATCTAAATTTTCGCAGAAAATACTGGACACATCTGCAGACAGCTTTTGCTCATATAGGATGTATCTAAAATTGATACAAAAGAAGGTCATAATAAGTCTTTTCTCAGTTACATGATTAATGTACTCTGAGGCTTAGGAAAAAGGCAGTAATTGGGAAGGTTTAAGAGTACGTTGAGTGAATTCATTGCTGTCAGAGACAATTCACCATTTCACTGATGGAGCCAGCAGCAGCCCTTCGAGAGCAAGGAATAGCCATAAATCTAAACAGGAAAATATCCGAGTTTTGCTACCGTGTCACATAAAATATCTCTTCTCACAGCTGGAGGTATTTTTTCGAAACTAAGTTAGAGCCATGGCTGTGAATAAAACTAGGCTTCTCCAAGAATGAGTAATAGAGACAACATTTTATAAGACTCCAAATTTGACCTTTCTTGGAAATTCTAATATGCAGCAAGAACTTGTCTTTGAGCTCATAAACATATAATTCGTTTGATTTTCTTCCAAATTTCCACTAAACTAAGATGGCAGTTGGAGGTAGAGAAGCAGAACACCAGGGACTGGAAAGAAACAGTGTTTCCCCTTGAACAGAGGGCGATACCGGAGTCCAGTGGGCTGGACTGTCCCCATAAGCACATTTGATTTGGCTCACATGGCAGTAGTGTCTAAACAGTTTATAAAACCTTTGAAGAAACTAGTAGTCTAGAGAAAATGGTGGTTTCACATTGAAAAAAAAAATTCAGGATTCCAGTTTCTCTTTGAAGAAATGGAATGACCTGGCAATAACGAATTGCCCTCACGTCCAGGTGACAATCAGCTGGGGCTGAATGGAGACTGGCTCTTTAGACAAAATCGGGAATCTCCAGATTGCCACAGTGTCTACCATGCCTTTCTGTTTCCCAGATACTGAGGCCAAGTGTCAGCTGTAGTTCTATCTAATAGCATAATTAGAAGGAAATCAAAGGTTTGTACCTATGTGCCTAGGTACAAGGTACGGGAGTAAACAAAACAGAGTGAGCCCTGATTCACATGTTTTGGTTATCCGTTTGGCCCCTGTGAACATCTGAATTTGAAATTGCTACCTTAAAACTTTATTTCCTTCAGGAAGCCTGCCTTATTTAACTAAACTGGTTATGTCATTTTATTTTATTTTATTTTATTTTATTTTATTTTATTTTATTTTAATATATGGTGGCCCTCTCACTCTCTGATTCTTCTGATTCTTTTTTTTCTCTTTTTTTTTCTTTTTTTTTGTCTTTTTAGGGCTGGACCCATGGCATATGGAGGTTCCCAGGCTAGGGGTCAAATCAGAGCTGTAGCTGTCAGCCTACGCCACAAGCCACAGAAATACCAGATCTGAGCTGTGTCTTCAACCCACACCATGGCTCATTGCAATACCAGATCCTCAACCCACTGAGCAAGGCCAGGGATTGAACCTGCGTCCTCATGGATGCCAGTCAGATTCATTTCTGCTGAGCCACGACGGGAACGCCAATGATTCTCTTTTATTCAAAGTTTTATTTTATATTGGAATATATTTGGTATACAATGTTGTTTCAGGTGTACAGAAGAATGATTCAGTTATACATACATATACATCCATATGTAAATGTTATGTATATATATTATACACATATACATAACCAGAAGGTTCCTTTAGATACCAAATACAGCTGAAGATTTAGATGCAGTACACAGTGATCTTTGCAAAAATCATCCAATAATATTTTTTTTTTCTTTTTAGGGCTGCGCCTGCAGCACATGGAAGTCCTCAGGCTAGGAGTCGAATCAGAGCTGGAGATGCTGGCCTACACCACAGCCACAGCAATACCACATCTGAGCCCCATCTGCGACCTACACCACAGCTCATGGCAACACCAGATCCTTAACCACTGAGCAAGACCAGGAACCTCAAACCCACATCCTCGTGGATACTAAATGGACTCATAACCCTGCTAAGCCACAATGGGAATTCCTGAATAAGAAATAATTTTAAAGAAAGCCTGTGCTGCTATCGTAGGTTAACACAGGGGCTCTCTCACTAAACCACCACCTCAATGATTTACCACAAATGTTACATTCTTCTCCAAGCTTTACTTACTTCTCATTTAAGAACCTGGGAAAAGGAAACAGGTATCACACACAACCTCCACCATGCAACTCGGAGTGAAGACAGTGTTGGCTGCAATAAAGTCATTAAGTAATTGTGACAATAAAATATAATTTACCTCACCACTCCATTAGAAAAAGTAATTTTTTTCCTCATTGAAAGGATCTGACTTTTCAAAAGATTAAAGGTGGCAAGAGACAAAAAAATTAAGGAGTGAATGTTGCTTTTAAGCACAGCCGCAGAGCTAAAATGATCTGATTGTTGCAAGGACATTGTTCAGAATATTAGATGACTCTAAAGCACCAACAGACTTTCCATATTTAATATGAGTCTTTGGACAAAATTAAATTTTAGAACAGTATAAGGTCACACAGTCAATGTGCCAACACTTTTTACATTCATTTTAATTTCATCTCCCAGTATTGTCACCAGATTCTTGCCTTCTTTCCATCTCCATAAATAAACTGTGTTGACTCTTGAACCTGTGTTCATTTTCTTGGCTTAATTACCTTCCACGATAACGAATTCACTTCCTATTTCCATAAGGTACCCTGTACGGACACCTCACCTTTTTTCCCTCCCCGCTCAGCTCATCTTTGTCATCCTCCCCCAGGAGAGTGGAAAAACTCATCTCTCCCGCCCTACCTTTTCCAATTATTTCTCTCTCTCTCTCTTGCTCTCAAGCTATGGAGCACTTAACACTTTTCAGCCTTCCAAATCCCTTACCAGAACTGACTGTGTGTCTGACTTTCCTTCCCTCCCTCATTCATCATACTCTAGCCACATGGCCACTTTCCATTTCTGGAGCAAAGAACTTCTGACCTCAGGGCCTTTGCACTGGATATTTCCTCTGCCTGAGTGCCTTGCTCTTGGGTCCTGTCTTGGGCTCTGCCCCCTTCACCTTGGAGAGGGTGTTCTGACTCTATGCTCTTTTGTCCCCTCACATTAGTCACTTATTATTACCTCTGTCTAGTTCCTTCACTGTGCTGTCACACTGTAGCTGTCTTGCCCACCCACCCTGCCCCCTTTTCTTAAACTTATTTCTTGTCTGCCTCCCTCTAACCAGAATGCAAGCTCAGCAAGGTCATGAATTGTGTCTGCCCTGGTCACTGCTGTAGCCCAATGTCCAGCATCTAGCTCTTCAGGTGCTCGGTAAGTGCTACTGAGAAGTGAGTGAAAAAAGAGGGGGGGCTCTGAATAGGAGCCACTTGAGTGCACCTTTAAGTTGCAGAGGTGAAACCCAAGTATGAGGCCTCTGTTGGGGAGGAGTTCAGCCATTTATAATCATTATAATTTGGGGTGGCAGTATGGGTCTGAGGCCAGGGTTTTTAAACATATTATATGCATAATGAACACCCCATGCTTTAAATGCAAAGCTCAGTGTCCTTACCCAGAGATTCTGTTCTAGGGTAAGGCCAAAACCAAGAACGAAGGATTCTGTTACAGAGCAGGTTCTGCAAAATACCATCATGGAGCTGAGACAGTGGTGGGGAGTTAAATAAGTGGTGCCCTTTCCCAAAGATTTATTAGCACACTAAAAATCTTCACAAGGACTAAGGAGATTTTTTTGGAGGAAAGGCATTAGTGTCTGATGGAGAATGGGTCAGTTATGATTGAGGCCAGATGGAATCCTAGAGAATTCTACAAGCCCAGAGAAAAGCTCCTGGGAGAAGAGGTGCTTGTGGGCCATGGCACACACCAAAGGATAGAGAGGCTACTTTAGGTGATACCCGCTCCGACCCAGGCTCCCTGGCAGATCTCATCTGAAAGGGCCATCCTAAGAGCCCCATCTCAAAGGTCTAGAGCAGGGGTTTTGTGGGTTGTTCATTTAAGGGTGCAAAACAGTTAAGTGGATGCCAAGAAAAATCTTTTTTCAAAACCTAGGGGGGAGCGGCATGAAGGGGCGTGATCTCAGAGCTCTACATCCTCTTGTGAGATGGATCTTTCTCATCCAAGGCAGGCTGATCCTCAGAGTGATCATCTGAGGAAGATACAGGGTGAGAAATCTCAGGCCCAGACCGCTCATTTATTTGAGCGTGCGTCAGAATCAGTCTAATTTGAGCATTAAGAGAGACATGACCTTATCTTGCCACAGGTTGGGGAGGTCTGGGGACATTGACAACATTTAGAAAGACCCTTAGAATCTGATCACACTTGCCCATTTGGGAGACAGGAAAATTGAGGATCAGAGAGAGGATGAGAGCGGGGCAACCTCACACAGTCACACATCCACAATTTCCACTTATTCACTTAATATTTTAAATATTTTTGAGCAGCTGCCACAGGTCTAGTTCTTGTGGATGAACACATGAATTCAATTTAGTAAATATTTACAAATTTCCTACTATGAGCCTGGTACTGTGACGGATATGGGGTATGAAAATACATCAGACACAGACTTTTTCTTGAGGTGCTTGCTGTCTAATGGAGAATAGGTAGATTCACAAAGAAAAGTTCATCATATAATGTGATAAATACCGCCCCTGCTGAATGTGTACAGTTCTAACATGCGAAAAAGCTATTCCTTTCTCTTATTCATGCTAACAAACAAATCTAATAACACATATTAGATTTCATTAAAGAAGCTTCTTATTAAAAACTGAATGGAAAAAACCCCTGAAACTAAGCGGGAACACTTTAAAATCTACATCATTAATCATTTGAGAAATGAACAGCAAAGCAACCATGAGATACCACACTACACCTATTAGAACATCTAATACTTAAAAGACTAATCTTATCAGGCGTTGACAAATAGGTAGAGTAATTGGCACTCTCCCGCCCTGCTAGTAGGATTGCAAAACAGCAAAAATACTTTGTAGAACAGTTTAGAAAACAACTTCACTCCCTTTGGTTTAAAAAGTTAAACTGCATCTACCATGGGATCCTGTCATTTAACCCCTAGGTATTTATCCAAGAGAAAAGAAAGCCAAAGTTCACACAAAGACTTATACACACATGTGCGCAGCAGCATCGTTTGTAATCACCCCAAATGTCAGCCACCCCAATGTCTCTCAACAGGTGAATGGACAGTCATTGGTTACAGAGCCACACAATGGAACACCACGCAGCAATCACTGGGAATGAACAATGGGCACACACAACGTAGATACATCTCAAGACAATCATACCGAGTGAAAGAAGCCAGAAAACTGGCAAACAAACTACAATTCTGTTTTTACACAATTCTAGATGATGTCATCTGGTGATATGCAGACAGTGGTGACATGCATATCAGTGGTCGCCTGGTGTGGGGATTGTGACTCAGGGAGGGACAGGAAGAGGTGATTCAAGGGACATAAGGAAACTTGGGAGAGTGATGATCTCATAGGTGGTGTGTAAGTCAAAGCTTATCAGAGTGTGCACTTTGTGTTCAGTTTACCCATCAAGCTGCTAAAAAGTAAAGAAGCAAAGCAATAAGAATACATCCTAAGTGAACACAGAAAAAAAATCAGGACCTGACCTCCTGATCAGGAACCCTAGTGGTGGTGGTGGTGCATGGGTCTCCTGATTTGATTTGAACAGTTTTTTCTTATCTAGCAACTGGGGATAATAATTCTTGTCCTACTTATTTTATGAGATTATAATGACGTGATGATAGAGAAACAAATGCAAAAGGGCTTCATAAAATTTTAAAACATCATGCACTGAGTGGTGCTGTCCTGGTTGGCACACTGGTGACTCTATGGAGGCGGGAAATCTCCCTGAGGACGGGTTACAGGAGAGATGGAGCAGGTATATGCAGACCACCAAAGCCAGAGTAAAGAGAGATGCCTTTGACGATGCTCAAAGGATGGAGGGGTAGACACCCTGGAGTGGTGACAGGGCAGGAAAGGGAATGGTGAAACTCTAGGGCCTGGCAAGCAGGGAATGAACCTAAGTAAATAAGGAGAAGGAAAGCAGATGGCAGAGCCTGGACCACAGATTGAGGTCAGCAGAACTCTTAGGAACAGAGTCTCTACTTTCCTCTCTGTGGTCAGACTGACCTTTGTGTAACTCAGCCTCCCACCTGCTCTTGGGACGAAGACAACAAATCCTTAGTGTGGCTCACCTTGGCCTGGCCCCTGCCTTCCTGCCCACGCTCATCACCTGCCATTCTACCCAAGTGCTCTGCACACTGCCCCTCTATCACTTGGGCCCAGGAGACTCAGCTGTGCTATTTCCTCAGCTTACGCTCTGCTCTCCCAGACCTTCTCTAGCAAAAGATCTCAGATTGGCTATCGCTTCAGAGAAATCTGTCCCAGCCTCCCAAACTCAATCAGATTCCCCTCCACTGGTCTCTCACAGCACCAGGGACTGTTCTGCATGGCACATATATGGCTGTTGCATTTACAATGCTCAGTGTGGAGTGGGGTCTCGCCCATCAAACAGCTAGCCCCCAACAAGGATGGAGACTGTGTCCCTTTTTGCTCCCCACTGCAATCTGCACACCTACCACAGTGTGAGTGAATGAATGAACCAGCGTCTGGTAAGAAAAAGACTTTCTCTGAAACTTGAAGAATCAGAGAACCAATAATATGTGTGCATGAAGCTAATCTACAAGGTACAATATATAATGGGGACCTTTTTCTTATCCCCATTGTATAGATGCAGACACCAAGTTCAGGGAAGTAAAGTAACTTGCATGAAATCATACTGTGCATGAGTGGCAGATCTAGGAGGTGACCTGGTCCACGGCCTGGCCTCTTAGCCAGACCTATCTCTCCAGTTTTGAAAGTCAGGTTGATCCCTAAGGCCCTGTCCAAGGCTGGCCTTCTCCAATCCTATTGTTTCTAGGAAATTAGTTGGCAGATCCCCCAGGAAGGCAGCCCCCATCAGCAGTTTGCATTAACCTTTCATCCCTCCGAGGCACCTGCCAATGTGTTCTCTGAGCCACAAAACGCTCTTCCACCTGTAGGCTGAGAACTGAGAAGAATTACAATCCAACTGACTCCCTGGACTAAAAGGAGCATCTGTTTAGTTTACATCAGCACTGCTGACTCTATATTTTCACTTTGACATCAATCTTCATCGGCGGCACGGCTGCTCGGGACTGTGTCTTCTCTGGATGCCTGGGGCAGCCGACTCCAGGGAAAGAAAAGGGTCAGAGGAGCTCCACCCCGCGCCCAAGTCTAAAGAATTGCTTTGCCAAATGGAAACTGCGGCTCAGAGAGAGCTTTGCCTTTGGAGTGCATGAGCTGTCCCCATTCGTGAACCTCCGTCTCCTTGGGGATGTTGTAAAGTGATCTTCTCTGTGATCAGAAGTATGTGAACACACAGTCAGTAACTAGATCACATGTCAACAATGTGTGGGGCTCTATCAGCCCACTAACTCTCATGCCAGGTTCGCCTCATGGTAAAGCCACCAGCATTGGTCTAATTGGTTTCTGTGGGGTGGGGAACCTAGGGAACAAAATTTATTGAGTATCTATCAGGTACCAGGCATCCCTGTCTCCTTGAATTCTCACAACTATCCATCCAGGTAAATATTATTATCCCCACTTTAATTGATGATAAAACAGGCTCAGAAAAGCTATTACTGAAAGTCACATAGGAGAGGCAGGATTAGATTCAAATCCAGATTTGTCTGGCTTCAGGTTTGCCTAATGTTTATAGGTTTATTAACCAGTACTTGGAACAAAAGGTCTAATAAATCTAACAAATTTTACTAAGAAATAAAAATTCAGTTATATCCAGGCGTACGTCTAATGAATCACATTACAGCAAAGAGGGTAAGTGGACAAGTAGCATCAAAGAATGGTGCACAGACTGGTGCCAGTTCCAACGCTGTTGGTCACCAGTTTATAGGGTGAGAGCAGAAATTAAAAGAAAACACTTAGAGACTTTGATTTCAAGTTGACAAGGGTATGGTACCCAAGTATGTGATCGTGTAAGTCAATGTTATCATATTTTACAGAAATATTAATCCATAATAATGTTCTTGTAGATAGCTTTTGAATAGCACTGAATTAGATGAACTAGGTCTGGGGTATGGTATCCTTTGAGGGGTACTGGAATCCGTACTATGCCAAGCTCAAGGGTAAAGAACCTTGGAGGCTCATTGCTGCCAATAAAATTCAAACTCCTCCATGTATTGGCTGTGTCATTTTGGGCAAATGACTCAACTTCTAGTGTCTATAAAAAAGTAAGCAGTTAATAAATGCTGGCTATTATGTTTATGTTGTGCTTAGCTAATATTATTATTATCCATATTACTTGTCTTTTATCGATGCCTATTCTGTTATTAGACTATATTCCTTTGGGGTAAGTTGCCCTATTTTGAAATATGAATACCTCCTTAGAGAGTGAGTTGTTTAATCACTCTTGTTTAATCATTATCAGCTCAACATAGCATATGTCACTGAGTCCATGATAACTAGGGAAGGAGAAATGGGGGATGGGAAAGACCCCAAGAGACCATGGCATGGGGTGGGTGGGGGCATAGGAGAGAGTTCATGAGCATGACCAGTGGAAAACAAACTTGATAGGGAAGGATCTTGAAATGTAGGAGTCTGGAGCCATGGGAGGCAAGGATGAAACTAGGTAGTAATTTGGGGAATTATCTTGAAGAAAGCAGCAGAGAGAAGACACTTTCAAATCAGCAGCACAGAGTAGGGTATAAGAACCAGAAATCCAGATCCAGATTGTCTAGGTTTAAATCTTTGTCACTGTGTGACCTTGGGTGAGTTGCAATACCTTTCTGTGTCTCAATTTTTTTTCAGTCTATAAATGGGCGTCACAATGGTACCAGCGAGAACGTGTACATATCTGTAGATTATAAGGAGCCATTTATCTATCTCACTGCCTGGCACACAGTAAGAACTCTGGCGTATTGGTTATAATCATTAATATCATTCATGGTAGCAGGGGCAACAGAGAATTCCAGCTATGGGCCGCTCTCAAAAATCCTTGCTATTAATTTCAGGCCATCTCCCCAGAGAGTATGAAGATGACTCAGCACACCCCAATCTCACTGCTGGAAAATCAGCATGTGACAGGTCAGTAAACCCCACTCTGCACACAAATGACAGGGCTTCTAGAGAATAAAAATCGATCTTCCTGAAGCAGTCTCCTCTGCTTCTTATTACTCCAGAAGATCCCTTGGGGATTTTGGCCTGAGACTTTGGCAGGCAAAGAACCTCATTTGCCAAGTGTGATGCTGGGCGCTGTCCTCCCTGGGCCTGCCAGGCTACCACAGGCTCCTGCCTTGTCTCCCCTCCTGGGGTTGCTCTGACGTCACATGGGGGAACCAGTGCAACCTAAAAGATCGCAGTGCAGATCATGTTAAAACATCCAGGGGTTTAGATGCCCTGTAAGGCAAAACCTAAACTCACGAAGAATTCAATTCATTAGGTCCAACTCCATCTGTCTCATAGCCAGTTTGGGCAATAATAAATGAATCTCTCAGTCTGGTCCAATCTTTTACTTCACAGATGACCAAATATGAGGTCAACAGAAGCAAGTGATTTATCGAAATGTTAAATGGGAATAAAAGGTAACTTTTATCAAAAAAGTATGGCTTTATTTTAATTGGAAACTATTTTAAAAGACTTTTGAAAGGCTGGAACTCCAAGGTAGAAATTTCAAGCATCCAGTGGATAAAAAGGGAGATATTTTGGGATGGGGTAGGGAAGAAGGGAGACTTAAGACTGCCTCTCAAATCATGTTCCATAGACAGTGACGCCTACAGGTAAAATGGGTTTCATCCAGAAGAACGCAGAAAGTTTTCCTCACCCCCAACATGTCAATTCCATCACACCCCGACCCAGGCACTTGGTGACCTCTGCTGGCGTCCCCTGGGAATACACATTTGGCGTAGGTAGTTCATAAGTCCTCCTAGTAGAATCTTTTTGACCCAGTTATGTATCTTTGGACACCCATTGCTCAGATCTTGCTTTTTTGAATGACCATTCCCCAGTAAAAGAAGCAGGGATCTTTGGAGGTTCATTCTAGTGTTGGGTAGTGAAAACACAAGAGCGTGGAGCATTCTTGCAAGACATAAAAATAAGGCTGTGCTCAAAAAAAAAAAAAAAAAACATAGATTGGGCTCATGCCAAAGGGACACAGAATTCAACCTGAAAGAGTGGCCAAAACTGGAATAATTATATCCCCAAACAAACAGTGTGGCATTGGATTATAACCCCATGTATAAAATAAATATGCCTGAATCCACACTGATTTATAGTGTTACATGGAAATGACTGACTGAATGAATGAATAAATAAATAAATGATTTTTTTTTAAGTGAGAGAGTACAATACTTGCTCTAGGAGGTGGAGCATAACCTCCCACTTCTTTGAATGTGGGCTGGACTTAGTAACCTGCATCCAAAGAAAAGACCATGGGGAGGGGGAAAATCATAGCTGTCCCATGGAAGAAACCTAGTGGACACAACCTTAACCAAATGTCCCAAGTTATCATCATCAGACAGAAGCCCCTTAAGTGATCTGAGGAGAAGGGCATTCATCTCAGTGTCATTCTCCCCCCAGAAGCTATAGCTCCAAGTCTAGCCACAAGGAAAACACCAAACATACACTGAGGGCCATTTTGCAATGTGTAAAACTGCCCAGCATTCCTCAAAACTGTCAAGGTCAAGTGAAATAGAGAAAGACCAAGAAGCTGTCAGAGACCAGGCGCCTGGGGAGATGTGACGACTAAAAGCAATGTGGTGCCCTGGCTTACATCCTGGAACGAAAGAAGAACATTAGCAGATAAATCTGGTAAAATCAGAGTACCGTCTCGAAGAAACGTTGGCTTCTTCATTTTGACAAATGTACCAGGGTAATATAAGATGCTATCTTTAGAGGAAACAGTGAGAGGTGTGTACAGGAACTCTCTGTACTATCTTGCAATTTTTTTTCTGGAAATCCGAAATTATTTCAAAATAAAAAGTGTATTTTAAAAACAGTCTTTGAGGAGGCTCGGACCAAGAGAACTGAATGCCATAAGCTCAGAGCAAAGCAGATTTCTGGGGTTTGGGGGTTGTTTTTGTTTTTTATTTTGGCCACACATGGAAGTTCCCAGGGCAGGGATCAAACCCATGCCAGATCCTTAACCTGCTGAGCCACCAGGGAACTCTGAAGGGAGATTACTAAATTGATCACTGGGTAACTCCTCCTGAGCTTGTCTGTCTGAGGGCAAGGGCCTGGGTAGCGGACCAGCAACATCACCACAGGATGGCCATAAATTCACTGCAATGAATAATAAGCCTTTCCAGTCCATCAGACACACAGTGGGAACCAGGAAGTTCCTCTCCTATTGGGTGGGCTCACC
This sequence comes from Phacochoerus africanus, assembly GCF_016906955.1. NCBI lineage: Eukaryota > Metazoa > Chordata > Mammalia > Artiodactyla > Suidae > Phacochoerus > Phacochoerus africanus. The sequence continues at coordinate 12,335,382 of NC_062544.1, read as the reverse complement.
CCACAACTCTTCCCATCAGCAAAATAAAAAGCTTTGCGCTAAGAGACAGTAACAAACAGACATACCCACACATTACTTCCTCTAGTCCAGGCTCAAATCTTAAGTTTGTCAGATAAACTACAGGACACCCAGTGAAATCTGAATGTTCTAGACAAACAGTGATATGCAACTCGCAATATCTGAGACATGCAATATTTGGGACATGCAAAATTTGGGACATTCACACTTACACTAAAAATTCTTTATTGTTTATCAAAAATTCCAATTTAACCAGACTTCTGGTATTTTTAGTTGTTAAATCTGGCAGCTCTACTCAAATATTTTATCAATGAAGCCTACCCTGATCTTCGTCTTTAAAATTACAAACTATCGGAGTTCCCGTCGTGGCGCAGTGGTTAACGAATCCGACTAGGAACCATGAGGTTGCGGGTTCGGTCCCTGCCCTTGCTCAGTGGGTTAACGATCCGGCGTTGCCGTGAGCTGTGGTGTAGGTTTCAGACGTGGCTCGGATCCCGCGTTGCTGTGGCTCTGGCGTAGGCTCTGGTTCCGATTCGACCCCTAGTCTGGGAACCTCCATATGCCGCAGGAGCAGCCCAAGAAATAGCAACAACAACAACAACAACAAGACAAAAAAAAAATTACAAACTATCCTTCCTACGTACCCTGCTCCCTCATTTTCCCTTGATACACAACCTAACATTTTATATAGTTTATTTATCTGTCTCTATAGGCTGTAACATAAACTTCCTATGGGAAGAGATGATTCAGTGATCCTGAGTACACTGCTGGAACACAGGAGGAGCTCAATAAATATTTGTTGAATAAATGACTGTCTTAAGGGATAGTAGTAGCTGCTCGAATAGTCACAATAGCCTTGTGCAGGAAATATTCTCTCTTTCTCACCATCAAGATTCAGAGAGGTTTGGTAATGTAAGCAAGGTCACGCAGCCAGTAAGCTGCAGTTCTAGGTTACAGATCCAGGTCTGACAAAACAAGTTAAGCAATTCTCCATTGGCTGTGCCAGCTATCAGGAAGTCCTTGTCAAGAGAACATTTTTTATTCATTATCTTTGATGAGAATTTATAGAAAGGTTCCATTTGGTATGTGAAGCCCATGACATCTGGGAAAACGATCCCCAGGTGATTGATCCTGGTTTGCACAAAACGGTGTTTTGCAGATAGATGTATAGACAGAATGAAAGTGAAGGCTCGCCACAGCTCCATGGGCCCCTGTCTTACATCAAAGCACCTCAATTCGCTTGCCTCTTCCCATGTTCAAAGCACATGTTTGATAAATTGTCTCAAGATGGCTCCAAGGTGCAATTTTGTTTTATAGTCACTGTCAACCCAAATCATTTAATGTTAATTTCTTACAGTCCACTCCACTGTCAACTTTCCTCATCCTTGCTATCTGTTTCCCAGCTAAATGTGCATTTATTTGTTGATATTTTTATTAAGTTAGATTGTAATCAATCTGACTGCACTTATATCTGTTTTCCCTTTGTGCTCGAGAATTCAAAGTCAGGTGATGTGCCCATTAACTGTGTGACCAGTTGCCATGAGCAACTGACGAAGGGTAAGTGCTGTGATGTTAAATCCCAGGGAGGCAGAGTCCGGAAGCCCCTCTGCAGCGTTGGGTTACACCTTGAGGTCCAGATCCATTCTGACACTGCATCATTTGGGTAAGTACTTCTGAGATTCAGACAAAGATGACACAACATCCTCTATGCCCTTAATCTCTGAGACCTTGGAAAAGGAGGTGGGATGCCAAGAGAAACCTGGATGAATGAGTAGGGAGTCTGGGAAACGCTTTCAATCTTCTGGTGCCTCCTCAGCAAGTGCAATCGAAAGATTAAGGACACAGGCCTGGGAGTCAGACAGATAGAACTTGCACCCCAGCTTGCCAGCTTGCTATCTGTCTAATCACTCTGGCAATATACTTGACCTCTCTGAGCCTGAAATGTCTCTTTAATAAAATGCGTGTCATTATAACACCAGTTGCATAGGATAATCATAAAGATCTAATGAGTTAATATAGATATATGCTTAACTCTGTGCCTTACACGGTGTAAGTGTTCCAAAAATAGTGCACAACTCCCCTTACTTCCATTCTTTGCTCCAGATCCCAAGTTGTTCTTCTGCTTGGTTCTGTCTGGTTTCTGCCACCATTCCGGATAATATTTACCTGTCCCGAGTTATCTGTGTGGGAGCCATGATTCGGAATCATGAGTGAGCCAAGTCAAACTAGAGTGCCTTCTTTCATCCTCAAGCTAAGATATCCCCAGTGCAACAGAGGGAATCCTGCAGATTTCTAGCTGTGCAGTATATGAAAGTAATCCCAAACTTTGAAGCCAGAGGACCTCTTTCAGAGACCCCAGTGAAGTTGCCAGAGTTGCCACAGCTCGAGCAAGCTGGTTTGATTTCTCAAAGACTCAGTGGGCTAATCGATAAAATGGGAACAAGATCTTACCGGTCTTTAATCTCCCATGTAATTGCTTAGTGAGCTGCAAAGTGTTGGACAGATGTTCATGAATATCTTTTCCAGCAATCTAGGCTTTTTGGCAAATGAAGGAAGAGAAACTTTGACAGAATCTAAATTTGTGAAAGAAATGCAGAGAAGGACACTGCTTATAGTTTGTGCTTACCAGCATGATCTTGGCTGAGTCTGGTTGTTAGGGGTTGAAGAACAAATGGGTAGTTTGTCTCTGAGGGAACTTGTACTCATAACAAGTTATTTGGGACCTCTTCAGATCTGACCTCGGATAAAAACACAGTTTTTAGTTTGTTTGTTTGTTTTTTCTTGTGAGTGCTTCCAGGAATATGGTTTTGTTATCGTTTTGTACTAACTAAACAATATAATGCACAATCAAAAGTTATATAGAATTAATGCAGCTAGGGAAGCATGTTATTGCCTCATCAAATGGGCCATATTAATCTACTGAGTTCCAACAATGAGGGTATGACTGATGTCATAAAAGATTAGCTTCCTTCGATGTAACTGAGGTTTGAGTCATTGCCCAGCAAATTACCTGCTTAAAGAACACATGTGCCAACATTAAGTTGTGAAACCTAAAGTGTATATAAGATTTCTATAAAGCATGTGTGAATGGAAGGGAAATTGCAGAATAAAAAGCTGTGAGAAACCGTGGAACAAATCAAAAGAAATACAGCAGTGCAGCCAAGCGCCTCTTTGTTCCTGGAATAATAGCAACCACAACCTTTTACTGAACGTCTACTGTTTGTCCAGCTCTTTATACACAATATGTTATTTACTTAATTTAATTGCCCCCCACTCCCACCCCCGGCTCCCAGCAGTGGTTCTCAAAACTTAGCTTGCAGGAGAATCACCTGGGGCTTGTGAAAACAAGGCTGGACCTCACCTGAAAGTTTCTGATTCAGTCAGCTGGAGCAGAGCCAGAGAATCTGCATTTCTAAAAGTGAGACGCGATGCTGATGTTGCCAGCTCAGGCACTACATTTTGAGGACCCAGTTCAGAAAGACAGGCTTTGAGATCCCCACTTTACAGACACAGAAATGGAAACTCAGAAGGTTATGGGATGGGCCTGAGGTTTCACACCTTCAGAATCAGAGCCAACCCAGGTCTGTGTATACTTGAGTCCAAAACCTCTGCCCACATGGACATGGGGAAAGACAAAGGACCAGGAAAGGGATGAAATCTCCTTTGAAGTGACTGTTTTCTTGTCCAGGAGAGGAAAAGTAAAGCAAAGCAAAGACACTCTGTTCAGTCAGAAGCTTTGCTCCATGGAACCTCATGCAAGCCCTGAACCTTGGATTTCCCACCCATAAAAGTGACACTATCACCCTTTAAGTTTATTGCAATGATCAAATACAAGTAAGATGGGAAAGAATTCTGGAAAATCCAAAGTATTACACAAATGTAAGGAACCATACAAGTGAAATAAATTAAAAGGCCAAGCTCTTGATCGAGAGGATTTCCAATTCTCCGTCCTTACACAGAGGCAGCACCAGCAGAAATGAGGCCCACGTCCACCAATTAATGGCAGTGAGACTTTGGATCTATCCTTGTTGGCAGGAGTGCCCCCTATGGAATGTGGATATGTCATTGTGTACGTCATAAGACTTGGGAAAACGCTATTAAGTTATGCAAACAGTGTTTTGTAAACTGCAAAAGCACTCTACAGTATAAGAAAATATCTTTAACAGTATCATAGGCAGTTCCCATCATGGCTCAGTGGTCAACAAATCCGACTAGGAACCATGAGGTTGTGGGTTCGATCCCTGGCCTCGCTCAGTGGGTTAAGGTTCCATCGTTACCACAAGTTGTAGTGTAGGTCGCAGACGCAGCTCGGATCCCAAGTTGCTGTGGCTGTGGTGTAGGCTGGTGGCTATAGCTCCGATTGGACCCCTGGCCTGGAAACCTCCATATGCCACAGATGCAGCCCTAAAAAGACAAAAAAAAAAAGACAAAAAAAAAATATGTATATATCATAAATACCATTTTTTAAAGAATCCGGAGTTCCCGTCATGGCGCAGTGGAAACTAATCTGACTAGGAACCATGAGGTTGCGGGTTCAATCCCTGGTCTTGCTCAGTGGGTTAAGGATCCAGCATTGCCATGAGCTGTGGTGTAGGTCGCAGACACAGCTTGGATCTGGTGTTGCTGAGGCTGTGGTGTAGGCTGGCTGCTACGGCTCCAATTAGACCCCTAGCCTGGGAACCTCCATATGCTGTGGGTGCAGCCCTCAAAAAGACAAAAAGACAAAAAGAAAAAAAAAGAATCCAATAGAAAACTAGTTGACGGTTCACAATAGCCCAACACATGGAAACAACCTAAATGCCCATCAACAGATGACTGTATGAAGAAGTTGTGATACAAATATATAGTATAATATTACTCAGCCATAAAAAAGAATGAAATAATGCCATTTGTGGCAACACAGATGCAATTAGTGATTCTCATACTAAGTGAAGTCAGAAAGAGAAAGACAAATATCATATGATAGCACTTACCTGTGGAATCTAAAATACGGCACAAATGAACCTATCTACAAAACAGAAGCAGACTCACAGACATAGAGAACAAACTTGTGGTTGCCAAGGGGGAGGGGGAAGGAGTGGGATGGGCTGGGAGCTTGGGGTTAGTAGATGCAAACAATTACATTTAGAATGGATAAGCAATGAGTTCCTACAATGTGTCTACAGCACAGGGAACTATATCCAACTTCCTAGGATAGACCATGATGGAAGATAATATAAGAAAAGGAATATATATGTATGTGTATGTGTGTGTGTGTGTGTGCATATGTGTGTGTATGTACATATATGTACGCAGACATATGACTGGGTCACTCTGCTATACAGCATGAAGCAGCACAACATTGTAAATCAACTATTCTTTAATAAAAAATGAATATTAAAAAAACGTATTTGAACTTTTCTTTTTTTTCTTTCTTTTCACTTTTTCCTTTTCTTATTTCATCTACCCCTGTGTTTTCTTCACTTTACCTCTCTTGCAATCTATTATAATTTGTGCATTGAAAGCAAACTATCCAGTGAAGACATCAAAGCAATGTGTCTTGCACTGACAATGGGAATCACTTTGAATTAGTTTGTCACTTAGGAATAAAAACCATATTCTTTACCATGACTCGCTAGCCTTACACGGCAGGCCCTGCCTCCTTCCTGGTCTTCCTCCAACTTTCCTCTCCTTACTCTAGGCAATCTACTTAGCTTAGTCTGGTGTGGCTGCAGTAAGAAAAATCCCATAAACTATGTGGCTTACAAACAGTTACATCTCATGGTTCTGGAAGCGAAGAAGCCCAAGATTGTGGTGGTGATAGATTTGGTGTCTCATGAGGAAGACCTCTTCATCATAAACAGTCATTTTTCTGTTGCGTCCTCAAGTGGGAAAAGGGGCAAAGGAGCTTTCCGAGGTCTCTTTTATTAGGGCAGTAATCCCACTCATGAGACCTTAACTCTCATGACCTAATCACCTCCCAAAGGCTCCAACCTCTAACGCCGTTGTTTTGGGAATTAGGATTTGACTTAGAAATGTTGAGGGGACATTCAGTCCATGGTATTGCCTTCCTTGTATTTGTTCTCCCAACACACGTGTTCCTGTCTCAGGGCCTTTACGTGTGATGATATTTTCCTGAGCTCAGAGCAACCTTCCCCAGATTGTCACTAGCCTGCTGCCTTCCCACCACGCAGCCTCAGCTCAGGCCTCACCTCCTTGGAGGGGCCCTCCCAGAGCATCCTCCGTCTCTACCACAACTCCAGTCCCACTTCTACCAGGAGTCCAGTAGCATGTCACTCCAGTCCAGCATCTTCTTGCCACAGTGTGATCCAGATCAGCGGCTTTCAGCCAGGGGCAATCCAATCACATGTGCAGGTGTATGGAAATGTGTGGGGACAGTCTGGATGGATATAACGATGAGAGACACTACTGGCTTTTAGTGGATGAAACCAAAGGATGCCAAATGTCCCACAAAGCCCGAGCAAGTCCGGCAATGAGAAACATCCCACTCCACACGCCAGGTGTGTCGCTGTCAGGAAATACTGATTGGCTTATTATGTCACCCAATTTGAAATGTAAACACCTATATTTGTTTGCTATTGCCGCTATAACAGATCACCACAAACTCAGTGGTTTAAAACAACACAAATATTTTACAGTTCTGGAAGTCAGAAGTTTAAAATCAAGGCTGCATTCCTTCTGGAAACTTTAAGGAAGAATCTGTTTCTTCATCTTTTTCAGCCACTAGATTCCACCCACATTCCTTGACTCCTGGCCCTTTCCTTGCATCATTCCATTCTTTGGCTTTCATTGTCACAGCTTCTGCTAATGATTCTTATCTCTTACAAAGACTCTTGTGATTGCATTAAATATACAAGATAAGGCAGGGAAATGTGTAGGCACAAGATTCTTAACTTGATCAAAAGATAATGTGAGAAAAAAGAATGTATACTTATGTGTGTAACTGGGTCACCGTGCTGTACAGTAGAAAATTCACAGAACACTGTAAACTAGTTATAATGAAAAAAAATAAAAATCATTATATAAAGTTGAAAAAAACCAAAGAAGCTTGGGTGTCCACAATGAAAAAAAAAAAAAGTACAAAGTCCCTTTTACTGTAGAAGGTAATATTCACAAATTCCAGGGATTAGGACACCTCTTTGGGGGCCCATTATTCATCCAATCACAGCTCCAAAATCTGTCCTAATCTGTCTTGTTCAATGCTGTCGGCCCAGAACCTAACACAGACTGTGGCACATGGCAGGTACGTACTCAGAAAATACCTGACACTGGATGAAGGAATCTGTTGTTTACTGCAGCCTAGTGCACATGTCTGTGAGCAGGCTCTCCCATGAGTATCGCCATATAAAATAAAGCTGCGGTTTAGAACAATGTCATTGCCCCTCATGGAATATGGATTTATTCATGTTCAAAACTCCTTTACAAGCCAAGTTCATATTCAACATGAGTATTGTGACTTCGTCAGCATCTGCCCCAACCCTGAACTTTCAGAGTAAATCTTCCCACGAGATACCCTCAGCCATAAATCTTTCCACAGGCTGTTTTCACAAGGAATTGGATTTAAATGAGGACAGGGAGTTAATCCTAAATGCTCACATTTACAGCTCAAGCATGTCTTATTTTAAAAGAATATAACTAATATTAGTTCTTGAGGCAGTTGATGATATAGAGGTTTCCCCTCGGAGGCTGGGTCTGGAGGAATATAACAATATGCTGCAGATGATTCAGAAAGGCTAGCATGAAGCCCAAACTGCAAATCAAAATATTTGCAAGTTTTGTCCTTTGGTAAGAAAATTTTTTTGGCTCAAACCAAGAACAGTATGACATGCCATAAATTTCCTGAGGCCAGGTTGACACACACAATTTATAAACCCACCCTTTAACATTCGCAGGGTGGTGATGCGTCCTTCGTGCTCAAAGGGGTGGAGGTCCCCACTGTATGAAGACCAAAGGCTCAGAGAGGGAAAACAAGGAGACAGTAGAGGCTGTGCCAGGATTTGAAGTCAGATCTCCTGGCTTTCCAGCCAGGACTCTTCTTTTCCATTTCACTGCAGACCATCTGCACTCCTCCTAGAACTGGATTCTCTGAGCCCAAGGGAAAGTCAAAGAAAAATTCTGTGCTGATGGCAAGTTTGCCAAACTCAATTGGAGAACTCAAATATGGGAGAAATTTCTGCCTCAGGATTCCAAGATTCAATATAGAAAAGGGTATGAGAACCTATCTGTGTCATTCTAATCCAAATCAGCCAGGGTTGCCTTAGCAGCTGGTGAAATGGACGGGTGGAGGTAGGAGGAGCAGGAGGTGGGAAGAGAGGTGGGGAGACTTGGAGTGAATCACTGTCTTTCTCAACTACCACACATACCAAAGGGAAATTCTTGTGTCTAGAGCCGATTATATTGCTGCTAACTTCAGGCAGGGCTTCTGACAAGCCAAGGAAGGGATTACTCTTTTTTTTTATGGAAATCCAATCTACTTCAATGCTGCAAAGCTCGGATCCATCTAAAATGGTAAGTGACAGGCACAACAACACATCAGCCATCTACTCAGGCGACAGAAATGGAGCCGTGTGCCCACCCACTTCCACCGGAGCCCTTGATGGTCAGTGTTCTTGTTGTCACCATGGAAGCAGTGGGAAATCATTAATACTTTTACAGACACTTCAGGTTAGGGGCTGGGAAATAGCCTCTTCAAACCATGTGTTGTAGACCCTTCTGGTTAATTCAGACCAGCACATTCAGCTGATAGACCGCATGCTCTGTGCACAGAGCTTGAGGGAGGGGAGGGTCTCTGGGACAGGGGAATGCAGCACTCTACTTTCAAGTCCGGGTAGGGGAGTCCAGAGGAGAAAACATGCATAAGAGTCAGGGTGCCCCCACTTTATCTCTCAACTACAACATCCCTGTGGCTCTTAACCTTGGAAAAGTCTTTTCCCCTCTCCAGAATGCATGTCCTGGCATCTGTCCAACGAGAGCTATTATTGGTCTTCCCAGAAGGCGCTCTAATTCCCTTTGCTTTGATAACGTTTTCCCTTTTTATGGAGGGGAACTCCACCCTTGCCCTATGGACCCTAAGGGTCCAATGTACACATACACAAGGCCCTCTGTATCTGTGGGTTTGACATCTGGGGATTCAGTGGACCCAACAGCAGATCAAAAATATTTGGAAAAAAAATTCCAGAAGGTTTCAAAAAGCAGAAGTTGTATTTGCTAGTATAGGCAATTATTTACAAAGCGTTCACAATGTATTTACAACTATTTATAGAGCATTTATAGTGTCGGGTATTATAAGTAATTGAGAGATGATTTTAAAGTATATGGGAGGGTGTGCCATAGATTATATGCAGACACCATGCCATTTTATATAAAGAATTTGAGTATCCCCACACCGTGGTATCCTTGGGGCTCCTGGAAGCAATTTCCCACAGATACAGCGGGACAACTATACACCATCAACCTAAAGAGAGCACAGGAGGCAAAGGCTGGGTCAATTATGGTGTCCCAGACCTCAGACAATAAGAATTCAAGAAACATGGCCTGGTAGAGCCAGTGAGACTGCCTGGTTTCTAAGTCTAGCTCTGCTACTTGCTGGCTGTGTGAACTTGGACAGCTTACATAACTTCTCTAAGTCTCAGTTTCTAAGTAGAGAAAATAAGACTGGCTTCTTCATAGAATTGCGTAACTTAATGCAACAATGAGTATAAAGCCAAGAGCATAAAGAAGATACTCAATAAATGCTAGTTAGGCTACTTTCTATTATTATTTCCTGGTGTTTCTCATGCAGATGTTGGGAAAGAATTCTTGTATCTCTGAAGTTACAAAATTGGTGATGGGAAGTTGACAGTGCCAGTTCATCTTGCCTGGCAGTACAGAAAAAGCTGCCTGCAATAGGAGAGAACAAAAATAGACAAAAGCAAAGCTGAATGTTAATATTAGAGACAGAGTCCAAGTAACTTCGTCTAAACAGCTTGATCTATCCAGACCTGAGTCTTAACCTCTGGAGATTTTAGCCCCTAGTTACATTAACTGATAAATGTTCCTTTTGTTCTTAAGCCAATTTACTTTTTTAAATCAGTGAATTTTGTTACATGTATCGTTGTACAATGATCATCACAACACAATTTTACAGCATTTCCATTCCAAACCCCAGCCCATCCCTCCCCAACTAAAGCCAATTTAAATAGGGTGTCTTTCTCTTTCAAATAACACAAGAGGACTTGATCAGACAATTTCTAAGTGTTCTTCCATTCCTGAAATTATTTGGCCCCATCATTTTATATAACACACTCACCATACTTTTAGGGCTATCTAAAGTACTGTAGGGGAGTTCCCATTGTGGCTCTGTGGTAACAAACCCGACTAGTATCCATGAGGACACGGGTTCAATCCCTGGCCTCCCTCGGTAGGTTAAGGATCTGGCATTGCCATGAGCTGTGGTGTAGGTCACAGACACAGCTTGGATCTGGAGTTGCTGTGGCTGTGGTGTTGGCTGGCAGCTGAAGCTCTGATTTGACACCTACCCTGAGGAGTTCCATATTCTGTGGGTGCAGCCCTAAAAAAAAGACCAAAAAAATGTACAAAGGGGACTTCTCCTGGCAAAGAAGATAGTACTAAGTTATTCTCATTGCAACAAAATAAAATAATGCCCACAGTACCTAAAGTAGGGAAAGTTTAGAGGACTGGTTTGGATTAGCGAGTTTAAAAAAAAAATGCCTTTTGAGGAAATGCATTTCAACTGAGACCTAAAGTTCAAATAGGACCTAAAACAGCAAAGAATGGGAAGAATTCACTCTCATTTATACTCACTGATACCAAGGAATGCAAATGAGGATAACAACAAGATGCAATTTTATACCAGCACAACAACACGTATCAAAGACAGTACTGTTGACCTTGCTGATTTATGTCACTAGAGAGTGCAGGACCACAGATGGATCCCGTATACATTGCTCTGGAGTATAAATTAGTGGAATAACTTTGGGAGCCAATTTAGTATAAAGATAACACTCACATACTTACAACTTAGCAAAATCCCTCTCCTAGGACATATACCAAAGGGAGAGTCTTGAGCAACAGGAAACAAAGAATGCTCACAGTGACCCTAACCTCAAAACAACAAAGACATGGAAGCGGCCCAAATGCCCACTGACAGAAGAATGGATAAATTCATTGTGGTACACTCATTCAGCACAAGGATATACGCCAGCCCAAAAGAGTACAGTGCAGCGACTTACAACCAATACGTGAATCTGGACAAAATTGAATTAAAAAAGTAAAAAAATAGAAAAAGTAAAAAAACAAAAACTACAAAAGATTATATTTGGCTGCCATCTTAATAAATAAATAATAAATAATATATATTTTAAGAATCTATAGAGATGTGATAGGAGGAATGAGGGAGGAAAGGAAAGAAGTAAAGAAGAGAAAGGAAAGATCAGGGCAGGACTCTGATAGCTTCCTTTAGGTGGAGGGAAGCAGGAGATCAGAAGAGTGGAGAAGTTCATGGGTAGATGGAAGTTAACGTTGATATTCTAATTTCCAAACTAGTACCAAGGTAAAGAATGTTTCAGGAGCCAAGGATTATGAATAACTTAACTTTGTGCACCTAGATTTTAGGGCGGACATGTGGAGAAAGGCAGTACAGGCAGAAGAAAAGGCATTTTTGAAAGATTTTGCCCCTCAGTCTCTTTCCTTTCTTCCTCCCCCACCATCTTTGGCTGGAAGCAGGAAGAGGTGTGTGTGTGTGTGTGTGTGTGTGTGTGTGTGTGTGTGTGTGTGTGTGTGTGTGTTTGGTAAGGAGTGAAGTCAGGGTCACGGTGTAAGGTCAGAGAAGTAAAAAGGAACTTATCATTTAGGACATTTTAGACGCTAAGGACTTTAGCTTTTATTCTAAATACCATGGGGAACTACAGAATGCATTTCAGCAGAAGGGAGAAATGATCATATTTAGCTTATAAAAGGTCATCTTGGCTGCAGAATGAAGAATGGACCAGGGAGGTAGGGAGGAGGGTGGTAGGAATGGAAGTGGAGAAGGTGAGAACCTCCTGCACTCCACCTTCCAAGAGAGATCTGGGACCAGGAGGTGGCAGTGGTGATGGAGAGGAGTGGGCAAATCTAAGACAATGTTTGGAGACAGAAACTCTGCCTTTATAAATTCTCCATTTTTCTTTCCTAAGAGACAAAATGAAGCCAAACCAAGACAACAACCAACAACAAAAATATCAAAAGCATTGATCCACAATTCTCTACACATTGTGTCAAGTGCTGAATGCATACCTCACCCCTGGACCTGAAAATGGATCCATCTGATGAGGCATGAATCCATTTCGCCAGAAGCCCTCACAAGAGATGGCCTTTGAGAAATGTGGGGTAGCAGGGCTAGCTGGTGTTGCCCAACAAGCTACAGCTGTAACTGGGAAATTGCCAAGGCATGCACTCATTAGAAAGAAAAGTGAAAGGCTTCCCCCCTACCCTTCCCTCCCATTTATGACTTGGAAAGCTAGATCACAGGGATTGCCAAAAACAAAAATTACCTAAAAGTGACTGGAAACTTCGATGGCCCCCTTCTGAGTATGAAGGCAAAGCTCACCACATCCCTGCTTTCAGTGAGAATGCCTGGAACACTCAACCATGTTAATTTTCTATTCAGGTTTCTGTGACAATTAAATCAGACCTTGATGAATTTGGAGGGAAAAACACCCAGCACAGTGATTATGAGTACTAATTAGGAAGCAAAATAGTGGCTTTGATGAATCTGTGCTTGGTTTGTCCTTTAATTAATTGACTGCTGCTATTATACTAGGTGGTGGATTGGTTGAACAAAACATTAAAATTGGATACAGTTCGGGTCCTTTATTCAGAAGAGCCTTCCAAGGATGAAGAGTGATTGGGAATTGAGGGTGTGAAAGGCATACATGCATTTATTTATTTATTTTTGTTGGAGACAGGAGAGATTCTTTGAGCAAGGTTCTGAGCATGGATCTTCATCCAAGCACAAGATAACCTCTGTAACTCTGGAGACATTTGCTTTAGAGACCACAAACAACTTGCTGGCTTTGCTAAATGAAAGGGAGCCCATGGTGGTCCTAGTGGCCTATTTTAAACACATACTGTGCTCACACGTCCACATATGACCATGGTTTTGTCATGTAAACTATCATGGGCTAGATTGGCACATCCACCGCATCTTCTACGTCTGGGCTCTGGTTGCCCATCAAAGACGTTACCAGGAAAATGTCTCAGCAAAAAACAAAAACAAAAACAAAAAAACAAAACAGAAAACCAAACCAAACAAAACAGAATGCAGGCATGCGTTTTTCCACTCAAATCCTTCCAATTTTTGGTAAGCTTAACTCTTTTAATCCTGCAAAATCTTGCAACATCGATCAAGATAGCATATGGCAGCAGCCAAGCTCAGGTTTTCTTTCCTGCTGCTCAAGAACTGCATGGTCCATCTTGGAGCAGCAGCTCCAAGTAAAACACCCTTGGGCTGACCAAAGTGTAATTTTCTAGGGATCACTCTGAGAAAACTGTCAATCTGACTCAAACCAGGAGATTACTGGGGTCACTCACACCCAGGATCCTACATCAGTGTCTGTTCATCATCAGATCTCCCGCCTCTGAACCCTGTTTTGACACCTTGCATCCTATGCCCAAACATGATTTTAACTTTTTTCCATTAGAGTTGGTTTACAGTGTTCTGTCAATTTTCTACTGTAAAGTGACCTAGTCACACATATTTATACATTCTTATTCTCACATTATCCTCCATCATGTCATCTTGTTCCATCACAAGTGACTAGATGTAGTTCCCTGTGCTATACAGCAGGATCTCATTGCTTATCCACTCCAAATGCAATAGTTTGCATCTATTAACCCCAGACTCCCAGATCATCCCACTCCCTCCCGCTCTTCAATCTGCAACAAGTGGTACAATAAATGGAGATACTGACTGCCTATAGTCCCTTTCTGCCGATGCAGAGAGAATGCTTGCTATAATCATTACAATTATACTTAAGAGCAATAAATATTTTCATGATTAAGTGATGGTGGAATTATGATTCTCCTTTTTGTTTTTCAACAAACCCACACTGATGGGGGTGGTGATGGACAGAAACCTAGGCAGTTACAGACCAAATTGCTAATTTCTCAGGTTCTATAAATGGGATACTATGCAAAGACTATAAGTGCTTTCCCTTTCAAAGTAGGAAAGAATTAGGATGGCTGATTCAGAGGGAAAGTGCAGGAGCCAGCAGCTAACCTTCCTATCAAGTCTGGAAGTGTCCTACTCTTGCATCAAAGATCCACTAGCTCATTGACTGGGAATGGGCTTGCTAGACTGATGAACACCCAGGTCTGCTAGAAGATATGGTGGCTCCTACGAGAATATTTGTCTTAAGGTTGATTTGTGGAGTCAGACATAGAAGAAAAGACAAAGAGAAAAGTTTTGGGGAATGGCCTACTTGTCATTTCTGCCTCATCTGGCGGAGCGCTGGGGCACGCATTTCCTGCACCATGTCCTACCTGCTCTGTGCCTCCAGGCCCCTAGTTTTCAGCACAGTGTACAATGTCACTGTGCCCCTGGCAAGAAGGAAGAAAGAGTGGTGAGCATTTTTCATAAACTGCTTTGCTTTAAAACCATTGCTAGGTAGAAATCTGAGTTTTTGGCATTGTCTAAGATCCACTCCTACCATTCTAGGCACCTCAGATGTCATTTTCTCAGACAGATGTAACTTTTCTTCCCTTTGAAGAGTCACATCTCAATCCTACGACACTAAGTTTTTCTTCCTGTTACAGCTCTTGCCATTCTTACCCTATTCCTCGCCACTAGAATAAAAACGCCCAGAGGACAGCAACCATCTTTAAGAATCTATAGATCCAAATCCAGTTTCACATATCCAATGAGAATCTAATAGAGGGAACAGAGACTTCGCTTCCAGAAGTATCTGGATTAGAACTCAAGCTCCTTGATATACTACTGGCTATATGACTGGGAACAAGTGACCTCCCTTACTGGGGCCTCAGTTTCCTTAGTTGTAACATGGAGATAAGAGCAGTACATAGGGATTGGGAGAGTTATTAAATAAAAGGATAAGGATGCACACTTTTTTAAGCACAGTCCCAAGCACAAGATGACTTCCTGGGACTTAAAAGGATTATTATTACTATTTATTATTATTACTTCTTAAGATTACTACTTATTTGTTTGTTTATGGCCGTACCCTCCACATATGGGAGTTCCAGGGCTAGGGATTGAATCCAAGCTGCCGCTGTGACCTACACCACAGCTGCAGCAATGCTGGATCCTTTAACCCATTGTGCCAGGCCATGGATCAAACATACGTTTCCTCAAAGATCCGAGACACTGCAGTCAGATCCTTAACCCACTTTGCCACAGTGGGAACTCCAATATTATTATTTAATTAAGCCCAAATCCACACCCTGTCTGTCTTCTTCTCTGAGAGCTCTTTCCAGTCAGAAGCAAGATTTATTCTTATATTCCTATTTGCAATCCTAGTATGTAACATAGAGCCTGGTCCATAGTAGGTGCTCAGCGGGTATCTCCAGAAAAGGTCTGTATTTCAGATGTCTGCTTTACCACCTTATGTTTTTCTGATGCGTATATGGCTGGAAAGCTCTGATTCCTTTGCTAAAAGCAGAAAGAGAAAGCTAATTGTCTGGGTAGCATCTGCAGGCCTCCTTTGCAAGAACCAGAGAATACTTCCGTGCATTCAATAAGATGAGGTTACTATTTCAGTTTTTCTTTCCTGCCCCTCCCTCACCCCTTTTTGTTCTTTAAAAAAACAGAGTAGAAATGAAGTGGAAGAAAAAAAAACACAAGTATTATATTTAAATGCTAATCTCATTTCATTAAATGAATTGTGGAGGCTGAGATAGTGATCTGCATCCTCAAAGAATAATTTCTTTAAATACCTTGAGCTCAATATTCCCTTCTGGACAACTTTTCATCTTTCTTTAAAAAAAAAAACACATGAAATTATGTTAGTGTCCCAATTAAGGCTTGCTTTTAGAGCATCCAAGCTTAAGGGAATGTGCTCAGAGGTGAGGATGAAGTACCAATGGACCCCAAAATCTCTTCTTAAAAAACAGCTCTGCCATGCCTCCTCCGGCTGGCTTACATTGCCTAAAGCAGCTTCCTGAAGCTGAGCAGTGTCTATTTCAGGAAACAGCCAATAAACACACTGTTTCAGGTCAAGTCCATTACAAAGTTGGTCAGGACACCTGCAAGCTTCTCTCACAGGCTTTGGCCCCAAACCTTCCATATTTATTGGGAGCAAACCTCTATGTGAAAGAGCATTCATTTTCATTCTCCAGGGAGGACTGTCACTGATCCAAATCATATCTTTTATAATGAGCTTGGAGTTGAGTTCCTGAAGATGTTCAAGGCTAGGTCTGTTCTTGTTGTGCCTATGGGTTTGTACTTGAATGTAGGGAAGTCAGATTCAAAGTTATTTTTAATTACAATTTTTCAAAGACCTTTTAACCTAGGAGTTCCTGCTCTAGCGCAGTGTGTTAAGAATCCAAATGCACTGGCTCAAGTCGCTATGGAAGCACAGGTTCAATCCTCAGCCAGGGGCAGTGGGTTAAAGGATCTGGCATTGCCACAGGTGCATCCTAGGTTGCACCTGCGGCTTAGATTCAATTCTTGGCCGGGGAATTTCCATGTGCCACAGGTGCAGCCATAAAAATTAAAAACAAAAACAAAAACAAAACAAAAAACATAAAACCTTTTAACCTAGAATGAGAGGATCAAGAACATGTAAGAGACTAGGTAATTGCAGAATAGAGGGAAACCAGGCAGCGAATTAAACAAAGCAGGTGTTCTCACAAGAACTGGAAGAGACTATAACAGATGGGAGGGAAGCTATACTAATCTGAAGGCACAGGATTTTCTCCTAGAATAGCAAGGTGTCTAGAATATGTTGGGAGAAAAGAGGAAAGGGGAGAGGTAGGAGGAGCCATTAAGACAATATAAACAATTAACTATATTCAGGAAGGTTCTAGTCCTTTGGCGCTGAAGGAGAGAATAAGAAGGCAAGCCTTTCTCTCTGGGTATATCAGGGTTCTCAGTTGCCAGCAACAGAAACAAACTCTGGTTGATTGGAGCAGAAAATGATTCATTAGAAGGATGTTGGATAGTTCCCACTCACTATAAGGGCTGGACAAGAGACTCAGCAGCTGCTTGGTCAGAAATAGCATCCGAATTCACACAGCAGGTCTATTAATTCCCCACTTGCTGCCACAGCCAGGCCCTAGTAGCTCTAGTTCTTAGCACCACAGCTCAAACACTCAAGAGTAAGTCCCTTGTTAGCAGGTGTTCTTTTTGAGAACAAAACATTGTAACAACCACCCCTGCTGCTAGAGAGAAGTTTCAGAGATCTCTAGGCCAGTAGCTCCTATTAAAAGTCTAGTGCATTTGAGTTGAGCTCACAGGCTTGTGCCTTGGTCGAGGCCAGAGTTGGCAAATTGACCTTCTGGCATCTTTACCATCTCTAGGGAAAGATGAGGCCCATGTATGGCAAATTCACCAAATACAGGGAAAGATTTCAGATAGGAAACCGAAAAAAAAATGACAAAAATCTACTACATGATGGAAACTTTTTGAGTTATTTAGAAAATTAAGAACAACAGGATAACGTGATCCTGAGAAATGAGCGCCAGGTGCTGTATTAATAACTGGCCATAGTGGTTTGAGCACAGGTTCTGGAGAATAAGACCTTGGTTTGATCCTGGCTCTGCTTCTTCTTACCTATGGGATCTTGGGCAAGACCTTTAAACCCCTTCAAGCCTCAGATTCCCCATCTTAAAAATAAGGTTAATAATAATTTGCCCATAGTGATGCCACAGCATCTTCTGTGGCTTTTTCCTGCTGGGACTTCTTTCCCATACTTTTGTGCTAATAGTGCCCCTCTCTCCTATGGAGAACTCTTTAGTGTAATCCAAGTGGGCCAGCACAACTCACTGTCATTCACGTAAGTGGCTGCCATGATCTGATTCTACTCAAAATGCTTACAACACCAAATGTATAATTTTTCCACCCCAAGCAATTCTCCAGTTCTCTCCAGGTAGCAACTGGGTGTCCTGTAATTTAATTCAGTTCTGACACTAACTAGACAGAATTACCACAGGCACAGGTTAAGGGTTCAGTCCCATAAGAATGTACCCTACTTCACACAACAATGGCAAGTAGTGGATTCCTAGGTTATGCGCAATTCTGTCTGACTTGGCTACAAATTGCAGGTTCTCATGGCGCCCTCCTACCCCTTCTCAGGGTTGCTAATTTCCTATAATGGCTCATCGAACTCAGGGAAATAATTTATCATTCCCCACTTATTATAAAGGATACTGTAAATGATATAAATGAACATCCAGATGGGGAGGCATATAAAGTGAGGTCCACAAGGATCTGAGAAAAGGCACTTCTGTTTCTGTGCAGCTTGGGCTGAACTACCCTCTTGGCACATGGATACATTCACCAACCCAAAAGTTCTCTAAACCCTTCTGTCTCGGGGTTTTTATGAAGTTTCCATTACAAAGGCATGATTGATTAAATATGACAAGAGACTCAGCAGCTGCTTGGTCAGAAACCATTGATCATTAGCCATTGGCAATTAGCTCAATTCCAGCCTCTCTCCTGTCCCTGGAGGTCAGGAGTTGAGATGAAATTTAAAATCCTCCCATCACCAGGTTGGTTTATTTGACAACCATCCCTCCTCCTGAAGCTATCTAGGGGCCTTCGGCCACCAAGCATCTCATTAACATAAACTCAGGTGTGGTGGAAAGAGAGTTATAGAGGATAGCAAAAGACCCTTTCTCCTGCCTATTACTCAGGAAATTCCAGGGTTTTAGAAACTCTGTGCCAGGAATGGGGATGAACACCAAATATATGTTTCTTACTATGTAATACCACAGTGGCACATGAATCACACCTAACCAATCACTGGACTCCAGGTCCCTGTCCACAGTGATTGGCTCAGGGATGGGCATGGGACTTAGGTTGGGCCAATCAGACTCCTCCTGGAAACTTTCTCCCAGAGAGGCCATTAAGGCCACTTCTTTCCACCTGGGCAGATACCTTGGGGAGAGGTGAGACTGGAACTGCAGAAGCCATTTTTCCTACCTCATAAAATCTGCCTGAGGAAGAGAAAAAAGCCAGTCCTAATGACATTGTCTGCCCTCCTCCATCCAGCTCGATACAAAGCCAGCTGTTCCCTGGGATTCTCAGTTATGAGAAACAATACATTCCTTTTATGCTTAAGCTAATTTGTATTGAATGTCTGTCACTAACAACCTAAAAAGTCCTGAAGATTCCAGTCATTGAAAGGATTACATGAGATAATGCTAGTAATATACTTAGTGGGGTGTCTAGTGGGTATTTGTTTCCTTGACCTTCCTTGCTACAGGTATAGGCATTGAACTTAACCCCAATAAAGAATGTTACTTATTATTATATTGCTGAGACTTGGCCATACCTGTATTATCAATCACTGTCTAGGCTAAATGCATTTCAAACTTTTGCTAATAACATTTCCTCTTTCTCAAAAGCATTTTACTTTCTCCTCATTCTACCCAAATTCTACACCTTTCAAAGCTTAGGTGAAGCTGACTGCAAAAGGTTCTCCATGACTATTTGCACCTTCTTCATTTCCCTTCTCTCTAGGCCAGCCACATCACAGAGTGTTATGTCAGGTCATTTCTTATTTGGTTTCCTCTATTTGCTCATCAAATTAACTAAATTGATACATGTTTGGCCCATGTTTCAAGATGCATTACATCTTCGCTGAGTCTAAGAAGCAAATCTTAGGCTTTTTCTTAATAAACCCCAATGCACAAAGCAGGGTGTAGCTTTGCCCTTCTCTGCAAATAGAGGGCAAGTGACCAGGTGAGCTTAGAAAAAGCTTGGTTTTATGCTCAGGAACTGCTTGTTGGTACTGATTTCATAGACTGAATCAATGGGTTATATGTTCTAACCCACATTGGGCAAGAGACATACCTAAGTAACACATGAACTGGCAGAATGAGGACTTGAACCCAGGGCTCCTAACTTTCAGTTGAATATTCTTTCATTGACATGGTAGGTGAGTTTAGTTACTCTGAGGGTATAACAACTCCTCATTTAATCCCACAAGGTAAATACTATCACTCTCCTCTTTTTGCAGTTGAGAACATTGTCTTTGAGAGGTTTAGGGATCTACCAAAGCTACACAGCTATTAAGTGTCAGACTAGAATGTTAGCCCAGGACTGTCGAGCTTAAAAGACTCATCTCTTGACTATAGGATCGTGATGTGCTCTCAATAAACAAATAGTTTGTGTCCTTGTTATCTCTGAAAAGTCAACTAAAGCCTGGGTCCTCCATAGCTTCAACACCTACCTTGATGCTCTAAGGAAGACAAAGCTTTAACCCTATGTTTCTGCCATTTCCAGATGATGCAACACCTTTTTAGAGCCATATCCCACGTTTTGCTCATTTTAATAGAATTCTAATTTTATATGCATTCTCCATACCCAGATTTAGACATCACCAGTTAAGCATACTTAATTTTTATCGAAGTGCCATATCCCAGGTGAAAAATGTGCTGCCTGCAGTGTAATTATGCATTTAGAATAATGCGTATGCCTGTTGGAGGTTTTTAAATCAATAGCTTATTGTGCTACATAATGTCCAATTTCTTTGGCTATAGACATATTTGAGAAAACTAAAACTTGTCACCTGATTTTACATTAATAATGGATTTGAGGCTTGGACAAGAAAGTAAAATAAATCTAAGTTGACATTCATTGACCAAGAAGACCTCCACAACTTTCTCATCTGTCTTCTCTACCCAAGATCTAAGGAAAGTCTACAACAAGTCAATATTGTTGCAATAAAGTAAGGCCTGCATCTTTGGCTTTCTAGAATAGACATTCATTCTGCAGTCAATCAACATTTATTGAATATCTGCACTAGGGATAGAACAGTAAATTAGATAAGACAAGGGCCCTTCACTCTCGGAGATGGTGTGTGAGTGGCAAGCGATAAACAAGTAAATGTATGCACAGGTTGATAAGATTATTTCAAATAGTAGTAAATGGATAAAGAAAATAAAACAGGGGATTGGGACAGACAGAGACTAGGGGTGATGAAGCAGGAAAGCACAATCAATAGATATTTGGGGAAAGCTGCCTCAAGGAGAAAATATATGAGCTAAGACCCAGAAGAAGAGAAAGAGTCAGCTATGTAAAGATCAGAGGAAGGGAAATCCAGAGATAAGGCATAGCATGTGCAAAACAAATACAGTCAGTGCAAGAGGAGAGTGGTAGGCAGAGGGAGAGAATAGCATAAATGATATTTGACAGGTAAGGAAAGGTTTTATCATGTAGGATCCAGCAGGTCATTGTAAGAAACATGGACTTTAAGTGAAGAACAAAGCCATTCGAGGGATTTAAACCAGAGAGGGATGCGATCTGATTTATAAGCTTTCTGGCACTCCAGTTCGATTGCATGTACTTACTGCAAATGTAAAGTTTTGGGGAAAAAATTAGCTCCAAGCAAGAGCTGCCTGGGTACAAATTGCATTAAACACCAAAGGTTTTTTTGTTTGTTTGTTTGTTTTTTTCCCTGGAGAAAATGGGAAAACTCTTTTCCAATAGCCACATCCTCACAAAGGGCTTTTTGGGGAGAGTTCTACAATATCCAAATTGCCAATGGACTCCTGGAAAATTTACTCTTGATACTATAGTTAGCAGAGTTTTCTGAATGACTCACTAAGCCTTGCTGAAAAAGCAACAACCAGGAAAGGCAGGTGACCTTTCTTTGTAAATAGAGATCTTTAGTTTGCCCTGAACCACCCCTGGTAATATGTCTGCTAAGGGCTATGAATTGTGCTTCCTAAAGCAGGTAATGGTCACAACGAATCATCCATCCATACTACAGTCCTTTAAGAAAGTACAAGGGCTCTAGACATCAGAAACCAGATCTGTATCCTCCTAGCAGGGCAGTATTAGTCAAGTTATAACTTACTTTTCTAACCTGAAAATGTGAATTAAAAATGTTATTTCCTCCTCAGATTACGATATTAATTAAATGAAGCAACCTAAATAATGCATTAAGTCTAGGACAAAGTATAAACACTTGTCATCAGGGGGTCCATAATTTGAAAGGTGGGTACCTAGGCTGAGACGTATAAAACAGAGTACTGTGGATGAAAGATGTCACCTGCCAAGTCAGAAAACAAAGGACATTGCAGCCATCCAGCCACTGCAGCCACCCCCAGCTGTGCACCCTGAGGCAATTTAGGATGGAGAAAAGCAGGATACTGGCCCTAGATAGTTAAAATGCCTATCAGAGGAATGATATCAATGAGCCTAGATTCTTGCATCTTCCCATACTAGAGAAATCTTAAATGCATAACTTGAGATGTCTTTTTCTTTGGTTAACAGTAATCTTTTCATGTTCTGACTACCTGGTTTGTGTTACAAAAATTCCTCTGTGTCCTGACTCCTCCCTTACCTCTTTGGAACAGTCCCTCAAGCCTATCTGACAGTCTGTTTCCTGGGCTTAAGTCCACAGTAAATGTGCCAAATAAAACGTAACTCAGTTTAGGTTGTGCATTTTTTCAGTCAACAGCACAAAGTACTCTGTGCAAAGGCAAACTGAATGCTATGAGCAATTGTGCCTTGTGAAGATTATGCTCTACCTAAGAGCTCACCATCTATGGCTCATGGATCGAATCCAGTCCATTACCTGCTTTTGTACAGCCTGTGAACTAAGAAGGAACTGGGAAGCCTACAGAGCCGAAACTGTTTACTTCTTGGCTCTTTTCAGAAGTTAGCTGACCCCTGCTCTAAATAGCACTGACTATACTGTAACTAACCAAACTGCCCTTCTGTTAATCCTTCTCATCATTTACATTTAGGTTTCTTTTGATGAACCTTCTAATTCCCAGGTGGTGTTTTATATTCTCCTTGGCTATTTGGCCTGTAGTTAGTGTGCACTTATACTGGATGAACTGAAATAGTTGGGGTAGGACCTCCCACCTGCCACACTGAACTGAACAAACAGAATGATGTGCATTTTCCTACTCAGTTCTTAGTGGGAAAATTCTTTTTTTAATTCAAGTACAGTTGATTTACAGTATTGTACCAATTTCTGCTATACCACAAAGTGACTCAGTCATACATATATGTACATACACACACACACACACACACACACACACACATTCTTTTTCTCATGTTATCTTCCATCATGTTCTAGCCCAAGTGATTGGATATAGTGCCCTGTTCTGTACAGTAGGACCTCATTCCTTATCCATTCTAAGTGTAACAATTTGCATCTACCAACCCCAAACTCCCCATCCATCCAACTCCCTCTCTCCCATCCCCATTGGCAGCCACAAGTCTGTACACTAGGTCTGTGAGCCTGTGCCATATTTTAGATTCCACAGTTAAGTGATATCATATGCTATTTGTCTTTTTCTTTCTGACTTATTTCACTCAGTATGTGAATCTCTAGTTGCATCCATGTTGCTGCAAATGGTATTATTTTGTTCTTTGTTCTTTTTTAAAGCTGAGTAGTATTCTTTCTAAAAGTGCCAATCTGGTGATTCCCACTGTGGCACAACAGGATCGGCAGCACCTCTACAGCCCTGGGACACAGGTTGGATCCCTGGCCGGGCACAGTGGGTTAAGGATCCAGCATTGTAACAGCTTCAGTGTAGGTTGCATCTGTGGCTTGGATCTGATCCCTGGCCTGGGGACTCCATAAGCCACAGGGCAGCCAAAAAAGAAAAAAAAAAGTGCTGGTTGGACTCATCAACTAATATCACATTACTATGTTTAAATAGTTGATATGAGGCACAATTTAAAGAAACACAATCAAAAGTACTTTTAGATAATGTCTCACAAGGTATGTGGGTTTTCCTTCAGTAACTAATGTCATCTCATTTGTATCTTTACATGTGAGAAGACCTCCATCTTAGACACAGGGAAACCTTATATTTGAAAAAGCGCAAAACCCTGTGGGATCTCTGACCCATTCTCTGTCAAAAGCCTTGGCAGGCATTTTCCTTTTAGCCTCTGATCTCCCTGTCCAAAGATGTCTATCATTGAGCAAATTATCAGGCAAATGCCCTTCCAAGTTCCTTGCTCTTCATCTGTTCCTTCTTCTCAGATGGTCAGGAGAGGTCTCTGCTTTCAAGAGGGAAAAGTGTTAGCAAAGTGCTGTACTGCTGGTATATTTGAAATTTAAGGGGCCTTTCCCTAATTAGAAAAAAAACCATTGTCTCTAATGACCTTTCATCTCTATATTTTTTCTTATAGATAAGCCCTCATTTTTCCTTACCCTTTAGCATACAAAAAAGTACCTTTCCCATTATGTCAAAAATTACACTGCATCCTTCATCTGTAGCACCTCTTTTAACCCTTATTCACCCTGTGATAGCTTTTTTTTTTTTGTCCCCATTTACAAGTGTGTAAACTGACACTTGGAAAAATTAATTTGCCTTAGGTCACAAAGCTTGTAAGTGACATACCTGGGATTCAAACTCAAAGCTTCTAATTCCCAAAACTGTTCTTAAAAACTACAATCCACTGAAAAGTTGGTTCACTGCTTTGTGCAAGTTTAACATGATTTATCACTCAAGATTTCCTTCCTGGAATTAACCAAAGTTGAATCATTTAAATCATATATAATAAAGAGACATGAAAAGGACTTATTCAAAAACAAAATGTTCTTTCCACAAGGCTTGCTTTGGACAGTTTTTCACAAACTCTGTGAACTAATCACATATGCTTCATCTAGGATAAAACTTATAGGTTTGAGACTTGTTAGATTGTTTCTTACTCCTTAGGATCTGGCAATCAGCCAAAACGTCCCACAGTTGGGTTGCTGAAATACAAGGCAATGAGAAGACATGGATTATCTTCCATATTCATTCCTCAGAGTTTATTCAAACCTATTGCAGGAATCTATGCTTCAGAGACCTATCATTTACCCAGCCTGTTTATAATCTGAGAAGTAATATATGATAAATAATACTATTATTATTCCAAAATTCATTCTACTGTGCTTATAGTGTGTTTATGACACTTTTATATTAAAATTAATTTTATCAAGGTATAATTTGAACACACCAAAATACAATAATTTTAAGCCTACATTTTGACACATGTACAAACCTTTTTAAACGCTATCTTGATCAATATGAAGAACATTTCTATTATTCTAAAAGTTCCCTCAGGGTCTTCTATAGTCATTCCCCCCATGAACCTCACCCCAGGTGTCCACTAGTACTAGTTTTGGCTGTTCTAAAATTTCAAATCAATGGACTTATACATTATATAGTCTTTTATTGCGGATTTCTTTCACTTAGCATAGTACCTTTGAGACATACTGTTATATGCATTGGTAATTTATTCACTTTGTTACAAAGTACTCTTCTACTTTATGGGTATGCCACAGTTTGTTTATCCATTCATCTGAAATGTACACTTTGCTTGTTTCCAATGCAGGGCTATTATGAACAAAGCTGTACATCAGTGTATAAGTCTTTGGATGAACATACATTTTTTATTTCTCTGTGTAAATACTTAGAAGTAGAATGGCTGGATTATATGGTATGTCAATTTTATAAGAAACAGACAAACAGTACTCTAAAATGGTTCTACCATTTTACACTTCCACCAGAAATGTGTTAAAGTTCCAGTGTCTCAATTTTTGTATCCAGTAGTTAGTGGATTTTATCTTTATGATATCTATATCTGACTGACTCTTGAATCAGGAGAGAAATTGTCCCTGATTGTGGACCAATTTCTATGATGCTATAAGGATAAATAAATTCTCATCAACTGTTAAAAACCTAGCTTTATTGGTTTATTTCCAAGAAAGAATGCTCACAGGTTTTCAAAGAGTATGACTTAAAATCCAGTTTGTAAAAACTAAATTGACTTAGGTTCTGTTGCTTAGAGACAAGACTTCAGTGAGTACCTACAGTTTGAGCAATAGCCATGAAACTATAGCAACTCGGTTTGACCAATGACTTTAAATGTAACCCACCTCAAACCATCCTCGGATGCCTGCAATCTGCCTTACTTGGGCACTCAGGGTGAGTTTAACTACTTCTAAGACATCATTTGAAAAGGGGAACCTCTGCATGAGAGGAGAAGTAGACTGCAAACACTAATCCTGCACCTAACCCTAACTGTGACCCTGGGATGAGGCTCAGGAAACCCAATCCATGCCTGTAATGGCACTCCACATGCTGTTCTCACCAAGGGAGTGGGGGAGTGGGGGCATATCATGGGGTGAAATGAACTTCCACTGTCCCCTCTAACTCAAGGACAGGTAGCCAGAAGTTGGAAATCAGAAACTGCTCAATTTAATGTGAAAGAGAAAGGCTTTGATTTCATGGCTAAGAATCATTAATTCACCAAATTGAACTAAACACTTTCAAGTGATGGCCACTCAAGAATCACAAGGTTGTCACACCTTTGGGGAGAACCCAAATGGAGAACACCCAATTTCAGATAGAGGACATTAAATAATGAAAATAGAGAAATAATGGCACGTCTTAAATCTAAGCTATGCGATCACTAAGTGGGTATACAATTCTTTGCCTCACTATCTGCTAAAAGTAGTTTTTACTCAAATGTAATATTAGTTTTAGCATATGGAGGTAGGAATTCATAGAAAGCCTGTGGCTACATGTCCAAGAGTAGAGTAGTTCCTGACTTGTGAAGCCTGCACTTGGAGGGCAGATGCAGAGTTCTCTGAGAATAATGCAATTTATTGGTGGCCTATTCAAATTAAGGCTATAGATGCCCGAAGCTTAAAAAGCAAGACAAGCAAACCTGAAAGTGCGTAGAGTCCTAGGATACTAATATAAGAAATCATTGGAAATACAGAAAGAACTTTAAGAGCAATTAATACACTTTTCAAAATGTAATCTGTTGTGCTAAATGCTTTAAGCACATTATCTCATTCAGCTTTGACAATGCCATGAAATTCCTTTCTCAGCCTATTTTACAGCGAAAGCAATGGAGTCACAGAGAAACTTCTCCAAGTTCACACATCTGAAAAATAACAGAATTTTCCAAACCACAAAATTAGCAGAACAAACATAACTCTCATGAAATAAAAATACAGTGCCTATGTTTGGTCCTGGCAAAGAGCAGCCTGGCTTCACAGGAGATAAGGGCCAATTCCTGAACCAGATGAAAAATACTGTGATTATAGTGGAACAGAATAAGAAAAGGCCACCTGTTTAAAAGTTGGCACCCTTGACTGCTGTATAGTGTTTCCCAACATTTAAATGATTTTATATATATGATCTCATTTAATCCCCACAACATCTTGCAGGCCAGAGTAGGGGCAAGCTAATCACTCTTGCTACATGACAGAAAAGACAGTGAGGGTTCCATGAGCCAAAGACTTTCCCAAATTCCCACGGCCAGATGGACAGACTAGTCCCAGAGCCCTTGTTTTCTGATTCCAGTGTTTGCTTCTCAGTTTTTAACTCTTCTCTTTCCCTATGCTGAGTAAACTGGATGACAAAAATACAACTTTATGAACTTTCACCAACATTCCCTGGAATGCACTATTTTAATTTCATAATAATGATAAAAATAACAACAGCAATGGCATTTATTAAAGACTATTTGCCAGATACTGTGCTAAGTATTTTACATAAATCCCCTCACGAATCCTCTTCACATGAACCCATGAAGTAGGAACGATGATGAAATTCATTTTACAAGGAGGAAACTGAGGAAAAGCCGTGGGAAGTGGACAGGAGCCCAGGCCCGACTTCCTCCAGAGCCCTTGCTCTTGGTCAATAAAATATAGTGCCTCCTGCTGTAAACTCAATTTCTTAGATTGAGATGGAATCCCTCCAACTCTTTGAGATTTAGAATTGTAGCAAAGGGGCTGGAACACAAGCCTTCATTGTGAATGTACAGATCAAATTTCTACATCACCCACGAAAAGAACCCATTGTCATAGCAACAGATATATCAGATATTCCAGCTCAAGCACACAGAAGCAACATTCTCAAATGATACGCAAGGGAGCTTGCCTTCATGCAGTGCCATCATTTCAGATTTCATGTGAATTAAAACAAAATTCCACTCATTTCATCTCTCAATTTGCAAGGAAAGCCCAGGCAACAGAAAGGGCATTCTGAAAAGAAATGACACAAAATCATCTGATGGGAGAGATCCAGGAAAAAGGTTCACAACCTGTGGGGCCATTTTGCTAATATGGAACCTTGCATTTTATATCTTTTTACCCCCTAGTACTAAGATCTACCTTTTTTTAGGTTTAGAATAAATTTAATTGAGCAAATTAATTTTACAAGTTAGCTGGTACAAAACTTGAATTTGGCCTTTCTCTCTGTTAAAAAAACAAAGTTTTCTTGGAACATGACTTTTGGTAACAGATTATGTCAAATTCTTTGCCTTTAAGTGATCTGTATTTTCTTCTGAGAGCTCTTCCAACTTTAGGAAAAATACTACCCACAGTGACCTGTAATTCTACCTGACCAAATTAAAAAAAAAAAAAAACAACTGATATTTATGGTAAACTTCCTATCACATTCTGATTAAAGTTCTTTTGACTTCTGCTAACTTTGGGATGCTACAGAGGACCCCTGAGACGTCACTAAGTTCTACCTTGAATGCCAGTCAGTCCTGCGATGTAGAATGCCAAGTAGCCTCTTAGAAATAAGAGTTCTGTCTCAGTATAATTTGGTTCAGGGGAACCCATTTCACCTGCTGAATCCATAAACCAATGGTAAATATATATATTAACAGTTGGCAGATGAGGATAGACAGAAGTCAGGGGACACACTTGCAGTAAAATAATTATTCATTATTTATCTAAAATTGACACCCTATATTTTTACCTGTTAAATGTGGCCATACTTTTGGAGCCAGACTGAACAAGGTTTAGCTTTTAGCTCCACCATCTACTAGCTGTTCCTTCAGGTCAATTATCATGAGCCTGCTTATGAACATGTCTTTTTTTTTTTTTCCCCTTTTTTGGCTGCACGCATGAAATGTGGAAGTTCCCAGGCCAGGGATCAAATCCAAGCTGGTGCTACAACCTCTGCCACAATTGCATCAACCCTGGATCCTCAACCCACTGCAGTGGGCCAGGGATCAAACCAGCACCTCCACAGAGGCAGGAGGAACTCCCTATGTCCAGTTATTTACATGTCCATTTCCTCACCTATAAATTTTTTTTTCTCTTTAGGGCCACACCCATGGCATACAGAAGTTCCTGGGCTAGGGGCCAAATAGGAGCTCCAGCTGCAGGCCTACACCACAGCCACAGCAAGGAAGGATCTGAGCCACATTTGCAAACTATGCTGTAGCTTGCGGCAACACCAGATCCTCAACCCACTGAGCAAGACCAGGGATCAAACCCGCATCCTCGTTGGGCTTTTAACCTGCTGAGCCACAACAGGAACTCCTATAAAATGGGGTTAATGCCTGTACCTATCTTATTAAGTTCTGCTGAAAGTTAAAACTTTAAATACCTATCATGTGCCTGGAATATTATACTAAGTACTCAATATGTTTATTATTATTATTGCTATTATTACCAGTCTTCTTTAAGCCACTAAATATAAATGATCATTGCTACCTTTCTTCTAAGAATAATAAAAATTACCAAACATCTTTCCAGAAACCTAAACAATGTGATGAGTTCAATGACACTTGACTAATGATAAATAGCAATTAGCACAATTCCACTCAATAAACATTTATTAATTTCCTAACAAATTAAAGAACAGAGCCAGGCACTAGAAGTACAAAAATCATAAGCCATCAGAGTCAAAAGGAAATATACAAGATGATCTCATTTAATGCTCCTCACGAGGAAACAAGTGAGCATGGGTGGCGTAAGTGATTTACTCAGCATTGTAAGGCAAAAATGGTAGCAGAACCAGGACTGAATGCCATCCTCCTGACTCTGAGTCCAGAGCCCTTTGACGCAACTTCCCGTCTGCTTGTGCAAAGGGAGAACCCCTGTCCTCTGAAGCACACATTGTGGTAGGGAAATCCCAAACTGAAGCCAAAAGCATTTCTCTGTTTTGCTGTGAGTCCACTAAAGTAGAGTCAATTTTACCTAATAGTTTGATCCTCACTAAATCCAGTAAACTAACAGGAAAAAAAAAAGAAAGAAAAAAATCAGGGATTGTTATCTTTATTATTCTTAGCAAAACTAGAAGTCAATTGACTGCCATAAGATTTTAAGTTAAGAGTCTGAAGTGGATGCTAGGTCATCCTGTAGCTGGATGCCCCACTTAAGAAAGGAACTGAAACATTCTGTTAAGCAAAGTGAGCCAGTAGGTGTTTCTTAATAAAGCCATCTTTACACAAACCTGCATAGGAAATCAAAATAAGCCTGAGAAACAGGCACAAGGAAGTCACCAACAAAGTTAGCCCTAATCGGAAAAGCCCCTTCACAAAAGCCAATGACCTGCTTGCCTGAATGACCCCAGAGAAAACCCAGATTGAAACCAAAGGCAAGGACAATAGAGTAACAGAGTTTGTAGACTCACAAACTTAAGAGACATGGGGCAAGGATATGTCTGAGGATATAAAGTGAACCAATGGTCCAGTTGGTCTGAACCCATGACTTCTGTAATTCCATTCAATTTCCATAGAATCACACCAGCTCTTGTTCTAGCCTCTGCCAAATGGGAGGTGGGGTATGGAACCTGCTGATACCTGATGTCCTTTCCAGCAATAGCATCCCATGATCTATGCTATTCTGTTGTGTCTCATCCATTCCGGTCTTCCCCTCTCTCATCTGATTAATTAATTTTGCATCTTTTTAATCATATTTCCCATTTTACTCATTGTTAGGTATATAATTCAGTGGTGTTGAGTTCACGGTGTTTGGAACTATCACCAACCTCCACTTCCAGAACAGAAATTCTACACCCACTAAACAATATTACTGTGTTCTCCCCTCCCCCTAGCCCCAACTGCCATTCTACTTTTTAGTTCTATGAATTTGCCCTTTCTAGGTACCTTATATAAGCAGTATTATATGATATTTGTCTTTTTGTGTCTGATTTATTTCACTTAGCGTAATTTTTCAAGATTCTTCTATGTCGTAGAATATGTCAGAATTGCATTCCTTTTTCAAGAGCTCAATCATGTTCCATTGTGTGTGTATATATCAGACTTTGTTCATTCATCCACTGATGGAAAGTTGTTTTCTACATTTTGTTTATTGTGAATAACGCTGGTAGGAACATGGACGTGCAAATATCTTTTTGAGACCTCGCTTTCAATTCTATGGTGTATATACGAAGGAAGAGGAATTGCAGGATCATATGGTAATTCTATGTTTAACTTTTTAAGAAACTGCCTTGTACATATTTTTAAACCAGATTTCAGCAATGAGACTCTACTTGTAGAAACCCAAGAACCAAGCTATATTATTCTTCGATTCATAAAACAATTACTGAGAACAGCTCTGTGTTAGGATTGCATCAAGTACTAGGAATCCAGAGTTGAACAAACACAGAAATAGTCCCTGACCTCATGGTTTCATTTTGGTGGGGAAACAGACATTAAACAAATACATGCACAATGAGTTAATCATAAGTGAGAATACAACTCAACTGCCAAAAAACAAAGTCAAATAATCTGCTTTTAAAATGTGCAAAGGACCTAAACAGACATTTCTCCAAAGAAAGCACAAAAATGGCCAACAGGTACGCCTTCAGTATCACTAATGATCAGGGAAATGTAAGCCAAAACCACACCTCACACCTATTAGAATAACTATTATCAAAAAGACAAAAGAGTAAACAACCTACAGGTGGCTATCTATGGATGAAGAAAGAAATTGTGGTGTGCATGTGTATAATAGAAAAATATTCAGCTATAAAAAAGAATGAAATCTTGCCATTTGCAGCAACGTGGATGGACATCGGGAACATTGTGCTAAGTGAAATAAGCCAGAGAAATAAAAATACCATATTCTCTCCTATATAAAGAATCTTAAACAAGCCAATAAATAAAATCTCACAGATACAGAGAAGAAATTGATGGTTGCAAGAGGTTGGAATTGGAGTGTGGGAGAAATGGAAGAAGATGGTCAAAGGGTAAAAAAAATTAATTTAATTTAAACAATTTTTTTTAAAGATAAAATGTAACAGATGTTGCTGAGGGTGTAAAGAAAAGGAAACTCTTGTTACACAGATGGTAGGAATGTAAATTGGTGCAGCCACTATGTAAAACAGTATGGAGGTCCTTCAAAAAACGAAAAATAAAACTACCATATGATATAGCAACCTCACTTTGGGGTATATATCCAAAGGAAATGAAATAAAGATCTCAAAGACATATCTGTTCCCCCACATTCAGTGAAGCATTTTTAACAATAGTCAAGATATGGAAACAACATAAGTATCCATCCACAGATGAATGGATAAAGAAGTTACATATATACAACAGAATATTATTCAGCCATGAAAAAGGAGATCTTGCCATTTGCAACAACATGAAGGAACTTGGAGGGCATCATGCTAAGTGAAATAAGTGAGACAAATACTATATGTCTCATATATATATAGAATTAACAAAAAAGAGCTTCCTTGACTGTCTGCTTGCATCTCTCACAAGTGTCCTATCTTAATAAATCTATTTCTTGCCTATCAAAAAAAAAAAAAAACAAACAAAAAACTACTGAACTCATAGAAATCAGAGTAGAATGGGGGTTATGGGGGTACTAAGGAAAATAATGAGATGCTGGTCCAAAGGTACAAATTTCCAGTAATAAGATAAATAAGATCTGAGGATCTAATGCACAGCACATATTATGTTAACATAACTCTATTATATACTTAAAGTTGCTAAGAGAGTATATCTTAAATATTCTCACCACCATAAAAAAAACATAATTACATAAGCTGATGGAGGTATAACTAACCTTATTGTGATGATCATTCTGCAATATTCACATGTATCAAATCCTCATGCTGTACACACACACAATATTATATGTCAATTATATCTCAATAAAGCTGGAAAAATAATCATAAGTGGGACAAGAAGAGATCTAAAAAGGCAAAGTTAGTTTCCTGAGGAAATGATGTTTAAGTTGAGAGCTAGAGAATAAAGTCAGCTTCTGGAAACTGTGGCCCTCAGGCACACATCTGCTTTTATAAGCAAAGTGTTGCTGAAACACAGCCAGGCTGATGAGCTTAGGCATTACCTATGGCTATTTGTATGACACAGCAGCAGAGCTGAGCAGTGGTGACAGGGATCCTACAGCTCATAAAGCCTCAACTTTTATTATCTGACCTTTCCCAGAAAGTCTGCCAAAACTGAGCAAAGTCACTGAAGAGAAGAGACTGACTGGGGGAAGGAGGAGGAAAAGAGAACATGGCAGGTGTGTTGGCCCTGAGAAGGAGTACACAGCAGCCAGGAGTCGCATCAGTTCCTAGGGCCGCTGTGAAAACTTACCATAAGTTAGGTGGTTAAAAGCAACAGAGATTTATCTCAGGAAACTAGAAGTCTGCAATGAAAGTGTCAGCAGGATTGGTTTCTCCTAGAGGCTCTGAGGGAGAACCCATCTCATGCCTCCCTCCAAACTTCTGTTGGGCAGCTGTTGGCTTATAGATAACAGCACCTCCATTTCTGCCTCCATCTTTTTTTTATTCAGTTGTATTGGAATAGAGTTGACGTACGATGTTGTGTTAGTTTCAGGTGTACAGAAAAGTGAATAGGTCATACATATCAATACAGTCATTCTTTTTTTCCCATGTAGATTACAAACTACTGAGTAGATTTTCCTGTGCTATACAGCAGGTTCTCATCAATCATCTATTTAATATAAAAGTGTGCAGATGTTATTACTTCTTTCCCAATTCTTCTCTCCCCTCTCCCCATGGTTTCATGGTAACCATAAGACTGCTTTTGAAATCTGCAAGTTTCTTTCCGTTTTACAAATAAGTTCTTTTGTATCTTTTTTTTTTTTTTTTAGAGTTCACATGTAAGTGATATCTGCCTCCACCTTCACATGGCCTTCCCCCTCTTTCTTTGTGTCTCTGAATCTTGTCTTTTACAAGGAAACCCACAAGTGCATTCACCACCCACCCCCACCACCAATCCCGAAATACATCCTTTCCAGATCCTTACCCTAGCTACATCTACAAAGACCCTTAGTTCCAGTGTTTACTTTCTGACGTACTATGTGGGTCCAAGCTAGAGTAGTCAAAGGACACATGAAGGTCAGTGTCACAGAGAAAGGGATGACAGATGAGGGTCAGGAGAAGAGGATAGAAAGCTGGAGAGGGAGCAAGTCTCACAGGCCCTTAAACAACATACCAATGATAGAGGAGCCTCCTGAACACCTTGAGAGGGAGTAGGAAGCAGGGACACAGACATGCAGTCTGACTCAAATTTAAACCAATAAAGTACATGGAAAATACCCTGTTTTCCTTATTTATTTTTTGGCTGTATCCAAGACATATGGAAGTTCCCAGGCTAGGAATTGAACCTGAGCCATCGCAAAGACAACACCAGATCCTTAACTCATTGTGCTACAACGGCAACGCCAAAAGATCCTGTTTCAATTGGATGAGCCCCAAAGGGACTCCAGAAATACATTTCCAGTCATGCTTTCTTCCAAATGGAGGCTCCCTAAAGTGTCAGATTAATAAGTAGCCAAGAAATGCTTGACAGAAAAATTAATATTTGAATGATGAGGTTCTTAGATTAAAACCATCAAGATTCTTGAAATGCAATTTGAGTACTGCGGACACTATTTTTATCTAGTAATTCACATTGCCTTTTTTTTTAAGATTCATTTGTCAAAGACTGACTCATTAAGAGAGGCATCCTCGGGTTTGTACTCCCTCTTCCCCAGGACTGGGGCCCTGGGATCCTCTCTGTGAACTGTGCCCATCTTGTTCATTATGGCCAAGGATGACCCTGGAAGGAAGACCCTTTCAGCAGTGTCTATCCTGTGCTTAGAGCACCTCCTCAGGTCTCTGTGAACTGTGCCCATCTTGTTCATTATGGCCAAGGATGACCCTGGAAGGAAGACCCTTTCAGCAGTGTCTATCCTGTGCTTAGAGCACCTCCTCAGGTCTCTGTGAACTGTGCCCATCTTGTTCATTATGGCCAAGGATGACCCTGGAAGGAAGACCCTTTCAGCAGTGTCTATCCTGTGCTTAGAGCACCTCCTCAGGTCTCAGCCATTGCTCATTCAGCTTGACCTTGTCCTCAAGTTTGGGACCTCAACCGTTTCACCCACTTTGCAGACTCCGTCAACTCCTTGCAACACACGTCTCAGGGTACGAATCCTGCCTTGATCCCAGGGGCTGAAGCTCTGAGTCGGTCATTTCTGTTGCAAGCGAGCCCTAAAACCCCAGAGTCATGCTTTGCTCTTACCGTTTTCCCATTTAGGTCTCCAAGCCCCGCCTCTAACTTCAGGATTTTTACTAGGATGCTACTGCCATCTGATAAGCTCTGCAGCAATTACGAATGGTGGACCACAAGCTCAGAGGCAGGCAGTGTGAGTACATTTTTCTCCTATTGAACTTCACATCTATTCAGAGCTTTCTTTCTTCATGAGAGAAGCTGAACTCACTCAATTCAGGATGTTCCAAATCATCCTTTTCACCAGGGCTCAATGGGACCATGATATAAGTTGACAGGAACCAGTAAGGGCCACAGTCATCCATCCAAGTAGACATCCTCAGAGATAACTTCATTTCAATCCAGTAGCTCTGAGATCACTGCTGTATCCTCTTTCAGCCAATCCCAGAGTTTCTACAGATCTGGCTCTGCTAACTGTGGCCTCACCTTGTTCTAAGCCACACCTGTGTGACAATGAGGGCTGCGGACTATTTGGTGGCTCGCTCAAGAAACTCCTTGCAGGCATTTCTGCTCCATTGTTCCTGCACCACTCTGAGTGTGAGGGAATGCTAAGATCTCACCTGCTCTCTGCCTGGGGGTTCATCCAGAGATGGTGGGAAGCACACACGTGCTTTTCAGGACCCTTAGATCCCTCTGGGGATGCTCTACCTCCAGGCTAGAACTCAGAGGAGGGGAGCACAATATGAGCCTCACCTTGGGGTCCACCCAAAACCAACTCACTCGTCCCCATCTCTGTTTCTTCTCTCCCTCCGCTTGGTCAGGTGACATTTTGACCTAGTCTCACAGATAAGGAAACTGAATAGGTGACTCATTGTATTTTTCTAAACGTTTATTTATTCATTTATTTTTGCTTTTTAGGCTGCACCTGCAGCATATGGAAGTTCCCAGGCTAGGGGTCGAATTTGAGCTGCAGCTGCCAGCCTATGCTGCAGCCAGAGCAATGCCAGATCCAAGCCATGTCTGTGACCTACACCACAGCTCACTGCAACACCAGATCCTTAACCTGCTAAGCAAGGTCAGGGATCAAACCCACATCCTCAATGATACTAGTCGGGTTTGTTACCGCTGAGCCACAATAGGAACTCCTCTAATTTTATTTTTTAATTTTCTGGCTCTGCTGTCCTACGCTCTTCTTGGAGGGTAGATGACAGAAAATATTATAGCTGCTATAGAAATGGAAGAAGGGCTCTAAGATGAGAAAGTAGAGGGGAAAAAACACAGATTAATATATCCAAATAATTCCTAACTGCTCTTCCCTTATATGAACTGCCTGGGGGCTATATCTGAATAGCCATAGACATCTTGAACCATGTCCAAGTTCTACTGGATAGTGGCAGTCCCTCATTAACTGGAAGGAGGTCTTCCAGGGCCTAGGTGACAACCTACACTGTCCAAAACAGGAGTCCAGTCTTCTTTGCTGCTTCCATCCTCCGTCATGCATTCTTTCCCTCTCTACTACTTTGACGCACGCATGTGGAATCCCAGTGATTTGTCTGGCATGGTGTCTGGTACTTGGGACACAGAGGTGATCCCGAACACAAGGATGCTTTCACAAAAAGCTCTCTGTTTAGGACAAGGCTACTCAGTCTCGGCGCTTTGGACATTTGGGGCCAGGTAACTGGTGGAGAGCTCTCCTGCACACTGCAGGATGTTTAGCTTCATCCCAGCCTCTATGCTCTACATGGCAGTAGCAACCCCCAGTGTGACAGCCAAAACTGTGTGCAGACATTGTCAAATGTCCTTGGGGGGCAGACTTTCCCTGGGATAAGAATCACTGCTCTAGCAAGAGAAACAGGCACATAAATAGATGATGATAATATAGTGAAGTCACTGCATGGCTAGAGGCCCATATAGGTTCGTGTGGGATCCTAGAGAAAACAATGAACCCACCATGGGGTGGGCTGGAATGGGGTGAGGCCCCAGTACCTAATGCTCACATAATGTCCTGAACCACAGCCCGCATCACTGGTCTGCATTTCTGCTCTGTCACTCACCACTCTCTTATTTACTCACTAAGTACTTCTAAGAACTTACCCTAAGAGCTAGACACTGGACATGCAAAAATCAAGAAGACATGGCTCCTGCATGCACAAAGGCCCTGTGTTATTACAGTTAACATGTTAACTGTTACAGTTAAGCCCATGGGCTCTGATGTCAGACTGCTTGGTTTCAAACTCTAATCTACCACTCTCTAGCTCTGTGATGCCGGGCAAGTGACTTAACCTCTCTGATCTGTACTCTCTAATTCTCTAAAAGTAGGATAATAATGGCAAGCACCTCTTAGAGTTAATGAGATTAAATGAGATAATTCTTGTAAATCTCTTAGCATCTGGCCTGGCAGATGGAAAGCATGGAATAAATGGTACTTTCTATCTCTGATTGTCCAAGTTTTATATTATCGTGGGAAGGTCTTGTTTCAAGCCATGGCCTCTCATCAGTGCCAGTGCTGTTAATTAGATTATGTTTGGTTGTGTCCTGAGATGTGACAAGCAGAGATGCAGTTATCTCGTCCATCATTGGGTTTGCATTAAAATATCATTAAGATTAAAAGTGCTATAACATCTTGCTTAGGATATTAATGTCCACAGTAATAAATTAAAATTTTAAGATAAGCTATAATAACTATAATAAACAAATACAGGGGAAAAAAAAGAAGAAAACTCTGAAAACTAAACCTCAGATTTTAGCCTCATTCCTCCGTTGATATTTTCAGTCACAATTTTTTTTCTTCAATTTCAATACACAAACATTTAGCTGGAGACTCTATCTTCTCTCAGACTTTGTGCAATTCCTAGTACATGTTTGAGCATAACAATTACCCCGGCAAAGGGAAGCTTAGGGATGGTTTAATAACAGTCTTCAAATATATGAAAAGTTATTACACGGAACATGATGACCAGCTGTTCCCCACTTCCACAGAGGATCAAGAAAAAGAAATAGGCTGAAAATTACAGAGGCTGACGATTTGAGGTAGATTCATTGAAGATCTTCGCAAAGTATAAAATCACTGTAGACAACCTAAGAAAAGAGTTTAGAAAAAATGGTAGAGCACAAAGTACTTGACAGAGATTCAGGGGATATAGGGGTTCTTGGGTCTGATTGAAACCCTGCGAGGCTCTCAGCCTCTGAGTCTGTTTTCTGATCCACGGACTCTTCCTCACACCCCCTATTCGTACAGGGAGGGTCCGTGCATAATTAGAATTTCCCTGTGACCTGACAGCCGTGGGTATACATGAGGTTACTTTAGAGCAGTGGTCTTCAACTGGAGGTGATTTTGCCTCCCAGGACATTTGGCAATGGCTGGAGACATTTAATTGTCACTGGAGGAGATGGAGTGTTACTGGTATCCAGTGAATAAAGGTCAGGGATGCTGCTAGATAGCTCATAATGTATAGGACACACCCCTCTATACACACAGCAAATAATCATCCAGTTCAACGTGTGAAGAGTGCCAAAGGTGAGCAGCTCTGATGCAGAGCGGGACACTAACTTTCTCTAGTTTATACACCTTCCCATTTAACCCTATGTGTCAGTGCCTAAGTTTTTCCTGGAAATGTGAGAGCACTGGATAAAGCAGTGATTGCTATTCACTAGTATTCCTAGCTCCCTGTCTCCCAGATCATGATAGGGCTGCACTTACCTACCCACTTTGAAATTATGGGTGGCTAAGTGACAATATTAGCCAATGAAATGTGAGTGCAAATAATGTGCTTCACTTGCAAGCCTGTTGGATGACTCGTTGTGTTCTTTCTACTATGGTGACAGTCTTGGAAGCACAAGTCATATGTCACAGTGAAGCCCTTGTCTTCCTGGCTTCCTCAGTCACCATGATGAGCGGTGCCCCCTGCCAGCCTGGTTGGACATGTTAGAAGGAAACAATCTTCCCATAGTTGGGTGGTTCCAATGTATGATCATTATAAAGATGCAAAAATATGATTAAAAGAACATTCTGGGAGTCCCCGTCGTGGCTCAGTGGTTAACGAATCCGACTAGGAACCATGAGGTTACAGGTTCGATCCCTGGCCTTGCCCAGTGGGTTAAGGATCTGGCATTGCCATGAGCTGTGGTGTAGGTTGCAGATGTGACTTGGATCTGGTGTTTCTGTGGCTATGGCTGTGGCCGGTGGCAACAGCTCCGATTAGACTCCTAGCCTGGGAACGTCCATATGCCACAGGTGCAGCCATAGAAAAGACAAAAAGACAAAAAAAAAAGAGAGAGAGAACATTCTGTGAGGAGTGTAGGTTGTCATGTCAGACCTCCTTAACTCAAACATGTCTCTACTACTTACGAGCTGTGTGACCTAGAGTAAGTTATTTAATTCCTCTGCCCTCAAGTTTTCTCATGAGTAAAACAAGGTAATGAAGCATTTTCCTTCGATATCAAATGGGAATATAAACACAGAGCACCTAGTAAAACTCTGCTTACTGTTCTAAGAACGTTATAAATATTAAATCATTTTTTCAAAACAGCTTTGTGAGATTATTGCTATTATTTCCCACATTCTATGGATGGGAAACTGAGGCACCAAGAAGTTCAGTGACTTGACTAAGCCCATGGAATCACTAAGTGACAGAGACAGTTTCCAGACTGACGCTCTCTGGCTATAGATTCCCTGCTATTAACTGTGATGCAATTACAATGACGATGAGGTGAAGACGACAATGAATGTGAGGAAGCTGATGTCACTGTCTTAAAAATACTATCTGTTGGGCCACACTGAGTTACAGACAAGTATAAGACCCAGACTCAACTCTCAGAGAGCTCACAGATTAGGGAAGATAAGATATGAGCTTTAAAAACACCCAGCCAAGGTAAAATGTGGTACGTGCCATAAAACAGATAAAGATAAGTACTTGGCAATTTTATTAAATAGCCTATTTAACCCTCAGTTAACCTGAAAATTCAATTAACCATAAGCATTACCCATATGTTGCCATCAATCAATGTTTTATAGTATCAGCTGAACTCATTTAACCCTAATAATCAGATGATTGCATGTGGATAGCAGGATTATCTAGGAGCACAATAACTTAGAAATCAGCTCCATGGGTAAGCATTTTCCTAAAAGCAAAGTGAGCATCGCTGAGCAGAAAGGGAAGAAGGGAGAAAACGCTAAGTGTTTAGCACAGCACAGTAATGAAGGGGAGAAAATGCTGGTTTGTGGCAGACTAAGTAGGTCAGAGGAGAAGGAAAGAGCCTTTGGCATCACTGATGTTATCTGGGTAACGTCTGTCAGAACAGATGGCCCTGCTTTTCCAGCAGACAGTCCAAAGGACAGCAACTGGTGAGGCAAGGTGTGCCTGTCTATATAAAACCAATGTGAGGGTGGACAAACCAGAACTTCTTGAGCCCCAAGCATGATTATAAGGAATGGTTAAAGACCTCAAAAGGCAATGAGATTTAGGACATGGACAGATGAGCCATGGAGAATATTATGCCGCTTCCCTTTATAAAATGACCTTCTTTCCTTCCAACCTGGGAAAATCCAATTCATCCTTCAAGGCCCAACTCAAATGCCCTGGGAACTGTTCCCTAAATGCTCCAGAAAGAATTACGTTGTTCCTTTTGCTGCATTCAGGTAGGTCCTTCTTTAAGTCTTTGTGCACATTGCTATGTACATGATAGGCTTTTATAGAAAAGAGAAAAATACAATCCTGAGAATTAAAGAAAGTTTGATTAATATCAATATACATACCCCTGAAGGCACAGGTCTGGAACACCTCTCTCTAGACAATGACGTTCCTTGTCCAGTTTTATGAGCCACGTGCCAATACATGTGATGCGTTTTTACCCATGAACTTGTATCCCATTGTGAACTTTAATTTTATAGTGTTTCTTCCTCATATTTCTCAAATAATGAAATAAGATCACGTCCCAAGTCATATAACCAAGCAAAGAAGTGAAGCTTGAGCTAGTGGCAGAGGTGGAGGGAGTATGGAGCACAAGTTCAGTTTTCATTTATGAGTAAGACTAATCCTATTGACGCTTGGCAATAATGAACCAGAAGTTCATCTAACTGAACTAATTTCTCCAATGTGAGAGCACATCAGGTCATGACACTGAAGGAGATGTAACATTCTCTTTGAAGATGTGTTCTTAATCCCACTCATCTGGAGCATGGCTTCCCTATTCCTATATCTCATGACATTCTGCACCTCTGGTTTGGCACTTTCATTTGCCATGGCCGAGTCTGCCTCCCTGACAAGACTGTGACCCTTGCTGGGCCAAGAATTAAACTTTATTTGTGTCTCTTGAACTAGATTGAGAAGATGACCTTACCAATCAGTTTTTCTAAGGACAGCCTAAGAGCTGAGTCAGCCCTGTCCTCTATCTCTGGAAGGCAGTGAAGGAGTCCGTTCTGAGACAAGGGGGCACATGTGAGTGCATGCATCTCTTCATTAGAATCAAGGCATCAAGGCTGTTGTCTATGGTAGTTGTCTCTTTCAGCTCGGCAGGCCCTCAAGTCACTGCGGCCAGAAATACTTAAAGAACTGAAGATTCCAAAATTGATATGAGCAAATATGGGACCCAGTCTTCATTGCAGATTGGAATCACTCTCATTTCCCAGCCATGCTCCTAAACCAGTTTCATCCAAAGAAGGCTGTGAATACATGGTCTTGGATGACCATTGAACAGACAAATTCCTGGATTGGCATTTCTCTCCTGAGATCTATAACAGGCTTATATCAAATGTTGCACATGAGCCCTGAAGCTGATCAATGATTTTCCTCATAGTGTGTGTCTGTGCGAGTGTTCATGCACGGGTAATGTGAGCACCTCAGAGATGTTTCTGCTTCTGACCATATCAACTTCACCTTCTCATTAAAAGGCTTTTTATTACCAAGTGTTCATTTCAGTCTCTTAAATGCTTTGTAATGTAATTGATATTTAAGTTTAGGTACAGTGATTCTCGCATCATAGTTTCAGCCAGGACAAACAAAACCAAGCTGCCAAAGCACCAGTACACAATGTGACCTCAAATTAAAAAAAAAATCATAAAAAATTCCTTCCCCCATATCCCCTTCCAATGGGTACCTTTACAGGCTGCATGTATTACAATCCCACTGCTATTATGGGAGGACAATTGCAAGCACCTGGACTAGCTAGCATTCTTAGGTGGGTGGCTCTGGAGATAAGACCTGCCAGTCCTCAAAGAGGATAATAAACTAGAAAATTTCACTTGGAGATTAATACACTCATTTTTTCATTCAACAGATATTTATTAGAGCACCACCGTGGAAAGGGAACCCTACAAGGTCCTACGGTAGTCTTTTGCTCCTTTTCTACGGTATATACACTTTAGACCTAGCAATTGCCAAATTAATCCTCTTCCATCTTGCATTTTGCACAAGTGATGACTGAAGCTCAGCTCATGTGACTTGCCCAAGACCCATGTCCAATGAATAACATGGATGAAACACTGAATAGAGAAAAAAGTAATCACTTAAAATATGTAATCAGTTATTTCTAAAACTAACATTGACCCAAACTCTGAGAACTGTGGTTAAATTTGTCTTCACCATCTTTGCTAACTCCCTTCTGTACCCTCCCCACTGAGCTCTGCCAAAGGGCATTTTATTTATTCATCATTTTTTCAATTGCTTTTAGTAATTTTATTGATCAAATACATGTTAGGTACAGTGTAAGGGAGTATAATATTGCTTTAGATACATTTATATTAGTCTAGAAAACTTTTTACTGAAGAATAGTTCATTTATAATGTGTAAGTTTCAGGTATACAGCAAAGTAATTGGGTTATACATACATATATATCCATTTTTTTCAGATTCTTTTCCCTTATATGCTATTACAAATTATTGAGTATAGTTCCCTGTGCTATACAGTATGTCCATGTTGGTTATCTGTTTTATATATAGTAGTGTGTTCATGTTAATCCTAAACTATTAATTCCCCAGCCCCCTTGATAGGGTACCAAATGTTCCAAGCACCATGGTTGGTGTAAAGAGTTTTACAGAACAGAAGGTAACAGAGAGGAGTTCCTGTCGTGGCTCAGCAGTAACGAACCCAACTAGCATCCATGAGGACTCGGGTTCGACCCCTGGTCTTGCTCAGTGGGCTAAGGATCTGAGCATTGCCATGAGCTGTGTTGTAGGTCACAGATGCAACTCAGATCTGGCATTGCTGAGCTGTGGTGTAGGCTGGTGGCTACAGCTCCTATTCAACCCCTAGCTTGGAAA
Source organism: Phacochoerus africanus (assembly GCF_016906955.1). Classification (NCBI taxonomy): domain Eukaryota; kingdom Metazoa; phylum Chordata; class Mammalia; order Artiodactyla; family Suidae; genus Phacochoerus; species Phacochoerus africanus. Next base: position 12,291,759 of record NC_062544.1, on the reverse strand, counting down.
CTCCCATATGCCACAAGTGCAGCCCTAAAAAACAAAACAAAACTAAACAAAACAGTAGACAGAGATAGTCCATAGAACAATCTAAGAGACTACGCTTTCTACTTATGGTAAGGGGGGTTATTCTGGTTTTTGTGCAAGTGTTTCAGATAACCCCTCCTGAGGACAGACAGAAAATTGGAATACAATATGAAAGTATCTCCTAAAAGGTACCAGAGAGGGAGTAAGGTTGTGAAAAATTACTGGACCAAGGTCCTGGAGGAGGAAATGCAGAGATAAGGCATTTAGTACAACCTTTGACCTTAGGACATTTACAAAACTGGAACAGACATTAGAGGCTGAGTAGCACTTTTGACTGCTGAGGAGGTGACTGTTCACATAAAAAACACAAAAGAAGCTATGGAAACTATTAGAATTAAAAAGTGAATTCAGCAAGTCCATTGGCAGAAATTTGATATTAAAAATACCAAAAAAATTAAATAAAAATACCAACAACAACAAACAGAAAATAAAAAATTAATACCTTCAAAAATTCCAAATACCCTGAATTATTCTAATAAAATATATAAAAGACCAATATTCTGGAAATCATAAATCAGTGATTCTTAAAGTATGGTGTTGAGACCAACATCATCAGCAAAACCTGGGAACTTCTTAGAAGTGCAAATACTCAGGTCTCACCCCAGAGGTACTTAGAACCTGGGATTGGGACCTAGCAACTGGAATTTTTACAAGCCATCTAGGTGATGCTGGTGCATGCCAATGGGTAAGGAGCTAGAGAACTTAAGAAAGACCAATAAGTTGGGATATGTACAGGATTTGGGGATTAGAAGTCTCATAATGTGATGAAGTTAATTTTCTAATTGAACTATAAGTTTAAAGTAATTCCAATCAAAATCCCAAGGAATATGTGTGTCTATGTGTGTTTGTAACTTGATAAGCTTATACAAACACTTATCTGGGAATGTCAAGGGCAAAGAAGAGATAAGAACTCTTGAACATCAGGTTGAGAGAATTTGCTGTATAAGAATTAAGACATTGTAAAGCTTTGGTAATTAAAACTGTAGCAGAAAAATAGAGAGAAAAGAGCCTATAAACAGACACAAACTTTTAAAAAACATTTGATTTATCATCAGGTTTTCATTATGGAGTTTTTTAATGAATGGAGCTGGGTCGACAGGTTATCTTTGTGGGAAGAAATGAAACTTGAATCTACCTCAGACCAGAGACAAATATGTGGTTTAAATACAAGTAAAGCAATAAAGATTCTAGAAGATAATAGAGAAAGATATCTTTCTTACCTCTTACCATAAACAGAACTCAAAATAAAGAGAGTGATAAATCAGACAAAGCCATTTTGGAAAAGATTGCCAATATCCACGAAAGACAAACATATATCTATCTTGTATTTTCTCCTCTATGAATTATCCAACTCAAATGCTTCCACACATGCACTGAGTGACATGTAGAAGAATGATTACAGCAGCATTACATGGAAGAGCCAAACCCAGAAACAACCCATGTCTAGCAACAACAGGATGAATATATTGCTATATGTCCAAATAACACAGCATGAAGAGAAAGGCACCATACATACATCATGGATGAATCTCAAAGTCATAAAGATGAGCAAAATAAGATAGAAATTATTCTATTTAAATATAGTTTGAAAGAGAAAAACTAGCCTATGACACAGAGAGATACATAAATATGTGATAAAAAATAAAGTATTAGTGTTTACCCAAAAGTAAGGACAGTGGTTACCTTTGTGAAAAGATTATTAGGAGGGAATATAGTGTGGTTGAAATGCTCTATTTCTTGATCTGGGAGGTGATTCTATAGTTGTTGCTTAATAATAGTTAATTAAGCTGCATGTTCATATTTTATGACTATTTTCTGTGTGGTTTCACAGTGAAAATTATAATTAAAAAAGCCACTGCTGTTAAAATAAATTGTGAGCCATAGTTGCCAATTTCATATAATGTGTCAGAGGTTGTACAACCATCTTTACATTAATTAACTCAATCATCAAACAACCCCAGGGAATACACATTATTAGTTTCTTCATGTTAGGGGTAAGAAGACAGAGCAGTGGTCCTTGACTTTAGCTGCAGTCAACCACTTGGGGAGTTTTTCGCAAAGCTATGAATGTGCGTAAACCACACTCCAACTAAACCAGAACCTCTAGTGGCAGAATCTAAGCATTATTATTGTTTTTTAAAGCTTTCCTTGTAGTTCCAAAGTGTGGCCAAGTTTGAGAACCATCATATATCATCATAGAAAAATTATGTAATGTCCACAATCACACAGCTTAAACTGGAGTTCACAATCAGGCAGGATGATTTCATGGCTCATGCTTTTAACCACTGCAGTAGATAAATGTTGGATAAATGAGACAACAACCCTTCCTCAAGGACATCACAATCCAGTGGTGTGAATGAACAGAAAGAGGTACAGGGAACCTCCTTTCAGAATGAGTAGAATATGATGTGAGGGTTGAGGTTGGAGCCATGTTGCAGGTGAGGCTGAAAGGACCAAGGAGAAACAGGGAGAAGGGTGGGCTTACCATGCCAAGTATTGGGGGGGTTACTCGTCCAACAATGCAAAGCTCTGTGGCCCAAGTTCATCTTAGAAAGAGTGCTCTGGCTCAGGGCAGAGGATGTAGTGTGAAGCGGGGCAAGCCAAAAGGCAGCAGAGGCACCTAAAGGACTATTATTACAATTACTCACAAGGGGGGAAGAGGACTGAACCAAGTCATTGGGTTGGGAGTTATCAGAAGGAAGCATGTGAAGAAATATTTCCAAGACTGACACGATGTGATTAGAGTGTAGGGTAAGGGGTGGAAAGAATCTAGGCTAGTACTGATGCTAAGGGTAGAGGGTAACACCAACTGGTACTGACAAGAGGAGAGGACATGGAGGGGAAAACAGTGAGACGCTTTTGGGTTGAGTTGGGTGTGACCGCAGTGTCTTCAAAAGGCAGCTGGAAATTTAGGAGAAAGATCACAACTTAGAAATACAGGGTTACTCAGCCATAAAAAATAACAAAATAATGCCACTTTCAGCAACATGGATGGAGCTAGAGATTCTCAGGTTAAGTGAAGTAAGTCAAAAAGAGAAAGACAAATGCCATATGAAATCACTTATATGTGGAATCTAAAATATGACACAAATGAACCTATCTACAGAACAGAAACAAACTCACGGACATGGAGAAAAGACTAGTGGGTGCCAAGGGTTGGGGGGACTGGGAGGGATTAGGAGTTTGGGGTTAGTAGATGCAATCTATTGCATCTGGAATGTATAAGTAATGAGGTCCTTCTGTATAACACAAGGAATTATATCCAATCACTTGTGATGGAACATGATGGAAAACATTATGAGAAAAAGAACATGTGTGTGTGTGTGTGTATAACTGGATCACTTTGCTGTACAGCAGAAATTGAAAGAACATTATAAATCAACTATAAATTAAAAAATTAAAAAAGAAAGAAATACAGGGTTAGACATCAACTTGAAGTGATAGACAAAATTCTGAGAATGGGGGAAAATTTCCCTAGCCACCAAACCACCTCTTAAGTGTATATCCTCATATTTATTTTTAAAAATGTTTATTTCCTATAGCTTCATTTGGTTTCTACCTCTGAAGTAAGCAAAAGAGAAGATCGATAACATTTTTCCAATCCTTTCCTCCCCTACCTCTAGCCAAAAAAATAAAAATTGTAAACAAGAAAAATGACTTTGTGGAAATACATCGCAATGCTCATCATCAGGCTTGGTCCTCATTCAATGAGAACTACAAGCTTGGGCACCATTTTCCAAGTGCCTGATGGGAACTGCCTCATTTAGTTCTCATGGCAAGGCTTGTGACGAGGACCAGTAGAATTGTCATTTCACAGGTAAGTAAACCAATGCACTGAGATGTGAGCTAATGTTCTCAAAGTTACACAATTGATAAGAACCCAAACCATGGTTCAAATCCAGAGAATCTGACTTCAGAGCCCACACTCTACACCCAATCTCCAATAGTAGGACTTGCAATAACAAACAAGATTGTAAGGGAAAATTTGCTTGCCTGGAGGGGCTTTCTTCCTCTCTCCTATGACCCCAGAATGGCAATGGTCTTTGTGTGGTCTCTGCAGTTCTAGAAGTAATGAGGCCCTTGGAGGATTCCTTGAGGTGTGAGGGCCCTCCAAATTTCTCAGAGATCACTTTGAGCAGAAGAGAGCCCACCAATCACCAAGGAGAACAAATGCGAGACTTAGAAGACAGCAAAGAGTGTCTCAGAAGGCTTGCCCTGAAACCTCCTTATGTAATGGTACAGGGTTAAAATAAAAGACCTGGAAAAAGGAAGAACTATAGAAAGAAAAAGTTATTGTCTCCTAAAGAGAGAAATTTCTGAGTGTTCAAAGGAAGAAGACATTGTTCCTTTAGACATTGTTCATTTGTTCCTTTAGGCAGCTGAGAGGAAACCTAGGGCTGGAAGTATACAGGACCCATATTTTCTGTAGAGTTGGACACATGGCCAGGCAATCCAGGAAATGATGGGGCACAGCAAGTAGCACCACAGGAGGTGGCAATGATGTTAGGGATGTGGGGGCACATCTTTAAAAAATCACTGAATCCCTTAGTGAGATAATTATTCTTTTATCATTTTCCTTTCCACTCTTCTGATTATAATAAAGCCTTAATTTGACACTAGTATGTTTTTCACAACTTGCTGACACTTACAACCTCCTCTTGCAAAAAAAGAGACTTTGGCAGGTAATAGAGTATTTAGCTAGAAGTGAATAACATTCTTTCATTTTCATGGTGTTCATTTTTATGGCTTCTTCCTATTTATGTCAACTATTTTTTGCAGCAATAAAAAGATCTTTTTAAAGTAAATTTATGTATGAAAAATGTAAATGTTTTAATGAGTCATTACACAAAAATTTATAGAGATCATATGTATATATGGCAAAAACAAAAAACCCTATGATGAGAGTGTGTAAATGACCAAAGCATGGGGAATCTTATTCTAAACCCTTCAAATGACCCATATTCTGTCTTCAATCAGTGCCCTATCCTGCAGTGGTTGGTCCACTCTGGGAGCACCACATCTTCTAAGAAGATGTAGACATACTCAAGACTATATAGAGGGACCAGAACAGAGAACGGAGTAATAATCACAGCATAAGAATGTGAGCTTAATGGAAGCCTCTGCTCAGGGCCATAAGAGCTGCTCTGAAGAATCTAAACTGTCGTGTGGATGGAACTCTGTGGGATCTAGTGTGTGAGTCCACCAAGGAGAAACACTGTTCTACCTATCTAGACATAAACACTTGCAAGAAACCTATTTTTGCACAATATATGGAACATTCTTGTAGCCCAAACCATCCGCAAGGAGAATAAAATAGTAAGAGAACAGATTTAGAGACCAAAATGTGGATGGGCTCCAGTCTTCCCTCCAATAATTCCTGGGAAACGAGCCTATAGACAGTAACCTATCTCTGAGCCTTTTGTTCCTTACATAAAAGGTGAAAAGTCTGGACAAGATGAAGGAAGGTAAAGAGGTTCACCTTAAGAATGCTGATTGTTTGGTATTTGCTACCTGGAACTCCTTTTTTGAGAAGAATTTTGAGGCCATGTTTGGGTGTAGTGGGAACAAGTATTGATTAGCAACATCTACCATGATGGATAAGAAAGGGGCGTCAGCACATTTCTGAACGCCTAAGAGCAGATAATCATTCTGATTCCTCCCAGCTCAAATACACATCAATTTCACATCACTTCTTTTAATTTGCAAATAGGTACACTTTCAAAAACAATTCCTGACCAAAAAGGGATGCCACACTATCTTTTTTTTTTAAAAAAAAGAGGTTTTTTTATTTTATTGCTATGTTCATTAGAATCAATTTTGTGTATGGATACCAATGCCTGCTATCTTTATGGAATGATTCTAGAGTTACAAATCATGTAGCTAACTGCTAACTCAATGTTCTTGGATGCAGACTTATATATAATTATTCAAAATGTACCTGTCCTTTAGGTTTTTTACTAAGGCACTGTTTTAGTCAGCCTGCCTGATTAATGAAAGGAAAATTCTACCCTCCTTCCATACTTTTAGGATCGACTTGCACTTATGAAGTATGAAAAAAAGCCTTCATTCACTGTAAAGATGTTTTTTAACAAGCATGCCCTCATGCAAGAGGATTTCTTCTCCCAGACTAACTAGGATGATATCTAGTAAATCTGCTTTTACAGAGATTATGTGAGTTCCATTCTCTTTTATTTTTCTCTTCATATATAACCTGCAGGATAATAGATGATCCAGCTTTTGAATGCCATGGAAAGACCTAAAAGAGAAGGCATCTGTCAAGAGTCACAGTAGACGCTGCTGACTGCTAGTCCTGCTAGATTGTGACCACACTTCATTTTTCACCAGCATTCCACTTAATTTACCACCAGTGTCATCTCCCAGAGCTGTCAGCTTGGAAAGATGATGCCCTTGTTGTGTGGGCTTCACGAGTCCTGGACCATGGAGGAGCTGGGGCTGTAGGGAGAGGCCGTCATTCATAATTTCTCACTCTCCTTAGTCGAGGCAGGCAGATGCCTTGGAGCCTAAGGAAAAGGGGAACGGGAGGCAAAACAGATGGGCAGGCAAATATCTTAGCAGTGCCTGCTGCTGGCTGAGATGTTTTTCAGCTGCTTGTCTTCAGGGAAAAGACATTATGGTACTTATTGCTTAAAGTATAGCTCTGTGCTATTCAATGTTATGGCCACTCATGTGGCTACTGAGTACTTGATATGTGGCTAGTCCAGATTGAGATATGTTGATTGTGTAAAACACACACAACTTTGAAGACTGAGAATTGAAAAAAATGCAATCAATTTCATACTGATTCTGTGTTGAAATGATCATATATTAGATAAACTGGGTTAAATAAAACAAATGATCAAAGTTAATTTTACAAAGCTTTTAGTTTAAAAAGTAGCTTTTTACTTTTCTAATATGCCTGTTAGAAAATGTAAAACTACATGTGGCTTGCATTATATTTATATCGGACTTTGCTGTTTTAGAGTCAAAGTATCATCAAACCACATCATTTCATTCCAAAGAAAGGAAAACCTAGAGCCTGATTCGGCAAGCTGTGGTCACAAAGCTGGTAAGTGACAGAGCTTGGATGAGTCACCACATCTCTGATTTCCAGTCTTGTCCCCTTCTATTCTACATCACCTCCTAAGGAGGAGCACTCAATTCTTTGAGTCAGGGGATGTGGATATCATTTTAGGTCCAACCTGTCATTCATGGATAACGATGTAAAGGATTTTAATGTCTCAGTTTCCACTTTGCTAAAAAGTGCAAACACATCCCCCATGTTATAGAGAAATCAAAGGAAAAAAAGCTTTGGAAACTTACAAGGACAGCACAACACAAAGGCGGTTTCCAGTGTAAAGCTTAAGAGCATAAACTCTGGAGCAAGACCAAATATCTGGGTTTCAGTTCTGATACCACCACCACAATTTTGGATTAGTTATTTAAATTCTCTGTGTCTTTCATGGAAACAACCTAAATGTCCATCAACAGATGAACAAATAAAGAATATGTAGTATATACACACAATGGAATATGATTCAGCCATAAACAAGAATGAAATAATGACATTTTGCAGCAACATGGATGGAGCTAGAAATTTTCACACTAAGTGAAGTCAGAAAGAGAAAGACAAATACCATATGATATCACATATATGTGGATTCAAAAATAGTAGACACCAGACAACTATGGTCAATTAATCTTTGACAAAGGAGGCAAGAACATAAAATGGGAAAAAGACAGTCTTTTCAGCAAGCATTGCTGGGAAACCTGGACAGCTGCATGTAAATCAGTGAAACTACAACACACTCTCATACCATGCACCAAAATAAACTCAAAATGGCTTAAAAACTTAAATATAAGATAAGACACCATCAAACTCCTGGAAGAGAACATAGGCAAAACATTCTCTGATATCAACCTTACAAATGTTTTCTCAGGTCAGTTTCCCAAAACAACAGAAATAAGAGCAAAAATAAACTAATGGGACCCAATCAATCTGACAAGCTTTTGCACAGCAAAGGAAACCAAAAAGAAAACAAAAAGACAACTTACAGAATGGGAGAAAACAGTTTCAAACAATGCAATGGACAAGGGCTTAATCTCTAGGATATACAAGCAACTTATACAACCCAGCAGCAAAAAAGCCAACAACCCAATGGAAAAATGGGCAAAAGACCTGAATAGACATTTCTCCAAGAAAGATATGCAGATGGCCAACAAGCACATGAAACAATGCTCAACATACCTGATTATTAGAGAAATGCAAATCAAAACTACAACAAGATACCACCTCATGCCAGTCAGAATGGCCATCATTAATAAGTCCACAAATAACAAATGCTGGAGGAGTTGCAGAGAAAAGGAAACCCTCCTGCACTGTTGGTGGGAATGTAAAGTGGCACAACCACTATGGAGAACAGTATGGCGGTACCTTAGAAAACTATGCATAGAACTACCATATGACCCAGCAGTCCCACTCTTGGGCATATATCCAGACAAAACTTTCCTTAAAAAAGACACACGCACCCTCATGTTCATTGCAGCTGTATTCGCAATAGTCAAGACATGGAAACAACCCATATGTCCATCGACAGACGATTGGATTAGGAAGATGTGGTATATACACACAATGGAATACTACTTGGCCATAAAAAAGGACAAAAGAATGCCATTTGTAGCAACATGGATGGAACTAGAGACTCTCATACTGAATGAAGTAAGTCAGAAAGAGAAAGACAAATACCATATAATATCACTTATATCTGGAATCTAATATATGGCACAGATGAATCTTTCCACAGAAAAGAAAATCATGGACTTGGAAAATAGACTTGTGGTTGCCAAGGGGGAGGGGGAGGGAGTGGGATAGATGGGGAGCTTGTGGTTAATAGACACAGACTATTTTCTTTGTAATGGATTAGCAATGAGATCCTGCTGTGTAGCACTGGGAACTATGTCTAATCACTTTTGATGGAGAATGATAATGTGAGAAAAAAGAATGTATACATGTCTGTGTAACTGGGTCACCATGCTGTACAGCAGAAAATTGACAGAACACTATAAACCAGCTATAATGGAAAAAAAGAAAAATCATTATATAAAAAAAAGATGATGTGGTACATATATACAATGTTATACTATTACTCAGCCATAAAAAAGAATGAAATAATGCTATTTGCAGCAACATGTATGGACCCAGAAACTATCCTACTAAGTAGGTCAGACAGAGATAAATACCATATGAAATCACGAATATGTGGAATTTAATTTAAAATGATGCAAAAGAACTTATAAAACAGAAACAGATTCAAAGATTTAGAAACCAAATTTATGACTACCAAAGGGGAAACATTGGGGGGAGGGATAAATGAGGAGATTGGGATTAACATATACACACTACTGTATATAAAATAATTAAGTAACACGGACCTACTGTATAGCATAGGGAAACCTACTCAATATTCTGTGATAACCTATATGGGAAAAGAATCTGAAAAAGAATGGGTACATGTATAACAGATTCACTTTTCTGTACATCTGAAACTAACACAATATTGTAAGTCAACTATACTCCAATACATTATTTTTTTAAATTTAGGACAGAAACAGTCTTGGATCAATTTTTATTGTGAAATATTTCATCTAGACAAAGAAAAGATATATATGTATATATATGTGTGTATATATATGAGATTGGGTCATATATATATGAAATTGGGTCACTTTGCTGTACAGTAGAAATTGGTACAACTTGTAAATCAACTATTGTCTAATAAAAAATTTAACAAAATTCTCTGAGTCTTAACCTCCCAATCTGTAATAGAATATATTTGATGGCTTTAGATTACTTAATACATATAATGCACTTAGCAAAGTGTATTATATGTATTTGGAAAACACACCAGAATTGTTAGCTGTTATTAGACATACTACTCTACCTTCCTGTAAGGAATTTTACCCAAATTCCTACAAGTAAAACTCACAGAAAGAAGTATTCTTAAATGTAAATTCATGGGTGATCACCCACTCTGTGTGATTTTAGAATTGGAAAATGACCCAATGCCCCTAGAAGATCAGTTCCACTGTCTCTGTCTCTAAAAGTAATAATAATACTAATTACCTTTCTGGGTTGTTGAAAGGATGAAATGCCTACTATACTGAAAATCAGTATTAGTGTTCTCCTTAAATAACAACAACAAAAACTCTTTCCTATCCACGAGTGGATACCTCCATTAGATATGTATTTCAACTTAAAGCTTTGATTTTGTTTGATTCACTACCTGTCTTCCTTTCTTCTCTCTCTAAACATACACAGCATCCCATCTATTCCATACAAATCTCTAGAGCCTGGCATTCCTCTAAGTTCATTTCTCTTTCCTTCCAAATTCTGCCCAACAAATATAATTCATGGTCCACACCTATAGTTTCTTTTCTTTCTAAGAATGGTTCTCTGAAGCCTCAAATCTTTGAACTGAGTCTATGCCACATCTCTCTGTAGTGAGTTTTCAAAAGTGCAAGACACCATATGACACTGCCTTTTCTCAGTCTTTGTTTTCCTTGACTTTCCTGCACCCCCTCCGCCCCCGCCCGTAATGCTCTTTGTTCTCCTGCTACTTCACTGACCACTCATCTCCTTTATCCTCTTCTTGGTTCACCCTTCCCCTCACTTACGTCCACCTTCCTTAAGGTCTAGCATTCTCCTCCTCACTCATTCTGCTGACTGGATTTCTCCCCCAGGCCTTCAACCTCTCTGCAGTGCATATGATATAATCCCCCTCCCCCGCCACTGCCATCAGTTTATCTGTTGGCCTCTCTCTCCCTCCCCACATACACCTTGCTTTTATCACTTCTTCTTTCTCCATGTTTTCAGTATTTCCAAGTAAATAACTCTTCTTCACATGAAACTCAGGATGAAATACCTTCTCCCTCTCTCCAATTCCTCTCCAATACTTGAGTCTTTTTAAATTAATGATTTTACTATATTCTCTCTGTCTTTCAAACCTAGGACTTAGATTCCTCACATGGTATTACGAAAAATCTGAGCATGAAGATGATTCTCACTTCATCTCATACTAGCTCTATTAGTCATGGTTTTCCAGAGATGTATACAAACAAACAAAGAGAAGGTGAGAGAGAGGAGGGTGGAGAGAGAGAGAGAGAGAGGGAATGAGAATGGTTTATTGTGAGGAACTGGCTTAGGCAATTATAAAGGATAAGCCCCATGATCTGCAAGCTATAAATCCAAGAAGCCAGTGCTAAAGCAGGGTAAGTCCAGAGACCTGAGAACCCAGAAAGCCAATAACATAAGTCTCAGTCTGAGTCCAAAGGCTTGAGAATCAAGGGAGCTGATGATGTAATTCTCAGTCCCAGGACAAAAGGAGACCACTGTTGCAGCTCACAAAGGCAGAGCTGGAGCAGATTCTCTCTTCCTCCAACGTTTTATTCTGATCAGGCCCTCAGCAAATTGGATGATGTCCACACACACACTGAGGAGAGCAGTCTGTTTTATCTGATTTACCAACTCAAAGGCGAAGCTCACCCAGGAACACCTTCACATACACATCCAGAAATAATCTTTAATCACACATCTGGGAGCCTGAGGCTTGTGACTCAATCAAGTTGATACATAAGATTAACCATCCCATTAACTGTGCAACTTTGCCCAAGTTGTTCAGCCTCTCTGAGTCCCAGTTTTCTCATCTGTAAAATCTGGAGATTAAATGAGGTGACACCTTCATGACAGCTTATCCTTCTAGCATCTTGAATATCTACCTCCAACTATCTCCTATCTGAATCCCAGCCCATTCAGGAAGTTGTATTGTCCATGGTATTGCTCTTTCCACTCACAACTAAAAAATACTCATTCAAGGTCAACTGTTATTTTTATTATCATAACTTCACATTTAACCTAGAATTAACCTCTAGACTCTTTGACACTTGTAGTAACTCATCATGACTTACAGGTTCTTCCTATAAAATGTTTCTTGTGTCTCTTCATACTTTCCCATATTCTATCCCTACCATTTCCACTGAGTTTTAACATTTCATATAAATCTGCATTGAATTCCCAACAATGTCTTCTTCTCATTCTTCTCTCCATTCATCAACTTTGGCAAACTAATTTTCCTGAAACTCTACTATTACCTCATCACTTTCTTATTTGAAAACCTCCCACAGTGCCCCCATTGTCTTTCTACAGCAAAAACTTAATAACACCTACTCCCTCCATCATCTAACTCTAATTTTCTAGTCTAATCTCCCACGATTGTCTATAATATCCCCAACTCCAGCCCCAATTATTTATTTTTCTGTTTTTTAATCAACTTTGTGTTCCCACATCAAGGCCCTTGCTAACTGCCTTGAGGGTGTTCCAAGCTTTTCTCTGTGTACTTTTTTTGAAATTCTCATTCCGTTATTTCCCAGATCACTATGACTTACACCAGTTTCTCCCTGCTCTGAATCCATAGCCATATCTACACAACCTGGTTAGTCACGAATCATGAACTGATTTGGATAATGTCTTGCACTGCTACCTTCCAATGAGGGAGTAGATCTGGTCAGCAAGTTCATGGGCTTTGAGCCAAAGATTAGGTATGAATTTGGCTCCTGCCTCCTACTAGCTGTGTGAACTTGAGAAAGTCATATAACCTCTCTGACTCTGTTTTCTCTGCTATAAAATAGGTCTAATAGTGCTTCCTTCACAAGGATTACAAAATACTCTATTTAACGTCAGCTATCAGGAAAGTAAAATGCAACCTAAAAATGAGAAAAAATAATTGCAAGGCATATATATAAAATAAGAGTCTAGATCCCAGAATACACAGTAACATTTACAACTCAACAATAAAAAGACAAACATCCGAATTAAAATGGGCAAAGATTTGAACAGAAATCTCTTTAAAGAAGATAGACAAATGGCCAAAGGCATAGGCAAAGATGCTCAACATCATTAGTAATTAGGTAAATGCAAATGAAAACCACCACTTCAAACCCACTGAGATGACTACAATTTCTTTACAAAAAGGAAAAAAGTGTTAGCAAGGATATGGAGAAACTGGAACTTTCATACATTGCTAGTAGGAATGTAAAATGATCTGGCTACTGTGGAAAATAGTACAGCCCTTTGCCACAAAGTCAAAGGGCTTTTTCTCTGCTATAAAATAGGTCTAATAGTGCTTCCTTCACAAGGATTACAGTAACATGTGACATAGAGTAATATGTGACTTAATAATTCTACTCCTGGGTGTACACTCAAGAGAAGCAAAATCAGGAGTTCCTGTCATGGCTCAGTGGAAATGAATCTGACTAGCATCTATGAGGGCGCAGGTTCGAACCCTGGCCTCACTCAGTGGGTTAAGGATCTGGCGTTGCCATGAACTGTGATATATATCACAGATGCATCTCAGATCTGGCATTGCTGTGGCTGTGGCTGCGGCATAGGCCAGTGGCTACAGCTCTGATTTGACCCTAGCCTGGGACCCTCCATATGCTGTGGGTGCAGCTTTGAAAGGACAAAAAAAAAATTCACACAAATTTTGTACATGAATGTTTATAGCAGCATTATTCATAAGATCCAAAAGGTGGAAACAACACAACATCTACAACTGATGAATGAATAACTAAATGTGGTATATTTGTATAATGAAATATTTTTTAGCCATGAAGAGGAATAAAGTACTGACATAGGCTAGAGCATGGATGAACCTTGAAAACATTATGCTACATGAAAGAAGACCAACACAAAAAGCCATATGTTATGTAATTCCGTTTATATGACATATATAAAACAGACATTAAGTAAAATAGTCATGGAAAGCTAACTAGTGATTCAGGAGCTGAGGAGAGAGGAAACGAAGCATGACTATAATAGGTACAAAGTTTGAGGTGATGAAAATTGAAATTGGAATTCTAATCTGGATGTTCTCAATTAGATACTGGTGATAGTTGTAAATGTAACCTTGCAAAGGTACTAAAAACCACTAAATTGTATACTTTTAAATACTGAATCTTATGGTATGAATTATTTCACTAAAAATAAAAGGGGAGAAGAGCATGTCAGAGAATACCTGAAATTAATAGACATTAATTTGCTAAGCTTCCCTTTGCCCCCATTGAGAACTGTGAAGCTGGGGTCAAAATCAAGTCATTCTGATACAAAGACCGTGTTTTTCACCATCCCACCAATACTGCCTCTCACACGTGCTCAAGCAGAGGTCTGCTGGAAGCAGACATAGTGAAGCAAGCTCTTTTAATGGTTCTGCCATTTGGCCAAAACATTCCTTGTTCGATCACATTATCAGTTGATGGTGATGACGGAAAAAAAACTTATTCATATCTTTTGCTCAACTAAATAAATCTCTTAAGACCATATTAATAAATCAAGCCAAAGATATAAAGGATTATATAGAGATAACTTAGAGCAGGGAGTAAAAGCATCAGAAAAGGCATAGGGAACATTAACATTACTTCGTCTAAACTAAAAGTGGTAAACATTGCTTTTGCCAGAGAGATTATGCAAGGAGTTAATAAAATCAAATTAAACTCGAGAGAAAATTGGTTTGACAAATAATTCTTCAGCTAAAGATTGTGTATCAAAGCAAGCAAATATTTCTGGAGTGCCAACCGTGATGTAATGAATCAGATACACATGGCTTCACAATCCTCCTCTGCAGCTTCCTCAGCCAAGTAACACTGGCCAAGTTACTTAATTTCTCCAATCATCTATTTACTCTTGTGTAAAACAGAGATAACAAAAAAATAACCAAAAGGTTATTACTGTTATCTAAAGGGCAGCAAATAGGTACAATAAATGGTTGCTCTGATTATTTATTATACAGGCTCAAAATTGCACACACTGTTTGTGGGGGGGCAGTGAAATGACAGTACCCACTTCTGGAGGGACAACACAATTTCCCTATATCAAACTCAAGTCCCTGAATATTGATAGATCATCCCCTAAATCCTCTATCATCATAAATTTTTTATTTGTAATTTTAAAGGCTCACAAAGAAGCATTTTTATTTTCCCTGGGTGGGAAAAAAAAATCAAATATAAAGATGGGATTTCCTTTCAAAATGGGAGACTAAGCTGATACAGCAAATCCCCTCTTCCCCCCTCAAACAACTAGAGATATTTTAAATATTTCTCTTTCATGAAGATTTAGGTTCCAGACAGTTTTAGAAAGGGACTTAACAAATGTTTAAAGAACTATTAAATTATAATTTCTGTAAAATGTTTCAAAGCTTAGAAAGACAACTACCAAACTGACTTTATGAGGCAGACATTTTTAATACTAAAATAAGAAAAGGATAATATTAGAAAAGGAAATTGTTGACTGACCTAATTTATATACATGGATATAAATAAAACACTTGTGAATCTATCAGTATTTTAAAACATAATAAATTATGTCCAGGTATGCTTTATTCCAGGAACTCAAGATTATTTCAATATCAGAATATCTTAAAAAATTATCACACTAACAGACTGATGGGGAAAACATACAGTCACCTCAACATTTGCAGAAAAATTGATAGATATATTTCATGCATTCTCCTAAGAAGAGTTTTTACCAAAGAATAACAAAAAACTCTTATTTTAATAAAAGATACAAAAATCTTTCAAAAGCCTACAGTAAATATAATACTTATGATGAAATGTTAGAAGCATCTCATTAAATTCAGGAACAAGACAAAGATTCTCATTATAATATCTTTGATTATTTTACTGAAGGGTCTTAGCCAATGGAATAAGATAGGGAAAAAATGGTATAAAGATTAGAAATTTCATTTCTTGCTAATGATTTGTCTATATAGAAAACTAAATTAAAAATTCAAACAGTTATAAATTATAATTCAGCAGGGTTACTGTATATAAAAATCAACTATAAATGTAACTATGTATTATCAATTGTCAATTAATAAATATTAAGAGAAAAATTGTCATCATTATCAACAGTAATAAAAATTAAGAACTAGATGAAATAATGTTTAGTACCTTATGGAGAAAGTATTTAAGTTGTATTGAAGGTCACAAAAAAATATCTGAATAAATGGGGAAATAATAAGGTTTGTGGATGAAAAGATTAAATACCTCAGATATGAAGATTTTTTACTGAATTAATTTAAAAAATTAAATGCTATTATAATGAAAACCAAACAAAACTCACATAAAAAACAGTGAGAAATATGGCATTAGTGCATATATAGATAAACATATTAATAAATAGTATAGAGAACCTAAAAATAAACTAAAGCATTGGCAAGTTATAATACAAGAAACAGAGTATCCCAAATATGAAGGAAAGTCAAGATTATTTAATGAATGGTGTTTCAATTTGAAAATAAATTAACCTTTATTTCACACTATACACAAAGATTCCTGATGATTTTGAAACCTAAATGTTAAACACAAAATTTAGATCTATTTGAAGCAATATAAGAGGAAGCCTCTTTGACAAGAGAATTGGAAAGGATGTGTTCAAAGAAAACCAAAAAACATGGTTAATAAAATCATTAAGCTTTACCATGTTAAAATTTAAATATCATGGATGATAAAAGTATCATAAGCCAATTTGAAAGATAAGTAGATGACTAAAAAAGGTTATAAAACAGAAAAAATATTGGTGGGAAGAATTTATATAGAGGCCTATAAATAATTAAGGAAAAGAAAAAAAATAGAAAAAGTAGCAAAGGATATAAAGAGGAAATCAAGATAACAAATAATCATAGGAAATGTGCAACCTCACTCACATCAAGGAAATTAAGGTTTTATGGCACCATTTTACCCACATCAGATTAATAAAAGTAAAAAATGTATAATAATACCAAATATTGCTAAGGATGAGGAAAAACAGACAGGATAATATATATGTATTTACAATATGTGAGAGTCAGCCAAAGCTGTATTTAGAGGGAAAACTGTAGCTCACATTATAACAAGGAAAGGAAACAATCCTATTTACAAATGAATCAAAAAGAACAAAATGACTAGAATTACCCCTGTATTCTTGAACTCTGAAAACTTTAAGGAAATGACGAAAGAAATTGAAGATGCCACAAACAGATGAAAGGATATACCGTGTTTTTTAACTGGAAGAATCAAAATTGTCAAAAAGATTATACTACCCAAAGCAGTCCACAGATTCAAGGGAATCCATATCAAATTAACAATGGCACTTTTCCCAGAACTAGAACAAATTTTTTATTAATTTGTGTGGAAACACAAAAGGCATCAGATAGTCAAAGCAATCATGAGAAAGAAAAATGGAGCTGGAAGAATAAGGATCCCTGACTTCAGATTATACTACAAAGCTACAGTGATCAAAACAGTATGATACAGCACAAAAACAGAAAAATAGATTAGAAGAGAGAAAGCCCAGAAGTAAATACATGCACCTATGGTCAATTAATCTATGACAAAGGAGGCAAGAATATATAATGGGGAAAAGACAGTCTCTTCAATAAATGGTGCTGGGGAAACTGGACAGCCAGATGTAAAAGGATGAAATTAGAACACTCTAATACCATACACAAAAATAAAAGCATCCATTTCAAGAAGATACATCTATAAATGAAAAAATAAACCCGAAGGAAACAGGAGAAATTTAGTGAAGTATATCAACAAAGCCAATATTATTCTCTTGAAAAGAGTAATAAAATTGATAAGCCTCTAGTGAGATGATTAAGGCAAAAAATGAGGAAGAACAAATAAATAATACTAGGCATATCACTATGGATCTGACAGCAATTTAAAAGACAACAAGAGGATATTAAGAAACTTTAAGACAATGAAAACTGTGGTGCAATGTGTAAATTCTTAGAAAAATACAAGAATACAGAATGAAAAAGAAATAGGAAACCTGAATCGTTATGTAACTATCAAACAAATTGAACTGACAATTTAAAAATCTACCCATAATTACTTCTACCAAACATTTAAGGAAAAGTAATACCAATCTTTCACCAATTCCTCCAAAGGACAATAAAAGAAGGAAAATTCCCAAATGTATTTGACTGTATCTTGATACAAAATCTTTCTCTATGACATTATGAGGAAAAAATTTAAGCAAATTTTACTCAGAAATAGAAAAACTTAAAAAAAATTGACACATTCAACAACTTTTAAAAGGGTAAAAATTATAACCAATTTTAGATTTATTACAGTAACACAAATTCAATATTTTTATCTCCAATTTTAATTTTAATAAATATTTCATACTTTTCTAGGATGTTAACATTACAAGACCCTGGTGAAGGCATATGGAAACACTTGGTACCGTATTTCTAACTTTTCTATAAGTCTATATTATTCTAAAATACAAAGTAGAAAAAAAAACCAGTATAATTCATCATATTAACATGATGGAGAAAAATATGTGAATATTTTTTAATAGCTGTGAAAAAGCTATTGAATGAAATTTAAAATCCATTCATGATTTTAAAAAAAACTCAACAATCTAAGAATAGAAATGTAACTTCCTTTATCTAGTAAAGACTACATTTGTGAAGACTATGAGCAGCTGAAAAGTAAAATGATGCAACTCTCCCTTGTGATTGGGAGAAAGACAAAAGTGCCCAGTGTTACTCTTCTATGCTATTGTATAATTTATCCTAGGTGATATTGTTAGGCAAGAAAAATATATTAACTGTGCAGAGATTGGAAAAAAGAAAACAAGACTGTCATTATTCATGAATGCTAGGACTGCATGCATAAAAAAATCCAAATTATCAACATACAAATTAATATAACATCCTAGTGGGTTTGCAGTTTTACTGAACATTAAAAATCCATTTCTTTTCTATATATTAGAAACATAGTTAGAAAATGAAGAAGTAAATACCAAGAAATATATCTAAGAAAAGATGTGCAAGACTTCTCTGCAGAGAGATTAAGCAACATTATTCAGAGCAATAACAGAAGGATAAACTATATTAATGGAAGTCTCAATGCTGTAATAATTGCACTTCTCACTAAACTAATCCATAGATTCAAAGCAATTTCAATCAAAATTGCAAAAAGTCTGTTGTTGGTATTTGAAAAGCTGATTTTAAAATGCACATAGAAATGCAAAGAACCAGTATTAGCCAAAACACTCTTGAAGAACATGATGTAAGAACTTGCTCCACTGACTGAAAAGATTTAGTATATAAAGCTAGAGCTTCCAATAAACTGTGGTACTGGTTCAAACATAAAACAATGGCTTAGAATGAAGAGTGTCTAGTAGTTCCTGCTGTGGTGCAGTGGGTTAAGAATCCAACTGCAGCAGCTCAGATTACTGCAGAGGTGCGGACTCAATCTCTGGTCCTGAAGAGTGTGTTAAAGGATCTGGCATTGCCATAGCTACAGTGTATGTCACAGCTAATGTTCAGATTCAGTCCTGGCCCAGGAACTTCCACAGACCTCTCTTTTGTGAACCACATCAAAATCCTCTCAGTGCCACATTTAACTCCAGCCTACTTCCACAACAGCATGCTGGGCTTGACCACCAGCCCCCACACACAACCACACTGCACCCTGCTTTGATACACATCACTTACCTCTCTCTTCCTGCCCTAGGACTGCTATAATGCCAAGGTATACAATACTCACACACATACAGCCTGGAGGTAGAGGAGAATAAACACCCATGAAACCAGCCTTGATCAGTGGAGGACCCAAGGAAAAATGTTTCTTTCTTCTGTTCTGAGGCAGGTGAATTGCATCTTGCAAGTCTTTGTAAAAGGATTGAGCACCAATGACTGATAGCAGTGGCCAGTCTGATTACACATCCTGTACTGGTTTTGTTTTCTTGTTTCATTCCCCCTGTATTATACTTCTGCTACCTGGGGTTCCCAAATAAACCACCTTTATGTAACCTTTGCCTCAGGGTTCTGCTTTCAGGAAAATTCAGATGAAGACAGTTGCACTGTTGAATAATAGGGGAAGGTTGGCTTTTGTAATATATGGTACTGGCACAATTGGATATCCATAGAGAAATAATAAAATTTGACCCTTACTTATACCTCATTTTAAAAAATCAATTTCCAGTGGATTATAGATCTAAATGTGAGAGACAAAACAATAAAACCTTGAGAAGATAGTGTGGGAGAATATTTCCATAATCTCAGAGTAAGAAGACTTTTAAAGAGACCACATCACTGCCATAAATTAAAAGTTGGATAAATTCAACTACATCAAAATTAAGAACATGTATTCATCAAAAGACATCAAGAGGAGGAAAATACAAGCCACAGAGTAAGAGAAGCTATAGGAAGCCCACAAAACCAATAAAGGGTTTGTATCCAGAATATAAAATTAAGTCCTATAAATCAATAAGAAGAAGACAGAAAATCTAGTAGAAAAGTCAGGAAGAGAGGTGAAGTCACTGTACTAAAGATGTCCAAATAGCTATCAGACATAGGAAAATGAGCTCGTTAATCATCATGGGAATGCAAACTAAAACCACAAAATGATACCACTGTACACACCCACTAACCTAGTTAAAAGAGAGTTAACTGATAATCCCAACTGTTACAAAGGAGGTGGAGCAAGGAGAACTCTCAAATTCTGCTGATGGGAGTATAAATTAACACTATAGGAAAATGATTAAATAGAATAAATAGAATTATTATATAAATAGAACATATGAATTCCTTAAGACTTATTAATTCTACATCTAGAAGTATGTCCATCAGAAATGATATTCATGTGCACCAGAGGACATGGACAAGGATGGGTACCACAGAACAATCCCAAAATGGACCAACAATAAACTGAACAATCAATGACTGTATATGCACACAGCAGAGAGCACCAGTGAAAAGGGAAGAACTCCAGCCATACCCAACAGGAATGACCGTCACAAACACGATGTAAAAACGTCAGACACCAGTGTCTGTTTGGATCTGGTTATTTAAAATTTCAAACAGCCCAAACTATAGTGTTTACAGATATATATTTGGTATTAAAATGTAAAGAAAGAAAGAAAGTGACTATCAAAAAGGCCTAACAGTGGTTACCTTTAAGGGAAGGAGGGAGTTCTTGAGACTGGTCTTTTCAGGAGCTCATTGGTGCTAGAAATACCATTTCCTGATCTGGATTACAGTTATACATATAATTACTTTATAAGAATCCATTAAGCCCTATGTTTGGTTTTTTCTTTGGTAAGTGTGTAATATTTCACAGTAGAGAAACTTTAAAAGAGAGGGAGGGAGGCAGCACAGTCCTATTACATGCTGGGTTTTCACAAAATTTTAACTCATTATTATTATGAAGAGACAGTCTTAAAAGCAGCTAAAACTAACGTATGAGTCCTGGGAAGTTTGAGTCATAAAAATGCCTCACCATTGCCCATAGAGCAGAAACAGCCAAATCCCTATAATAACACTTGATGGCATTTTTGAGGTGGAGCCGCTCAGAAGAGTCAAGTGACTTTTCCAAGGGCAGAAAGCTACTAAACACCCTTGGTAGGACTTGAACCTGAATGTTCTTTCTCCTAACTCCAGCAGTGTAGGAGAGAAAAGAAACTATAGAAAGAATGATTTGGGCAAGTGGGAAGTGCTGGCGTTGGGATGTGCCTACCCGGTCACAAGGGTTATTTGTTGACTCTGTTTTTATTACTGTATATGTGTGGTTTTGCAGAGGGCAATCTTGTTAAGGCCACTCAACCAAGAAGAAAGCAAAAATGGTAAGAAAGATTATAGTCATTTGCCACGAGAAAAGTTTTCTTTCTTTGGATCCTGGCTGTTTGAACCTGGGTTATTACCAGCATGAGATCAGGTTGAGTTCTGTTTCTGTTTACCTTTTTTTAATGACATCTATTGCTGCAATAATAATCATCCTCCGAAGCTGTAGGTGCTAGAACTCACCCTCTTTGAGACTTCTTAAGAAACTGCTATATCGCACCTATGAATAAATTACCCATCATGAATGCACTTCAGACCCAGAATAATGTGATATGCCTCGACCCCATTAGATTATGTCAATGTAACTACACAAATGCTAATTATAATACTCTGTTATTTGTACACAGAAGCAAGGGGCAATGTCCTGCCTTAAGAGTTTAATGGCTTTAAAGCAGCAAGAAGCAGACTTCGTTACCTCTCTCTGGCTCTTCAGCAGCTGGTGGCCTCTGTAGGAAAATGCAAATGCAGAGGCAGAGCAGTTGAACCTTGGATATTTTGCCTTTACACCTGCTAATTAAATCAAAGGAAAAACTTCATCTTCCCAGCTGAAAATCATCTAACCTGGAAGCCCAGACCAAGTAGAAGCCAAGAAAGGATTGTTCCTATCATTTGGAGCATTGCTACCCAACAGACAGATAATGTGAGCCAAAATTGAGAGCAATATATGTAAATTTTAATTTTCTAGTATTTTTTAAGAAGGTGAAATTATTTTCACTATAAAGGTAGCCTACCATAACTAAAATATTATCATTTCAATATGTAATCAATATTTTAAAAGTTGAGGAGTTCCCGTCATGGCTCAGCTGAAACGAATCCGATTAGGAACAGTGAGGTTGCAGGCTCTATCCTTGGCCTCTCTCACTGGGTTAAGGATCTGGTATTGCCGTGAGCTATGGTGTAGGTGGCAGACATGGCTCAGATCTGGCATTGCTGTGGCTCTGGCGCGTAGGCCTAGCTGCTACAGATCCAGTTCGACCCCTGGTGGCCTGGGAACTTCCATATGCCACAGGTGAGGCCCTAAAAAGCCAAAAAAAAAAAATTAAAATTTGAGATTTTTATATTCCTATTTTCATATTAAACCTTCAAAATTTCATATATACTTTAGAATTACATCTGTAAGGGAGGAAAAAACTTTCCTCGACCCTTTCAGATAAAGTAACCAAGGGCTAAAAATTAAACTTAGAAGTGATAGACTAGCAGGAGAAAGGAATACAATTTTTTTTTAATCTTAACGTTTTAATTTTTGTATGTGCAGAGGCCTTCTCAGAAAAGATGTGAAGACTCAAAGAGCTGGTCAGACCTAGGGTCTTATTACCATTTTAACAAAGGATGATAAATGTGGAGAAGTGACTGGACATAAGATAAGGAGTTTAGGCTTCTAAGGGAAGTAAAATTTTGGAGAGGTAAATATGTGGGGGAAACCAATTGAAGATAAGAGTTATTTTAGTTAGCTTTGTTTGTGTGCAGACCCATCTCCAATCTGACTTCCTGTCTCCAGTGATAATGGCTGTTAACCTCCAGGTAGAGGTGAGAGCAGGAGAAATATCTACATAAGGGGAAATTTATGCCAGCTTGTAGGCAGATAGGGGAGGGCAGAGAGCTCTCTTCATCTACAGTTTCTCAACTGCCTTCAGATCAAAATAATCTTTATGGGGTTCCCATCATGGCTCAGAAATAATGAACCCAGAGTTCCCGTCGTGGCTCAGTGGTTATCGAATCCGACTAGGAACTATGAGGTTGAAGGTTTGATCCCTGGCCTTGCTCAGTGGGTTAAGGATCTGGCATTGCAGTGAGCTGTGGTATAGGTTGCAGACACAGCTCGGATCCCACGTTGCTGTGGCTCTGGTGTAGGCCGGCAGCTACAGCTCCAATTAGACCCCTAGCCTGGGAACCTCCATATGCCACGGGAGCAGCCCAAGAAATGACAAGAAGACCAAAAAAAAAAAAAAGAAGAAATAATGAACCCAAAGTGTATCCATGAAGACGTGGGTTCAGTACCCAGCCTCACTCAGTGGGTTAAGGATCTGGCATTGCTGTGAGCTGTGGTGAAGGTAGCAGAAGTGGCTTGGATCCTGCATTACTGTGTCTGTGGTATAGGCCAGCAGCTGCAGCTCCTACTTGACCCCTAGCCTGGGAAACTCCATCTGCTGTGGGTGTAACCCTAAAAAGCAAAATAAATAAATAAATAAATAAATAAATATTTATGCCAAAGTGACATATTTGAGAGTATTGTATTCTTCACAGAACACCTCAACTTGGACTCTAGACATTTTTGCTGTTCAGTAGCCACAAACGTCGTTAGTTGCTACCACACTGGACAGTACTGATCTGGAAGTTCTTAGGGTTCCTCAAGGAGCAGCTTTCCCTAGTGCTAATGAAGCCCAGGACTTATATTAGGCTATGAGCATCAAGCACTTAGCATCATCTCTAAAATGCAGGGCGCTCTGTAAAAGATAGCCATTAACTAGTATTATTGTTTATTGTGGACTGAATAGTTTCATCTTGTTCTATATAAAAATCCACATTCAATTTTTTATACTTTTCTACATCCCTTATGCACAAAACATGAAAGTCTTACTCTATATATGCCATTTGTAAATGCCATGCATATTATTACATTTAACTACATATTTTGGGACATAAATATCTCGCACTTCAGTCGTTTTCACCATACGTCAGATTTTATCGTAGTGCCATACTACCTGCACTATTATTTCAGACTCATCTTCATATCACCTTATCTCTTTAAATTGAATATTTGAGACTCTACACATCCTGAGAAGTCAGACGTCTCAAATCATGGATTTGATGAGATAGACAACAACAAAATTACAATTGACATTTTTTGGGGAAAAAAAGGTATCTAACCAATATTTAGACAGTGTTCCACCCAAGCTCATCTATCTTCAAGCTTTGGGGCCTTGGCAGATTACCTAAGCCCTCTAACCTCATCTGTAAAATCAGGATATCAACAATACCGTCTGCTCAGGGATTCTGAGCATTAAATGAGATAACCATACATTGTTTAGCACAGTGGCTGGTTTTCTTGAGTGCTTTGATCAAGAACCATTAGCTCTATCTTTATTACAAGTGATCTAGAGTTGTATACAAAGCATTTTCTGTGTATTATTTGCATAAGATTACACTAAAGAAACCAAGGATCCTTATTTCTACTATATAGGTAAGGAAATTCAGCCTGACAACTTGTCCAAGTTAATAGGGCATATGCAGCCAAGATGAGCTCAAATTCAAGTCTGAAGACATGTTCATTGCTACTTACACTTAAGTGCATGTGCTGTGGCAGGAAATGGGTTTGCCTGTTTTTAATCTGGCTACCTACTGTGAAAGGACTCTTTCCATTGGCAAAATATGGAGCAGAGGAAGGTGCATCTTACCATTCACGGCCATCAATAGGCATTTATGGAGCACCTAGTGGGTACGAAGCCCTGTTTTATCAAGAAGGCATGATGTCCTTTCCTCTCTCAGCTATCCACAGGACAAGTCTCCGTTCAGAGCAAACACTCAAATTACATTCAGTGAAGCCATCACTTTAACTTGGGTGACTTATCACCAGGGAATTAAAGAATCTGAACAACTTTTCAGGCAATGTGGTTTTGGTGCCTAAAATAGCTTGGTATGTCGGCTTAGAAGAGAGGGTGGAATGTTCTTCTGGAATTGTATTTTAAAATTGAAGTCTAAATTCCTTGTTCTATGCTAAGACATTGTGAAGGCACAGAGCCTTGGTGTCTTTCATAGAGTAAGGGCAGATTCTGCCTTTCAACAGACCCAAGAAACATTGCAGGGCAAATTTAAGTCAGAAAATCTTGCCAGAAAACAGTCCCGTAGATATGAGGCAGCTGTTAAAAACTGTGGGTCTTGTTCATAAGGACTAAAGAACTGCCAATATCAATGCCACTTTTTCTTGTTTTTTTTCATGAATATTTCTGTAATCAAATGAAAGTACAAGATGGATTAACATCAATCACAGCTTGTATTTCCAGAAGAGACATACCTACAAAAGTCTAAACTGTAGACTCTGTAGCATTTAATTTAGATTTTAATATAATCCTCTTTAAAAAAATATATTATACATAGATACATATATATGTGTTCCTATATATGTATATATTTAGGCAAACACCCCAACAAAAATGCAAATTCTATTGGGCCACATATTTTAGGAAGGTATACTGTTGATTGGAAAAAAAGATGACTCCAAAATAGCTTGTTTCATGAGACCCTGCTTCTGTAAAATGACAACTAAATAAAAATGTCTATTTTATCTGTGTCTGTCTATCTACCTATCATTTATCTATATATCTGGAAGAGATAACATCAAAATGTTAGCAGTGTCCTGAGAGGGGAGCAGATTTCATACAGCTTTTCATTCTCAGTTAAACAATGAACATGTGTTATTTCCAGTATGTTTTTCAAACTATTTAAAAAGAACCATTCAGAAGCATGTTGGCCACTTAGAGACTTATAAATAGCCATTTCCCACTAGGAAAGTAAGGAGGAAGGAGAATGCTAAACATTCTACCAAACCCCATTATGCAGCACATCTCTGGAAGAAAAGCATCCATGCAGACGTCCATCGTAAGCAAGCCTGAGAAGAAATACACCAGCTCACTGGGGACCTCTAACAAGCTATTCACTAACCAGGAATTCAATTTGGGTAGCCTGACGGATGTTTTTCCCATGACCATGGAATTGAATGTGGGTTTCAGCCTAGCGTCATCAAGTGGGAATGTGTCCTCACCAATATAATGAGAATAAGGTGCATCTATTCACAGGCTATGTGAGGATGAAATGAAGTGCCATGGGTGAGATGCCCAGTCCAGTACCTGGTGCCTAATGAATAGGAGTGTTCTGTGGCCAGGCCCAGATGAAGTCCCTCTCCCATCCCCTGTGGAGTAGCAAGGAAGAAAAATTAACCCCAAATCCCCTCTCCCTTGAAAATAGTGCAGGAAGGTGGTGAAACTCTCCCTCCACTAGCTTGAAATTCTCAAGTGTGACTGGTGAGCCTAGAGTTTCTGTTAGGATCTCAAAGACCGTAAATAAGAAAAAGAAGAATCCTTTAAAAAAACTAACTTACTCTTATCCACGAAGGTCAAGAGCTAGAAAGCTGAATTTATTCTGTTCACAGGGAGGAAATTAAAATTTGATAACACAGTCCAGAGATGAGCATGAAAAATGGATAATGCAAATCCACTGAGGAGAAAGTAATTGTCTTAGAATGAAGAAATTCTACGTAATAATAATAGCTAGGCTTGGAGAAGGTGACTTAACCAAATTCACGTAAGTAGGAAGTGGCGATTCTGGGATTTGAGGTGAGTTGGATTCCATCAGCTTCTTTTTCTTATTACTGCTATAAAATCCTCAGATCTGAAATAAATGTTAGAGGCCATGTCATCTATTTCTTCATCTTTAAGTTGGTATAAATAATAGCAGATCAAGGAATTGTGTTGCAGTTTGTAAACTCAGCCATTAACATATAATTAAGGTCACCAGATTTAGGAACTAAAGACACAGGATGCCCCAAAGATTTGAATTTTAGATAATAAATATTTTGAAGTCTTTGCGTAATCGATACACTTATACTAAAAATGTATTTGTTGCTTTTTTGAAATTTAAATTTAATGATACACTTTAAATTTAATCGATACACTTATACTAAAAATGTATTTGTTGCTTTTTTGAAATTTAAGTTTAATGAAGTGTCCTGTATTTTGTCCGGTAACCCTAAATATGATGTCAATCTAGCATTCTACATATGATCGAACCACAAGAACAGATTTTCTTGGACTGCTGAAAGGTATAATTCAAGGTAAAGGTATGACATTTTATAGTTTTTCAACCATAAAGCATCTGTGAAGCACTTTACACTTGACTAATAACTTCCTTTGATTCCAGTCCTCCCAAACTGACAAAGAAATTATGCTCCTTGCTCAATGTCAGACAGCAGTAAGTTTAAAAATCTGACATTTAAATTTGGGTGATCTAATGCAGCTGCTACTATCGCTAATAATGGTAAGTGCAACTATAATTTATTAAATGCTTGCAGTATTGTCTGTCAGGCATTGTGGTTATACTTTATACATCATGTCTCCCTTTATGAGAAGATAAACTTCCACACAGAAAATGTTCTCACTGAAGGCTGCTCTGTGTCTTCCAGAGTACTTCAGAGTGATGAGTAGTAACTCAATTGAATGGTAGCACTTCTGTGTAATCTAATACAAAACTTGGCAAATTCTTGGGAAGTTACTTCCAGAACCATTGTCTATTCATATTTACACGTGTCTCTTCTCAGGCTTTGGGACCCTTAGGGACAGGGAACATGTCTTGGCCTCCACCGTATCATCCTTTATTGAGCCTGGTGCCAGTACTTTGCAAAGAGAAGGAATTTAAAAAAAAATGTTTGTTAAATGAGTGAAAAAAATGAATAAGCATGAGTCTAGAAAGTATCAATTTAGGATTCTGGAAGAGATGAAAATACGTCTCTTTTATCAGCAAATTATTTAAAAGTATCATTGAGAGATTTTTAAGGGAAGAAATAGATTAATCAGCAAGTAATGTTAATTTATAGTACAAGCCTTGCTTCTATAAACTTCAAAAAGTATTGTGAGAGAAGAGGAAAAATGGAGGCTTTTGTTTAGTTGCAGAATTCTGATTCTTCAATAGACAACTCCTTCATTGTGCAGCCTACAAAATGCATTGAGAGGGATTCTAGAAAGAGCCCATCTGCTGTTACGGCCATGGAAGGTTCCATTGCTAAGAGTCTTCAAATGTTCAATTAGTACAAAGCACTAGGAGAGGGGCAGACTGAGGGAGACTATTAGCCACAGGTACCAATAACCTAGCGACAAAGCAGTTAACAGCCACGTCACTTCCCTGATTCGGAGAAGGATAACAGGGAGGAGGGAGAGGGGAGGGAGAAGGAGGGAATAGAGGAATGGAAAAGGAAGCAACAAGAGGGCAGGGGGTGAATTCGGTAAGGGTCAAAAATGGCAATTTCTGTCCCAATTCTGCATCCTGCCAGGGGCAGAACTCAGCGAGGTCCCTTCCTCCCCGGGCCTCAGTTTCTTCATCTGTAAAATGAAGGTGTTAGACTAGAACAACATTTCCCAGGAGAATGTACTCCTGGGATCCACAGTATATTGCAAGGTGGTATGCAGAAGGAAAAACATACATCTCTATAGTTAATTAAATTTGGGAAAAGCTGGATAAAGCAAAACAAAATGGGTTTATTTGAGGATTTCTAGTGTCTTTGAAGTTCAAATGTAATTTCTTTTCTCATCTTTAAAAGGCATTAATAGTGCCTACACCATAAAGTTCTTGTGAGGGTTAGTGGGTCAATTCTAAGGCTCAATAGATGTTAGCCTCCATTATTACGGCCGCCATCACCCTTATCATTATTAACCTGGAAAGTGGACCTCCCAACTTAGGAGACTCTAGACAGGACTGAGTGGTTGATTGATGGAGTATCTCACTGAGAGCTAACATTCTTCATTATACCATCTGAGAAATCCTGGTCTAGAATCACCCAGGGCCCTTTCCATCTCCGATATTCCATGCCTCCATGGTGAGTTAAGCTCCTAAACACAGCCTATTCCACCATTAGCAAAAGCATTAAAACCCATAGTAAGTAAGTGAAATTTATCGAATGAACAAACAAATTTTTTAAGTTGAGAGCCCACACGCTCTATCCACTCAGTGTCAAGGCTCAGACTGCAGCCCTACTTCCCAATTGGAAGAGTTTTTCAGAGCCTGTGCTATTCATATTCCAAAAGGAACATATGAACTTCAGTATATCTGCAAATGCTCAGTACCATCCCCTCCCAGGCTAATTTGCCCATAATCATCCAAGCCATTAGCTGCTTCATTCATTCACTCATGTATACTTTCACTCAGTAAATGTCTATAAAAGTTCCCCTATGTTCCATGCATTGTTCCAGCAATGAAGAGATTACAAGGGTGAATCATTCATAGAGCAGACCTTCACAGTAATTAGAGTCTCCTTGAGGAGAAAAAATATGTACAATAATGGTCATTTAAGGAGAGTCGTGCTGAGAGTGGCAGTAGTTTAATTCAGTAACAGATTATAGTCAGTTTGAGAAGCAGGATAGTCTTCAGGGAAAAACCATGTGGCATTAAAACGGACCCTGAAGAAACAGAAATAGATTCATAGACATAGAAAGCAAACTTATGGTTAACAAGGGGGAAGCAGGAGAGAAGGGTAAATCAGGAGTAGGGGATTAACAGAGACACACTACCATATATAAAATCGATAAACAGGAGTTCCCATTGTGGCTCAGTGGTAGCAAATCCAACTAGTATCCATGAGGATATGAGGACATGAGTTTGATTAATGGCCTCGCTCAGTGGATTAAGAATCCAGTGTTGCCGTGAGCTGAGTATAGGTTGCAGATACAGCTCAGATCTGGCGTTACTGTGGCTGTGGCCTAGGCCAGCAGCTGCAACTCCAATTCAGCCCCTAGCTTGGGAACTTCCATATGCCATATGCTGCAACTGCAGTCCTAAAAAGACCAAAAAAAAAAATCAATAAATAACAAGGACTTGCTTTATACTACAGGGAGCTACATTCAATATCTTGAAATAACCTATAGTGGAAAAGAATATGAAAAATAATACATATAAACATATGTATATAACTGAATCACTTTGCTGTACAACTGAAATCAACCCAACATTGTCAAAAAAGTAAACTTCAGTTTTAAAAAAGAAAGAAAAGACAAAGTGATAATAAACCTACATTACTTGAATGAGGACATTCAGGACTTCCCCCCTCCCCCCCAAAAAAAGGACTTTGAAAGACCTGGGTATGTAGACCTTTCAGGCAGAAGGAGCTCCTGAGCAAAGAATTAACTCCATATCATACCAACAATTCAAGTCTTATCACATGGGCAATCACATGTCACAGCCAAACAGCTATGGAAGCCCTGGAATTATATCTCAGGTCTGCTGCATGCCAGTCACCTGGGAAAAGCAGGTAGCCTCTCTATTTTTCTTATTATTTCTAAAATGTGAATATTAATGTGAGATGAGCAAGTAAGAGTAATAAAATTTATTTACTTTTTGCAAAATGTGAGGCACTATTTTAAGCCCCCTATATATATTAGCTCCTTTAATCTTCAAAACAAACACATTTCTCAGGCGAAGTCATTTGACCAAGTTTCAAAAAGTAATGAAGTTTGAGTTCAGGTTTTCTCCTAATTCTTGCTGGCTACCAATCAAGCCATATCCTAAACACTATTAGGAAGTATTACTATTTTCATTTCACCAGTGAAGAAACTGATGAAACTTGGAAAAGTTAAGAAACTGGCTGGCTCAAGGTCACACATCTAGTCAAGGACAGAGCTGGGGCTCACACTCAAGCCTGTCTCATTCACCAGACTGTGCTCTTATAACTCCTTCAGTAGCAAATGTGTATAACTTATTATGTGCCAGGTACTGTTCTAATCATTTACATAGATTAACTAATTTAGTCCTTACGATAACCCGATGAAGCAAGTACAGATGAGAAAAGTGAACTCTTAAGGCATCAGATAACTTACTGAGATTCACACAGCTGTAAATTGGTGCACAAAAATTGGACTCCAACTGTCCAGCTTCTGAGTTTGGGCTCTTGACCATGACCTTACATGCCCTCTATAAAAAAGCGAGGGGGAGGTAGAGGCACTTTGGAAGTTCATGAGCCCTTGTTCCTCACTCAGATAACACTTCAGATAACCTAAATTTCAAGAGTAGCATGTTGAAAACACAAAATGTACTCGTGGGAATTACTCCTTTCCTGATTCAGAAATCATTCATATTTTCAGTGCATGAACTTAGTAGGAGTTGGGGAAAGATTTCATCAAATGAATAATGTGGAAATTCCCAAGTGTTCAAATTGACTTTGTCTATATGCACCCTTATATAAGACATTTTAAATCTCTACAATAGAACATACCTAAGTGTTTGTGCATGTGCACCATATGGGAAAAGAAGGGGAGGTAGCTGCTAAAAATATGATAACCAAGTTAAAAGATACACCTTAAAGTTAGAAAAGATTAAAGTTTTGAAAGCTTAAATGAAAGGAATCCTACAGGGCCTTTTTATTTCTACTATTTCATGTTCTGTAACCTTGTTTTAATGGTAGCTATCATCTCAAATGTGGTGGGCATTTTCTTAAGCTAGAAATGATCATTAGCTCTTAGAATTACAAGATGCCAATAACTGCATGATAATCTGTCTCAGTTAAGCTATTTCCTGCTGCTATCATTTGCTTGTTTTTATTCAGAGTGTGAAAAATGCTTAGCAGGTGGACTTTCTGTTGAAAACAGAAGGAAAGATGTATTTTGGCTAATCGCTTTGTGCAAGGGTTGGTTCGGAAATAAGAACTAGCGTTAAACGACAAGATAAGTGCGCAATTAATGACACTGGGTAGAAATTAAAGAGCAGGAAAATATTACAGGGAGTCTAGGCTAATAGCATGAATATAAAAACTTTCCACTCTGGAGGCAATCCCCTGCTTCCTTGTTTTATATCTTGAGTCTTTTTCAATTAGCTGGTCATGGAAAAACAAAAAACCAATTGATCATCTCTTACTTTCATTTGAAACTGCAATATGAGATTGTTATTGGTAGAAATAAAAGAGTCATTTAAAAAGTGTATTATGTATCTTGTCATATAAATAACAACCATGATATTTACTGCGACATAATAACATTAACTAACCATTCCTAAGAATTACTATGTGCCAGGCAGTGTGCTGATTTCACAAGAATTAGCTTATTCAGATCTCACAATTTACAAGGATGAGTGGTATTAGCCACTGAAGAAACCATGGCTTAGAAAGGTGAAGTAATTTATCAAAGGTCATACAGATGATGAGTGGTGACACAGGATTCCAGCCCATGACCATCTGACCAAAGGCCTATTCTCTGTATGCCTGTTGTACTCTCTCCAAGCTTGAGCAACTCACTTGAAACAGCAGAGAAACCTGATACTGGCTACATTATTATCTGAAGAAGTGAGGCTTCTCAGGCTGGAAGCTCTGGAGCATAGGTAAACACCTACAACTATGAAACCCCAAGGCTTAAAATGACATCACTTCCTGGAGTGTTAAGATTAGTCAAAAGGTAATTTGAAACATTATTTTTAGATTAAAACCCATATTATGGTGTAGAATTCACATGAGTTTTTAAGGTCAAACAAGATGAGGATTTAAAGAAATCTTGAGTTTAGCTATATCTCCCAGAAGGGCTAAGCCCACAAAGGGAAGCCCAATTCATCCTTGTCAAGACACCATCACACTTCAGCTGGACCAGCATCCCTCTTTCTTCTGCTGGTAGCACCACGACTGTCTTCTTAGGGAATCATACCTTTCATATGCTGTCACTCGTGATGACCCAGTGGTTGACCCCATTCCCAGTTCTAATGAAAGTCTATGATTTAGGCTTGACCTATGAGACCCAATTATAAGCCGCTGGGAAAAATTAATCCTTTTATCTCCACTGGAAGCTAGGAGGATGACTGCCTAGAGCTTCTCTGGACCATGTGGCCACTACCTGAACAGAACTTGCCTGAGAATGATGCCAGAGTAAATCAGAGGCAAGAGATGGAGCAAGAACAAGTCCTACTGAAAGTGTTTTAACCCTGGCCAGGCTTGAGGCAAACTCCTAAACTCATTATTTATTCAGCCAGAAAATCCTTTTTTGTAGAAATGTATTTGTGCTCTGTCACTTGCAACCAAAAATATCCAATGTCCATCAATCCCTTTGATCATCACAGAAACTCACATATCAATTGTTGGCCATCAGGTGGAAGGAAAAATTCAC
Organism: Phacochoerus africanus; assembly: GCF_016906955.1. Classification (NCBI taxonomy): domain Eukaryota; kingdom Metazoa; phylum Chordata; class Mammalia; order Artiodactyla; family Suidae; genus Phacochoerus; species Phacochoerus africanus. The sequence goes on along the minus strand of NC_062544.1, from coordinate 12,258,176 downwards.
AGCTGCTGGCAGTGTTGCTACAATCTAGTTCCTCTGCACATCATGAGAGAAGGATCAGAACCTCAAAGAAAAGGAGAAGCTCATGGAAATGAACAGCCAGGACCTCCCTTTACACAAGTACATAAATCAAGTAATGAAATAAAAGTGATGTATCAAGGAAATGGGCAGGATTCCCAGAATAAGTAATTATTTCTATTCCAATCATAATGTGATGGTAGATATGCCTGGGTAGGAGTGACCTACCTGATGAGACAAGGAAGATAATAAATGTGACTTATCCTACCCTTTAATAAAATCATTTGCCATTTTAGCAAAAAGAGAGAGAATTTAGGAACACTCACATATATATGTATTTATACCGATCTGTTCTATTCTTCAAAGGATTGTAGTCTAAAATTGGCTATAGTTAGATTTTTTGGATCTCCTAACTTTGAAACATTTCCTTTTAGCTCTTTAATAGAAGAGTTGTGTCAGAAAAAAGGACCAATAACAAAGAAAGCTGAAAGCTCTGAGGTCCAGTCCTAGCCTTGTTCATTATTGCTGTGTGGTCTTGGCTTTGAAAGACCATTGGCCTCTTTGACCTCAAAGATACCCCCAAGTTTGACTCAAACACAGGGATCTCAACTTCTTTCCCAAAAGTCAACACACTCTCATCACCTTTGTCATGTCAGTTTTCCTTTGTGGTACCACCACACAAGCTGTTACCTGCAGCCAGTGGCTGGTCCATCTGCACCTGTCCCAATTTTGCCTATTGGGACATTGATTTCAGCATTGATTTCAATACCTTCCTACCCTGTAAAGGTCTCTTCACTGTCACAGTGTACACATCTCTTCCTTCTAGGTTTTCAGAGCACAGAGTGCCAAGTAAGATATCTAAAATGCCACCTCACTGAATCCCATCTTCTTCCCACTAATCTTTCATCTATGTATTTAGCTACTGCACACTCAAATGCCTGCAGGAGGTGGGGGAGCTGAAATTCATATAAATGTCTTAGGAGTGTGTGGAGTTCCTGTTGTGGCACAGTGGAAACAAATCCGACTAGGATCCAGGAGGATGTGGGTTCAATCCCTGGCATCACTCTTTGGTTTAAGGATCCAGCATTGCTGTGAGCTGTGGTGTAGGTCACAGATGTGACTCAGATTCCTGCATTGGTGTGGACTGACAGCTGTAGCTCTGATTTAACCCCTAGCCTGGGAACTTCCATATGCCATGGGTGCAGCACTAAAAAGCAAAAAAAAAAAAAAAAAAAGGAGGAAAAAAAAGAAAGGCTTAGTGCAGAGAGTAAAACCATGGGGCAAGGTGTATAACTGAAAGTTATACTTGCCTAGTTACCGCAATTTCTAAAACATCACACATACATAATAGCCAAACCAAATGCACATGCAACCATGTCAGACCGATGGACCACCATGGTAGACACTGCCTTATATCATCTCAGCCATGACATGATTAAGATCCTAACTGAAAATGAGTTACATGAAGTATGCTGTTTCCTAGTCCATTTTATTTCAGCTCTATTAGAAATCCTTTAGGAATCAATTATTACCTGGTGTTTTTGCTGCATTAGAAAACACTCAACTGTCTCTAATCTCTTGCACTGTTCCACAATTATTTCAAATGCATTATTAATCTTATTCCCCATATATAAGTTTCTTGAGTTCAGAACATAAGACATTGTGTAGCATACAATGTTGGGTTAGAGATGGATTTTCTTCACTTGACACATGCACTCTGCACCCCTGACCAGAGAACATCTCATTTAAAGAGACTTTCTTTGGAAGCCTATTTTAGAAAATGACAAATGAAGTAGCGAAGCAATTAAATCCAAAACACTCACCCACAGGATGTGAGAGAGGCTCTCTCATTTCACCCAATGATTGTGGTATTTTTTTTTGTTTTGATGTGTCTGCAAAGTGAAAATTCCTCAAGCATTCATCACCCAGCAATTATACATAAATGTTGCAATTAAGTTTTCTCTTTTCCCAAGCTGATAAGTGTCAGGAGAAAAAAAAATAAACCACACTAAATCCACTTAGGCAAGGCAGGTTAAAAAAAAAAAAAGCTTTAATGGGCCAAAATTATGTCAATGATTCTCAGTTTTTATTGAAAAGGAGAGGGATCATGATAATTTGACTGTTATCCCTATCATTGCGTGAATGAGGTGTTCTCACTATACTATCAGCCAGGTTAGGTCCTGCTATCTCTTGAGTTAGTCTCATTTCAGTTAAGGCAGCCAACCTGTACCAGGGATGCGGTGCTGAGGAGTCTCCAGCTTCCTCAGTGAATGACCATTAAGGAGAGCCTGCTCATTCTCTGTTGGTGAAAATGAGATGAAGGAATTCAGGGTTTTGTAAACTCCTTTAAAGGAGAAATACCTATATCCATACCCAGACCAGAGTTGACATTTCAATATTGTTCTACAGATGACTATTGCATAAGTGAATAATTTCCTAACTTGATTAGGTTTTATATTTGGTGGTCTGGCAAAAGGAAGGAAAACAGAATTAAGGAATGTAGAAATTGAAAATCAAATAACATTTATTTATTTTACTGTGAAATGGAAATGAGACTTTCCATTATTTTTTTAAAGTTGTATACATATGTGTTTGTCTTAATTAGTTTACTCAATAAGAATGAAAATTTCCCCAGAATATCTTCTCTTGACTTCATTAACATCAAGAAATTAAGCTCTGGGGGAAAAATACCTGCTTAGGCTATTCAGAATGATAACAACAATATTTACAGAGTACTTATCATGTTCAAAGAAGTTCACCTGTAATTTTCAACTAGTCCTCCTAATAATCATTGAAATAACTAATATTATCCTCCATTTTATAGGTGAGAAAACTGAGACAAAGATCAATTAATTATCTTACCCAGAGGATATATAGTAGAAATTGAGAGAACGCTGTAAATCAACTATAATGAAAAAAATAAAAATCTTTTAAAAATTATTAAATAGTAGCATTGGGATATGAACTCAGGCAACCTAACTTCAGAGATGGCAAATATAAACATTTTATTTTTTGTTTAAAAACCCAATTTGACTTGCTTTTACTACACTCTTGGGTTTGTCAAGGGGCAAATACCTTAAATTCACAAACTGGCATCTCCAAGTCTCTCTTCCAAGGGACCCACCGATTCTACCAGTTATCATTTATTAAGGGAGCAATTTGGTCAATTATGTTTTGGAAACTTGGACATAAGCCCAGGCAAACAGGGTGCTCTACTGCAGGCCCCCTTAGAGCCTTTAACGTGCCAATGTGCATTGCATTTAAAATACAATGCAAACTCCTGAGCATTGCCTACCTGCCCAAACCCTTCTTTGGACCTTCCCAACCCTCAGCCACAGCACTCACCTCCCACCCCCACACTCTAATCACACTCAACTTTGGTCCTTCCCACCAGTCCATTTCTTCACTGCCCCCAAGTCTTAGCTCCCTACACTCTTCAGGCTCTTTGCATGGCTGGCTCCTCCTTTCACCATTCAGGTCTCAGCTGGAAGGTCACTTCCTTCAGAAAGCCTCTCCCACAGCCCTATCTGAAACCCGTATGGCCCATTCCAGTTGTCCTTCTCCTATTACCTATTTAATTTCCTTCACACATCTGGTCCATTTATCCACACACTTTATTATTGACTATTAATGCTTTTCCAAATAAAAGGACCATGAGGTCCCAAGGTCCAGAAGTACAAGAACACTGTCATACTCAAATCTGAATCCTCACAATTTAGCACAATCCCTGCATATGCAGATGCCTAATAAATGTTTGTGAAGTGAATGAATAAATCTCTAAGAAGACCTAATTTATTCTAAACAAATCTGACCAAACTACCATCCCCTCACTTTTTAAAAATTGATGTATAGTTGATTTACAAATGCCATGATAGTTTCAGGTATACAGTAAAGTGACTCATTTATATTTCAAAGTCTTTCCCACTCTAGGTTATTATAAGATATTGAATGCAGTTTCCTGTGCTGTACAGTAGGGCCTTTTTGTTTTATCTATTTTATATATAGTAGTATGTATCTGTCAACATCAAGCTCCAAATTTAACCCTGCCCCCTGCTTTCCTCTTTGGTAATCATAAATTTGTTTTCTATGAGCCTATTTCTGTTTTATGAATAAATTCATTTATGTACTTTATTAAATTCCACATGTAAGTGATGTCATATCATATTTGTCTTTCTCTGTTTGACTAACTTCACTAAGTATGATAATCTCTAGAACCATCCATGTTGCTACAAATGTCATTATTTCATTCTGTTTTATCACTAACATTCCATATATACCATATCTTCTCTATCTATTCATCTGTCAGTGGATACTTAGGTTGCTTCCATGTCCTGGCTATTATAAACTGTGCTTCTATGAACACTGGGGTGCATGAATCTTTTCAAATTAGGGTTTTCTCTAGATATATACTCAGGACTGGGATTGCAGTATGGTACAGTAACTCTTGTTTTTAGATTCTTAAGTAATCTTCATACTATTTTTCATAGTGTCTGCAGCAATTTACATTCCTGCCAACAGTGTAGGAGGGTTCCCTTTTCTCCACACCCTCTCTAGCATTTGTTGTTTATAGACTTTTTGATGATTGCCGTTAAGACTGGTATGAAGTGATACCTCATACTTTGAATTGCATTTCCCTAATAATTAGTGATGTTGAGCAACTTTTCATGTGTCTATGGGCCATCTATATGTTATGTTTGGTGAAATGTCTTGGTCTTCCGCTCATTTTCAATTTGGGCTTTTTTTTTTAATATTGAGCTGTATGGGCTGTTTATATATTTTGGAAATTAAACTCTCGTCAGTCACATTGTTTGCCAATATTTTCTCCCATTCTGTAGGTTGTCTTTACATTTTGTTTATGGCTGCCTTTGTTGTGCAAAAGCTTGTGTTTTATTAGGTCCTATCTGTTTACTTTTGCTTTCATTTCTTTTGCCCTGGGAGAGTGACCTAAGAAAACATTGCTGCTATTTACATCAGAGAATGTTTTGCCTCTGTTCTTTTCTAGAAGTTTTATTGTGTCATGTCTTATATTTAAGTCTTTAAGCCATTTTAAGGGTTTTTTTTTTGGTGTGTGTATGGTGTTAAGCAGTGTTCTAACTTTATTGATTTACATGTGGCTGCCCAGCTTTCCCAATACCATTTGCTAGAGACTTTCTCCATTGCGTGTTCCTGCTTCTTTTGTTGAAGATTAATTGACCATATGTGTCTGGGTTTATTTCCCAGATCTCTATTCTGTTCCATTGATAGATATGTCTATTTTTGTGCCAATACCATGATGTTTTGATTGCTGAGCTTTGTAGTATTATCTGAAGTCTGAACGGGTTATGTTTCCAGCTTTGTTCTTTTTCCTCCGGATTGCTTTGGCAATTCTGGGTCTTTTGTGGGTGCATATAAATTTTAGGATTATTTGTTCTAGTTCTGTGAAAAATGTCATGGGTAATTTGATAGGGATCAAAATAAATCTATACATTTCTGTGAGTAGTATGGGTATTTTAACAATAATAATTTTTCCAATCCAAGCCATGGGATATCTTTCATTTCTTTGAATCATCTTCAGTTGCCTTCATCAATGTTTTACAGTTCTCAGCATATAGGTCTTCCACCTCCTTGGTCAAGTTTATTCCTAAGTATTTTTTATATGATTTTAAAAGGGATTTTTGTTTGTTTGTTTCCCTTACTGATATTTTGTTGTTAGTGTAAAGGAATGCAACTGGTTTCTGTATGTTAATCTTGTATCCTGCTACCTTGCTGAAGTTATCAGTTCTAGCTGTTTTTGTGTAGAGTCTTTAGTTTCCTATATAGAGTATCATATCATATGCATACAATGACAATTTTACCTCTTTTCATCTAATTTGGATACCCTTTATTTCTTTTTCTTGTCCAACTGCTCTAGCCAGGACTTCCAATACTATGTTGAATAGAAGTAGTGAAAATGGGCATCCTTGTCTTTTTCCAGATTTTATTTTATTTTTTGTGGCTTCACTCATGGCACATGGAAGTTCCTGGGCCAGAGACTGAATCTGAGCTGTAGCTGCAACCTACACTGCAGCTGCAATCTATGCCACAGCTTCAACCTACACTGCAGCTAAAGCAATGCCAGATTGTTTAACTCACTATGCTGGGCTGGGGATCAAACCTGTCCTCCACAGCAACCTGAACAGCCGCATTCAGATTCTTTTTTTTTTTTTTTTTGGCTTTTTGGCTTTTTAGGGCCACACCTGCGGCATATGGAGGCTCCCAGGCCAGGGGTCTAATTGGAGCTGTAGCTGCCAGCCTACGCCAGAGGTATAGCAAGACCAGATCCAAGCCACATCTGCAACCCACACCACAGCTCACAGCAACACCAGGATCCTTAACCCACTGAGTATGGCCAGGGATCAAATCCACAACCTCATGGTTCCTAGTTGGATTCGTTAACCACTGAGCCACGATGGGAACTCTCGCATTCAGATTCCTAATCCACTGTACCACCACAGAAATTCCTTGCTCCATATTTTAGAAGGAAGGCTTTCAGCTTTTCACCATTGAATATTATGTTGGCTGTGGGTTTGCCAAAAACAGCTTTTATTATGCTGAGATATTCCCTCTATACCCACTATGGTGAAAGTTTTACCATGAATGTAAATTGAATTTTTTTTTTGCCTTTTCTAGGGCCACTCCCGCGGCATGTGGAGGTTCCCAGGCTAGGGGTCCGATCAGAGCTGTAGCCGCCGGCCTACGCCAGAGCTACAAAAACATGGGATCCAAGCCACGTCTGCAACCTACACCACAGCTCACAGCAACGCCGGATCCTTAACCCACTGAGCAAGGCCAGGGATCGAACCTGCAACCTCATGATTCCTAGTCAGATTCGTTAACCACTGCACCACAACGGGAACTCTATGAATGTAGGTTGAATTTTATCAAATGCTTTTTCTGCATCTATTGAGATGATCATGTGGGTTTTGGCTTTTCTTTTGTTGATGTATCACATTGATTGTGATATCACATTGATTGATTTGCATATGTTGAACCATCTTTTGATCCTGTGATGAATCCAACTTCATTATGGTGTGGGATCTTTTTGATATGCTGTTGGATTCACTTTGTTAATATTTTGTTGAGGATTTTTGCATCTATATTCATCAAAGATACTGGCCTGTAATTTTCTTTTTTGGTAGTGTCTTCATTGACTTTGGTATCAGAGTGATTGTGGCTTCATGGAATGACTTTGAGAGTGTGCCATGCTCTTCAATTCTGTGGAAGAGCTTGAGAAGGACTGGTGTAAGTACTTCATTGCATGTTTGGTAAAATTATTCAGTGAAACCATCCAGTCATGGACCTTTGTTTACAGTGAGTTTTTTCAATTATATCTTCTATTTCACTTCTAATAACGGGTCTGTTCAAATTATCTATTTCTTCTGGATACAGTTTTGGTAGGGTGTGTGTCTAGAAACTTGTCCTCATGGTTCCTAGTCTAGATTGTCCAGTTTGTTGGCATATAATTTTTAATAGTATTCTCTTAAGGGTTTATGTATTTCTGTGCTGTTATCTCTCCTCTTTCATTTCTTATTTTATTTGGGTTCTCTTTTTTTGGTAAGTCTGGTCAGAGGTTTGTCAATTTTGTTTATCCAGTCAAAAAAACAAGCTCTTGGTTTGATTTTTCTATTTTTTAAAAACTCTATATTATTTCTTCCCTGATTTTACTATTTTCTTCCTTCTGCTGACTTTAGGTTCTATTTTTTCTTCTCTGTCTAGTTAGGTGTTAGGTTAGGTTTTTTATTCAAGATTTTTCTTGGGGTTTTGGGGTTTTTTGTTTGTTTGTTTGTTTTAGAAAGGACTGTATTGCTATCAACTTCCCTTTAAGAATTGCTTTTGCTGCATTCCATAGATTTTGTATGGTTGTATTTTCATTGTCATGTTATCAAGGTTTATTTATTTATTTATTGCTTTTTAGGGCCACAACCGCAATATATGGAGATTCCCAGGCTAGGGGTAGAATCAGAGCTGTAGCTGCTGGCCTATGTCACAGCCACAGCAATGAAGGATCTGAGCCGCATCTTTGACCTACACCGCAGCTCACAGCAATGCTGGCTCCTTAACCCACTGAGCGAGGCCAGGGATTGAGCCCACAGCCTTATGGTTCCTAGTCAGATTCATTTCTGCTGAGCCACAACAGGAACTCCTCAAGGTATTTTTAGATTTCCTCTTTGATTTCATCGCTGCCCCATTCAGTTTTTTATTCATGTTGTCTAGTCTCTATTTAATCATTTTTTGTTGTTGTTTCTCTTTCTGTAGTTGATTTCTAGTTTCAGGCCATTGTGGTCAAAAAATCCTTGAAATGCTCTTAAATTCGTTGCAATCTGTTTTGTGTCCTAGTATGTTCCATATGCACTTAAAAGAATGTTTATTCTGGTTTTTATGGGGGTAGGAGGGTGTAATGTTTTAAAAATATCAATTAAGTCTTCCTGTTCTATTGTATCATTTAGGGTTTCTGTTGCCTTGTTGATTTTCTGTCTGGGAGAACTGTCCATTGATATCAGTGGAGTGCTAATGTCTCCTACTATTATTTTATTCCCATCAATATCTCACTTTATGTCTGTTTGTATTTATTTTATATTTTACATTTTATATTTTATGTATTTTGTATTTTTTTATATTTTATATTTTATTTTATGTACTATAGTGCTCCTATAGCGTACATATATGTAAATGAGTATATATCCTCTTCTTAAATCGATCCTTTTATCATTATATAGTGTCCTTATTTTATTTTTCTTTATGGCCTTTGTTTTAAATTCTAGTTTGCCTGATATGAGTATTTCTACTCCCACTTTCTTGTAATTTCCATTAGTATGAAATATTTTTTCCATTCTTTCCTTTCAATCTACGTGTGTCTCTTGACCTAAAGTGAGCCCGTTGTATGCAGCATGTTGTAAGCTCTTGTTTTTTATCCAATCTGGCACTCTTTGTCTTTTTAGTGAAGTATTTATTCCATTGATATTTAAGGTAATTAATGATAAGTATGTATTTATTGTCATTTTAAAACTTGTTTTCCAGTTGATTTTGTATTTCTTCTTTGTTCCTTTCCTTTTGTTTTTCCTTTTGTGGTTTGATGGTTTTCAATTACATATATTGTGCTTGTGCACTCTTTTGTTTTTTTTTGTGAATCTATTTTGTGTTTTTAATTTGTAGTTACCCTGGTTTTCAAGTATGTTTACACTTACTATGTCTACTTACTTTAGACTGGTAGTCATATAAACTCAAACACATTCTTTAAAAAATGCATTTTCTTTCTCCTCTCTCCCACATTTTAAGACCTTGATGCTCTATTTTACATCTTCATCATTATCCTTTTATTGTTCATTGTTGTTATGCTTTCATTAACAAAATTTTTATTACTTTTTTAATCTATGTGCTGGCTTATATAAGTGATCTACAATCTTTTTATTTATTTGCTTTTCTGATTATATATATTTTTTTCTTTCCTATAGACTCTTGCTTCTTTTCTACTTAGAGAAGACCTTTCAGTATTTAGGATAGGTTTAGTATTGCTGCATTCTTTTAGTTTTTCCTCATTTGAGAGATTCTTTCTCTCCTATTCTAAATGATAATCTTGGTGGACAGAGAATCCTAGGTTGCAGGTTTTTCCCTTTTCAGGACTATGAATAGCCTGGCCTGCTATGTCTCTATAGAGCTATTAGCTGATAGCCTTATGGGGGTTCCCTTGTAACTAATTCTTTGTTTTTCTCTTGCTGCCTTTAGAATACTTTCTTTAACTTTTGCCATTTTAATTACAGTATGCCTTGGTGTGGGTCTGTTTATGTTCATCTTGTTTCAGACCCTCTGTGCTTCTTATACATAGATATCGGTTTCCTTATTTAGGTTTGGGAAGTTTTCACCCATAATTTCTTCAAATATATTTTCAATCTTCTTTTTCTTCTCCTCCTGGGATCCCTATTATGCATACACTGGGATACTTTATATTATTCCTTCAGTCCCATTTTTTTCCGTTTGTTTTTCTGTATGCTGTTCTGATTTGGTGATTTTCATTATTTCATCTTCCAGATCACTTATTTGTTCTTCTACATTATTTGATTTCCTATTCATTGCTTTTAGCTTGGTTTTCATGTTGGCAATTATGTAATTTTTGATTGGCTCCTCTTTTAATTTCTAGTTCTTTATTACAGCAATCTACATTTCCATTAATAGCCTTTATTAATTCTTTCAGCATTTTCATTACCTCCTTTTTGAACTTGGGGTCTAGGAGACTTGAGATGTCTGGTTCATTGTTCTTTCAGGGGAAATTCTCTTGTTTTAATTGAGAATGGCTACTCTGCTTTTTCATTTTACTTACATTACTCTGACTATGAATTTAGGAGAAACAGTTATCTAGTGTGGTCTTTAAGGGATATTTTATGTGGGAGTGTCCTTGTGTAGCCTAAATGAGTCTAATATTTTTGGTACGGGTTTTGAGTACAGGTGCCTGCCATTGCTTTCCTCAGGGTGTGCTGGCTATTATCCTCTTAATAGTGGCTGAGAGCACTGTTGTGGTAGCCAGAGCCTGTGCTGGATATTAGGCAGGGCCTCCTCTTTGCCCTGTCATCATCACAGATGGTGGGACTGGAGTGTTCCTGCTGGAGAAAAGCCCCTGAGTAGGAGCTGTTCACCAGGAAGTATGCTCTGTGATGTTTCCTGTCATCCATTGTGTATGCTCACAAAGTACTGCTGTTAGCACTCCCCTCATCACTGCCTCACCCATGGGAATGCTAAAATTCAACTAATTTCCCTCAGGTGCTATGCTCAGAAAGCTCATGGCACAAATCTGCTGAATTCTGGCACATGGACCCAGACCCCAGCCCCGTCTCCAAATGTGTACACCCACAAAGCCCATTGCTGCTGATTTCAGATCTGCCCCAGCCATGGCAGCACCAGTAATCTGCTCAGATGTCCTGCAGGCAATGTGCTCAAGATACTGCTGATGGTGTAAATGTGACAAAGTTGCATAGCCACTGGGAATCAGCTCAGATTTCAAACTTGCTTCTGTGTGTAGGCAACCCACCAGAGCTTGCACACTTCCAGAGCTCACAGATGTGGAGCTGTGCTTGCTGCAAGCACACAGAGAATGAAGCTGCTATGGTAGGGCCACACTTTGCTTTCACATGCACATTAACAATGGGGCTCCTATAGCAGACCCAAGCTCTTAACCACTATGTACTTGTCAGCTTTCTTTCAAGAAGTATTCCACAATTTCTCTAGCTTAACTTACAGCGAGAGCTATGATATGAGCAAGGTTAGAGTGTAGCTCACCAAGCTCTCTGACTGTTTCAGGTGCTGTGCTCAGAAATTATCCCTGCATCGGTGTTAAAGGCACACTTCCTGATGGTTTCTCTCTGCTGATGGCTGAACATGGTAAAGACATGGTAAAGACACTAAGACAGGCCCATTCCTGAGAGATACGGGACTTCTATGATGGGCAACTTTGATTTAAGTACTCCACATTGGCTTTCCCAAACTTCCTCGCAATTAATATGCAGCCTAAGGCTCTTCCACTCAAGTAGTCTTTCTTCCCTCATTCCTACCTTCCTTCCTTCCCCATTCCTACCTTCCTTCCCCTATTCCTTCATTTCTTTGCTCCTTCTTTCTCTGGTTCTTAAGGGACTATCCTGCATGCACTCTGACAGCTCTCCTGGCCTTCCTTTACTCCATCTTCATTTTCCTTCAAAGATGTTTTTCATAATTAATTTCTTATAGGTCCAATCTACTGTATTCACTTCCTAGGGTTACCTTAACAAAGGTGCAGATGGAGAAGCTTATAGCAACATATAACTTCGGTGCCTCACGGTTCCAGAATCTAGAAGTCTGAGATCAAAGTCTCAGCAGGATTGGTTTCTTCTAAGGGCTCTGATGAAAAATATGGTCCAGGCTTCTCTCCTAGCTTTTGGTAGCCTCAGGTGTCCCTTGTTTTATAGACAGTCTCCTTTCTTTGTCTTTACATAATCTTCCTTCTGTACACATCTGTTTTTGTACTTTAATTTTCCTTCTTTATAAGGACACAGTTGTATTGGATTAGGGTTCATCCTAGTGACGTCATTTTAATTTCATTATCTGCAAAGATCCTACTTCCAAAAAAGATCACTTTCACAGGTACTAGGGGCTAGGACTTTGACATAATTGGTGTGTTGGGGGGCAATCAACACACAACATCCATTTCAGTATGTTCTTCTTGGAGGACCTGAGCCACAACAAGGGAATTCAGGAATTTTGGTAAATCTCTTTACATTTAAAACATGCATCACTTTCAGAGTTACCATTTGGCCTAGGTAAATTTTTGATGATGAAAAATCCTATATTCTTAAACCATAAAAAGTGGTAGACATATTTAAATTAATCTAATAGAACATAATTATACTAATTGGATGCATTTAAAAACTGTATCAGAAATACCCCACAATATTAATTTTAACGTATAGCTATTTAAGGTAGGCCAGAGATAGTACACTAATATTATAATTTAAATTTTCCTTTATTTTGAATAATAGTAAGACTTTATTTGGTCTAGATTTGCTTCTCACAAACTGTGTTCCATGGAATGCAATCTTTTTGTGAGATATAATAGATAGTAAAAGTGGCAGGAGGAGTGAAGTGGGGATCACGATGGCAGACTAGAAGGCTACGGATCTCACCCCCTCCTACAAATACATCAAAAATATATCTATTTGGAGTTTCTGCTATGGTGCAGTAGGTTAAGAATCTGACTGCAGTGGCTCAGGTTGATGCAGAGGTGTGGGTTCAATCCCTAGCCCAGGATAGTGGGTTAAAGGATCTGGCATTGCTGCAGCTGCGGCAGTTCAGAGTTAATCCCTGACCTGGGAACTTCCATATGCTATGGATTCAGTCATAAAATTTTTTTGATAAATACATCTACTTTAGGAACAATTTTCACAGAATATCTAATGAATGCTGGCCGAAGATCTCAGATAACCAGAGGTACAAGAGGCTCACCACATAACTGAGTAGGACAAAAGAAAAAGAATCTGCACTCTTGGGAGGGAGCTGTGAAAGATAAAAGTTCCCTCACCCAAGAACCCTCTTTACTGACAGGAGATCAGCTGGGACAGAAAGAGAGCTTCAGAGGCCCAGAAAAGAGTACAGCAGCTGGCTTACAGCAGGCAGAATAGAGAGAGATCAGCACAGACAGTCCTGGCACTTCACTGCCCACCCAAGTCCAAGATGCACACCTGCTGGTGTGCATGGTGGCTGGGTGCTGAAACTGAGCTTTAGGGGACAGGCCTGGGGAGGGGACTCAGTTTGGCTGTGTGAAGACAGCCCAAAAGACCTGGAGCGTGGTCTGGGCTGCAAATGAGGTTCTGTGTCATTTGCCTGTTCCATACTGTTTAGGCTTTAAAAACTTCATAATAAAGAAACCAGTTTTTCCTATGAAGAACAAGGTTATTGATCAGTCCCCCACCAGTTTCCCATCCCTGGGACAAGTGCAAATCCTAGAGATAGACAATTAAAGGATTTCATTCCTCTGCAACCATCAGGTATGGGGATATGTCCTTAGTTGGCCTTATTGTAGTCATTCTCTCTACCCAAGTTCCTAGGGAAGAGGATCTTTTCCTACAAAGGTTGTAAACTATGGGATGTGAAATCCTAAATGTTTCTGTATGAGCAGAGTTCTTCTTGCCCCCACTATTATCAGCTTGTGCCACTCTCTCCCTTATCTACTAACCTTCAGCCAAACAGGCCTTCTTTCATCTTCTGAGATGCTTTTAAGTCCTACTGTGATTGAGGACTTTACCAAGAATGTTCTTTCTTCTTCCCCTGGCCACTCCTGCACTTATTTATCTCATCCTTGCCTACCCTGAGAACTGAAGCACTCTAAAATGCAGAACCATGGCTCCAGTTGTGTCTGCACTTGCTGAAAAATCAAGCTAAGATAGCTGCTTTCCTTCCTAATATAGTTTGAGCAGGGTTTCTATTACTACAGACAAAACTGTTCGAGCTTATACATTTATCATCATCATCACCAGCATTAATGTTTGTTGTTGTTACTGTTATCTATTTGGAGAAAAAAGCCAACCCATCTCTGTAGGAGATATGCATGTGAACTCATTAGCAAACAAGAGAGTAGACTTGATGACAAGTCTGATCTTCATCCAAATAAATGGGTTCAGGAGCTAGAACATCAGAGATGAGCTTTCTTGCTCAGGTTTCACTGCCCTTAACCTTCAGTAGAGCTCATTTTTCACATTCACCAAACCATTTCACTAAACTTTGAGTACTCCATTCATCCATCCACCTAGGTGTCACTGGGAGTGATTTAGAGAGATTGCAAACCTCTGTGCCTTTCCATTGTCCTCAGAACATAAGACAAAATCTAGCCTGAGAGTCCAGGGCAGCATGAACCACAAACACCATGACATTAAATCTAATCTCTATAGGGGGATGAATGTGGTATGGGGAAGGTTGGATGGAACTCATAAGCGAGGGTAAACCCATTAGCACATTCAATCATCTTGGCCACAGTGACTGACTCAGCAATGGACACGTAACCTCAATTTGATGATCAACTTGAGAAACAAAAAATATACATGCTGGGAATGCTGAAACAAAAACCATCTTTCCTGAACAAATGAAATCTCAGGAATTTATGGCAACCACCCTGGGACCCCAAGATGAATCAGCCTCAGGATGCAATTTAAACTGGGGAAGAAAAAGAAGAAATGGAGAAGAAATGCCTGAGTCCCTGTCACATTGTTGAGTTTCTAGATAAGCCTCACTTGGAGTAAGATACTCCTGGACTTTTCGGTTGCTTGAATCAATATATTTCCTTTAGTGTTTAAGCCTGTGTCATAGGGTTTTCTATAATTTGCAGCTAAAGCATCCCAGGAAATTCATTTTTATATACATACTTTTTCTGCAAGAAGAGTCAAATTTTCCATCATATTTTGAAGATATCTGTGACCTCAAAGAATATTTTAAAACCCTAGACTAAAGAATTTCTAAGATTTTCTGCAACATTAGCATTCTGTGATCTTCCAGTTGATTTTGTTTTAAATTCCAAGTTTAGCTGACAATGCATAAAACTAGGCAATATAAAAATATGTTTTCAAATAAAAGTGGGCTTTTCTATTATAAAAAGTAGGCTTATTAGAAAAAATGTTTGAAACTATTAAAAAATTAAAAATAACAGACAGCTACAGTTTATATTTGGGCAGTTATTTTTTTATACATTTTCATGAATAATTTTATGGAAGTTTTAACATGGCAAAGCTCATAATATATACACATATTATTTTTCACCTGGCTTTTTTTCACTTGACATTGTAACATAAACATATCTCCAGATTATTAGAAACCTTTTGTAAACATCATTTTAATGGCTGCATAACTTTCTACTGAGCACTATCTTAATGTGAGACAAACTGAGGTTGTTGCTTATGTGATATTTCCCATTTTTGAAAATGAATTCTTTTTTTTTTTTTTTTAGCTTTTTAGGGCCATACTCACGGCATATGGAATTTCCCAGGCTAGGGATCCAATCCGAGCTACAGCTGCTGGCCCATGCCACAGCTGTAGCAATACCAGATCTGAGCTATGTTTGTGACCTACACCACAGCTAATGGCAATGCCAGATCCTCAACCCACGGAGAAAGTCTAGGGATTGAACCCACATCCTCATGGATTATAGTCGGGTTCGTTAGCCACTGAGCCATGACGGGAACTCCTTGAAAATGAATTCTTGCCTGAATGTAAATGAAGGAATTAGCAATGGTGGAAGTGTTCACTCCTATGGCAGGTCAAGACATGGGGGAATTTGGGGAAGGAGATGAGGAAACACTAGGTCAGTCTTTCTCTCCTCTCTGGGTCATTATCACCTTTCTCTTGTTGCATAATAGCTCCCTCTTGTTCTGAGGTCAACTGAAGCTTATGGCTATTGGTGGGCTTCAAGTTCCATGTCCAGTCACCTGGACAAATTGACTCCAGATAAATCCAGGCTGCAGCTAGCTTGAGTCAGATACTCACTTTTAGCACACTCAGCTCTGTCAGCGTAGAAAGTGTAGGGTACACTGTCACGCTGCACAAAATGCTTGCCAGGAACTCACCACCACTTTGGGGCCTCAGCCCTACTAATCAGAAGAATGAGCAGTAGCCAGAATTTTAAAAAATAAACAAATAAAAGACTGTTTATTTACTCATGATCCTAGAAAACACCCTCAAATTGTTCACCTTAATTAAACAAGTTACAAATATAACCCCACCCTCCCTAAACCCCAGATCTCCAATTTCTCCACTATTCTTTGCACTAAATACCAACCTCTAGAGAGGACTTCCCCAACAACAATTTTTCCTGCAAAAATCCATGCAGTGTTTGCACTAGAAGTTACATTTTTCATTACCATGGGTTGCCTTACTCGTTTTCTGCCCAATTTTTTCAAGACCAGACTTAACTGGGGCTAGTCTATGCTAATTTGCTACTTTATGTGGGCTTTCTTATTTCTTGTCTTTTTTTTTTTTTTTTTGCTATTTCTTGGGCCACTCCCGCAGCATATGGAGGTTCCCAGGCTAGGAGTACAATCGGAGCTGTAGCCACCGGCGTACACCAGGGCCACAGCAACATGGGATCCGAGCCACGTCTGCAACCTACATCACAGCTCACGGCAACGCCAGATCGTTAACCCACTGAGCAAGGGCGGGGACCGAACCCTCAACCTCATGTTTCCTAGTCGGATTCGTTAACCACTGCGCCACGACGGGAACTCCGGCTTTCTTATTTCTAACACAAAACACCTCTCTTTGGGATCTGTCCTGACAAAGAGCTAAAAAGTGAACTTATTCTGCATACTGGATTCATTAAGCTTTTGAGATCTCCTGCCTGCCCCTGCCTGCCCCATGGGTTGGTAAGGTGGAGGAACAGAGGGCAATGTGGGGAGGATAGGTGAGAGTAAAGGAACAGAAGATTTAAGTAACTCCTCTGGGCTCCACTGCATGCCTTGTAAACATTCACCAAGAACTCTCTCAAGTTTACACTATTTTGAAGGGCACAGTTAATACATGTGTACCTCTAAGGAAACATAAAAGAGCGGGTGTAGCCTGTTGTTTCCTGATGTAATCTGTAGCTACCCACATCTCACATATATTAACTGTTCACAGTCTTTATGGCATTGGTTGAAGAGCTTTTCTGCCTTAATAGTCTTCCTTCTCACCAAAATAATAATAATAATAATAATTAGGAACTATATTAGATGTTGTAATGCCACACAAATAAGGCAGCCCAAATGCTAAAGAAGTTTCCAATCTAATGGATGAGCCAAAGGTTACAAAGGAGGTGTAAAGAGATTGACATAGAAAGTGCTAATTCTGAGCTTGGGGTCAGAAATGTTTATGGAGAAAATAAAACTCACTCTAAATCCTTAAGAGTGGATAGGATCTAGATGAGGGGAAATCAGATGGGGTAGGTGTGGAGAAGAGAGTCAAATAAGAGAATAACAAATAAAAATGGAAGTGATGATAAAATAATGGGGCTGTTCAGAGACCACTAGGCTAAGGCATTTGAACTTTATCTTGCAGGTAATGAAAGTCAGAGAAGGTTTTCCAATTACGGAAAAACAGGGTCTTATTTTCACTGGAAGAAAATCACTCTGGAGTCAGTTGAAATGATACATTGTGGGAGAGAGGAGAAATTATTGACACAGACAGCATTTGAGAAGTTGTGTTATGTTTAGGCAAGAATGCCTAGGATGAGAATTTTGGCAGTAACAAAAGAAACAGTAGAAGAAAACTATGACCTAAGCTTTGTACTTATAGCATGCACTTGAAATTGTTCTCCTTTGAGCTGAGGTCAAAGGAAGGAGGGTGTGTGGGCTAGAATATCAGAGAAACAGGAAATAGATCTTAATGAAAGATAGACATACAATTTATTAAAGCTGTATGATGAGGCAGCACTTTGTTAGGTATTTCTGTATATCTCTAGTTTGGTTTAACATGAACAATGTATAAAATCTGAATACTTAATGAGAAGGGAAGTGAGAGAGGGCATCCTTGATGTTGGAAACACCATAAATAGTGGCTCTGAGACTTGCTAAACAGTACTTGTTGGGAAAGCTTAGCAGGTCAGGCTAATTATCTTAAGTAAGACCTAAAATCAGATGGATATGATCAAACTGAAGATTGAGCTTCTTAAACATCCAATAGTGAAGGTTAGATAGGCTGAAGGAGGTTTTGATCCATTGTTTGTTGAGCAGGGTAGTGTGGGGTTGAAAAGGTGTCGTGAGTTATGGTACCTAAGGGTGGTCTGTGATTTATGTCACAAAAGATGATGTCATCTTCTCTACAGTCATTTCCTTTGTCTAGCAAACAATATCTTCCTTACTGTATTGTACATTAGTGGGAACAACATTTGCAACCAAAATTCTTGGACCAATAGTTGAAACAACAGGCCATGAGCAAACTTTTTAACAAAGTCACTTTCTGTCTGTAGCTCTACAAATAAGAAGACAGTGTTGGGCAGAGGGCAAAGTATAGGCTGTTTCTGTAGAGATGCTGGTCATCTTTGCTTAGGCATTTCTCCATGCATAAAATGAGGATTAATTATCTGCCCTGTTCTGGCAAAAGTGCCCAAATGATAGAAAGTGTGTGCAAACACCTTGAAAGCAAAATAGGCAAAATAAACTGCACGTAGTCAAGATATTAGATTCAAAATTTCAATTTGAGTATGTGGATAGCAACTGCAGTGGGAAAAAAGGGCAAAAATAAAACAAAAAAAAGCTTTCCTTGTATACCTAGTATGTGCCAAGCACTATGCTAGAGATTTTACATGCATACTCTCATTTAATTATCCCAAGAATTCTGAGATTTTTATTCCTCTTTTCAGATGAAAATATTGAGACTCAGAGAAGTTAAGGGCCAGGTCCAACATCAAACAGCTAGAAACTGAATGGAATTTGAATCCACGGCAGTTCATATTAGAATTTAATCATGTAAACTTTATGCTACACTGGCTTATAGAATTCTTTTCCTTTTTATTCCAGTATTACTTATAAAAAGATGGAAAATGATTTTTGAGGAAGAGATCTCCCAAATTACTAGAATAAAGCATTTTAGAGATTCAGAATGAGATAGTACCTTGAAGCCAGCCCCTTGATGCTTCATTTCTAGGCATGGCTGATTCAAATCTCTGCAGTGACCTAGTCCAGTAACTACTTTATCCTGCTATATGAAAGATCAGTCTTGCAGACTTCCACAAGGAGGTGTCCATGGAAAATATTAATAGCCAGGTATTTACATGGCTCTGTCACAAAGCAATAAATACCATTAATGGATACGTTAATGGTGCTGCTATAAATTCTACACATCCTGTATCATTAATGAAACTTTCTCTATTTTCTAGATGGTGTCTTTGTGGGAGAGAAGAGATAGTACAGTTCTAATTCTACCAGCGAGCGACAGTATGACCCTGGGAAGGTCACCATCTGTCCAAGTTTCAATTCTCTGACCCATAAGATGGGAACGACAATGGTGCTCACCTCTATGGTAATTCTGAAGATAAAGTAAAATGATACATGGTAAGTATTTATCTTGGTACCAGGAATATGGCCATATTCCTTAACTATTCACTGTTTTAAAGTCATTACTGTTTTCACTAGTGATCCACATACCTGGAGAACCTTCAAGACCCATCCTCCAGCAGCAGAGGTACCTGTTTTATAATCATAAAGTTGTCTCTCTTTAAAAATAAAAAAGAGAGACAAAAAAAAAAGAATGGAGTTCCCATCATGGCTCAGTGGTTGGCGAACCCAACTAGCATCCATGAGGATGCACATTCGATCCCTGGCCTTGGTCAGTGGGTTAAGGATCTGGCATTGCAGTGAGCTGTGGTGTAGGTCACAGACACGGCTCAGATCCTGTGTTGCTGTGGCTGTGGTCTAGGCCAGCGCTGTGGTCTAGGCCAGCGGCTACAGCTCCAATTCAACCCCTAACCTGGGAACCTCCATGTGCCACTGGTGCAGCCCTAAAAGCAAAAAAAAAAGACAAAAAAATTAAAAATAGAAAAGAGGAAATAGTATTTTCTCTACTATCAGTACTTTATCAGAAGTGAAATTTGTATCAAGTATCTCATACCTGATAAATAAAGTAAAAGGAAACCAGGTAACTTGCAATCCCACCACATGTCTGTAAACTGTAGGTGGGGTGTTCATGACCTCAGCACATTATAGATCTTTCAATGAACAAAATGGCCTGACCATTGGATAAACTTCCAGAGACACAGGTGGCACAGACAGCAAGGGCAAAAGGCTTGTTGAGAAGAGTAAATTAGAGTTCTGTCTCTTAGAATGCCCACAGCTCCCCACCACAAAATGCAATCGATTTTGTATTTGCAGTAACACATCCTACAGTTAGCACCATACCCATGACTTCGGATTTCTATAGTTTCTGATGACTTTCCTTTTGGCTCAAAGTACTAATCCATAGGTAGAGAATGATGTTTCATTTCACAGCCAGTTATTTTTGGATCTCAGATTCTCTGAGAATTCTAAGCCATATAACTAATCTGGCAGAGAGCCTGCTTACTGGCTGGGGATAAGGTCCAGAAAAATAGAGCTAAGATAGTAATAGAGCTGTGGTTCTGCACAAGGATTTGAAACTGTCTAAATGTGGATCAGGGAGTGAGGGTGTAGAAACAGAAGTTCTTAGCAGTTGTGAGCATAAAGCATAGCATACTAACTCTGGAAAGGCCTTAGGGAATTTTGTTATTCTAAGTTGGCAAACTGGTGGCCAGCAAGTCAGAATACACAAAAAGGAGAATTTTGTTTTATGCACACAGCCATTAAGATTAATGTGAAAGAGATACTTGCATTTTAAAAATTGGTAATTATAGATAAAAATATAAATGTCTTGGCTTCTCAAAAAGAATGTAAAGATTTTGATAACCCTGAGTCCAATGGCAAAAATATGAGTATCAACTGCCCCTTTCAAGGGTTCTCCACAGTACTCATCATCTCTCAAGTCTTCTCAACATCACATCCAAAGGAGAGTAATCACTTACATCAAGACTGTACTATAATATTTCCTTTAAACATGTTTCATCAAAAGTGGGAAAATACATAGCAATGGCATTCTTTGTAGAACTAGAACATTTTTTTTAATTTGTACAGAAACACCCCAAATAGCTGAATCAATCTTGGGAAAGAAAAATGGATCTGGAAGACACACCCCCAGACTTCAGACTATACTACAAAGCTAGAGTCATCAAAACAATATAGTATTGGCACAAAAACAGAAAGATCTGTGGAATGAGATAGAAAACCCAGAGGTAAACCCATGCACCTGTGGTCCTAATCTATGACAAAGGAGGCAAGAATGCAATGAAAGAAAGACAACTTCTTCAATAAGTGTGCTGGGAAAACTGGATTGCTACATGTAAAAGAGTGAAATCATACCATTCTCTAACACCATACACAAAAACAAACTCAAAATGGATTAAAGATCTAAAAGTAAGTCCTGGTAAACATAAAACTGTTAGAGGAAAACATAGGCAGAACACCCTTTGACATTAATTGCAACAATATCTTTTTGGATTCACCTCCTAGAGTAATGAAAATAAAAAACACAATAAACAAATAGGACCTAATTAAACTTAAAAGCTTTTGCACAGCAAAGGAAAACATAAAAAAGGCAACCATAGATTAGGAAAAAACCTTTGCAAATAAAGCAACTGACAAAGGATTAATGTCCAAAATATACAAAAATCTCAAGGAGTTTTATATAAAAAAACTCAAAAAATGATCAGAGTATCTAAATAGACATTTCTTCAAAGATAGACAAATGGCTGTCTTTGCACCAGTCATCAAAAAGTCTACAAACAATAAATGCTGGAGAGGGTATGGAGAAAAGGGAATGTTCCCGGATTGTCGGTGGGAATGTAAGATGGTGCAACTGCTATGGAAGACAATATGGAGGTTCTTTAAAAAACTAAATAGTGACCTACCATAGGATCCATCAATCCCAATCCTGGTCATGTGTCCAGAGAAAACTATAATTTGAAAAGGTACTTGAACCCCAGTGTTCAATATAGCACTATTTACAATAGCCAAGACATGGAAGCAATCTAAATGTCCATCCATAGAGGACTGGATAAAGAATATACATATATGATGGAATATAATTTTTCAATCCCCTAAATGTATTTGAAGAAATTATGTCTGAAAACCTTCCAATTCTAAAGGAAACAGATATCAAGATACAGGAAGCACAGAGGGCCCCAAACAAGTTGAACACAAACAGGCCCACACCAAGACATATTACAATATAAATGGCAAGAGTTAAAGATAAAGAGAGGATTCTAAAGGCAGCAAGAGAAAAACAAAGACTTAATTATAAGGGAACCCCCATAAGGCTATCAGCTGATTTCTCTACAGAAACACTACAGGCCAGAAGACAGTGGCAAGATATATTCAAAGTTCTAAAAGGGAAAAATTTGCAGCCCAGAATACTCTACCCAGCAATAATATAATTTAAAATAGAAGGAGAAGTAAAGAATTTCTCCAACAAACAAAAAACTAAAAAAGTACAGCAATGTTAAATCCATTCTAAAAGAAGTACTGAAAGGGCTCCCCTAAATAAAAAAAGTAAGAAGATATAGAATTGAGGAAATAACAATTGTAAAGTAATCACTTGAATAAGCCACTATACAGATCTAAAAGGAAAGAAAAAAAGTAATGGAATTTGCAGCAATGTGGATGGACCTAGAAATTATCATGCTAAGTGAAGTCAGTCAGACAGTGAGACACCAACATCCTATGCTATCACTTACATGTGGAATCTAAAAAAAAAGGACACAATGAACTTCTCTGCAGAGCAGATACTGACTCACAGACTTTGAAAAACTTATGGTTTCCAAATGAGACAGGTTGGGGGGATGGGCGCTGTGCTGGGGGTTTGGGATGGAAATGCTATCAAATTGGGTTGTAATGACCATTTTGCAACTATAAATGTAATAAAAATTCATTGAGTAATTTAAAAAATAAGCCAAAGTTGAAAAAAAATCTATGGGATGCCATAAAAACAGTGCTTAGAGGGAAGTTCACAGCAATACTTGCCTTCCTCAAAAAAGAATATCTCAAATAGACAACCCATCACCTAAACCAATTAGAAAAAGAAGAATAAACAAAACCTAAAGTCAGCAGAAGCAAGGAAATCATAAAGATCAGAGAGGAAATCAATAAGCTAGATATTCAAAAAACGATAGAAAAAAATCAATAAAATCAAGAGCTGCTTCTTTGAAAGGGTAAGCAAAATTGACAAACCTCTGTCCAGACTCAAGAAGAGAAGAACTCAAATAAACAAAATGAGAAGTGAAAAAGGAGAAATCTTCACAGATATAGGAGAAATACAAAAAAAAAAAAGAAAGAGAGAGAGAATACTATGAACAATTATATGCCAACAAATTTCACAACCTAGAAGAAATGGACAACTTTCTAGAGACTTACAACCAGCCAAAACTGAATCAAGATGAAACATATCAGTTGAATAGACTGATCACTAGAAATGATATTGAATATGTAATAAAAACACTCCCTACAAACAAAAGCTCAGGATCAGACAACTTCCCAGGTGAATTCCGCCAAACATACGAAGAACTTATACCCATCCTTCTTAAACTTTTCGAAAAGGTTGAAGAAGAAGAAATGATCCCAAAAACATTCTATGAAGCCACCATCACTCTAATACCAAAACCAGACAAAAATACTACCAAAAAAGAAAATTATAGGCTAATATCCTTGGTGAATATAGACAGTAAAATGCTCAACAAAAGTTTAGTAAACCAAATCCAACGAATGTAAAAAAGATCATATACCACAACCAAGAGGCATTCACACCTGGTGTACAAGGATGGTTCAACATATGCAAATCAATCAATGTCATACACCACATCAACAAAAGAAAAGTAAAAAAAACCACATGATCATCTCAGTAGATTCAGAAAAAGCATTTGACAAAGTCCAACATCCATTCACGATAAAAACTCTTACCAAAGTGGGTATAGAGGGAACATTCCTTAACATAATCAAAGCCATTTATGACAGATCCACAGCAAATACAATAGTCAATGAAGAAAAGCTGAAAGCCTTCCCACTAAAATCTAGAATAAGACAAGGATGCCCACTCTCACCACTTTTACCCCATATAGTACTGGAAGTCCTAACCACAGCAATCAGACAAACTGAAGAAACAAAAGGTATCCAAATTAGAAGAGAAGAGGTAAAAGTGTCACTCTATGCAGATAACATGATAGTATACATAGAAAACCCTAAGGATTCCACACAAACACTACTCAAATTGATCAATGAATTCAGCAACATAGCAGGATATAAGATTAACCTTCAGAAATTGGTTGCATTTCTGTATACTGATAATGAAATATTAGAAAAGGAATATAAAAATATAATACCTTTTAAAATTGCACCCCTCAAAAATTAAATACCTAGGAATAAACCTGACCAAGGAGGTGAAAGACTTCTATGCTGAGAACTATAAAACTTTATCAAGGAAATTAAAGAGGATTCAAAGAATGGAAAGACATTCCATGCTGCTCCTAGACTGGAAAAATTAATATTTTAAAATGGTCATACATCCAAAGGCATTCTATAGATTCAGTGCAATCCCTATCAAATTATCCATGACATTTTTCACAGAACTAGAACAATCCAAAAATTTATATGGAACCATCAAAGACCCAAGCAATTCTGAGGAACAAAAACCAGGCAGGAAGCATGACTCTCCCAGACTTCGACATCCCAGTAAACTAAAACCCTGCTTCAGCATGAATACTCTGCAGGGACCACCATGTGTTTTCCAAGAGTTCACTGTGTGTTTTAGAGCATGCTAACCTGTTTTTCTGGCCAAAGGGCCAGTGCAAAATTCTCATGAACAGAGAAAAGACAGCAACTTGTTTTGTGCTTGCTTACTTACTTCTATATCTGGTTTCTAACAGACTTTCTCCAAATATTACTCAATGTGGCAAAGAGGTTTCACAAGTCTAAGAGTCCCGAATTCACCAACAGCGTCAGTGATTTTCCTGCTACCTTTTGTTTTATATTTATTTTGGTAAGCTCTGAAATTTCCTTCTAAAAAGCTCTGGGATATTGTGGCTTTAATTAATTCCCCAGTCTGCAACACTGAGAAACATTTTTTCCCCAAACCCAACATAATTTCTCAGAGCACTGGAAGTGGCGTAACCTGACTAGTGGTAAACACACACCCTAAAAACCTACCTCTGCCCACCCCGCTTCAGTGTAAGCCTGATTCTACTTACTTCTGTAGCTTTCAATCTACATTTCCTGTCCAGCATTGTGTGTTTTAGAGTACTGGATATATTACTGATACTCTGGAGCTGGGATTGAAAATCAGTAATTTTGAACCCACAGTCTTAGCCTCAGGATAATGCTTCAAACCCTCTTCTCAGGAGCAAGGGTGTGGCACAGAGTACTGACCTGGCCCTCTCCTTGACTCCAGCCTGGGAAGAGCTGCAGTCAGTCACTGGCTGGGTCCTTTGGTGTAGGTGACATCTGATTAAGCATCTGTAGGTGCCAAGGCCTGGCTGACATCCAGATCTTTCCTTCTGGCTGGACTTCATTGGCCAAATGTGGCCTTTTAGCTCACATCTGTCGTCCAGGCTGGCCACATACTAGGTACTAGTATTTTGGCAGACTGTAAAAACACCCCCATTACAGCTGTCTCTGTGTGGTCTTGCACATCCAACCCTCTTAATTAGCTGCCTTGCCTTAAGCTCATTAAGAATCTTGCCTTGAAACCCAACAGTATAGTCTTTCCTTTAGAGGCTTTGCACATTTTTCATTATATTTATTCCTAGGTACTTGACAGTATGGTTGTTCCTATAATGAAATCTACTTTAAATTTTTTTTTTCTATTTGTTTCTGGTTTATGGAACTATAACTAGATTTCTGCAGTAAAACTCTGTGGCAACAGGCTTTATAATAATGCAAATTTGGATATAAAGCAGATGGTGTTTGGGTTCTCTGTCTGGCCTCTGTTCTCATAAGACCTGAAGTTTATGTCTTTTGGGGGCAGGAGGAACAGAGTTAGAAAGTGACAGCTTTGGCTTTGTGGCCATGTGAGACTCTTGGGTCAGTATAGAGTCAATTGGGTACAGAATAAATTCCAACATTTTTATTTTGTACTTTGTCAATGCAGATGATCTGAAGTATTTTACTTTACATTCATCTCACCAGAAATGAAGCCTCACATTTCAGTGACTGAATTTTTGGACCACACTTGTAACATGATGGTGGGGTATTGAAGTATACTGATTTCATTACCAGCAATCTTGGCTAAATTTGTTTATTACCTCTAATAATTTGCTACAGATTCTTTAAAATTTTCTATGTCAACTACAAATAATGAAATACTCTTTCCTCCTTTCTTTACACTTTTTCACCCTTATTTCACTTTTTTTTCTTAAAAGTCACTTATTTACAACACATTATCAGCAGTCAAGGGCCATTTTTACTAAAAACAAAAGAAAAAGAGGAAAAGCATGTTCTATTTTCAAATGAACAAACAATGATATGTACATATTGGGGGAGATTATATAATTAGCATGCATTAAATAGTAGCTCGGGAAAAGAAAGTCTTAGAGAAATACATAAATTTTTTTTCTTAAATGAATACATTTAGTTTAATGTGCTCCAAGTATCTTGCTTCTTGGTACTATACTGGCAGGAGACATAAATACACAAAAATTGGCTTTTCAGATAAATAATGAAATGTGACCTGTCTTTTTCTTCAGTTTTATTTTGGTAAAATTATTTGACAAATAAAATTAAAAGATGTAAAGTATACATCATGATGACTTGCTATGTATACATTGTGAAAGGATTCCTCAATGTATTTAATTATCACATCTATCACCTCGCATATTTATCTTTTTTTGGTGAAAACATTTAAATTCTACTCTCAGCAAATTTCAGTGATACAGCAGTGTCATCAACTAGAGTCACTATGTATGCATTAGATCCCTCAGACCTTATTTATCTGATTGCTGAAAGTTTGTGCCCTTTATCAACTTCTTCCGTATCCCCTACTCCTCAGCCCTTACCAACCAGTTTTCTACTCTTTTTCCTAAGAGTTTGAATTGTTTTTAAAAATTCTACATGTAAGTGACATCCTAGAGTATTTGTCTTTTTCTGTCGGGCTTACTGCACTTGGTATAATGCTCTCAAGGTCCATCAAGTTGCCATCAACATCCATTGTGTGTATGTGTACACCACATACACACACAGAGTGGACACTTGATCAACATAGGTTTGAACTGCACAGGTCCACTTACATGCAAATGTTTTTCAATAGTAAATACTGGAATACTGCATGGTCCAGAGTTGGTTCAATCTGTGGATGTGGAAGAACAGCAGATATGGTGGGCCTACTATAAGGCACATGTGGATTAACCCTCTCCATTGGTACATATATGTCTGTATATCTGTATCTCTCTATATATATTTATCTAAAGCATCTTTTTATTTCAGCCACATGCTTGACCTATGAAATTTCCTAGGCCAGGGATCAAATACAAGCTGCAGCTGCAACCTACATCACAAGTGCATTAATGCCAGAAACTTAACCCACTGCACCAGTCCAGGGATCAAACCTGTACCTCAGCAGTGACTGAACTGCCAGAGAGACAATGCCTGGCCCTTAACCTGCTGTGTCACAATAGGAACTCCTAAAACACTTTTTTAATCCAATTGTCTGTTCCTGGACACTTAGATTATTTTGACATCTTAGCTATTGTGATATTGTGCACTATGTTGTGATGAACATGGGGGTGCAGATAGCTTTGTGACATCCTGTTCTCATTTCCTTTGAATATACCCAAAAAGTGTGATAGGTGGATCATAATGTGGTTCTATCTCCAATTCAATGAAGAATATAAACATTCACAGTTAGACTTTCTCATAATGTCACCAATATCAAAGGGAAAATTTCAATATTTCACTTTGTTTGGTCTTTTTTTCAGTGCTGCACCTATGGCACATAGAAGTTCCTAGGTTAGGGGTTCAATTGGAGCTGTGGCTGACAGCCTACACCACAGCCACAGCAACGTCAGATTCAAGTCACATCTGTGACCTATACCACAGCTCCTTAGGGCGGTACGCCAAGTGCAATAAGCCCGACAGAAAAAGACAAATACTCTAGGATGTCACTTACATGTAGAATTTTTAAAAACAATTCAAACTCTTAGGAAAAAGAGCAGAAACGTGATTGGTAAGGGCTGAGGAGTGGGGGATATGGAAGAAGTTGATAAAGGGTACAAACTTTCAGCAGGATCCTTAACCCACTGAGCCAGGCCAGGGATTGAACCCATATCCTCACAGATACTAGTTGGGTTTGTTACCACTGAGCCACAATAGGAACTCCTCAATATTTCACTATTAAATACAATGTTTTATTTAAGTCTTTTATAGAAGCCCTTTATCGAATTAAGAAAGTTGAATAAAGGCAACTTGGTAAATGCAATATGTAAACATAATGTTTCTCATCTTTTTATATAATGCTGGACACAATTTGCTAATACTTTTCCTTGGGATTTTTCCATTTATTGCCATAACCGAGGTTTCTCTGCTTCTTACACTGCCATAGGTTACCTTCACGAAGTAAAGAGTATATATTCTCTTTTTCTATTCTCTGGAAGAATTGATGTAAAGCTACAATTACTTTTTATTGAATATGGATAGTATTCACTAATGAAGCCATCAGGGTTTGGACGTTTCTTTGAGAGAAAATTAAGAAAAATAGCTTTTTTCTTCTTACTTGTTATAGGATTTTCAAGTTTTCAATATCATCTTGTATCCATTTCATTAATTTGTAGTTGCTCAGGAATTTTTCCATCTGTTATAAATTTTCAAATTGTGGCATCAAACCGTAATATCTTCTTGTGGTCTTTTAAAATGATCAGAAGACTCTGTAGTGATGCCTCTTTTATTTCTTGGGGGAGGAGAGTGGCCCCTCAGTATTTGGAGTCCCCTAGCCAGGGATCAGATCTGAGCCGCAGTCCCCACCCAAGCTGCAGCTTCAGCAACGCAGGAGCTTTAACCCACTGTGCCAGGCCAAGAGTCGGACCTGTGTCCTAGCATTCCCAAGAGTGCCCCTAATCCTGCTGTGCCACAGCAGTAACTCCATGATGTCTCTTTTATTTCTTATATTGGCTATTTGTGCCCATTCTCTTATTTCTTGATCAGTTTTACCAGAGGTTATTCATTTATATAATTTTTTTCAAAGAAGCGAATTTTAGCATTGTTGATTTTCTTCACTGCCTGTGTTTTCAATCATTAATTTCTATTTTCTTCCTCTATTCATTTGATACTTTATTATTTATTGCATCTTTCAATTGTATTCTATTTTTTCCAACATTTTTGTCTGTTTGTTCCAGCGGCTATGAAGAGGGGTTTGTTAATATGTTTTATATTGTAAACTAGTTCATTTTTCCTTGTAGTCTGACTTTTTTTTTTCTTTATGGCCATACCTGCAACATCCAGGAACATGGACGTCCTTGGTCTAGGGGCTGAACCAGAGCTATACAGCTGCGGCCTACGCCACAGCCACGGCAACGCCAGATTCAAGCTGCATCTGTGATCTATGCCACAACTTGCAGCAACACCAGATCCTTAACCCACTGAGCAAGGCCAGGGATCAAAGCCGCATCCTCACGGATATTAGTCAGATTCATTTCCACTGAGCCACAAAGGGAACTCCAGAGACCATATTCTTTAGAAGCATGAAAGCATATCTTCAGTTGAATGACGTCTTTTACATTATAAAATGACTTTATCTCTAATAATACATTTATGCCCTAAATTATAGTCTGTCTGATATTAATTTGGCTATACCAGCTTTCTTTTGACTAGCGTTAGCACAGTTTATGCATTTCCATGCCTTTACTTTCTTTTTTTTTCTCTACCTTTATGCTTTAGCACTCTCTCTCATAAACAATTTACAGTGGGATTTATTTTGAATCGTGTCTGAAAATTGGATTCCAGTAAATAAAATTTTCAGTTCAGTTACATTTATATCATTAAACATATATTTAGTTTTGATCAACTGTCTCATTTTGTGCTATTTGTCATATCTGTTCTAGTTTCTCTTTCTTTCCATGTCTGCCTTCTTTTGAAGTAATTTTGTTATTCCATTTTTTTTTAACCTCTGCAAGTTTTGGAGATTATACTGGTTTCTTTTTTAATAGGTATACTAGGAATTAAAATATGAATCTTTAATTTATTAAAATATAATATCAATGAGTTCTTGGGGTGGCACAGTGGTAACAAACCCAATTAGTATCCAGGAGGATGCAGGTTCAATTTCTGGCCTTGTTCATTGGGTTAAGGATCCAGCACTGCTGTGAGCTGTGGTGTAGGCTGGCAGCTACAGCTCTGATTCGACCCTTAGCCTGGGAACTTCCAAATGCCGTGGGTGCGGCCCTAAAAGAGACTGAAAAAAAATCACAAAATCTAATATAAAAAAACTCTATTCTTCCTTACAAATAATTCAGGTAACTTATTTACTACCATCCTGACTTGCATGCATTTTTTATATAATTAGTTCTTTATTTTTAAAATTTCACAATGTATGATTATTGTTTTTGTAAAGTCCACTTACAGGAATAGCTCAAAGGCAGTGTGGATACGGTTCCAGCAAAACACAATAAAGCAGTATTTTGATTCACATGATTTTTGTTTGTTTGTTTTCCAGTACATCAAAGAGTTATATTCGAAAAAAAGTGTTCTGTGGTGGTGCAGCGGGTTAAGGATCTGGCGTTATCACTGTTGTGGGTCAGATGTGATCTCTAGCCCCAGAACTTCCACGTGCCATGGGAATAGCCAAAGGAAAAAAAAATAGTTATATTTAAACTTTACTGTAGTCTACTGAGTGTGTAACACTATTATGTCTAAAAATATGTATATGCCTTAGTTAACAAATAGTGCTAAAGAAATGCTAACCATCACTGAGCCTTCGCTGAGTTGCAAATGCAACATTAAAGACCACTGACCACAGATCACCAAAACAAACATAACTATGAAAAACTTTGAAATATTTCAAGAATCACCAAAATGTGACAGAGACATGAAGTGAGCATATGCTATTGGGAAAATTGTGGTGGTAGACTAGCTCAATGCAGGGTCGCCACAAAGCCTCTCTATGTATATATATATGAAGCTCAATAGTGAGCACAATGAAACATGATATGCCTATATATTTACTCTTTATTGTTTATTTCTTCCTCTATCTCAAAATTTCTATCAGAGTTTCTTTCCTTCTTCTGAAGTTTCTCCCTTAGAATTTACTTTCAGTGGGGTGTGAGGGTAGCAAACTGATTTGGTAAAGAGCGTGTAACAATATTTAAATGCTGCTTCCACTTTTTAAAGATACTTCCTTGTAACAAAGAAGATAGCATGTCACTGGCTTCCAGCTTCCCTTTTGTTGTTAAGATGTCCCCTTTCACTCCAGCAAAAGGGAAAGCAAACTATACCCCACAGACAAATCTAGCCTATAAACTGTTTTCATCATGAAGCGTTACTGTAATACAGCTAAGATCATTCACCACATATCACCTGTGTCTTCCCTCACACTAACGGCAGTTGAATGCTTGTGACAAAGACCATATGGCCCTCAGAGTCCCAAACAATTACTTTTTGGTTCTTTTTAGAGAAATTTTGATGACCCCTTGCCTAACATCCACTCCCTTTGAGGTCATTTTCATGGGCTTCTTTGAAGATTTTTATTTTTCTGTGAACTTCTCCATGTTTATTACAATATCATTTTTTCTCCATGTTTATTACAGTATCAATTTTTTTTTGTCTTTTTTTTGCCATTTCTTGGGCCACTCCCGCGGTATATGGAGGTTCCAGGCTAGGGGTCCAATCGGAGCTGTAGCTGCCAGCCTACGCCAGAGCCACAGCAACACAGGATCTGAGACACGTCTGCAACCTACACCACAGCTCACGGCAATGCCGGATTGTTGACCCACTTAGAAAGGGCAGGGATCGAACCCACAACCTCGTGGTTCCTAGTCAGATTCGTTAACCACTGCGCCACGACGGGAACTCCTACAATATCATTTTTCAACTTATCCTGTATAAAATTTTTTGAATATCCTGACTCTGTTAGTTGAGATATGTTGTTGGTCCTTAAAAATTCTGAATTACTTTCTCTGATAGTTATCTACTTATACATATAAAATTCACTAATAATTAGTTGTTAAAATAATACACATTTATGTTTCACAGTTTCTGCTGGGAGTAAATGAAAAGGTGGCTTAGCTGAACAGTTCTGGATCAGGATCTTTCATAAAAGATTTCACACATCGGCTGAGGCTGCAGTCAACTAAAGTCCTATTGGACCTGGAAGCTTTAATTTCAAAGTAGCTAATTCACATGTCTGGTAAGCTAGTGCTGACTGTTAGTAGAAAGCCTCAGTTCTCTTCAAATTAGCCTCTACATACAGCAGAGTATCCGCATGACATGGCAGCTGGTTCCTACAGAATAATCAATCCAGGAGGAAGAGAGCTAGGCAGAAGTCACTCTTTGAATGACTTCATTTTAAAGGTCACACAGTATTACTTATACCACATTCTATTCATTAGAATCAACTCACCCAACACAGGCTACATGCAAAAAAAAAAAAAAAGGTGAATTAAGCTCCACCTGGTAAAGGGAGGGTATAAAAGAATATTAACAGAGTTGAAAACCACCATATTATCCTTTATAACATCTTCCTCACTCCTATTATCTCTCACTCCGTTCTTTCTCCCTGGCATTCCAAATAAATCAAGGTTGAGCCTGATGACTGTATCTATGCCTTTTACCTTCACTTCTGTATTTTCTATCTTTTTTCTCTTTATACACTATTGGTAACTTCCTCTGACCATCTTCTAGTTTATTAATTCTATCATCACCATACCTGACTTGTTGTTAATTACAACCACTCAGATTTAAATTTTACTGAAAATTTCAATTTTTTAGTTCAAAAACAAATTGTTTCTAAAGGAAGGCAGCCAAGTTGACATAGCAGGAAGACCCTAAACATATCTATTCCCACAGATACACCACAATTGTAACTACTTACAAAGCACCTATCTATGAGAACAAAATGAAACCTAGCATAAAAGATTTTCCATGACCAAAAACATAAATAAGGAATCATAATGAGATAGAATCAAAAGCAAGCTGGGTAGGTATACTTATATCAGACAAAATAGAATTTTTTTTTTTTCAACGTAGTTTTTATATATTGCTCATCCTAGAATCACATTTCTTTTCAGTTAGAGCTATTTGGTTTCAAATTTTTTTTTTGAGCTTTTGTTTCTTCATTTTTTTAATGAATTTTTTTACATTTACAGTTGCACAATGATCATCACAGCCCGGTTTTATAGTATTTCCATCCCCAAACCCCAGAACATCCTCCCACCCCCCCCAGCCTGTCTCCTCCAGAGACCATAAGTTTTTCAAAGTGTGTGAGTCAGTATATGTTCTACAAAGAAGTTCATTGTGTACTTTTTTTAGATTCCACATGTAAGCGATAGCATAGGCTATTGGTGTCTTACCGTCTGACTGACTTCACTTAGCATGATAATTTTTAGGTCCACCCATGTTGCTGCAAATGCTGTTATTTCTTTCCTTTTAATGGCTGAGTAGTATTCCATTGTGTATATGTACCACATATTCTTTACCCACTCCTTTGTCAATGGACATTTAGGTTGTTTCCAT
Organism: Phacochoerus africanus; assembly: GCF_016906955.1. Classification (NCBI taxonomy): domain Eukaryota; kingdom Metazoa; phylum Chordata; class Mammalia; order Artiodactyla; family Suidae; genus Phacochoerus; species Phacochoerus africanus. The sequence continues at coordinate 12,224,400 of NC_062544.1, read as the reverse complement.
GTCTTGGCTATTGTATAGAGTGCTGCCATGAACATTGGAGTACACGTATCTTTTCAAGTCATGGTTTTCTCTGGATAGATGCCCAGGACTGTCAGTGCTAGATCAAATGGTAATTCTAATTTTAGTTTTCTGAGGAATCACCATACTGTTTTCCACAATGGTTGCACCAATTTACATTCTCACCAACAGTGTAAGAGGGCTCCCTTTTCTCCACACCCTCTCTACCATTTATTGCTTGTAGACATTTTGATGATGGCCATTCTGGCCAGTGTAAGGTGGTACCTCAGAGTGGTTTTGATTTGCATTTCTCTAATAATGAGTTTTTTGGCCATCTGTATGTTGTCTTTGGAAAATTCTGTTTAGATCTTCTGCCCATTTTTTGATGGGGTTTGTTTTGTGTGTGTGTGTGTGTGTGTGTGTGTATGGTATTGAGCTGCAGAAGGTGTTTATAAATTTTGGAGGTTAATCCCTTGTCGGTATCTTCATTTGCAAATATTTTCTTCCATTATATGGGCTGTCTTTTTGTTTTGTTTAGGGTTTCCTTTGCTGTGCAGAAACTTTTAAGTCCCATTTGTTTATTTTTGTTTTTATTGTCATTACTCTAGGAGGTGGATCTGAGAAGACGTTGCTATGGTTTATGTCGGAGGGTGTTTGGCCTATGTTTTCCTCTAAGAGTTTATACCATCTGGTCTTATATCTAGGTCTTTAATCCATTTTGAGTTTATTTTTGTGTATGGTGTTAGGAAGTGTTCTAATTTCACTCTTTTACATGTGGCTGTCTAGTTTTCCCAGCACTACTTATTGAACAGGCTGTCTTTTCTCCATTGTATATTCTTGCCTCCTTTGTCAGAGATTAGTTGACTATAGGTGTGCAGGTTTAATTCTGGGCTTTCTATCCTGTTCCACTGATATATATTTCTGTCTTTGTGCCAGTACCATATGGTGCTGTAGCTTTGTAGTATAGTCTGAGGTCAGGGAGCCTGATTCCTTCAATTCCATTTTTCTTTCTCAGAATGGCTTCGGCTATTCTGGGTTACAATTTTGTGCTTCCAAACAGACTTTAAAATATGTTTTTCCATGTCTGTGAAAAATGTCCTTGGTAATTTGATAGGTATTGCATTGAATCTGTAGATTGCCTTGGGTGGTATAGTCATTTTGATAATATTGAGTCTTCCAATCCAAGAGCATGGTATGTCTTTCCATCTGTTTGTGTCACCTTTGATTCTTTCATCAGTGTCTTACAGTTTTCAGAGTACAGGTATTTTGTCTTTTTAGGTAGGTTTATTCCTAAGTATTTTATTATTTTTGATGTGATGGTAAAGGGGATTATTTCCCTAATTTATCTTTCTGATCTTTCACTGTTAGTATATAGAAATTCAGTCTATTTCTGTGTATTAATTTTGTATCCTGTGACTTTTCCAAATTCATTGTTGAGCTCTAATAGTTTTCTGAAAGCATCTTTAGGATTTCCTAGGTATAGAATCATGTCATCTGCAAATAGTGATAGTGTTATGACAACACAAGCCTACCTCAGGAAAAATATCTATATATCTAAACTTACACATAAAAGAACTTGAGAAAGAATAAACCAAACACAAATTTAGCAGAAGAAAAGGCATTCTAAAGATCAGAGTGAAATAAATGAAATAGAGGCTAAAAATATTAAAAATAAATAAAACCAATAACTCCTTTAAAAGGTAAATGAAACTGATAAATCTTTAGCCAGACTCACCTAGAAAATAACACAGAAATGAAAAGTTAAGTTACAACCAACACCACAGAAATAGAAAGGATCATAAGAGATTATTATGTATAATTACATGGCAATAAAATGGATGATGCAGAAGAAATGGTTAAGTTCCTAGAAATCTACATTCTTCCAAGGCTGAAAAAGAAGAAATAGAAAATATAAAGGGATTGATTATTCGTAATGGAAATCAGTAATTTAAAAAATTCCCCAAAACAAAAGTCCAAGACTAGATGACTTCACAGGTGAATTCTACCAACCATTTAAAAGATTAATACCTATTCTTCTCAAACTATTCCAAAATGTTGAAAAGGAAGGAATGCTTCCAAACACATTCTATGAGGCCATTACCACCCTGATACCAAAAACTAGACAAAGATACTATGAAAAAAAGGAAAATTGCATATCAATATCCCTGATGAACACTGATGCAAACATCTCCAAAAAAAAGTATTAGCAAACCAAGTTAAATGATATATTAAAAGGATCATATACTATGATCAAGTGGGCTTTATCACAGGTATGCAATGATGCATCAATATTTTTACTCAGTCAATGTGAAACACCACATTAACAAATTGCAGAATAAAAAAATCATATGATCATCTCAAAAGAGGCAGAAAAAAGCGTTTGACAAAATTCAACATCCATTTATGATAAAAACTTTCCACAAAGTGCCTAAAGAGGAAACATACCTCAACATAATAAAATCCATATATAACAAACACAGAGCTAACATCATCCTCAATAGTGAAAACCTGAAAGCATTTTTTCTAAGATCAGGAATAACATAAGGGTGTTCACTCCTACAACTTTTGTTCAACATGGTATTGGATGTCCTAGCCTAAGCAACCAGACAAGAAAAAGAAAACACATCTTTTGGAAAGGAAGAAGAAAACCCATCACTGTTTTCAGATTACATAATACTATAGAGAGAAAATCCTAAAGACACCACCAAAAAACTAGTAGAATAAATGAATTCAGCAAAGTGGAAGAATGCAAAAATAATATACAGAAATCTATTGCTTTTGCATACACTAATAATGAACTATCAGAAAGATAAATTAAGAAAGTCATCCCATTTACAATTACATCAAAAAGAATAAAATGACTAGGAATAAATCTAACTAAAGAGGTAAAAGGCCTTTACTTGGAAAACTATAAAACATTGATGAATGAAATCGAAAATAACACAAACAAATGGAAGGATATGTTAATGTCATGGTTTGGAAGAACTGATATTGTAAAAATGACCAGGGTACCCAAGGATATCTAGAGATTCATCAAAATACCAGTGGTATTTTTCACAAAACTAAAACAAATCTAAAATTTGTACAGAAACACAATAAAACCCTCAATAACGAAAGAAATCTTGAGAGAAAAGAGCAAACCTGGAGGTATAACTCTCCCTGATATCAAATTACAGGAATATTTTGTTTTACTGCACTTCACTTTATTACACTTCAATGATATTATATTTTTTTATAAATTATAGGTTTGTGGCAACCCTATGTGAAGCAAGTCTATTTGTGTCACTTTTGCAATAGCATTTTTTCACTTTGTGTTTCTGTCACATTTTGGTAATTCTCATAAAGTTTCAAACTTTTTCATTTTTAGTATTTGTTATGGTGTTCTGTGGTCAATGATCTTTGATGATACTACTACAACTCACTGTTCAGATTATGCTTATCATTGTTCAGCAATAGTGTACATTCAGGAAATATAAGGCTACTGCACACTTAATAGACTATAGTATAACTTTTGTATGTACATTTTTTTTTAAGTGAGTGAATGCTCCAGGGACCTCTCCTGCCTGGATCAAGCTCTGCCATCATCCTCTGTAGCTTCCTGAAATATGGAGTCAGCCTGGACCAGTGATTTTCCCAGCAGCTCATATGTGTTTGACCCACGGATGTCATGATGGAAAGCAACAAGTTCAATCTTGTAGACATCATCCCCTTGTTGTGGGAGAGGATTTACATCAACGACCAAAAAATTTGTGACTTTTTATCACAATATTCTCTGTACCTGGCAGTATAGACCAAACCCACAATCTCTCTGAGGTATGCCTATATACTATAAAGCTACAATAATCAAAACAGTATGGTACTGACACAAAATCAGAGACATAGATCAGTGATACAGATACACAGAATTATACCCACACTTACATGGTCAATTAACTTACAACAAAAGAAGCAAGAAAATACAAAAGGGAAAAGACAGCCTCTTCAGTAAATGATGCTGGGAAATCTGGACAGCTACATGTAAAAGAATTGAACTAGACTTCTTTCTCATACCATGTACAAAAATAAACTCAAAATAGATTAATAACTTTAAGACTTGAAAACATAAAATTCCTTGAAGAAAACATGGGAAAAATACTCTTTAACATCAGTTTTAGGGTTTATTTTTTTTGGATGTGTTTCTTCAAGCAAAAATAAATAAATAAATAAAGCAAAAATAAGCACATGGGACCTAACTAAACTAAAAAGATTTTGCACAGGGAAGGAAACTATCAATAAAACAAAAAGACCACCTACTAAATGCGAGAATATACTGTAAAAGTTATGTCCAATAAAGAGAGAAGGAGCAAAATATACAAAGAACTCACAAAACTCAACATCAAAGAAATAAAACCTCATTTTAAAAAATGGGCAGACACTCTTGGGCATCTATCCGGACAAAACTCTACTTAAAAGAGACACGTGCACCCGCGTGTTCATTGCAGCACTATTCACAATAGCCAGGACATGGAAACAACCCAAATGTCCATCGACAGATGATTGGATTCGGAAGGTGTGGTATATATACACAATGGAATACTACTCAGCCATAAAAAAGAATGACATAATGCCATTTGCAGCAACATGGAGGGAACTAGAGAATCTCATACTGAGTGAAATGAGCCAGAAAGACAAAGACAAATACCATATGATATCACTTATAACTGGAATCTAATATCCAGCACAAATGAACATCTCCTCAGAAAAGAAAATCATGGACTTGGAGAAGAGACTTGTGGCTGCCTGATGAGAGGGGGAGGGAATGGGAGGGATCGGGAGCTTGGGGTTATCAGACACAATTTAGAATAGATATACAAGGAGATCCTGCTGAATAGCATTGAGAACTTTGTCTAGATACTCATGTTGCAACAGAACAAAGGGTGGGGGAAAAATGTAATTATAATGTATACATGTAAGGATAACCTGACCCCCTTGCTGTACAGTGGGAAAATAAAAAAAAAATTATAAAAAATAAATAAATAAATAAATATGTAAAATAAAAAAATTCTCTGCCCATTTTTTTACTTTTTATTTTTATTTTTATTTTTTTTATAATTTTTTTTATTTTCCCACTGTACAGCAAGGGGGTCAGGTTATCCTTACATGTATACATTATAATTACATTTTTCCCCCAGCCTTTCTTCTGTTGCAACATGAGTATCTAGACAAAGTTCTCAATGCTATTCAGCAGGATCTCCTTGTAAATCTATTCTAAGTTGTGTCTGATAAGCCCAAGCTCCCGATCCCTCCCCCTCCCCTCCCCCTCCCCCTCCCATCAGGCAGCCACAAGTCTCTTCTCCAAGTCCATGATTTTCTTTCTGAGGAGATGTTCATTTGTGCTGGATATTAGATTCCAGTTATAAGTGATATCATATGGTATTTGTCTTTGTCTTTCTGGCTCATTTCACTCAGTATGAGATTCTCTAGTTCCCTCCATGTTGCTGCAAATGGCATTATGTCATTCTTTTTTATGGCTGAGTAGTATTCCATTGTGTATATATACCACACCTTCCGAATCCAATCATCTGTCGATGGACATTTGGGTTGTTTCCATGTCCTGGCTATTGTGAATAGTGCTGCAATGAACACGCGGGTGCACGTGTCTCTTTTAAGTAGAGTTTTGTCCGGATAGATGCCCAAGAGTGGGATTGCGGGGTCATATGGAAGTTCTATGTATAGATTTCTACGGTATCTCCAAATTGTTTTCCATAGTGGCTGTACTAGTTTACATTCCCACCAACAGTGCAGGAGGGTTCCCTTTTCTCCACAGCCCCTCCAGCACTTGGGCAGAGAATTTGAATAGACATTTTTCCAAAGAAAACACACAGATGGACAACAGACACTTGAAAAGATGCTCAACAAACTAATCATCAGGGAAACAAATCAAAACTACAATGAGATATCACCTTACACCTGTCAGAACTGCTATCATTAAAAAGCCAATAGATAACTGTTGGCAAGAATGTGGAGAAAAAAAAATCCTTGTGCACTATTGATGGGACTGCAAGTTGCTATAGCCATAGAGGTTTCTCAAAAAAATAAAAATAGCACTACATTATGATTCAGCAATTTCACTTCTGGGTATTAGGCTGAAAATAGAAAACACTAATTTGAAAAGATATTTGCACGCTGATTCTCATTGCAGCATGATTTACAATAGCCAAGATATGGCAGCAACCTTAGAGTCTATTAAAAGATGAATGGATAAAGAAGATGTGGTATATACATACATACAATGGAATATTACTGAGATATGAAAAGTCTTCCCTTATGTTGCAACAGAAGAAAGGCTGGGGGAAAGATGTAATTATAATGTATACATGTAAGGATAACCTGACCCCCTTGCTGTACAGTGGGAAAATTTAAAAAAAAAGGAAAAAAAAAAGAAAAGTCTTCCCATTTGTAAAAATCTGAATGGATCTAGGGAGTATTACACTAGGTGAAATAAGTCAGACAAAGAAAGACAAATGCTGTATGACCTCACTTATATGTTAAGTCTAAAAAACAAAACAACCAAATGAAAACAAAAACAGACTCAGATATTGAACAAACAGGTGGTTGCCAGAGTGCAGGCAGTGGGGCAGGGGCTGTGGGCAAATTTTTTGAAGGGGAATAAGAAGTATAAACCTCCAGCTATAAAATAAATCAGACATGGGATGTAATACACAGCATAAGGAATATGGCCAATAATATTATAATAACTTTACTTGGGGACAGATTGTTACTAGACTTATCATAGTGATCATTTCACAATGTACACAGACATCAAATCAGTATATAGTACACCTGAAACTAACATAATATTATATGTTGATAATATTTCAAAAATAAATAAAGAAAATAATGAAAATAGGTGAAAAATCATTTCTATATGTTCTGTTTGGTTCATTTCCAGACTTACTATAGCTCCACAATTTTTTATTCCTTACACATAACTTTAATTTTGTATTATATCTCTTTAAATATAATCAGAAATGTTGTTTTCAGATCCCTCTCTGTTAGCACCAATATCTGAAGTCTTTATGGGCTTACTTCTGCACTCTGATGATTTTTGAGAGCCTAATCATCTCATTGTCTGCCTCTTTGAGTATATTGAGCATTGTACTTGAAAAACTGTTTTGCTGTGCCATGTACCTGGGGACCACTATGAGTTCAGGAACATCTTTAATCAAGTTCAGTGTTTGAGACTCCCTGAAGACTCTAAGATTCACTCCCTGATTTTAACTCCTCAAAAGAGTTTCCCCAATTCTTTGTTCTCTTCCCACAGTGGGCAGAGCCTTTGGGAGCTGCAGGTGCATATCGTCAGAGGATTAATTAGACTCTCACCTTTTAAGTGCCCTCATATTTTATGTCCACTGTATCCTACAGAGTGGCCATATAGCCTCCCTGAGAGAGCACGGTAAGTAAATGTTAGAGTGGAGAATTGAACCAAGACTTTTGTATTCCCCTTATGCCATGTTTGATCTCCACAATCAATAGTGGATAATGTTACAGTGATGATGAAGGTACTGTCTTCTTTCCCTTCTACCACAACACAACTTCCAGGGAAGTATTTTACTTAGCATTGTTAAGTTACATAAGAGCCCGGATATTCTAAAAGAGCAACCCACAGATGCTGAAAGCAGAAGCACTGCCTTCTGCTATCTGGACTGTCTGGTCAGAAGCAAAACCTCAGCTCGAGTAACTCAAGAGGTGATAGCTGACTAGTGGGAGAATAGCTGTGTACCTTTTGAGTTAGTGCTGCCACAGTCACAGAAATGTCATGGCACTGTCTATAAAATAACTGGGCATTTTTTTCATGATGCATGTCAGCAGGGCATCTGATTGATACACTGCATTGTTTTCAATCACAGTTTTATGAGGCTGACATTAAATACTGAAAACTGAGCTATATATTTAAAATAGTAATTAGTATGAAGCAGCCTCCGTACCTTCTCCCCTGTGAAAGTTTTAAAGTAAACCAAGGATGATGAATATTTAATGTACTGTACCTCATTGTCATCTGATAATAAGATTTGTTATAGGGTTATAAAATGTTATGTTAAGTTCTTACAGCACATCATTAATATTGTAAAATGTAGCTGGGCTCCCAAGCCGAGCTGCCTGACCAAAAAAAAAAAAAAAGAAAAGAAAAAAAACAAAAATAAGTGCTATCAACCATTTTCTCCAAGAGCTTAGAAGATAACCAGCCAAGAGATGAGAAGATGTATTTGAGAGTTGGATGCATTCATGAAGCAATAAAGAGGAAAAAAAGGAAGAAGACAATGAAAGAAGGAAAAGTGAACCAGGGGAGTTCCCGTCATGGCGCAGTGGTTAACGAATCCGACTAGGAACCAAGAGGTTGCAGGTTCGGTCCCTGCCCTTGCTCAGTGGGTTAATGATCCGGCGTTGCCATGAGCTGTGGCGTATGTTGCAGACGCGGCTCGGATCCCGCATTGCTGTGGCTCTGGCATAGGACGGTGGCTACAGCTCCGATTCAACCCCTAGCCTGGGAACCTCCATATGCCGCGGGAGCGGCCCAAGAAATAGCAACAACAACAACAACAAAAAAAGACAAAAGACAAAAAAAAAGTGAACCAGGGAAAGGAAGGAGGGGGAAGGAGCAAGAAAATAGGGCAAATAGAAGAGATAGAGAGTGGTTAGGTGCAGGATGTATCCAGCTGAAGTCTGGTTGGAAAGAATGTTAAAGGTCTTTCCCCCATGGAGACTCTAGGATTCCAGGTTCCCTCGCTATCTCTATATGCAACTTTTAAAAATGCCACTTTGGCATAAGATTATTTTGAGCTAAGGGCAAAAGCAGACTTAGAAGAACTCTCCGCCTTCCCCTATATCTGCCTAAAAGCGGGACATAAATTTCCTGTGTGAAGATGTCCGCCTTCATCTCTACCAGGAAAAGAACAACCCTTAGCACAGAGACAGATGGCACCAAAATGAGTCTGCCTAAAAAATCCTTACTAAATAACCCTTTCTATCATTAGTTTCTCCCACCTATTTCCTCATCACCTTGCCACAGTTTATGACTCCTAAAACCCAAAACCCCTTTCCTTTGTCTAGTCACATCTCCTTCTGTTAAAATGGTAAATAAGCCCACTAGTCTAACCACTTCTTTGGGGTTTGCTGCTTCTCTGTGAAGCTCCCAATCACAAAAAAATTTAAAATATTTACATCAATAAAAATGTGTGTTTTTTTCTCCTGCTAATCTTTCTTTTGCCAATTGAATTGGCAGACTCCAGTCTCAAACCTCAAAAGGTAAAGATTTTCATCCCCAATCCTCACGGTCAAAAATTTCAACAGCCATAGGGATCTCAGGAGGCCATTGATTTCCTCTTGTGAATCCTCTGAAAGAATCCAATGCCTCTCCAGAAAAATCGCTGCTGTCTACAGAGTAAATAAAGTATCACTTGGCAACGGTAGTCGAGAGTTTAGACACTGTTGTTTACTTATAGTCCATTCTTGTCAATCACAGACACAGGACAAATTGTTAGAAGGGATATCAAAATCTAATTTAGCATCACAGGTTTTCAAACCATTAGCATCAGAAGGGATCTTGGCAATCACAATAGGTAGTTAGGGGTGTGACCTTATAAGATAGATAAATTCATGTTTGATTTCTACTGTGTACTAGCTTTATGTCCATAAACTTTCTGGGCATTACTATTCTCCTCTAGATGGTCTGTGGTTAATATCTGAAGAAATGCAAGTCACATTCTTAGCACAATGACTGCATATTTTAAATACTAATAAATAAGAACAAGGGTGTTAACAGTTTTGACAGAGGAAGAAGAGGAAAAATCACCCAATTCAGTCTCTTACCCATAAGACAATTGAGAACCAAGGTGATGAGAGAGCTTGTTAGAGACAATACAGCCCACCAGTGCTGAAACTAAAAGCAGAGCAAAAATATTTTCCATTTTAAGTACAATGACCCTTGAACAATGTGGGGGTTAAGATAGCCAATTCACACAGTTGAAAATTCACATATAAGTTGACAGCTGGCCCTCCACATCTATGGATCCCCATCTGTGGATTCAATCGACCACAGAATGTATAGTACTGCAGTACATATTTAATGAAGAAAATGTATACAAGTGGGTGCTTGCAGTTCAAACTCGTGTTGTTCAAAGGTCAGTGGGAACGGTATTGTAGGGGGAGCAAAATCTGCCACCCCAAAACATGACTCCTTACCATGAAGATTATATTAGGCTGGTTGTTTTTAGGAAACAAATGGCTCAGGAAGAGGCTGTACCTCCTCCCCCTTACATCCCTAAAATAGTTTAGACAGAGGGTCTATTTAGGAAAAGGGCTCTTACCAGAGCTACCTACACCATGAACATCGTATGTTGGACTGGGGGAAACTTAGCAAGGCTGGTGTGATCGATGTCTTCTCTATGTCCCACTGTCTCTCCACAGGCCATCAAACATTTTTTTCCTTTGATTTGCACTTTGAGTTTTTGATTTTTTAAGATTTTTATTTTTTATTATAGTTGATTTACAATGTTCTGTCAATTTCTGCTTCACAACAAAGTGATTCAGTTTTGCATGTACACACATTCATTTTCTCACATTATCCTCCATTGTGTTCCATCACAAGTGACTAGATATAGTTCCCTGTGTGATACAGTAGGATCTCATTGCATATCTACTTCAAATGCAATAGTTTCCATCTACTAATCCCAAACTCATAGTCCATCCCACTCCCTCCCCCTTGTCAACCACAAGACTGTTCTTCATATCCATAAGTTTGTTTCTTTTCTGTAGATATGTTCACTTGTGCCTTATATTAGATTCCGGATATAAGTGATATCATACTCTATTTGTCCTTCTCCTTCTGACTTACTTCACTTAGTATGAGAGTCTCTAGTTCTATCCATGTTGCTGCAAATGGCACTATTTTGTTCTTTTTTATGGCTGAGTAGTATTCCATGATGTATATACAGTGCATCTTCTTAATCCATTCATCTGTCTACTATCTTCCTATGAATTGTTTTCCTCCCCTTTGAGGGTCCCAAGCCCTTAGCCTTTTCTCGTTCTTTCCAATGATACATAAGCCCCTAGTGTCTAACTTGCCCTTGGGTTGCATTTTTCATAGGAGGCTCCATACCTTCCTAATTAAATTTAATTTTCTCCTGAGAATCTGTCTCATGTCAACTTAGTTTTTAGACTAGCCAGAAAAGCCTAGAAGGGCAGAAAAAAATGTTTTCCCTTCCCCAACAGTATATAACACTTATTATGTACCCATTCTAGCATTAGATGCCTTGGGATCAATATAAAAGAAATATAAAACATCATCTTTAACATTAAGGAATAAAATTTATCTATTGAAAACCAAGAGATTAATATAAAATTGATGCCATGAATTACATTTATGTGGTGAGAAATATTACAGAAATTAAATACGTCTCCTAAAAGTTTATGTGACTGAGAGGAAATTCTTATAAAATGGCAGAGTAGAAAATAAAATTATATGTAGATATATAAAGAGAAAAAGAAAACAAGATTAGAATAAAATATATCAAAATAACAGCAGAGATTTTTCTCCAAGTAGTGAGTTTATAAAGTTTTCTCTTTCTTCATACTTTTTCTATACTTTCCAAGTTTTCTATAAAGGTACATATTACTTTTCAGAATTATAAGAAAGATAAACTTTCTCTTGCCAAAGAAACTTTATATATAGTGGGGCTTCTATTCATAATAGCAACTACATCATAAGTACCCAGGAAGAAAAATTTAAAGGAGTTTACAAGACCTACATGAAGAAAACTAAGCCTTAGTTCATTATCATATTGTATTAATTCCAACATATTTTTTCTATAACTTGGAAAATTTCCTTGAAAACTTGTCTAGAAGAATACAAAAACTATAAGAGTCATAAGAAATAATTTCAGCCTGGTCAATCTTCTGATTGACCAGGCTGAAACAGATGGATGATAGCTAGTGTTGGCATTTTTGGTAAACTTGTAAATTAATGCTACCTTTCTGGAAGACAGTTTGGCAATATACATTAATACGTCAAAGGGATGTTCTCTATGACCTTGTGATTCTCAATGCAAGTAATTTCAGGAGCTAATCAGATTAAGAGTACAAAGAGGTTCAGATAAATGTTACTTTGCTCTTACAAAGTGAATTTAAAACATAGAAACAATCTAAACTATCCACCATACGATATTTACTAAATAAATTATAGTTCATCTATACAAAGAAATTGTATATAGCCACTAAAAATGATATATATCTAAATTAATGGCATCTTGTTCACTGAAAGGAGAAATTAAAAAATGACATGTAGCCTGACTCCTCCAGCTCCATTTTTCTCAAGATTGCTTTGGCTATTGGGAGTGTTTTGTAATTTTACTACTTTTACTACAAAGCTACAGTCATTAAAACAGTATGGTACTGGGATGGAAATCCTGTGAAATCAGATTGTTTTGATCATTATACAACTACAGATGTGATAAATTCATTTGAGCAATAAAAAAAAATGCTTAAAAAAACCAGTATGGTACTGGCACAAAACCAGAAATATAGGGAAATAGCATAGATAGTCCAGAAATAAACCCACATACCTTATGGTTAATTAATCTATGACATAGGAGGCAAGAATATACAATGACCAAAAGACAGTCTCTTCAATAAGTGGTGCTGGAAAAACTGGACAGCTACATGTAAAAGAATGAAATTAGAACATTCTCTAACACCACACACAAAAATAGAGAACTAAATGTAAGACAAGATATTATAAAACTCCTAGAGAAAAACATAGGACACTCTTTGACATAAATTGTAGCAGCATCTTTTGGGATCCACATCCTAGAGTAATGGAAATAAAAACAAAAATAAACAAATGGGACCTAATTAAGTTTTAAGGTTTTTTCACAGCAAAGGAAACCATAAACAAAATTACCAACAACCCACAGAATGGTAGAAAATCTTTGCAAATGAAGTGACACATAAGGGATTAATCTTTAAAATATACAAACATCTCATACCAAAGAAAACAAACAGCCCAATTAAAAAATGGTCAGAAGATCTAAACAGACATTTCTCCAGAGAAGACACATAGATGGCTAAAAAGCACATGAAAATATGCTCAACATTTCTAATTATTGGATAAATGTAAATCAAAACTACAATGAACACCTCACACCAGTCACAGTGGCCATCACCAGAAATCTACAAAAAAAATAAATGCTGGAGAGCATGTGGAAAAAAAGGAACTCTGCTTACACTGTTGGTGGGAATGTAAGCTGGTGCAACCACTACAGAGAACAGTTATGGAGGTTCCTTAAAAAACTAAATATAGAACTATCCATATGATCTAGCAATCCCTCTACTGGGCATCAATCCAGAGAAAAACATAAATCAAAAAGATACATGCACCTCAACGTTCATCTCAGCACTGTTTAAAATAGCCAAGACATGGAAGAAACCTAAATGTCCATCGACAGAGGAATGGATAAAGAAGATGTGATACATATATACAATGGAATATTACTCAGCCATAAAAAGAATGAAATAATGCCATTTGCAGCAACATGGATGGACCAAGAGATTATCATACTAAATGAAGTTAGACAGTGAAAGACAAACATCATATGATATTACTTATATGTGGAATCTTAAAGGAAAAATAAGGATACAAATGAACGTATTTGCAGAACAGAAATAGACTCAGATTTTGGAAACAAACTTATGGTTACTAAAGGGGACAGGTGGGTGGGAGAAGGGATGGATTGGGGGTTTGGGGACTGGAATATGCACATTGAGGCATGTGGAATGATTGGCTAATAGGAACCTGCTATATAGCACAGAGAACTCTACCCAATATTCTGTGATAATCTATGAGGGAAAAGAATCTGAAAGAGAATGAACGTGTATACATGTAAAACTGAATCACTTTGTTGTAAAGCAGAAATAATTACATCATTGCAAATCAATTACACTTCAAGAAGACTTTTAAAAATGAAAAAAAAAGAATGAAATAATGCCATCTTCAGCAATATGAATAGACCCAGTAATAGTCACACTAAGTGAAGTCAGACAGAGAAAGACAAATATCATGAGGTCACTAATATGTGGAATCTAATAAAAAGTAATACAAAAGAACTTGCAAAAAAGAAACAGACTCAAACATTTTGAAACCAAATTTATGGTCACCAAAGGGGGAGCATGGATGGGAGTGATAAATTAAGGGGTAGGGATTGACGTATGCACACTACTAGATATAAAATAGGGAACGGGATCTACTGTGTAGCACAGAGTAATCTACTCAATACTATATGGGGAAAGAATCTGAGAAGGAATGGATTCATGTAAATGTATAACTGATTTACTTTGCTGTACACCTGAAATTAACAGAATTTTGTAAGTCAACTATACTCCAAGAAAATTTATATTTTAAAAAAATCAATGTATACACAAACACATAAACTGTTGCTTAATTACAGATCTTACTACTTATCATCTTTAAAAATGTGTCACATAACAATATATAAAATTACAAACACAAAGAAAAACATTGGGAGAAGGGGTCATTTGAGGATACCGAGGTTTGGATTTTTCTTTTCAGTTTCCAATTTATATGTTATTCTATACATTTCAACTCTAACAAGCTTGCATCGTTTCCATAATCAGTAAAAACTGTGAAGCTCATTTCCTGTTAGGAAAAAAAATCAGAGAAAGGAAGACAATGGAGTGAGTTAGTGTCAACCCAGGGAGAAAAGATGAATGAATCTAAAATCTTTAATGACTTGCTTCAGTCCCTTCCTTTATTACAATTTATAGAATCCAAGGAGCCGAGTAGTTTGCAAACATTTTTTTCCTTCCCTTGATCTTACAGTAGTGATAATGAGGAGGAAAATGACCAAAGAGGAGAACGATTAAGGGTCTTCGACACCAGGGAGTTATGCGCCAATGTAAAAGTGACTTTATTTCCCAAGAGCACAGAAAAAGAGATCGTTCTCTGGGTATTTACCTGGAAAGACGCCCACAGGGGATTCTGGAAAGACAGTTATTTGAGGGCAATTCCTTTACTCTGCATCCCAATTCAAAGTTTTCTATTGCTTTTCAACCAAGGCCTAGGGCTTTCGGTGACTGAAAAGTGGTGGGAGGCCTGGGGAAGAGAACCAGTGAGGGACCTTCTTTCCCAAGGACAGGGAAGACATATGGAGACCACTGTCAGAGCAAGGATCCCTCCACCAAAATGGGCTGAAGAGACCAGGAGATTCAGGGGACAGATCCACAGAGGCTCCAGTGTGTGCCAGACCTCCCAGTCCCTGTCCCCGAGCGGAAGAAGTCCCCCCTTGCCCTTCCGGAGTGCTTTCAGCTGGTCTGATAGTTAAATTGACACAAGCTAGATTAACAGGAGAAAAAATAATTTTAATTCATGCACACAGAGGTCTCATATAAACAGGACTTACGAAGTGGCTAAAGCAGTCAGCTTCTATAACACTTTAGACAAAGAAACAATACCTTTATAAGGAAGTGACAGGATGAAGAAGCTTAGGTTTCGAGGGCTTCATCAGTGAAGAATCTCACAGCATTTGGGCTTCAGGTAATACACAAAAGCGGGAAAAGGGTTTTGTTTTTCTACATTTCTGGCTATCTCTGGTGACAAAGGTGTCCTTCACCTCTGGGTACAGGGAAGGCACGTTTCACATGGGAGGTTTATGTCTTCGGTCCAAGTAGATCTATCTACTGGACACTAAAAAGAGGATCAAAATGTCTCTCTTGCACTGGCCGTTTCTTATATAACTTCAGTTCAAAATAATCAGTATGCCACTTCAGCATATTTTGAGGGTGGCCCTCCTTGATCCGCAACACCCCCCATTGTCTAGAAGGACTTTTAAGAGGTGAATAAAGTAATCCTACCCTTCAGACTGCAAAGCACAAGAGACAGGGAAGCAGGTAATTACTGCAAATAAACAGCAGCACAAAGGGCAGAGCCGCCCAAGAGGGGAAGAAGCATCAAATGAAAGAGAACACAGAATGAGCCTTTGGGAGATTCTAGAAGAGACAGGTAATAATTAAAAAAAAAAAAAAAGGAAATGTAGAAACATCTGCACACCTCCACCCCCCCCCATTTCCCACTCACCTTGGCCCAAAGATCTTCATAGAGATAAAAATAAGTTTTCCAAACAAAGTGTTTAGTAGAGGAATTTAGAGAGAGAATGTTCAAGATCACTGTTTAAACCTGATTTCATGGTCTGAAACAAAAAAACTCAGAGTATTAAGAAATATATAGAGGTAAAGTGTTCCTACTGTGGCTCAGAGGTAATGAATCTGACTAGTATCCAGGAGGACAAGGGTTTGATCCCTGGCCTTGCTCGGTGGGCTAAGGATCCAGCATTGCCGTAAGCTGTGGTGTTGGTAGCAGATGTTGCTCGGATCCTGTGTTGCTGTGGCATGGTAAGTTGGCAACTGCCATTCTGATTCAGTCCCCTAGTCTGGGACCTTCCATATGCCACAAGTGTGGCCCTCAAAAGAGAGAGAGAGAGGAAGGAAGGAAGGAAGGAAAGGAAAGGAAGGAAGGGAAGGGAAGGGAAGGGAAGGGAAGGGAAGGGAAGGGAAGGGAAGGGGAAATAAGGGAAAAGGGAAGGGAAGGGAAGGGAAAGGGAAAAAGGGAAAGGAAGGGAAAAGGGAAGGGAAGGGAAGGAAGG